>NC_064255.1:57073402-58275277 GCF_003254725.2 Canis lupus dingo
TATTTCAGTTCTGAAGTTTCCATTTGATTTTTTTAATCTCTAGGTGGAGATAGGGTTCTAGGTTTCCCGCAAGCCTCTCTTATCACTTGAGGGGGGTAAGAACTTTTCATTACTGCTGCATAGAGGTGGGATTTCAGAATGCCATTGAGTGTCTAATGATAGCATCCTTGCTGTGAATAGTAGGAGTTCCTAGTTACTGTTCTCCAGATGTGCACTCACACCCATGGGCAAAGAGCTTACCTTCATTAACTCTGGGCAGTGTTGAAACTTGACTCTTCACTAGGTTTCCAATGACACTACTCCATTGGTAATGGAACAGTCACTTTGTTACTTCCTGGTAAGATTGGAAATTTAGGCTCCCATGTGGTTTCTACTGGACAGGTTGATGAGATGCCTCATTTCAATATGGTGAGTGTGACAGTCTGTACTCTGCACTCAGTCTTTGCTGATGTGAGTGGGAAAGGGATATGTGTGTGTGTGTGTGTGTGTGTGTGTGTGTGAGAGAGAGAGAGAGACAGAGACAGAGACAGAGACAGAGACAGAGATTTGATTCATATAAACAAGCAGTCACTATAATGTTTTCTTTTTTCTTGGGCTGCCCATTCCTGACCATTTGGGGATTTTTATCTGGGCTTGTTACCACTTCAGCTTGTTTCCTTCGGCTCCAAGTCCAGGATATATGAAATAAAATAAACAACCAGAGAGCTCACTCACCCTGCTATTCCTTGATCCCCAAAGTACCTACTGTGCCTGCCTTCTTCTTCACACCTTTCAAAGTCTACTTATGTTTTTTACTTAAAATATCCAGGGATTTAAATTGTAACTAGCTAAAGTAAGAGGCAAATATACATTTACTTCATCTTCCTGGAAGAAAAAGTCTGACTGAAATGTTCCCTTTTTGTTTGTTTCATAACTTTTTTGAAAATGTAACAACAGTTATGCAATTCCCCAGAAAAATACAAGAGACACACAAATACACAAAATATTATGTAAAATTTAATATAGTCAAAGATACTCTGCAGTTCAAACATGCACTTCCTTTTCAAATTAAAATTTTCATTTTAAAAATGTTACCCTTATTTAAAAAATTTTACTAACAAGATTAAATATTCTTTAGTATTAATTCTGTACTAGTCATTATACTAATGTCTTAATGCTATTTCATTACATCCTTAAAATGATATCTTAAACTATTACCTTCAGTTTTAAAAATAAAGAATTTGAGACTTACAGCTTTTCTAAGAACTGGTAGTGATTTAGGACCTCTTAGTATCTTATAATGATCAAGTTATAACTAACTGTATATCATCATAGCCATGACATTGTATACTCCTGGAGAACCATTCCTACCCATATCTATCATAGAATACAGCATATATGCTGCCTCCTGGAGGAATATAATACCAAAGCTTTCTTGAACATTTATTATATGGGCCAAAAGTACTCTAGATTTATTCTTCACAAATTTAACTATATAGTAAACAACACATTTTATGTTTAAACTCTTTATACCCTTTGTCTAAGGTAGAACAAATACTAAGATATTTAAATGTATATTTTTAAAAGTCATATAAGAAAATATATGGATTATGTTATGTGTTTCCTTTGAAGAAAAAGGACATTAGAATTAGTACTAGAAGAAACAAAGATATGGTAACATGAATATTACCTTTGAATCATTATTACTGCTTATATCCCTAAGAAGTGAATTTTTCATCTTTCATCTCCTTTTGGTTATCATACTCAATTTGTGGCATTCTAGTAAAGTCATTAAAATCCTTTGGAAAAAAAGTAAAATAGTCATCTAGGTTCTAGAATTATAATAATTTGAGGTGTTCCAAGCTCCTGACATAATACATTTTAAATATTTGAGCAATATTAAAACAGTTTGAAGAGCCTTTTGTAACTAACAGTGGAGTTGGTATACAACTTAACAGAAAGAAGTATTATGCAAAGAACAGTGTCTTAAGAACCATTCAGATGTGAGTTTGAGAACGAGCTCTGTTATCCTACTGGTTAAATGAGTTAGAGCAGATTATTAAGCAAGTTAACAAATAAAAAAAGAAACACTCTAAATCTCAATTCTTATATTAATTATTAGTTTTTATGCCATAGGTTTTTCCTAAGGATTAAAATTATATAACATTGCCTGCTACAGTTTATGAAATATATAAACTCAATAAGTCATACCTAGTAGTAACATAGTAAGAATATAAACTGGAACACTAACTTATAAATTAAACCTCTCAGGCTCATGTATTAAAGATAGTTTAGTTTTTATTCTCCACCTGGAAGGGAACATTTTTGTATCCACTTCATCCAAATACAATAACAAATTATCAAGAAATCAGTACCAGGCAGCCCCGGTGGCTAAGCAGTTTAGCGCCGCCTTCATCTAGGGTGTGATTCTGGAGACCCAGGATCGAGTCCCACATTGGGCTCCCTGCATGGAGCCTGCTTCTCCCTCTGCCTGAGTCTCTGCCTCTCTCTCTCTGTATCTCTCATGAATAAATGAATAAAATCTTAAAGAAAAAAAGAAAGAAATCAGTACCTAATATCCAAGAAATCAGTACCTAATATCTAGAAAGCACTTCTATTTTATTGAACTGGAATTTTAAACTATTTTATGAAAAGGATAGAGATCCTTGGGATCCTCATTCTAAGAAACATGATCCATATAAGTGATCCTCAATTCAGCTCTATGTTGTAATGCAGATTTCTGGGTCTCAGCACTGCAGAAATTGAATTAATTGATCTAATGTACAGTCTGGGCATTGAAACTTTTAAAACATTCTCCGATGTTTATTTTATACTGTCCAGATTGAGAATCACTAGTTTAGATTCCTGCTTCTCAAACTTCAATATGCATACTTATTACTTGGGGGCTCTTGTCAAGATATACAATCTGATTCAGCAGGTCTGAGATGGTGCTTAACACTGTGTTTTTACCTAGCTTCTGAATGTTCCTGATGCCATTGGACAACCCTCTGAATACTACGGATTCAGATGATTTTAGCTACTGATTGTCATTAATTGTCCAAATTTTGTTCCAGAATTTGAAATCTTATACACTTACACAAAGGAAAAAATGACTAAATTTGAAAAGAAGTTGAAGCAAATGAATATTACTCTACTCCATGTTGTTTACACAGTCACATGGAGAAAAGTATTATTTCAAATGATTTTTAACACTAGTTTCACTGTACATCTTTAATAGGATTTACTCTAAGGACAACAAAACTGCAAAGCAATCCTAAACTTCACTCAGCAGTTATACTATTAGTGATACTATGGTCATACAGAAACTATTTTAGCATTATTGTAGGAAGAACAATAATTATATGAATGTTTTAAGAAAAAATTTTAGTGTAAGCAAAAAAGATAAAAAAAATCAAAGATGTTGAATAACTTTTAACATTGTAATATATTCTTGTAAAATTTATTTACTTATTTTATTTACTTATTTGAAAGAGAAAGAGAGAATGAGAGACAGACAGAGAGAGAGAGAGAGAGAGAGAGAAAGGTGATCAGGGGCAGTAGCAGAGAAAAAGGGAAAAAATCTCAAGCAGATTCCCTGCTGAGTGAAGCCTGACAAGTGGCTTGATTTTACAACCTGAGCCCAAACAGAGTTTGCCTAAGTGACTATGCCTCCCAGTCACACATTAACATTGTAATGTTAAATGTGAATCATAAATATCAGTGTAAACTCATGATTGACATGGTGAAAGAATATAAAGATGAAGACTCCACAGTAGCAATGACCACTCCTAGTGCCCAGAATTGATGTCTAAATACCATCATCCATTAAGGTTCCTTAAATACTAAATGTAACTGTAAAGAGAAGTTGATTCTAAGTCTGGAGAAGGGAAAGTGCAAGGTAAGCATTCACTGATGAAAGGCATAAGATAGGCGATTTTATTATACTATTATTTCATTTTTTAAAATACTTCAAAAATTCAATAAAACTTGAAAAGATTTTTAAAGAAAACTTAAGTACACAAGAAATACAAATTATAAAGAATAAAGCAATAAATACAAGGAAAAATAAAAGTACTTACCAATCTTATCACTTGACTCCCCAGGAAGCTCTGAACATTACTTACAAATTCCTTCCCTGAATAGGAACTCTAGATCACATTTCCTTCTAATTTATATCTAGAGAAATCATGGTTTATTGAAGATGATGCAGTTTTATATTTTAAGGTTGATGGATTTAAAGATACACTTCCTCAGACAAGTACAGAAGAGTATGAGATGCTAACCAACAACATTTCAGGTAAATTGTATGTCATTTCTAATATAGATTTGAGAGAATTAATCTTTGAATTTTCCAAGTTTCTTTTGTCTTGCTCAGATATGTTTTGAGTATATTTTCTAGATGTGCCTTTCACCTACACCCAGAGTCCTGCCAGTTAATTAACAAAAGAAAATAATGAATATAATTAGCATATTGGCTGTCAATAATGGTCCCAAGAAAGTCAGGCCTGTGTTTGAATCCTCAGTCCCTTTCAAGTTATATGATTATAGGAGAATTAAACTGTTCAACTTCTCTTCTTAATCCACAAAATGGAGGAAAAAGTTATTGATAATTAGACAAGATTGTATTGCTCCTAGTACAATGTCTGACTTATAATGCTCAATAAACATTAAAGAAACTAAGAAAAGTATGACATATAACCTGTTTCCAAATGAAATTGATGATTTGGTGAATGATTGTTAACCATTAACTATAATAACTATAATAACTATAATAAATAATGATATGGCAAGCCACCCTGTTAATTAATGTTTATGTACATTTCATACAACCTATGTAAATGTACATATTAAATTTTATGTACAATGTATGTATATGGTTTTATATATGTGTATATTTATATTGGAAGATAGAATAGGACATAGCTCTAAATTCTAAAGTCTATTAAAATTTTTTTTGGCCTAAGTGAACATAGATGCTTACTTATAGTTTAAACTAAAACTAATACAGCTGTTTTCCATTAAATAGAGCCTTGGAGCCTTTAATTCACATTCATTTTGTAACTAAATAGATTAAAAACATTTCTGAAGTGAGTTTTGATCTTTTTGTTGATGTTCTTTCAGTTTCTTCTCCTAACATCCCAACTTGGTTATTATAGTCTGTTCTAGGTCTGCATTCACCAGCCAATTACAAATTAAGATATTTGACAAGGAATAATTAATATTTAATTAAAAATTAATTGTGGGACAGCCACGTGCAGAAGAATGAAACTAGACCATTTTCTTACACCATACACAAAGATAAACTCAAAATGGATGAAAGATCTAAATGTGAGAAAAGAATTCATCATAATCCTAGAGGAGAACACAGGCAACACCCTTTTTGAAGTTGGCCACAGCAACTTCTTGCAAGATACATCCACGAAGGCAAGGGAAACAAAAGCAAAAATGAACTATTGGGACTTCATCCAGATAAGAAGCTTTTGCACAGCAAAGGATACACTCAACAAAACTCAAAGACAACCTACAGAATGAGAGAAGATATTTGCAAATGACCTATCAGATAAAGGGCTAGTTTCCAAGATCTATAAAGAACTTATTAAACTCAACAGCAAAGAAACAAACGATCCAATCATGAAATGGGCAGAAGACATGAACAGAAATTTCACCAAAGAAGACATAGACATGAAAAAAAAAAAAAAAAAAAACGAAGACATAGACATGGCCAACAAGCACATGGGAAAATTCCTCATCACTCGCTATCAGGAAAACACAAATCAAAAACCACAATGAGATACCACCTCACACCAGTGAGAATGGTGAAAATTAACAAGACAGGAAACCACAAATGTTGGAGAGGATGTGGAGAAAGGGGAACCCTCTTGCACTGTTGGTGGGAATGTGAACTGGTGCAGCCACTCTGGAAAACTGTGTGGAGGTTCCTCAAAGAGTTAAAAATAGACCTGCCCTAGACCCAGCAATTGCACTGCTGGGGATTTACCCCAAAGATACAGATGCAGTGAAATGCCGGGACACCTGCATCCCGATGTTTATAGCAGCAATGGCCACGGTAGCCAAACTGTGGAAGGAGCCTTGATGTCCTTCGACAGATGAATGGATATTACTCAGCCATCAGAAAGGACTAATACCCACCATTTGTTTCGTCGTGGGTGGAACTGGAGGATATTATGCTGAATAAAGTAAGTCAATCGGAGAAGGAAAATTATCATATGGTTTCACTCATACAGGAAATATATGAAATAGTGAAAGGGATTATATGGAAAAATGAGTGGGAAAAATTAGGGAGGGAGACAAACCATGAGAGACTCCTAACTGGGAAACGAACAAGGGGTAGTGGAAAGGGAGGTGGGCGGGGGGTTGGGGTGACTGGGTGATGGGCATTGAGGGGGGCACTTGACGGGATGAGCACTGGGTATTATGCTGTATGTTGGCAAATCAAACCCCAATAAAAATATACAAAAAATTAATTGTGGTAATATGTATATAACAACAAATTTACCATCTTAACCATTTTTAAGTGTATAGTTCACTAGTATTAGGTACAACCACCACCACCATCCATCCCCAAAGCTCTTATGAAACTGAAACTCTCTACCTATTCTACAATGACTCCTCATGTCCTCCTCCCCTTAGTCCCATACAAAACTCGTTTTACTGGGGATCCCTGGGTGGCTGGGCGGTTTGGTGCCTGCCTTTGACCGGGCGAGGTCCTGGAGTCCTGTGATCGGTCCCACATTGGGCTCTCTGCATGGAGCCTGCTTCTCCCTCTGCCTGTGTTTCTGCTTCTCTCTCTCTCTCTCTCTCTCTGTCTCTCATGAGTAAATAAATAAAATCTTTAAAAAAAAAGTTTTACTTTGTCTTTATGAATTTGATTATATATACTAGGTACCTCATATAATTGAATTTATACAGGGGTTTGTCTTTTTGTGACTAGTCTTATTTCACTCAGTATAATATTCTCAAGGTTAATTTATGTTGCACCATTTGTCAGTATGTCCTTTCTTTTTTTTTTTAATTATTTGAATTTAAATTAGTTAACATACACTGTATTATTAGTTTCACAGGCAGAATTTAGTGATTCTTCAGTTGCATATAATACCCAGTGCTCATAACATCAAGTGTCCTCCTTAATGTCCGTTATCCAATTACCTCATCTCCCCCTTCGATCTCCCCTCCATCAACCCTCAGTTTGTTTCCTATAACTAAGAGTCTCTTATGATTTGCCTCCCTCTGTTTTTGTCTTATTTTATTTTTCCTTCCATTCCCCTATGTTCATCTGTTTTGTTTCTTAAATTCCATGAGTGAAGTCATATGGTATTTGTCATTCTCTGACTGATTTATTTTGCTTAGCATAATGCCCTCTAGCTCCATCCACATCATTGCAAATTCCATTCTTTTTGATGGTTGAGTAATATTCCATTATATATGATATATATATGTATATATATATATAATATTCTATTACATATATACAACTTCTTTTTTGTCCCTGCATGGAGCCTGCTTCTCCCTCTGCCTGTGTCTATGCCTCTCTCTGTGTGTGTCTCTTATGAATAAATAAGTAAATAAAATCTTTAAATATATATGTAAGAGAAAATTAAATATTCCATTTATATAAGGCTATGTTGGTATAGTACTAGGATCAAAACAGATAAGCATTCCTAAATAGACTTGTCATTTACTTACTTTAAATTATTAATAAATACTTTTTGTCTTTTCTTGGTAATTTTAAAATGGAATAAAATAATAAATTAAAACATTTTCCCTACTTAAATATGTTGAAATAGAAACTACTCTGAAGTGTTTGAACAAGCTATTGCCAAGACAATTGGCAAAGACATGGATCTTTAACAGCCTTGATAAAATATAGTAACCAAATGTGTTTAAGTGTATAATTTTATGAGCTTTGTCCTATGTGTACCACGGTAATATCATTACAGTGATCAAGAAAATTAAAATATCCACTTCCTCTAAAAGTTTCCAGTTGGTACTGTGCATAGATTCCCATTTCCAACTGGTATAATTTTCTTTGCTTGAATGTGTTCCTTTAATATTTTTTATAATACATTTATACTAATGATGAATTTTTAAGCTCTTGTATATTGAATACATCTTTATTTTATCTTGTTTCTTTGAGAGATTTTTGCTAGACATAAAATTCTAAATTGCTTTTTTTATTTATTTTTTCCTTTCTATACTATCTTTTGATTTGAATTGTTTAGGAGAAGTCTGTTGTTATTCTTTTTATTTTTTAAAAGATTTTATTCATTTATTTATGAAAGACACAGAGAGAGAGGCAGAGTCATAGACAGAGGGAGAAGCAGGATCCCCTGGGAGCCTGATGCAGAGTGCGATCCCAGGACCCTGAGATCATGACCTGAGCCAAAGGCAGACACTCAACCACTGAGCCACCCAGATGTCCCTCTGTTGTTAGTTTTATCTTCATTCCTGAGTATATGTCCTTTTCCTTTGCTTCCTTTGAAATATTTTTATTATAAAATTATAATAAATTTAAGTAGTCTGATATAAGTAGTTTGATTATAGTCTGCCTTGGTGTAGATATTTCATGTATCTTTTCCTATGCATTTTTTTAAACTCCAGGGAACTATGGGTTTACAATCTTCAATACATTTTGGAAATTTTTGATCATGCTTAATTTATTCAAATATGTTTTACTTTCTGTACAACATATCTTCTTTTTTGGAGGAATGATTAAAATCTCTCACTGCACACCAGTATTCTGCGTGTGTGTTTTCATGTGTGTGTGTATTTTAGCCTTTATCCTTTGGATAGTTTATTTTTCTGTCTTTAAGCACAATTCTTTTTTTTACCTCTGAAATGTCTCTAATGTGTTTAATCTTATCCCCTGTGTTTTTTTATCTCAGACATTGCTTTTCTTTACCTATGGAAACTTATACTTTTAATATTTATGATGTCTTTGCTTAACATGATTAATTAGTCATCTAGCTTCTTGACCATATGCGATAGAGTTATAATAACTGCTCTAATCTCCTTGTCTACTAATTAAATCTTTTAACATTTCTAAGTTGGATTTCAATTAAATGATTCTTCTCATTTTGGGATTATTTAATCACTCATATGCATACTTGGCAATTTTTATTAGGATTAAAACAGCACTTAGTCTTAGATTAATATTTGCCACTGCTAAAGAATAATCCTTCTAAATACTCATACCCCATGAACTATGAATTTGTTTCACTCTTGTGCATGAGGAAGATCAGGGAATATTCCCATCTCTGTGAGAATTTGGAGCAGCCTTCCCTTGTATCCTTCGGATTGTTCTTTCACTAGTCTCAGTTAATTTCTTCAAACATATTCTCTAGTCCATACTGAAAGTTTATTTTTTTATTTTTATTTTTTTAAGATTTTATTTATTCATGAGAGACACAGAGAGAAGGCAGACACATAGGCAGAGGGAGAAGTAGGCTCCTCATAGGAAGCCCAGTGTGGGATGCGGTCCCAGAACTCCAGAATCATGCCCTGAGCCCAAGCAGATGCTCAACCACTGAGCCACCCAGGTGTCCCATATTGAAGGTTTAAAAGAGGTCTTGTGAAGATCCCCAGAGCTCATGTTCTTTATCTCTTTATTTCTCTCTTTCATATGTCACTCTTAATTTATCACACAGATTTCTCTCTCTCTGTCTTCTTCAAACTTCTAGCTTTGTCTCTTCAACTCAGGAAGACAACTAAGTTGTGCTACTGTACAAAAACCCTCTCTCCTGGTAGTAAACTAGGGCAATCATAGGGCACAGTCCTCACTTGTTCCCCTTCATTGAGTAACTTGTCCTTTGTTGCCAACTGTCCAATATCTTTACAAACATTATGTTTTTTTGTCTGAATTTTTAGTTGTTTCAAGTGGGAGGGTAAATCCAGTCTTTGTTATTCTATCTTGCCTAGTTCCTTTGCTCCTTTTACACTTGTTTATACTATCTATATTTAATCCATTTCACTTTTATTGCCTTTTTTGATGGAACTCTTTAGAAGGTCTAAGAATCATAGTAAAGACAGGTAAATACTGTTTATTTTCATAATATCAGAGTATACCACACTGAGTTGATTTAATTAAATAAGAAGCAGTAAATTCACAGTAATAATTTGGCAATTCTGTATAGGACAATAGAGGGAGCAAAGCATGTATTTTTAAAATCAATACAGGTATTCAGAATTCAAAACGAAGGAATTCATTTTTTAATGATTATAGCAAAAGGGTCAAACATCACATATTATAATATACTTTTTAAAAAATTTGTGATACCTGGATGGCTCAGTGGTTGAACATCTGCCTTTAGCTCAGAGCGTTATTCTGGAGTCCCGGGACTGAGTCCCACATCAGGCTCCCTATGGGGAGTCTGCTTCTCCCTCTGCCTATGTCTCTGCCTCTCTCTCTCTCTCTGTCTCTAATGAATGAATAAATAAATAATCTTAAAAAATAAAAATTTAATTTAGTTTAATATTATAAACTCAGAAAAATTCACTTGCTGAATTCAACATTGGGGCACCATGATCCCAAAATATTCCTGAAGGACACTTTACTAACTTGTGTGGTCTAAAAATTCATGGAAGTTGACTTTTCAAGGTCAAGATACAATACTACTGGTGTTACACCAACATGAAGAAATATCTTTTTCCTTTTCACACTAGACTTAGGTTATTATTTGAAATAATTAGGATACTTTAAGAATTGTCATCTCTAAGACGTTCTTACTTCCTGTTTTTATTTTTCTGGAAAGAGCTAAACATATATATATATATATATATATATATATATATATATATATAATCTTAAAAGATATATACACACACAAAAGATATTTTACCAAATATCCCTAGGGTGACAAGAGATATCTCTGTTAATTTCCAAAAATAATATGTCATCATCATTCTACATTGTCAAACATTTAAATGTTACACAAGTTAAAGAAGCTTGCTCCCACATTTTTAAACAGTGAATTATCTGTTTGTTCTGAAGTTCTTGTTAATGATATAGCACTTCACCTTCTTACCACTGGATTGCTCTGTATTCTAGTTGAAAGTCCTTTGAACTGACAATCCTTTGTGCACTCAAATTCTCAATACTGAAACCAGTGGTAATACCTATGCTTAACTACACAGAGAACAAAGAGCAGATTATATCAAGATTTCCTTTGTATAATAACTGAAGAGCAGAGGGAAAAAATAGTGTATATTGGCAAGAGAATTAGGGCATGTTTCATACTTTCATCTGTCGCAATGCAAATCTGTTAAGGAGTGTTATGATATATTTTGTGCAAACAAAATGGTTTTGTAATTATATACAGGTCTTATTTGAAGATAGCAATAAATTAAGAATAAAAAATAGTTTCTTATTATAGTAGAAGAGGTACTGATGAGTTTAGTATCTCACATAAGTGATAAAAAGTGATATTTATTAACAAACTGAATTTCTAAATGGCTGTTTATGCCTATCAACTGTGTGTGTATACTTTATTTTCTAACTATATATAAAAATATATTTATTTTCTAAAGACATGATGTCAAATTTATGTTTTAAAGTTCTATTATTCGTTACATGTTGCATGATAATTTAAATTGTTATGAACAGCGACCAGTTTTTGGGTAACAGATCTTACTAGACATTATACTTTTTATACAATATAAATAAAATATATTTACATTCACATAGGGTGTCAATATATATTTAATCATTTTGTTATACTATGCTCTCGAATCAAGAAACCATGGGTCATCACTGTCCTGTGTATGTTGCCACATATATTTAAAACTGTATCAATGCTAAATCTAGCGTATAAGGAGAAATTCAACTCCTAGGTAGTGTCAGAACTAGGAAATATGTGTTCCTGAACAGTTACCATCTGTCAAATGAAACTATACTAAAGTAAAGTGTGGTGCCCACATGATGGGATCTCATTTACTGAAATTGAACTGGGAACACTGCATACATTTCATATAAGGAAGGGCTTCAATTTGACCATGGAGAGACATATAAAAGAAAAAAAAAAAAAAAACTCTTCTTTGCAGATACATTGCTTGTATTTTCCTCATTACCCTACTGAGATGTTTAATGAAATATTTTTAAAAAGTAGAAGGATACAAGGAATCATACAAATGAGTCTTCATGCATATGGACATGTTTAATTTATGTGTGGGTCCTATAAAAATATTTTATATGTGATAAGCTGGAAGAAATAATTAATAGGTCAGTATCACACACACAGTAAATTCAAGAATGTAAGAAATTCTTTGAAACCAATAGGACCACATCTAGTTTTCCCTCATTCTAATGGTACAATTTATAGGCTGATTTTTACCACTTCAGTTTTATCTTCAGACTCTATCAGCTGAATGATTTAGATGAGTTCTGTGCCCTCTGTATGCCAAATCTATTTTGGTTTCTCTGCTATTTAACATTGGCATCCTGCAGAGAAAGTATTTGAAGTCTTGATGTTTTTTCCATTTGTATACATAAAACATAGCTTGTTTTGTTTCTTCTTTATCTAAATAAAGAGATGGTTAAATAATTTCTTTTCTAAATCAAAGTAACATAAACACAGTTATCAAGATTGGTTATAAGCCAGGCCAACCAGAAGCTAATTAAAAATAAACTATTTAATATAGTACCTATCTTATACAATAGTTTTCAATGCATGGTATGTCTGTCTACTATAACAACCCTGATGTTTTGCCTTATATAATATTTCTTATCTAGAATTCATGAATGTTGTATTATTGCCAGAAGTTTTACTGTGAAAGAATGAAATACTGTTTAATTGCAATCCTTTGGCACTATGTTTTGACACCTGTACATACAAACCCTACACATTTGGTACTTCTGGCTGGAACATTGATATTTCCTTCAATTCTCACTTTCAGAGACTTTGGGGAATCTTCAATTTATTCAGAATATTAATTTTACTATCCTTTTTAATCCCTCATCCTAAAACATAGTTCCTCCTTCAGGTAAAATTTTAAATTCCTTAACATGCATCCATCAACACATCTACCTGCTGTCCAGTATCATGTCTGATACAATGTGGGTGAGTAATGGGTGTGGTGTCAAATTTTAAAAAATTACAAATGATGGGCACCTGGGTGGCACAGTTGGTGGGTGTCTGACTCTTGATTTGGGTCAGGTCATGATCTTGAGGTCATGAGATTGAGCCCTGCATGAGGTTCTGTGCTCAGCAAGGAATCTACTTGGGATTGTCTCTGTCACTCTGTTCTCCCATCTGTTCTCTCTCTCTCTCTCTCTCTCAAATAAATAAATCGATCTTCAAGTATTAAAAAAAGTCACAGATGAGTGTTAGCTTATTAGGTGAAACTCATTTTTTACCTGTTTTTCATTAACTTGATGCAGAAATGTCTCTTAGCCTACTGCTGATCATTTTAGCTCCACTTGAGTCTTGCTTTAGCTTGAATAGTATATTGACTGCTCTCACCTGGCCCCCCTTGACTCCTCCATACAGCTCTCACCTGCACGTGGGGGGCTGTCCTGGTAAAGCTGGTCACAATGCTCTGTGTGCTTAACCACAGAAGGGCATCCCACATGTATAGCCCAAACATGTACAACCCTGAAAGGGCAGAAAAGTTAAGGTCCTAAGAGCTGAACTTTGTCCAATGTACTTTTAGGAGCTAGTGGATAAATTCTTCCCTGTTTCAATCCCTTATAGATTGTTGCAACACAGAATTTATATGGTTTCTTAGGAGCATGGTCCTATAGATTAGATGATCATTTACCTTAGTGGCAGAAGACAACTTGTTAATATATATTTTCATGAACTGTCTCCTTTCTCGCTTTGTTGTTCTTATCCTTCAATCATGAGACTGCATTATGTAATAAAATAATGCACATAACCTCCATGTCTATGACTACTTTCTGGGGGACACAGGCTAAGTGAGCCCATATCCAACCAACCCGTGATTTTTTGTGTGTGTGTTCTTTATCTTTTTAGGTTTCACTGTTATATAGATTTCTTTAGATATCAAATAAACCCCTTATTATCAAAATGGTATAGTTCATTTATTCACTTATTGAGTAAAACTCTCATATGCCCTCCACTTTACTAAATCATGGAATGCCTAAGATGAAAAGACATGTCTCAGTCTTAAAGTTTACAGATTAGGGAAAAGGAAAAGAATACATATAAGACAAATACGGTACCTTTTAGAGCAACATAAAATGAGAAGAAGAACTGGAATATTCAAAGTCCTACAACTATCAAAAAGAAAGGAAAAGATTAGGGCAACTGGGTAACTGAGTGGTTCAGTTGTTAAAGCATGAGACTCTTGATCTCAACTTCAGTCTTGATCTCAGAGTTGTATATTCAGGCCCTGCATTGGGCCCCATGCTGGATGTGGAGCCTACAAAAAAAAAAAAAAAAAAAGATTAAATTTAAATAGAAGAACATGTTTGTTAATTTTTTTATCAGATTAATATTCCTGGTTTTTCTTCCCTTTTGTACTCAGTGACTATTTGTGTAAGGGTTTCAGGCCACAAGACAGTAGGAGAAAAAACTGGACATCTGTGGCTGATTCTCTACTTGAACTAACTGCTGTCAGAGTATTTATGTTTTGAGCATAGAAGGGCAAAATGATTTCCTGGGTAGGAGAGACCATGGCTTCCAGTGAGACCTCTGACTTTTGTGTACATGGAATTAATGGGTCAATTCTTCATTCTTCCCTACCACCCTCTGCCATGTGATTTTGTAGTTCTTTTCACCCATGAGGTAAAGTACATTTCCCAGCCTTTTGATTCTGAGCTCAGCTGAGTGATGTGCCTTGACAAGGGGGATGTTAGCAGATGTGATCTATGTACAGTCTTTAAAAAGCATGTGTTTCCACTCTCACTCCTCTGTCACCATTATGATCACAGGAATGAGTTAGTATACTCTAGGATGAGACACAGGTGGCTCAGTAGCCTCTGCTATCCCATTTGACAATCTACTAAAATCCAGAAATGTGAGTTCAATTAAAGCCAGAAGGGTCACTCAGCCTAAATGTTGACCCAAGTCTCATGAGGTAAATAAGTGCTCATTGATTTGCAACATTCATTGTTGGGGTGATTTGTTGTATACCATTATTGTGGCAGCAGATACCTGATGCCGAAATTGGTTTCAGTAGTGGAGTGATGCCCTAACAGGCTCCTAAAATATGTGACATTAATTTGGGGACTGGATGATAGGATAAAATAGTTGTTAGTAGAGACTGGAAAAAAGTGAGAAAATTCTTAGAAAAGCCTGGAAAAAAAATGACAAGGAAATTACTAAAGAGGTCTGAAGAAATGGCCACCTGTGTTAGATCTTTGTAATCATTTGGTAAAAATATTACTTCTGGTAACTTGACTGTTTTTCTTTAATATTCCTGAAGAGCTTTTGGATTTAGGGAGATTTGTCATTGCAAAATATTGAAAGTATATATTTATTTATTTTAGCTTTCTGAATAAGTGACTGAAATAAAGCAAAATAACTGGACATTTTGGAATTAAACGGTGATAATATAAAGATATCAGGGATTTGCCAGGTTGGAAAATAAAGCTATTTATCATATCTAATGAGCCAGAGATTCTAAAAGTAACACACATTATCATGATAAAGATCAAATCAATAGTGCGGTTATGAGATCTCTTGATGGCTCCTCTAAAAGAATTAAGGTTTTACCCAGTAGAGAGTTTTAGCTTCACAAATGTGCTATAGGGATCTCAAAGTCATTAGCCTTAAAATGTCCGAATTATGCGGTAGTCTGCTAGTGAGAGGCATTTATCAAAAACTACCATTTGTATGTCTTTTGGAACATGGGCAAAATATAATCAGATACATAGAAAGCCCGTAAATATTTTAGGGGAGTTGTATTTAGAAAATCACTGCCAGCACAGGGCTAATATTGTTCAAGTGTAAAATTACCTCTGAGTCTTCAGCTTTGAAGGGAAAACTAGAATTGAAACGTTACATTAGATAATTAACTTATTAACTAGTTGCCCCACTTACATATACTGGAATTAGGAGAAATTTATCTAGTTTTGTTTCTTCAAAATCTGGATATGTAGCCTCTCCTTAGATTCAGTGATTGAGTAAACTTTGTACCTTTGTACCTTGGGTTCAGTGCCCCCAAATGTGTGTGTGAAATCTCAAAATATATGTTATTGAACATACTGAGATAGAAAACCCTTTGTTTGTCTTCAGAAATAATATATATGGATTAGAGAAAGCTAACCAATTTCCTCGTTGGTACTAATTTTAATTCTTCCAAGCATAATTTACTCTGTTTCAAATAAGAAAACAAACCATCTGTCAAATGTGTTTCTCATTGTAATATCAATAAGATTGTAATTAAAGAAGCCAATATAGATACAATGTGTATACTGATGACTGACTTGCTTTTTAGTATAAACATGAATTTCATTTTTACAGGGTTTTCGTTTTAAGAAAAGTTGGAAAAAGGAGATGAAAAATAAGTTACAAGTAGGATGCTATTTTAGATTAAATTTTTTGTATGTTTACATTGCATTATTTATATTTTTAAAAAACAATTCTTTATACATTTATTTTAAAAACCTACTTAACATTTTCTTATTCTTCACTTGGGCAAAAATTTAAAAAAAAGTAAAGGTTTCTCAACAACCATCAGTCATTTTGATTCTAGTCTGGATTAGAAGAGTGTTAAATATTCAGAGACACCATATATCCTATGATCAGTGGACAATTTACCCCTTATTTAGTTTCCTCATATGCATATTGATTAGCCTAGCATTCATTCATATAATTTAATATTACTTGAGAACCTACTATGCGCTATATACTGTGCTATTGACAAGAAGATTCCTTGAATTTATAGATATTATAATCTATCAGCCAAGTAGGTGTTAAATAAACTTGAATGTATATGGCATGAAGGAAAATATCATATAATGAAAACATTGGAATTGAAACTCAATTTATTTTTATGGCCAGAAAAAGAAAGCTCTTCTAAGTAGGTTAGTTTTCTACCTAGATCTGAAGAATAAGCAGAAATTAGGCAGTTGAAAGGTTGTGCAAACAGCATTTCAAGCACAGAAAAGAACACTGCAAAAGACCTATGGAAATATATTTTGGTATACTTTAGATATTAAAAAGTCAGCGTGTGGACAAAGCATGATTATATGGATCAATAACATTAGAAATTAAAACTAGAAAGTTAAACACCAGTTAATTAAAATGGGCCTTGTCATGTTTTAAGAATTTTAGTATTCAGTTAGTGAACATAAGCATCCATCAAAGGATTTAAATCAGTAAAAGAGGAGGAGGGGCAAGATTGGGGAAGAGTAGGGTCCCCAAGTCACCTGTCCCCACCAAATTACCTAGACAACCTTCAAATCATCCTGAAAATCTATGAATTCGGCCTGAGATTTAAAAAGAGAACAGCTGGAGGGGATCCCTGGGTGGCGCAGCGGTTTGGCGCCTGCCTTTGGCCCAGGGCGCGATCCTGGAGACCCGGGATCGAATCCCACGTCGGGCTCCCGGTGCATGGAGCCTGCTTCTCCCTCTGCCTGTGTCTCTGCCTCTCTCTCTCTCTCTCTGTGACTATCACAAATAAATAAAAATTAAAAAAAAAAAAAAGAGAGACCAGTTGGAATGCTACAGTGAGAAGAGTTCGCACTTCCATCAAGGTAGGAAGACGGGGAAGAAAGAAATAAAGACACAAAAGGCCTCCAAGGGGGAGAGGGCCCGCGAGGAGCGGCTGAGGCCAGGGCGAGTGTCCCCAGGACAGGAGAGCCCCGTCCCGGAGGAGCAGGAGCTGCACCAACCTTCCCGGGCGGAAAGGGGCTCCCAGGGAGGTGGAGGAGGACCCAGGAGGGCGGGGATGCCCTCGGGCTCCCGGGGACACTAACAGACACCTGTGCCCCGGGAGAGTGCGCCGAGCTCCCTAAGGGCTGCAGCGCTCACGGCGGGACCCGGCGGGACCCGGAGCAGCTCGGAGGGGCTCGGGCAGAGGAAGAGGCTCCGTGTGGAGGGGGCTGCGTGGCTCCGGGAGCAGCTCGGGGGTGCTCGGGCGGCAGCTCCGCGGAGGGGGTTGCGCGGCCCGGGAGCGCGAATCCACCAGCGCAGGCTCCGGAGCACAGGGCGCCGGGACACAGCCCAGGATCCGGCCTCCCCCGGGACAGGCAGAGGCCGGGAGGGCCCAGGACAGCGAGGACGCTCCTGCCCCAGCTGAGCAGTTCAGCGGCCCCGCCCGGAGCCTCCAGGCCCTGCAGACAGAGAGCTCTGGAGCTACTGCGGGGGCTGACTCCAGGGCTGCAGAGCTGCGCCGCCACTGCGGTTGTTCCTCCTGGGGCCTCACGGGGTAAACAACCCCCACTGAGCCCTGCACCAGGCAGGGGCAGAGCAGCTCCCCCAAGTGCTAACACATGAGAATCAGCACAACAGGCCCCTCCCCCAGAAGACCAGCTACACGGACAACTTCCAGGGGAAACCAAGGGACTTAAAGTACACAGAATCAGAAGATACTCCCCCGTGGTTCTTTTTGTTTTGTTTTGTTTTGTTTTGTTTTGCTTTTTGATTTGTTTCCTTCGCCCACCCCCCTTTTTCTCCTTTCTTTCTTTTTCTTTCTCTTTTTCTTCTTTTTTTTTTTTCGTTTTTTTCTTCCTTTTTTTTCGCTTTCTCTTTTCTTTCCTTCTTTCTCTCCTCTCTTTTTCTCCTTTTCCCAATACAACTTGCTTTTGGCCACTCTGCACTGAGCAAAATGACTAGAAGGAAAACCTCACCTCAAAAGAAAGAATCAGAAACAGTCCTCTCTCCCACAGAGTTACAAAATCTGGATTACAATTCAATGTCAGCCAATTCAGAAGCACTATTATACAGCTACTGGTGGCTCTAGAAAAAAGCATAAAGGACTCAAGAGACTTCATGACTGCAGAATTTAGATCCAATCAGGCAGAAATTAAAAATCAATTGAATGAGATGCAATCCAAACTAGAAGTCTTAACGACGAGGGTTAACGAGGTGGAAGAACGAGTGAGTGACATAGAAGACAAGTTGATGGCAAAGAGAGAAACTGAGGAAAAAAGAGACAAACAATTAAAAGACCATGAAGATAGATTAAGGGAAATAAACGACAGCTTGAGGAAGAAAAACCTACGTTTAATTGGGGTTCCCGAGGGCGCCGAAAGGGACAGAGGACCAGAATATGTATTTGAACAAATTCTAGCTGAAAACTTTCCTAATCTGGGAAGGGAAACAGACATTCAGATCCAGGAAATAGAGAGATTCCCCCCCTAAAATCAATAAAAACCGTTCAACACCTCAACATTTAATAGTGAAGCTTGCAAACTCCAAAGATAAAGAGAAGATCCTTAAAGCAGCAAAAGACAAGAAATCCCTGACTTTTATGGGGAGGAGTATTAGGGTAACAGCAGACCTCTCCACAGAGACCTGGCAGGCCAGAAAGGGCTGGCAGGATATATTCAGGGTCCTAAATGAGAAGAACATGCAACCAAGAATACTTTATCAAGCAAGGCTCTCATTCGAAATGGAAGGAGAGATAAAGAGCTTCCAAGACAGGCAGCAACTGAAAGAATATGTGACCTCCAAACCAGCTCTGCAAGAAATTTTAAGGGGGACTCTTAAAATTCCCCTTTAAGAAGAAGTTCAGTGGAACAATCCACAAAAACAAGTACTGAATAGATATCATGATGACACTAAACTCATATCTCTCCATAGTAACTCTGAACGTGAACGGGCTTAATGACCCCCTCAAAAGGCGCAGGGTTTCAGACTGGATAAAAAAGCAGGACCCATCTATTTGCTGTCTACAAGAGACTCATTTTAGACAGAAGGACACCTACAGCCTGAAAATAAAAGGTTGGAGAACCATTTACCATTCGAATGGTCCTCAAAAGAAAGCAGGGGTAGCCATCCTTATATCAGATAAACTAAAATTTACCCAGAAGAATGTAGTGAGAGATGAAGAGATGTAGTGAGATCATATGTAAAGGATCTACCCAACAGGAGGACTTAACAATCCTCAATATATACGCCCCGAATGTGGGAGCTGCCAAATATATAAATCAATTAATAACCAAAGTTAAGACATACTTAGATAATAATACACTTATACTTGGTGACTTCAATCTAGCTCTTTCTATACTCGATAGGTCTTCTAAACACAGCATCTCCAAAGAAACGAGAGCTTTAAATGATACACTGGACCAGATGGATTTCACAGATATCTACAAAACTTTACATCCAAACTCAACTGAATACACATTCTTCTCAAGTGCACATGGAACTTCCTCTAGAATAGACCACATACTGGGTCACAAATCGGGTCTGAACCAATACCAAAAGATTGGGATCGTCCCCTGCATATTCTCAGACTATAATGCCTTGAAATTAGAACTAAATCACAACAAGAAGTTTGGAAGGACCTCAAACACGTGGAGGTTAAGGACCATCCTGCTTAAAGATGAAAGGGTCAACCAGGAAATTAAGGAAGAATTTAAAAGATTCATGGAAACTAATGAGAATGAACATACAACCGTTCAAAATCTTTGGGATGCAGCAAAAGCAGTCCTAAGGGGGAAATACATCGCAATACAAGCATCCATCCAAAAACTGGAACGAACTCAAATACAAAAGCTAACCTTACACATAAAGGAGCTAGAGAAAAAACAGCAAATAGATCCTACACCCAGGAGAAGAAGAGAGTTAATAAAGATTCGAGCAGAACTCAACGAAATTGAGACCAGAAGAACTGTGGAACAGATCAACAGAACCAGGATTTGGTTCTTTGAAAGAATTAATAAGAAAAAAAAAGAGAAAGAATTAATAAGATAGATAAACCATTAGCCAGCCTTATTAAAAAGAAGAGAGAGAAGACTCAAATTAATAAAATCATGAATGAGAAAGGAGAGATCACTACCAACACCAAGGAAATACAAACGATTTTAAAAACATATTATAAACAGCTATAGGCCAATAAATTAGGCAATCTAGAAGAAATGGACTGCATTTCTGGAAAGCCACAAACTACCAAAACTGGAACAGGAAGAAATAGAAAACCTGAACAGGCCAATAACCATGGAGGAAATTGAAGCACTCATCCAAAACCTCCCAAGACACAAAAGTCCAGGCCAGATGGCTTCCCAGGGGAATTCTATCAAACGTTTAAAGAAGAAACCATACCTATTCTACTAAAGCTGTTTGGAAAGATAGAAAGAGATGGAGTACTTCCAAATTCATTCTATGATGCCAGCATCACCTTAATTCCAAAACCAGACAAAGACCCCACCAAAAAGGAGAATTACAGACCAATATCCCTGATGAACATGGATGCAAAAATTCTCAACAAGATACTAGCCAATAGGATGACATGATACTCTACATAGAAAACCCAAAAGTCCTCCACCCCAAGATTGCTAGAACTCATACAGCAATTTGGTAGGGTGGCAGGATACAAAATCAATGCCCAGAAATCAATGGCATTTCGATACACCAACAATGAGACTGAAGAAAGAGCAATTAAGGAGTCAATCCCATTTACAATTGCACCCAAAAGCATAAGATACCTAGGAATAAACCTAACCAAAGATGTAAAGGATCTATACCCTCAAACCTATAGAACACTTCTGAAAGAAATTGAGGAAGACACAAAGAGATGGAAAAATATTCCATGCTCATGGATTGGCAGAATTAATATTGTGAAAATGTCAATGTTACCCAGGGCAATATACACGTTTAATGCAATCCCTATCAAAATACCATGGACTTTCTTCAGAGAGTTAGAACAAATTATTTTAAGATTTGTGTGGAATCAGAAAAGACCCCGAATAGCCAGGGGAATTTTAAAAAAGAAAACCATAGCTGGGGGCATCACAATGCCAGATTTCAGGTTGTACTACAAACCTGTGGTCATCAAGACAGTGTGGTACTGGCACAAAAACAGACACATAGGTCAATGGAACAGAATAGAGAACCCAGAAGTGGACCCTCAACTTTATGGTCAACTAATATTCGATAAAGGAGGAAAGACTATCCACTGGAAAAAAGACAGTCTCTTCAATAGATGGTGCTGGGAAAATTGGACATCCACATGCAGAAGAATGAAACTAGACCACTCTCTTGCACCAGACACAATGATAAACTCAAAATGGATGAAAGATCTAAATGTGAGACAAGATTTCATCAAAATCCTAGAGGAGAACACAGGCAACACCCTTTTTGAACTCAGCCACAGTAACTTCTTGCAAGATACATCCACGAAGGCAAAAGAAACAAAAGCAAAAATGAACTATTGGGACTTCATCAAGATAAGAAGCCTTTGCACAGCAAAGGATACAGTCAACAAAACTCAAAGACAACCTACAGAATGGGAGAAGATATTTGCAAATGACCTATCAGATAAAGGGCTAGTTTCCAAGATCTATAAAGAACTTCTTAAACTCAACACCAAAGAAACAAACAATCCAATCATGAAATGGGCAAAAGACATGAACAGAAATCTCACAGAGGAAGACATAGACATGGCCAACATGCACATGAGAAAATGCTCTGCATCACTTGCCATCAAGGAAATACAAATCAAAACCACAATGAGATCCCACCTCACCCCAGTGAGAATGGGGAAAATTAACAAGGCAGGAGACCACAAATGTTGGAGAGGATGTGGAGAAAAGGGAACCCTCTTACACTGTTGGTGGGACCGTGAACTGGTGCAGCCACTCTGGAAAACTGTGTGGAGGTTCCTCAAAGAGTTAAAAATAGACCTGCCCTACGACCCCGCAATTGCACTGTTGGGGATTTACCCCAAAGATACAGATGCAGTGAAACGCCGGGACACATGCACCCCGATGTTTCTAGCATCAATGGCCACAATAGCCAAACCGTGGAAGGAGCCTCGGTGTCCATGGAAAGGTGAATGGATAAAGAAGATGTGGTCTATATATACAATGGAATATTCCTCAGCCATTAGAAATGACAAATACCCACCATTTGCTTCAACATGGCTGGAACTGGAGGGTATTATGCTGAGTGAAGTAAGTCAATCGGAGAAGGACAAACATTATATGTTCTCATTCATTTGGGGAATATAAATAATAGTGAAAGGGAATAAAGGGGAAAGGAGAGAAATGAGTGGGAAATATCAGAAAGGGAGACAGAACATAAAGACTCCTAACTCTGGGAAATGAACTAGGGGTGGTGGAAGGGGAGGAGGGTGGGGGGTGGGGGTGAATGGGTGACGGGCACTGAGGGGGACACTTGACGGGATGAGCCCTGGGTGTTGTTCTGTATGTTGGCAAATTGAACACCAATAAAAAATAAATTTGTTAAAAAAATATAAGTAAATAAAAATAAATCAGTAAAAGAATATAATCAACTGTTAGCTCTGAATAATATCCATTGTCTGGATGTACCACAGATTATTTATCCATTCACCTACTGAAAAACATCTTGGTTGCTTCTAAGTTTCAGCAATTTTTAAATAAAAGTGTTAGAAATATCCATTTACCGGTTTTTATGTACACATAAATTTTCTATTCCTTTGGATAAATATCAAGGAGCATAATTGCTGGATCCTTTGGTAACCTTATATTTCGTTTGCTACGAAACTGCCAGACTGTCTTCCAAAGCGGCTGTATCATTTTGGAATCTGACTAGCAATGAATGAGAATTCCTATT
Source organism: Canis lupus dingo (assembly GCF_003254725.2). Lineage (NCBI taxonomy): Eukaryota > Metazoa > Chordata > Mammalia > Carnivora > Canidae > Canis > Canis lupus. Next base: position 57,097,066 of record NC_064255.1, read on the forward strand.
GCTCTACATCCTTGCCAGGATTTGGTGTTGTCAGCGTTCTAGATTTTGTCCTTTCTAGTAGGTGTGTAGTGAGTCGGTTCTCATTGATATTTTAATTATCATTTCCCTGATAACATATGATGTGGAGTTTCTTTTCATATGCTTATTTGCCCTTTGTATATCTTCTTGGGTGAGGTGTCTGTTAAAGTCTTTGCCCCCTGCTTTCTTATTGTAGAGTTTTGAGATGTCCTTGTACACAGATGTTTTCTCATTTTAAAACTTTGTGCTGACATACTGAGACAATGAGTCTAATTTGCCGAAGGATATCCTGACAGTAATTGGAGAAGCTCAGTGAGAGCCCAGGCAACCTGAGTTAAGGTCCTTACTTATCCATTAAGCCATACATAGTAAGGAACTCAGGTCTCATACTCATGATCAGAATAGACTTGAAAAAAAATTATATTTAATTTCATCAGGTCCTCTTTATTACCTATAGGGCAGGACTCAGGCACATTCTAAATATTATCTCTAGAAATTGTTCCAGGATGATTATTTTATTGTACTAGTTTTACAAAGTTGCTTCCTTTGCCTCATTGTCTCTGCTTCCCCATTTTTTAAAACAAATTTTCCACCTCTTGTATGGTAGCTTTGAATGATGGTTTTCTCAGATTATGTGTTTCTGTTCCCTATACCACTGTCAGTTTCAGTGGTTCAGTAGAACTCCTGGAATTCAGGAAAGCTCTCATACTCATGGTTATGGCTTATTACAACAAAATAAAACAAATTCAGAGGAGCAAAGAAAAAAGATTTAGAGGGATGAATCCATGTGGCCAGACACAAATTTTCAGTTGTCCCTTCTCAGTTGAAATGCATCAACAGCACCAAGTCTCCCAGCAGTGATGGCAATACATATGGAGTATTGCCACCCAGGGAACCTCACTTGAGGACTCCATATTCAGGGGTTTTAATAGTGGGTGGTCACATTGGCATGAAGTACCTGTGTAGCTAACTATAGTTACTCAGTCTCCAGACCCCCCAGAGATCAAGTTAATACTATATGGCTCAGGGACACCTGGGTGGCTCAGCAGTTGAGCGTCTGCCTTCAGCTAAGGGCAGTGATCCCGGATCCTGGGATCGAGTCCCACATCGAGTTTCCTGTGAGGAGCCTGCTTCTCCCTCTGCCTATGTCTCTGCCTCTCTGTGTATCTCTCATGAATAAATAAATAAACTCTTTTAAAAAATGCTATATGGCTCAAGGCCCCAAAATAAATCACTTACTTAGTCTAAACTATCTGGTCAAAGGCCCGAGGTATACAAAATATTTTCATCAGGTAAGATATTAAAAGGGCTTAGAGATTATCTCCCAGAAGTCAATTAAAGATAAGTTGATTTGGAATATGCAGGGTTTGAACACCTAAAATGTGCTAAGTCAACATTTTACTACACAGAATGTCTACTTCATTCTTGTTTGTAAGCTTGATCCCTGGATGCCTACACCTTTCATGTCTATCCTGATTCTATACTGTGCAGCATTGCAGCATGGCGACACCCTTACTCTTCTACAGTTTTGGCACAAAGAACCCCAGGTTATGTGAAAGGGGAATTATAATGTTATAATTATTAGTTTTTCATTTTTGTGTCTATGAGATAAGGAAAAGTAAGAATATGTCAGTCTCCAAAAATGCTGAAAACTATAAACAATTAAGGTTTTATAAATTGAACACATTTGTGAAACTTTTGGTTATTTATGTCCTCATCATATCTATCTATTAAAAAAATTAATTTATGTTTACATGACTAACTGCCCCTAAGATTGATCTATTTGAAAAAAAAAAAAGTTGTTCATATAATTCTTTTTATTATTTTAAAGTTGAAATATTTATAATGATGTTATTATTTGCATCTTTATTATGGTAAAATATATATAACATAAAATGTACCATTTTAACTACTTTTAAGTGTATAATTCAGTGGCATTAGGTACACTCACATTATTACGAAGCCATCACCACTGTCATCTCTAGAATTTTTACTTTCCCAAACCAAACCTGTGTACCCATTAAATAGTAACTTCCCATTCCCCATGGTAACTACTACTTACTGTGTCTGAATTTAACTACTTTAGGTACCTAATATTAGTAGAATCAAACAATATTTGTCCTCTGTATCTGCCTTATTTCACATAGCATGATTGATTTTTTTAATTCATTTATCTGTTCATGAGCATTTGGGTTATTTCCAACTTTTAGCTACTACTGTGAATAAAGCTACTATAAGCATTTGTGTACAAATATCTATTTGTATGGTTCCCCATTTTTAGTTCTTTTGGGTACATATCTAGAAATGAATGGTAATTCTATGCTTAATTTCTTGAGAAACCACTATAACGTTTTTTTATAATGGCTGCACCATTTACATTCTCACCAACAATGCACAAATATTCTAAATTCTCCATATTCTCATCAACACTTGTTATTTTCTCTTCTTGATAATCATACGTCCTAATGAGTATGAAGTGGTATCTTATGTAGTTTTAATTTGCCTTTTCTTTCTTTCTTTTTTAAATTCGCCTTTCCCTAAGACTGGTGTTAATAAGCATCTTATCCTGTGCTTTTTGGCCATTAGTATATATGTTCTATAGAAATGTCTATTCACATCCTTTGATAATTTTCAAAGTGGGCTATTCGATTTTGTTGTTGATGATGAGAAGTTCTTTATACATTCTGCATATAAATCCTTACCAGATATATAATTTGCAAATGTATTCTCCCCATTCTGTGTGTTGCCTTTCATTCTCTTGATAGTATCCTTTGATACAGGAACTTTTTTTTCTTATCCTAATAAAGTCCAGTTCATCATTTGTTTGTTGTTGTTGTGTTTTTGGTGTCCTATAAAAAAAATCATTACCAAATACAATGTCATGATAATTTTCTGGTATGTTTTCTTCCAGGAGTTTTGTAGTTTTAGCTCTTGTGTTTAGGTGTTTGATTTAAGTTAATTTTTTATATGCATACGATAAGAATCCAACTCTATTCTTTTATGGATAAACAGTTTTTCCAGCATTACTTATTTGACTTCAGACAGAATATTGAAAGCACTAATTCCCCTCTCCACAGAAGAAAATATTGAGAGGTAGACTTATTTCCATTCCGATACGCTGCAAAAGTTGGAACTGTCCTGTTAGTGCAAACTGACAAGTCAAAGACAAAAAGACCTACAGATTCTAGATTGCTTAGTGAAATGATATGATCTGATGATGTAGTGTAGGTCCAGCTTAGCCACAAATTCCTGCCACTTCCTCCCAAATATATACATTCACTGACTTACTAGCTAATGAACAACCAAGTAAAAAACATACATTTGCGTAAAACACTAACAAGAAAGAAAATAAAACAAACATAAAAAAATACTTAGAGGAAAATAGAGACTATGCAAGAAGTAGAGGAATATTTTAAAAGATTTATTATCCTTGAAAAAAAATGAAATAATTTAAAGAGAAATTTCAGATAATAATAAGAAACTGCTATTGAAATTTTTTTAAACAACAAAAAAAGGAAAGAAAGAAAGAAAGAAAGAAAGAAAGAAAGAAAGAAAGAAAGAAAGAAAGAAAGAAAGGCACCTGAATGGCTCAGTTGGTTAAGCAGCTGACTCTTGATTTTTGGCTCAGTTCATAATCTCAAGGTTCTGGGATTGAGCAATTTGTGGGACTCTACATCTTAGCACAGAGTCTGCTTTGGAATCTCTCTCTTTTTCTGTCCCACCTCCCACTCACTTACGTGCTCTCTCTTACTCTCTAAAATAAACTAATCTTTAAAAAGTAAATAAATAAATCAAATATTAAAATGATATCACAAATGAAATAAAGTAACTAAATAAAAGAATTCAGGGCAAAAAATCCAATATATTAATGGCCATTAAAAAAATGTAGAAGAGAAAGCTACCAAAAAACTACAAATATTTGTCACAATTCAAGAACATGTGTTTCTAGAATTAAGGGTTTTATAGATATCCAATACAATGAATTAGATAAATAATAATGTTATGAAATTTCAGAAAATATTTATAAAGTAAATATAAGTGCTTTCTGAAAAATCACTAAGAATCTGAATAGTTTTGGACTTCTATAAAGCTAGTATGAAAGATAAAACGAGGTCTCCAAAGTTTCATGATAAATGATTAGCAACTTATGAATATAATATCCAACCATATTTTAATTATTAGAAAGGATAACAAATATACATATACAAAAATACACATATATGTATACATATGGCTTTATTACAGATACACACACATTCATATATCTGTAGCACATCATCACATGTTCTCATATAAATGCACTCCTGAGACCTCCTGAAAGATATGCTCCACTAAAAGAAGAAGGAAAGCAAGAAAGCAGAAGTCATGGTATCGATGACTCAGTTTCTATTACAGAAAATTGACAAATAATACCTAAAACTAAATAAAAAGAGAGAATAATAGTTGTAATTAATACTAAGAATAAGGAATTAAGTACTAGAAAGAAAGACAAGTACAGCTAAAACTAAAAGCTTTTGAAGAACAGGAGTTAATAGTGGGAATTTGGAACATAAAATGCTTTTAATTAAGCCTTGTATAATTATTTGACATTTTAAAATATGTGCGTGCATTGCTTTGATAAAAGTAATAATTTAATTTAACTTGGTGTTAATATTCCATCATATTTTTTTGACTTATGAAATCTGAAAAAGAGGTTTCTTATTTTGTTCTAGTGAGCATTCCCATAAAATAGGCCTAGCCTTGCCACTAGCTATTAAATATGCCTTGTAACACTAAATTAAAATCAGTGATAATGATAGGCCTGAGTTCTAGTAAAATAAAATCGTGTAATATTATTTCAGCATATGAACCTATGTGTACAACTATAGGATTTAGGTGATATATATATACTTTCCTGTGTACAATATATTTTTTTAAAAAGATTCTTCTTGAATTTAATTCAAGTATTATAAAGAAAATTACAGTTTTAAACAGACAAAATATGATCATGTTGACTCATTTAGTATGATTTTAATACCTCTAACTTACTTAGGTCATTCATTCATTTCTTAGAAGAAAATAAAATACTAAAATAGCAATTATTGGCATATCCCAGAAGAAAGCTACTGTATTTTCCAGAGAAACATTACTTAGTGGGATTACTTTTCATTTTCTAATAAGCACTATATTTAATTCAATGGAGTCCTCCATATTTACAGAGTATTAATTATTTTTGAAATCAATTTTAACTTTTATACAAGCAAATCCTATGTTTTTTTTTTTTTTCTGATGATAGGATTTGGAATTAGTAAATTGTAAAAAGAAAAAATCAGGTATATTCCTTCCACTTTCTAAAAATTTTGGCAGCTAATTATTACAATTATTTGCAATGTTTTCTGTACAAAGTGTCATTAAAACAATTATTCAGTGATCCAAGGATTTATTAGGATGCTTGAATGAATATATGCAATTGAGGACAGAAAAATTACTATTAGTTAAATTTTGCAAAAAACCCAGAAGTTATTGTGGAAATATTGGAAATAGAACTCTTTTAACCTTCCTATTAAATGATTAAGATTTTTCATTTTGATTTACCTTGACTTAGAAATTGAAGAAAAGAAGACAATTAAAAAATTTCTTCTTACCATCGCTGTCTTCAAAGTAACGACTGTCTCAGTATTCTTGCTGAATTGACCACAGAAAATTTAGTTGGTATTTTTACTGAAACTTTTCCTTAAGCCAAGTCATTGACACAGTCATAATGAAATACGGAATTTTTTTTTTTTTTTGAAATACGGATTTCTATGAGCTAATTCATCAGGGAAACATAATCCTCATTTATGCTATAACAATCTTTAAGGAAAAAAAATAAAAAAAATAAATAAAAACAATCTTTAAGGATATAAATCTGTGAAATACAGTTCCTCTTCTCTTATCAGCAGTTGGAGAGAAACAAAATGAAGATACTGAGTATTGATCAGCAGGATGCAGTTGCTATGATACATATGCTACAACCAAGGGAGCCATTTTTAGGCCTAATTTAATGCTGCAGATTTCCCCACAAGAAAAAACCTTTTGTAGGGAACCAAAGTAACAAAGTCATGGTATAGGAAACTGCAAAATATCATCTTTGACCAGTCACATCTATCTTAAGAGAGGAGAGTGGAAAATAAGAGCTTCCTTCCTTGGAGAGACGTGGATGGGACGGACACAACTACTACTATTATTCCTACTGCTACTACTATTACTATTACTACTAATATTACTACTGCTGCTGCTACTGCTACTACTACTTCCTATCTTCCTAATACAAGAATAGCAAATGGTCATTTCAAACTTAAAAGTAGTACAATTTTGTACTTTTTCCCTTGATTTTTCTAGCTAGCTCAGAGACTTGCTGCCATACCTCTTCATCTCATAACACTGGAACAGCCTGATAGTTGAAACTTTTAGTCATTTCTAAAACATTGTATTTATAAAATGAGTATAAAAATGGGAAAAAGAGTAAACTTTGATTATAATTAATCAATTTGTAACTGTAAAAATTCTGGAACTCCAATAAACTCAATGTGAGAACATTTGGATTGCATATTGGCAAACAGTTGTTTAGTTTTACTAAAGATCATTAATACTGTCAGGAATCTCAAACTGTAAGGGTGAGGCAAGGACATCATAAAACCTGGGGGCTGATGATTATAAAATTAAGGTGCTTGCCTTTCTAAAATAAATTGCAGCACCTGTGTATGTCAATGGCTGAGAAATCAATACTTGTTAGCATTCTCAGTGGGGAAAAAGGCTTTGCTGCTATTCATCTGTGAACACATATTGTACAATCATCAGTCATGGGACTGCATCCTAATATATGCATGCTGGAGGTTCAGCTCTGTATCTGCATTTTTGAATTAGTCCCAGCATGACAGAAAGCAATCCCTGCAATTTGGGGGTAAGAAGAAAATAAATACAGGTAGGATAAACATTACAGGAGGAAAAAATATGTCTATCTTCTCTCTGATGATAAGGAGAAAAGACACCAACCATCCAACATTTGAAGTGTGCTGTGCACTTGCCTATAGCAGATATTTTTCCTTTTAAAATCCATCGGTCCTGTGGATGAGCAACAGTACCTGCAAGTGCAGAGACATTCCAATCCTCACAGCTGTCAGTAAAGCCTACACTAATGTGTCCTGAAAGAGTGATTAATAGGTTTTGACAATATCATTGCATTGCATATTTAATCAGATTATACATCTGTTAGAAATGGTTTGCTTCTAACATCTGCAGTCAAAATCCACAAATGGTATTCAGATCATCGCTCTAGCAGAAGCATGAAACTACTATCTATGTCAGTCTTACTGTTGACAAGTTAAAACTGCATGCCAGAAACAGATGAATCATGACATTTTCTTGATTCACTTAATGATTTTTTTTTTCAAAATTTCCTAGAAATTTGTCTGCACCTAAATAAATGCTCATTAACAAAGAAGGAGATAATATATATAATTGTAAGTTACACTCTCAAGAAACAGATATACAGTGGCTTAATGCCATCCTAAAGTTGGTACTACTTGCTTATAATTTAAAAAACATATTTCAAATGATAATGGTAATCTAGGAAGATAGATAAGACAGATTTTCAGATTACAAAATTCAACATGACAACTTGTATTTTCATGTGATTAAGTATTATATAGAATGTTGAGGAATGAAATGTATTCAAAATTGCAAAGTAGGATTTAGATATAAGCCTTATTTTCTTCTCAGTATTTATTCATTTCCCTTATGTAGTTGGAAAACATTCCTTTTAAACAAGATACTAATCTTTTCATTTAAATTTCCACACTAATCATGCCATAAAAAGTGTCCCCCTATATCTTTCACATAACTTTGTCTTCAGCATCCTACTGACCACCAAGTTTATAACTGTTACGTATGCTGTTACTGACATTCACTCTTGAAAACCTGCAAGTGGCTTTGAACTGATCAGTGTAATAATACATACCTTGCCAAGATTAGCAGTAACATTTTGTTACAAGCTCAGATGATCACTTTCTTATGTAATATCATTGTACTATTTAGCAATACTACTTACTGCATTTTTTAAAGTTTCTATTTTTTTTTTCTTTTGCTGATCTATGTATACCCATTTTCTTTCCAGTTCTTGGGGTTTGTCTCTTTGTTCTATGTCCTCACCTTTCTCTGACATCCTTAATTATGATATTCCAAGTCCTTTCATTGATAATCTTTTCTTTTTTCAGTAAAGCCAAAGTAAACATTTTTGTACAGTTTTATAAGAACATGTCTAGGGGCACCTGAGTGGCTCAGTGGGTTAAGCATCCAACTCTTGATTTTGGCTCAGGTCATGATCTCAGGGTGGTGGGATCCAGCCCACACTGGGCTCCTCTCTCAGTGGGGATTCTGCTGGAGATTCTCCTTCTCTCTCTGCTCCCCACCCCTACCTCAAATAAATAAATCTTTAAAAAAAAAAAAGGAACATGTTTTTACTCTTTCTAGATAAATGTTTAGGATTGGAACTGCTGGTTCATCGTATCTTAAGATATAATGTATATCTATATATGTAATATATATATCTATCTAGAGAGAGGGGAGGGAGAGAGAGAAGATATTTTTTTAAAAATTGCATAGTTTTACTTTCTTACCTGCAATATATGGATTTACAGCTCCATAAACTCACCAAAATTACTATCTTCAGGTTTTAAACTTTATTTATTTATTTATTTATTTATTTATTTATTTATTTATTTATTTATTTGAGATTGAGCAAGAGAGAGCACGTCCACACAGGGGAGGGACAGAGGGAGAGAATTTTCAAGCAGACTCTTCACTGAGCTCAGAGCTGGATGTGTCAGGGCTTGATCTCACAACCCATGAGATCATAACCTGAGCCAAGACTAAGAGGTGGATGCTTAACAACTGAGTCACCCAGTTGCCCCAGTTTTTAAAATTTTAATTATAATGTTTCCAGTTGCTGTGTAGAGGTAGCTTATACCTCACTTCTTTTTTTTTAATATAAATATTTTTGGGTATCATTTTCCTTATAAACACACTTTAATAGCAAAACCAAAATTTGGATGTATTTTAAAATTTTTCATTTAATAGAAAATATAATTTTTCTTCAGAAATCTTAAATCACATATTATTCAAAATGTGTTTCATGATTTACATTAATTTATGGGTTTTATAATTTAATTCCAGTTGTTCAGAGAGTATGTCCTACACTATTTCTGTCATTCTAAATACACTGAGACTTATTTACTAGCGAAATAAATCATTTATTTTGTTGCATGCTCCATGTGAACTTAAAAATACTTTATTTTTTGGTGATATGTTCCATAAATGTTATCTAGATCCAATTTAAATCTATACATCTTGGGGCACCTGGGTGACTCAGTCAGTTAAGGATCTACCTTCACTTCAGTCATGATTCCAAGGTCTTAGGATCCTAGGGCCCTAAGATGGAGAGCCCTGCACTGGGCTCACTGCTCATGGGGAGCCTGCTTCTCTCGCGCCGTCTGCCTGTGGCTCCCCTGCTTGTACTCTGTCTCTTTTACTCTGTCAAATAAAAATATATATTTTTTAAAATATCTACTTTTTTATGACTTCCAAAGATATATTGAAATTGTCAACATAATTGTAGATTTTTCTTTACTCTTCAGTAAAGAGTAAAGAGATTGCTTTTCAGTTATCTCAATTTTAGTTTTGTTTGGTGCATATATTTAGCATTATTATTTCTTTTTGACAAACTGTCCTCTTTATCAATATCACTCTTCTTCTTTATCCCTGAAAATATTCCTTACTCTGAAATCTAAATATTTTTTAAATATTTGGTTATTGATATAGTAATTCCAGCTTTTTTTTGTTGGTTAGTGTTTGCATATTATTTTTTTCCCATAGTTTCCTTTGTACGTCCCTCTTTTTGATGCTTAAAGTAGCTTTTTTATAGACAGCATCCAGATATGTCTTGCTATTAATCCAGTCTGTTAAAGTTTCTCTTTAATTGGTATGTTTAAACAATTTATATTTAATGTAATTATTGGGCTTAAATCTTCACCTCACTATATTGTTAAATCTGTTCTTTGTTCCTGTTTTCTTCTTTGCCTGCCTTCTTTTGATTTGAGTACCTATAGTAGTCTATTAAGAATCATTTTGGTGAATATTGTGGTGAATTGTGGTCATAATTATTTCATATTCTTCCAGCTGGCACCATTGATTAAGAAGACTACTGATCTAAAGTGCCATCTTTGCAATGAACCAAGTATTCATGAATTTTCAGACCTGTTTGTGAGCTTTATATATTGTTCCACTGATTCATTTATCCATTCTTATCTCAAAACAACATACTCTTAACTATCATAGTTTTGATAACTATGTTGACTTCCCACTTTGGCTTTTTTTCCATCAACATTATTTTACCAGCAATATTTGACTCTATCTTTTCACATATACTTTTATAAATGGTTTTTATTTATATACAGAAAAAAGTTATAATATTTTGATTTGGATTGTATTGAATATACAGATTCATAGTATTTTTTAGGGGAACTTTTTAAAAACTGAGTTTTCCAATTCATGTACACATTTTATTGCTCCATTTATTTGGAAACTCCTTAAATTCTTCTAATATTTATTTGGTAGATATATTTCCAGACACTTTACATCTCTGGATTGCTATTGGAAAAACCTGAGTTGAGCTAGAAAGCTTACAGGAAATACTTCTCACCAGTATATCCTAGTCAATGTTTGAGAGGCAGTATTAAGCAGCACATTTGGTCTTCAAACTGTGCTACTAGGTGCTTCCTCTGAAGAGAAAGGGAAATAATTTGTAGAGATGTCATTATAAGTCTCCTTTCTTTTTTTGCTATTAGAGCCATACCGATTTTATTAGCAGCTTTCACACATCGGCTTCCACATGAGTCTATTGAAACAAGACTAGTTTTTTTTTAATATTCAGTAGCATGAAGTTTATTAGCTTTGCAGTCTGGTAAGCCTGAATCTGAATTCCAATTCTTTTGTTTCTTAATATTGTGTTGCTGAGCCATGTACTTTACCCTCTCAAACTTTAGTTTGCTTGTGTATAAAATGGAGACAATAAAAATTACTTGTAAATTTATTAAATATAAAAGTGTAAATAGCATGTCATAGATACTAGATGTGAATGGTAGCTACTTTATTTTTATGATCAGAAAGGAAGAGTAGGAACTCTAGAAATCACCTATTGTAACATATTCACCCTATCACTAGAAAACTGAAACTCATTCATGCATTCATTCAACAAATATTTATGGGTTACTTTAAATCACATTTTATTTACTTATTTGAGAGAGAAAGAGAACATAAGCACAAGTGGGGAGGGGGGGACGATCATGACCTGGGCAAAAGACAAAAGCTTAACTGATTAAGCCACCCAGGCACCCCTAATTTGGGTTACTTACTCTGTGCTAATGTGAATAAAGAGTGTCAGGCAGTAAATACCTATTATAGAAAGGTGCTCAGGGAAGGATTTTGGAAGGAAGACATATATTAACAGAGATTTCAACGAATACAGTGAATCATGCAAATGGCTAAAGAAAGATTAGAAACAGAAGGAACCATGTATGAAAATACCCTGGGGAAGAAATAAGCATGATAGTTTCAAGAATCAGCAAGAAAACAGTGAGATGAAAGTGGAATAAACTATACCACATGGCAAGTATCATGAAATGAGATTAGAGACATAAGCTGAACACACAGTGGGAGCCACTAGAGACTTTTGAGCAAGAAGGGAAATAATTTGATTTAGAAGTTGTTTTGTGTTAGGGCCCTCACTCTTAATTCATAAATAAAATCTTTACTTTTTTGTTTATTTTTTATTGGAGTTCGATTTGTCAAATTGGAGTATAACACCCAGTGCTCATCCCATCAAGTGTCCCCCCTCAGTGCCTGTCACCCAGTCACCCCAACCTCCCACCCACCTGCCTTCCACTACCCCTTGTTCGCTTCCCAAAGTTAGGAGTCTCTCAAGTTCGTCTCCCTCTCTGATTTTTCCCACTCATTTTCTCTCCTTTCCCCTTTATTCCTTTTCACTATTCTTTATATTCCCCAAATGAATGAGACCATATAATGATTGCCCTTCTCTGATTGACTAACTTCACTCAGCATAATACACGTACATAATACACGTACATAATACACTCTAGTTCCATACACGTTGAAGCAAATGGGGGGGTTTGTCATTTCTAATGGCTGAGTAATATCCCGTTGTATACATAAACCACATCTTCTTTATCCACTCATCTTTCGATGGACACCGAGGCTCCTTCCACAGCTTGGCTATTGTGGACATTGCTGCTAGAAACATCAGGGTGCAGGTGTCCTGCTGTTTCACTGCATCTGTATCTTTGGGGTAAATCCCCAGCAGTGCAATTGCTGGGTCGTAGGGCAGGTCTATTTTTAACTCTTTGAGGAATCTCCACAGTTTTCCAGAGTGGCTGCACCAGTTCACGTTCCCACCAACAGTGTAAGAGGGTTCCCTTTTCTCCACATCCTCTCCAACATTTGTGGTTTCCTGCCTTGTTAATTTTCCCCATTCTCACTGGTGTGAGGTGGTATCTCATTGTGGTTTTGATTTGTATTTCCCTGATGGCAAGTGATGCAGAGCATTTTCTCATATGCTTGTTGGCCATGTCTATGTCTTCCTTTGTGAAATTTCTGTTCATGTGTTTTGCCCATTTGATGATTGGATTGTTTGTTTCTTTGCTTTGAGTTTAATAGGTTCTTTATAGATCTTAGCTACTAGACCTTTATCTTATGTGTCATTTGCAAATATCCTCTTCCTATAGGTTGCGTTTTAGTTTTGTTGACTGTTTTTTTTTTTTTTTTCTGTGCAGAAGCTTTTTTCCTAATGAACTTCCCAGTAGTTCATTTTTGCTTTTGTTTCCTTTGCCTTCAGAGAGGTATCTTGCAAGAAGTTGCTGTGGCCAAGTTCAAAAAGGGTGTTGCCTGTGTTCTTCTCTAGGATTTTGATTGATTCTTCTCTCACATTTAGATCTTTCATCCATTTTGAGTTTATCTTTGAGTATGATATAAGAGAATAGCCTAGTTTTCATTCCTCTGCACAATAAATGGTGCTGTCCAATTTTCGCATCACCATTTATTGAAGAGACTGTCCTTTTTCCAGTGGATAGTCTTTCCTGCTTTGTTGAATATTAGTCGACCATAAAGTTGAGGGTCTATTTCTGGATTCTCTATTCTGTTCCATTAATCTATGTGTCTGTTTTTGTGCCAGTACCACACTGTCTTGATGACCACAGCTTTGTAGTACAACTTGATATCTGGCATTGTGATGCCCCCGGCTCTGGTTTTGTTTTTCAATATTCCCCTGGCTATTCAGGGTCTTTTCTGATTCCACACAAATGTTAAAATGATTTGTTCCAACTCTCTGAAGAAAGTTCATGGTATTTTGGTAGGGATTGCATTGAATGTGTAAATTGCCCTGGGTAGCATAGATATTTTCACAATATGAATTCTTCCAACCCATGAGCATGGAATATTTTTTCATCTCTTTGAGCACACCACAAAATTACCTGGGAAAAGACATGGCTTTGGTGATATGCTTAGAAGATCTGTCATTTGCAGAAAGTGCCATGTTGAAGACTCCTATTAGTGCATTATTATCTAAGTATGTCTTTACTTTGGTTATTAGCTGATTGATATACTTGGCAACTCCCACATCAGGGCATAAATATTCATGACTGTTAGGTTTTCTTGTTGGATAGACCCTTTAAGTATGATATAGTGTCCCTCTTCATCTCTTACTACAGTCTTTGGGATAAACTTTAATTTATCTGGTATGAGGATGGCTACTCCTGCTTTCTTTTGAGGACCATTTGAATGGTAAATGGTTCTCCAACCTTTCATTTTAGTCTGCAGGTGTCCTTAGGTCTAAAATGAGTCTCTCGTAGACAGCAAATAGATGGGTCTTGCTTTTTTATCCAGCCCAAAACCCTGCGTCTTTGATGGGATCATTTAGCTCATTCATGTACAGAGTAACTATTGAAATATATGAATTTAGTTTCATAGTAATACCTATTCAGTCCCTGTTTTTGTGGATTATTTCTTTGGGCTTCCTCTTTCTTTTACAGGCTCCCCCTTAATATTTCTTGCAGAGCTGGTTGGTGGTAACATATTTTTTCAATTTCTGCCTATCTTGGAAGCTCTTTATCTCTTCTTTTACTCTGAATGAGAGCCTTGCTGGATGTAGAATTCTTGGCTGCATGTCCTTCTCATTTCGTACCCTGAATATACCCTGCCAGGTCTCTGTGGAAAGGCCTGCTGTTAACCTAATATATCTCTCCATATAAGTTAGGGATCTCTTGTATCTCACTGCTTTAAGGATTTTCTCTCTATCCTTTGGATTTGCAAGTTTCACTATTAAATATTGAGGTGTTAAACCGTTTTTATTGATTTTGTTGGGGTACCTATCTCCTGGATCTGAATGCCTGTTTCCCTCCCCAAATTAGGGAAGTTCTCAGCTATCATTTGTTCAAATATGATTTATGGCCCTCTGTCCCTCTCAGTGCTCTTTGGAACCCCAATTATACATAGTTTTTTTTTTTTCCTTCTGAGGCTATCATTTATTTCCCTTAACCTTTCTTTGTGGTCTCTAATTGTTTTTCTCTTTTTTTCCTCAGCTTCCTTCCTTGCCATCAACTTGTCTTCTATGTCACTCACTCTTTCTTCCACCTCATTAACTCTTGTCTTTAGGACCTCCAGTTTGGATTGCATCTCACTTAATTGAGTTTTAATGTTAGCCTGATTAGATCTAAATTCTGCAGTCATGAAGTCTCTTGAATCCTTTATGCTTATTTCCAGAGCCACCAGTAGCTTTATAATTGTGCTTCTGAATTGGCTTTCTGACATTAAATTGTAATCCAAATTATGTAACTCTGTGGCAGAGAGTACTGTTTCTGATTCTTTCTTTTGTGGTGAGTTCTTTCTTCTAGTCATTTTCCTCAGTGCAGTTGGCTGTATGAGCGGGCTGAGTCAAGAATATCAACCACAACCTAAGTAAATTTCACCCTAGAGGATTCTGCTGAGGTCAGAGACCAGAAATTGAAAACAAAGATCAGAACGAAATAAAACAAAAGGACCACTAAATTGCAGCGAATTTTAAAACAAAGTAGTAAAAATTAAAAGGTCAAGAATCTCATAGAAGAAAAAAATAGAGAAGAGAAAAAAGAAAAAGAGGGGAAAAAAGGAAAAAGGAAAAAAAGAGAAGAAAGAAAAAAAGGGGGAGGACTGGGAGATGGTGGTTGTGACAAACTGGTAGTGGAGGGGGAATGTAGTCTACCTGAGAGGTCCTAGAGGGTAATCCTCTTGGTTCTGAGTATATTAAGTTCTGCATTGTTAGAAGATGCTCAGTCCCAAATTTATATAAACCAGAAATACTTGTAGAGGGCCCCACCATTGACCACCAAAACTTAAATGAGATAAAAGAGCAGAGCAGAATGGGAAAGAGGAATCTCACAGAATGAACCAGTACAGTATACCACTTTGTTCTGGGGGTATGCTGATCATGTTTTAGAGGGTATTAACTTCTGCCATTTTAGAACAAAATGAGGCAGAGAAAACAAAAGACACAAAACAAAAAAGCAAATCTTGTATATCTCCCAAAATTAAGCTGAGTATGCTGAAGGGAATCTAGAAGTGAAAAATATATCTAGGACCTATAATTGTAGAAATATGAAAGTCAAAAAGGAAGAAACTAAAAAATGAAGAGGTGGTAAACTAGTGTAGTTAAGGTGGGAAAAGAGAAAAAATAGGAAATTTATAGTCTGATATTAAAACCTGGTGTACTGGGAAAAGGAAAAAAAGAAAAAAAAGGGAGGGGTACCCTCTAGTTCTATATACTGTAAATTCCTTGACTTCCCCTGGAGCTTCCCAGTGCTGCTTGGTCCAGAACTTGCTCTTCCCCTGTCCTTCCAGCTGGTCTTCTGGGGGAGGGGCTGCTGTACTGGTTCTCAGGTGTGTGCACTTGGGGAGCTGTCCCCTGCCCCTCTGGGTGCCGGGCTCAGTGGGAGCTGTTTACCCCATGAGGCCCCTGTTCCCTGGAGGCCCCGCCCCTCCAGGCACAAGGTGACACCAGGAGGGACAACACAACTGATGGTCGCCAGGTCCCCAGCCCTGGAGTCAGCTCCCCCAGTAACCACCGCAGTCTCCCAGTCCACAGAGGCATGGGTGCTTCCGGGAAGTAGGGGCAGAATCCTAGGTGGGACAGTGAGATCTCAGGATCCTTGGAGTTACAAGAAGACCAGGGGTGCCTGAGTGTGCTAGAGTTCCTACACAGGTGTGGGGATGGGTGTGGGGAAACTGGCTGCATTCAGTGGGTCAAGGAATGGGCTGTCAGCTCAGTGTTGTCATAATCCTTGAACTACAGCATGGTCTACCTGACCTCTCCCCAGCAAGGGCTCAGCAAGTGGTAGAATTGTCAAGATTCCCTTTCTCCCCCAGTAGAAGCTGCATGGGAGATACTGCAAGAGTCTATAGGGTTTGGAGATTCCAAACGGGGTCCAGGCCTAAGATAGAAAGATAGAAATAGTCACAGGCTGGGTGAGCACACAGTGCAGAGGGAGACCAGGCAGCCAGGAGTATTGATTGCTTTTCTCTGACGGGGCCCTGGGGAGTGAGGTCCTGAGCTCTCAGCCCTGGGCCTGGAGATTGGGAGGCACCATTTTCACTCTCCTTCTCTAAAGCTATGCAGAAAGTCTTCAGGGAACAAAAGCCACCTAGAGCAATCTGGAGCAGATTACTCAGCCTGGCCTCCTGGCAAGGATTGTGCAATCCCACCTGGGCCAAAAACACCTGAGAATCAGTGCAACAAGCTCCTCCTCCAGAAAATCAGCAAGAAATCCAGCCAAGACCGAGTTTACAGATAATTGAGAACTGCAAAACTTCAATGCTGGGAAAATATAACATATAGAATTCATGCTTTTTTATTTTTCCCTCCATGATTCTTTAGTCTTTTAATTTTAATTTTTTTCTCTTACCCTTTTCAACCAATTTGTCATTTTATCAATACTTTTTAAAAAATATTTTTTTAATTTTCATTTTTACACTTACATTCTATCCTTTCATTATATTTAATTTTATTTTTGTGTATATCTGTTTTATTTTCTTTACCATTTGGGATGTAGTTTCTTCTAACAGACCAAAATACACCCAGAATCGAGTGTATGGATCTGTTCTCTTCACCCATCTGACCATTTTCCCTTTTTTCCTTTGCTTTTTCTGTTTTGTTAAAGTCCTTTTAAATTTTCATCTTTACAGTTACATCATTTCAATGTATTTATTTGTTGTATATGTATATACATATATATATGTTTTTCTTTCTTTATAATTTTGAGATGTAGTTTTTCTAACAAAGTGACCAAAAGAATATAGGATTAGGATATAGTGTATTGCATATTGCATTTTTCTGTGCACCTGTTTGTTTATATTCCTTCTTCTTTTTTCTCTCATAATTTTCATTTTTAGAGTTATATTCTATCTTTTCATTGCATTTAAATTTTTTGTACATATATAAGTTTTTCTTTCATTACTATTTTGGGATCTAGTTTTCTAACAAACAGACCAAAATACACAAAGGATAGAGTGTATTGCTCTATTGTTTTCACTGGTCTGATTATACTCTCCCTCTGCCTTTTTTTTTCTTTGATTTTGCTTCTCTTCTGATTTGTTTAGTGCATATTTCTCTGGATTTGTTGACATTTTAATATTTTATTCTTTCATTCACCTATACTTCTCTGTATAGAATGACAAGACACAAAAATTCACCTCAAAAAAGAGAACAAGAAGCAGTACTGGCTGGCAGAGACCTGATCAGTATGGACATAAGTGAGATGTCAGAATTATAGTTCAGAATAATGATTATAAAGATACAAGCTGGGGTTGAAGAAATCATAGAAGATAGTAAAGAATACCTTTCTGGAGAAATAAAAGAACTAAAATTTAATCAAATGGAAATCAAAAAGGCTACTGAGATGCAATAAAAAATGGAGGCTCTAACTTCTAGGATAAATGAATCAGAAGAGAGAATTAATGATATAGAATAGAAGATGATGGAGAATAAAGAAGCTGAAGAAAAGAGAGATAAACAACTACTGGATCTTAGGAGAATTCAAGAGATAAGTGATACCATAAAGTGAAACAATAATAGAATAATTTTTGGGATCCCAGAAGAGAAGGGAAGAGAGAGGGGCAGAAAGTATATGGGAATGAATTATAGTGGAGAACTTTCCTAATCTGTGGGAGGAAACAGGTATCCATGTCCAAGAGACACAGAGAAAATGTATAAAGATATGTCAACACCCCAACATATAATAGTGAAACTTACAAATCTCGGAAACAAGAGAAAATTCTGAAAGCAGTCTTGGACAAGAGGTCTGTAACCTGCAAAGGCAGAAACATCAGACTGGCAGCTGACCTATCCACAGAGAACTGGAAGGCCAAAGGGGACTGGCAATATATATTCAGGGTGCTAAATGAGAAAAATATGTAGCCAAAAATACTTTATCGAGCTAGGATGTCATTCAAAATAGAAGGAGAGATGAAAATATTACAGGACAAACAGAAACTAAAAGAATTCGTGATCACTAAACCAGCCCTACAAGAAATATTAAATATTAAAATATTAAATGAGATCCTTTAAGCAAGGAGAAAGCCCAAAAGTATCAGACAGGAAAGGAACAGAAGCAATATACAGAAACAGTGCCTTTATAGGTAATACAATCGCACTAAGTTCATATCTTTCAATAATTACTCTGGATGAAAATAATTACTCTAAATGCCCCATTCAAATGACACAGGATATCAGATTGGATAAAAATGGCAAGACCATCATTATGCTCTCTGCAAGAGAATTATATTAAACCCAAAGACAGCTGTAGATTGAAACTAAGGGGATAGAAAACCATTTATCATGCTAATGGATATCAAAAGAAAGCTGGGGTGGCAATCCTTATATCACACAAATTAGATTTTAAAACAAAGACCGTAATAGTAGATGAGGAAGAACACTAAATCATAATTGAAGTGTCTATCCAACAAGAATATCTAACAATTATAAATATTTATGTCCCAAACATGGGAGCAGCCAATTATATAAGTTAATTAAAAACAAAGTTAAAAAAAACACATAGATAATCATACAATGATGGCAGGGGCCTATAACACCTCATTCACTGCAATGGACAGACATCTAAGCTGAAGATCAACAAGGAAATAAGGGCTTTGAATGACATACTGGTCTCGATGGATTTCACAGATATATTCAGAATATTCCATCCTAAAGCAACAGAATACACATTTTTCTTGAGTGCACATGTAACATTCTCCAAAATAGATCACATAATGCGCTACAGGTCAGGTCTCAACAAATACCAAAAGACTGGGATCACTCCATCCATATATTCAGACCACATGCTTTGAAACTGGAACTCAATCACAAGAGGAAAATTGGAAAGAACTAAATACATAGAGGAATAAGAGCATCCTACTAAAGAATGAATGGATCAACCAGGAAATTAAAGACAAGTTAAAAAACATCATGGAAAAAATGAAAATGAAAACAGCTGTTCAAAACGTTTGAGATGCAGCAAAGGCAGTTCTAAGAGGGAAGTATATAGCAATACAAGCCTTTCTGAAGAAAGTTCTCAAATGCACAACCTAACCTTACACCTGAAAGAGCTGGAGAAAGAACAGCAAATAAAGCCTAAACCAAGGAGGAGAAGAGAAATAATAAAGATTAGAGTAGAAATCACCGAAATAGAAAACTAAAGAACAGTAGAACATATCAATGGAAGTAATAGCTGCTTCTTTTAATTAATAAGATTGATAAAACCCCTGGCCAGATTTCTCAAAAAGAAAAGAGAAAAGATCCAAATCAATAAAATCATGAAAGAAAGAGGAGGGATCACAACCAACATCAAAGAAATACAAACAATTATAAGAACAGATAATGAGCAACTATATGCCAACAAATTAGGCAATCTGGAAGAAATGGATGCATTTCTAAAGATGGATATACTACCAAAACTGACACAGAAAGAAATAGAAAACCTAATCAGACCCATACACAGCAAGGAGATTGAAGCAGTCATCAAAAACCTCCCAACAAGTAAGAGGTCAGGCCAGATGGCTTCCCAGATGGAATTCTAAAAAATATTTAAAGAAGAATTAATATCTACTCTTCTGAAGCTTTTCAAAATCCAGAAATGGAAGGAAAACTTCCAAACTCTTTCTGAGGCCAGCATTACCTTGATCCCAGAACCAGACAAAGACTGCACCAAAAAGGAGAATTACAGACCAATATCCCTGATGAACATGGATGCCAAAATTCTCACCCAGATACTGGCCAATAGGATCCAACAGTACATTAAAAGGATTATTCACCATGACCAAGTGGGATTTATTCTGGGCTGCAAGAGTGACTCAACACCTGCAAATCAATCAGTGTGATATACTGCATTAATAAAAGAAAAGACAAGAACCATAGGATCATCTCACCTGATGCAGAAAAAACATTTGACAAAGTACAGCATCCTTTCTTGATTAAAACTCTTCACAGTGTAGGGATAGGAGGAACATGCCTCAATATAATAACAGCCATATACGAAAAGCCCACAGTGAATATCATTCTCAATATGGAAAAACTGAGAGCTTTTCCTGTAAAGCCAGGAACTTGACAAGGATGTCCACTTTTACCACTGTTGCTCAACATAGTACTAGAAGTCCTAGTTTCAGAAGTCAGAAAACAAAAAGAAATAAAAGGCATCTGAATCAAACTCTCACTCTTTGCAGATAACATAACACTCTATATGGAAAACTCAAAAGACTCCAATTGTTAAGATTCATAGAGGAACTCAGCAAAGTTGGACTGTATAAAATCATTGCATAGAGAAATCTTTTGCACTTCAATACACTAACAGTGAGACTGAAGAAAGAGAAATTAAGGAGTCAATCCCATTTTTAATTGCATCCCAAACTATAAGATACCTAGGAATAAACCTTAGACATAAAGACATAAAGAAATGGAAAATATATTCCATATTTATGGGTTGGAAGAACAAGTATTTTTAAAATGTTTCTGTTACCTACAGTGTGATCTATACGTTTAGTGCAATCCCTATAAAAGTATCATTAAATTATTTCACTGATTTGGAACAAATAATCCTAAAATTTGTACAGAACCAAGAAAAGACACTGAATACCTAAAGAGATGTTGAAAAAGAAAACCAGAACTTGTGGAATCACAGTTCCGCATTTCAAGCTCTATTACAAAGCTGTAATCATCAAGATGGTATGGTACTGGCACAAAACCAAACTCACCGATCAGTGGAACAGAATAGAGAACCCAGAAGTGGACCCTCAACTCAATGGGTTAATTAATATTTGACAACTGGGAAAGACTATCCAAGACAAAAAAGACAATTTTTCTAATGGTGTTGGAAAAATTGGGTGGCCATCTGCAGAAGAATGAAACTGGATCATTTCCTCATACCATACTAAAAACGGATGAAAGACCTAAGTATGAGACAAGAATCCGTCAAAATCTTAGAGGAGAACAAAGGCAGCAGCCTTTGTGTCCTGAGCTGCAGCAACTTCTTAATAGACACGTCTCCAAAGGCAAAGGAAAGGGAAACAAAGGCAAAAATGAGCTACTGAGACTTCATCAAGATACAAAGCTTTTTCACAGCAAAGGAAATGGTAACAAAATCAAAAGACAACCTACAGTATGGGAGAAGATATTTGTAAATGCCAGATAAAAGGCTAGTATCCAAGATCTATAAAACACTTAACAAACTCAAAACCCAAAGAACAATCAGTCAAGAAATGGGCAGAAGATATAAATAGACATTTCTCTAAAGAAGGCTTAAATGGCCAACAGATGCATGAAAAAATGATTCACATTACTTGTCATCAGGGAAATACAAATCAAAACCACAATGAGACCACCTCACACCAGTGAGAATGGGGAAAATGAACAAGACGGGAAACAACAAATGTTGGAGAGGATGTGGAGAAAGGGGAACCCTCTTGCACTGTTGGTGGGAATGTGAACTGGTGCGGCCATTCTGGAAAATTGTGTGGAAGTTCCTCAAAGAGTTAAAAATAGAGCTGCTCTACACCCAGCAATTGCATTACTGGGGATTTACCCCAAAGATACAGATGCAGTGAAAGACTGAGACATCTGCACCCCAATGTTTATAGCAGTAATGTCCACAATAGCCAAACTGTGGAAGGAGCCTCGGTGTCCATCGAAAGATGAATGGATAAAGAAGATGTGATCTATGTATACAATGGAATATTCCTCAGCCATTAGAAACAACGAATACCCACAATTTGCTTCAACATGGATAGAACTGTAGGGTATTATGCTGAGTGAAGTACGTCAATCGACGAAGGACAAACATTATATGGTCTCATTCATTTGGGGAATATAAAGAATAGTGAAAGGGATTATAAGGGAGAGGAGAGAAAATGAGTGGGAAATATCAGTGAGGGTGACAGAACATGAGAGACTTCTAACTGGGAAATGAACAAGGGGTGGTGGAAAGGGAGGTGGGTGGAGGGATGGGGTGACTGGGTGTTGGGCATTGAGGGGGACACTTGACGAGATGAGCACTGGGTGTTATGCTATATGTTGGCAAATTGAACTCCAATAAAAAATGTTCTGTGCATGGGAATGACACAAAGATTTCCTAAAACCTACTTTGTTAACAGAGTACAAAATTATTTCGCTTGCACTTCAATCAGGATATTCTACTTTGCTAGGTGTCATAGCTAAAATTTATCTAATTTCTTAAAATTTATTTGATTAAAATAGTCTTTAATTATATGTTTTATTTTTTCTTTAATATTTTATGGTATATATATATATATATATAGTTCTTGATATATATGTGAACTTCTTTTCAGATATTAAAACTTCCATTTATCAACTTTAATAAGTCTTTGCCTCAAAATTATTAATTGAAATAAATTGTTTTAATGAATTTGATAATATATAGTAATCAAATTAATAATTTTTAAAAAATATATCACATCTCAAAGTTTAGTGTTTTGTTTTGTTTTATTTAGGTTTTATATTTGTTTGAAAGAGAGAGTGTGCTAGCACAGCAGGAAGAGGGAGAGGAAGAGGAAGGCTCCACACTGACCAAGGAGCCTGATGTGGGACTTGATCCCAGGACCCTGGGATCATGACTGGAGCTAAGGCATACACTTAACTGACTGAGCCACGCAGGCGACCCCAAATCAATAATTTTATAATGGACTTAGAACATTGATAGGTTCTGTCCTCACTAAATTACTGGCCAGCCTTACAAAATATTACTTTATCTTAGTTTCTACTTAGTAGGGTAGATTATCGACAATATCTAGCTCCAACCATACTCCATACCAATACAATGTATTAGATGTTACAATGGTAAAATGTACTTTAAAAACAATAATCTAAAACACTTATTAGAGTCCAAATATTGAATATAGCGCCTATTCACAGCATGCGCTAATTTTGTAATTAACATGAATCAAAAGAAACTATTAAGCTTCTGTGGCATATCTATTCTTAATAAACCTCATGCTGCTTAATGCTTAAAATTCTATTGTACTCTTAAGAAGTTTATAGATCTTTATAGGATCAAATATATTGGTTTGAGGGACAGTTATTTTCATAAACATTCATAAAGAATTATTTCAGCATTTCTCTCTTTCTACCCATTATAACTATTTAACTTTCTGAGTTCCTAGCATATTTTTATAGAACTGAAATATTGCCCAGCAGTCATGGAACAATTTTAGTGTGTATCTTCCTTCCCAATATGATGATCTATTCAGCATATGTTCAGATTCCCCAGTTTTTTGTTCACAGGCATGTCTGGTCAATGTTTAATTTTGGCAGAATTCATTAGTTATTTATTGTACTGTTTTTTTTTTTCTGTAAAGAACATTCACATTTACAGTGTAAGCATTTTCAATCATGCAATGAAAACACTGCTCTATTAAATTCATTCTAATGCTATCATGTTATTTAAATGCAAATGCTGACACCATCATAATGCGATAAAATTTTCTTGCAAGAAAATGATGCATATTAGAATAGAGAATTTGGCTAAAGTGGGTATACTTTAAGAGATAAAAAATGATTAGGTCTATTTCTTTACTATTAAATTAGGGGAGACAAAGTGATAACTCCAAATGTGTCATGCTGTGCTTAAATTGGCATATACTTATACTGTTGGTGACTTTTAAGAGTATTACAAAAACAGAAATGCAGTATAAAACATAGATAGAACCATTTAGATAGCCTTATCTTTTGATCCAGGATTCCCATTCTGAGAAATATATGTTAAAAGAATACTTGAACCAAAGTCAAAACAAAAACGAAAACCTATATTCATAAAAATATATATGTGGCATTTTTTCTATTGATTAAATAAACAGAAAAAGGGAAGAGTTTATTAAACTGTGAAACATGTGAGATAACCCTGGTCAGCCATTGTAAATGATGATTGTTTAGATTACATTGTTCCTGTAATATTTAATAACATAGTATTGAAGGAAAAGTAATCAAAAAGAAAACAAACCACCACCACCAACAACAACAAAAACAAATGGAATGTGTAGTATGATCTTGAATACCTTTAACCAAGCATGTATATAGATTAAGATTGGATTGCAATGTATAAAACTAGAAATAGATATTTTAAGTTGAAAAAAGTTGAGTGTTTTAACTTATTTAAAATATTTATTAATATTTTGATATGGTATTAATTTTAAGTGGTCAAGTAGGGTTACCAATGAAATACTGAAAAGTTTATGCTGTGAATAATATATGTGTTCTATACTTTAACAGGAGAATTGAATAATACAGTATTGGTATTGCAACTTAAATTATTTTTATCACAATATAAGACATTGCAAATTATTTAATTTAATGAATATAAAATATGTTCCATTTTAAGTAAAATTAGAGCAATTCAAAGTAGAAAATTATGAACAATAATGAATTCTTTTGTTAATTAAATACAACACTATAGTTTTATAATATACATATTTCCAATTGTTTTCCCATGTAGACACCCAACATCTAAAATTATTCTAATTCAAGAACTCTGTTTTCCCCCAAAACTGTCTATTCAAAAAGGATTTTAATGTTTGCAGTGTTCTTTATAATAGCTAAATATCTAAAATGGAATATTATTCAACTTTAAGGAAAAAGTCCTGTCTTATGCTACAAAATGGAAAAACTTGAAGACATTAAGCTTAAACTGTGACATTAAGGCAGTCACAGAAGGACAAATACTGTCTGACATCATTTAGGTGAGGTACCTAAATAGTCAAACTTAAAGAAGTAGAGAGTGTAAGAGTGGTTGTCAGGGGCTACAGAGAGGGGAAGATGGGAGTTCCTGATCAGCAGGTATAAAATTATGATCACACAAGGTAAGTAAGACCTGCTATACAAAATTGTGTCTATAGTTGAGATTTCTATATCATAACAATTTGTTAAGAGGGTAGCTCACATGTTCAGTGTTAACAATAAAAACAACAAAAAGGATAAGTTATTCTATTTTGACTTTGTATGTTTCAAGGTGTTTAATGCTTGTTCAATATTAAAGCTTTAATGAAATGTTCCACATTATAATAAAGTAATTATTTCATTCACTTCCCACCCCCCCCATATACACCATATTATTTGGTAATTAATATCAGTGCTTGTTTTAAATATATATTGCAAAAAAATAAATAAATAAATATATATTGCATATCATTTATAAAATTACATATATATTATATCATGCTGTGGAATATTATTGGTGGTAATTTATAATAAGAGACAATTTTCTGTAGTATTTAATCTTATTGGAGACTCCTGCTCTAATTAATATTTGTAAAACTTTCAACAGCCACAACTCCAAGAATTGCAACTACCATGGCCAGTACCACCAACACTACCAATGCCATATCTTCCCTGTGATAAATGTTGTACCAAGATCAGTATATTTATAAGTTCCATAAAACCCTACTAATTACCATATGTGTTCAATATTATTATCTCCACTTTCCAAAAGGAAAGATGGAGGCTCAAGGAAATGCTGTATAACCACCTCAGAAAGAAAAATGAACCTGGGCACGATAAGACTTTCAAATTGATGGAGACGTTTGCCCCGCACAATGAGGCTAGTATAAAACATGAAATCAAGTATTCTATCCCGGCTATAGGTCTGCTGGCTGTTTGTTAGTGACTTATTTGTTTTTGTTGTTGTCATTGTTGTTTTTTAAGATTTTATTTACTCATTCACGAGAGACACAGAGAGAGGGAGAGAGGCAGAGACACAGGCAGAGGGAGAAGCAGGCTTCACGCAGGGAGCCCAACTCCCTTCGGTTTTTTAAATTTTTTTAATTTTTAATTTTTAATTTTTATTTATTTATTTATTTTTTCCTGGCAAAGCAAACTTTATTAATAGCCTTGAGGTTGGAGCTCCAGATCCCGCTGAACATTTGAGAGTTGGGGCAAGGGCCTCTCGTGTTGGCCTCAGCAGCTCCATCCCATTCAGACTCAGGTGGAGAGAGGCTGGGTGGGGGAGACTTGGGGTCACAGCTAGCCGGCTCTCCCTCGGTCGCTGCAGCCAGGCCACTCCTGGCTCCTCATTTCTTGGATCCTGGCTTTTTAGGTTTGAGTGTGAGTTTGGCCTTTTTCACAGGACTCTGGTCTTTAAGCCTGGGTCTCACTGCCTCCTCTTCTTTTGTGCCCTGTGCCAAAGGCAGGCACTAAACTGCTGGGCCATCCAGGGATCCCCTAAGATACTTCTTTTATTATTGCATAAATACAATGTTCAATATTTGATATATGATTCATCATTATTTTTTTCATTCTGAAAACACTGTAAACTTTGCTTTCAATGTCAAAACATGCTTCTAGCTTAAATTTTTTATTATGGAAAAATTTGAATACATACAAAGGTAAGAGAGATGTAGGTAGACTGAATCTCAATGTGCCTATCACTCAGCTTCCATAATCATGACGTCATTTATAACCTCATTCATTTCCCTCATCTTTTCCTGGAGTACTTAAATTATTTAATTTGTCTATGGTTCAACATATATCTATAGTCCAATGTTTATCTTTAACATATAGCTCTAAGATATTTAATACATAATATCATTATCACAACTAAAATATGGATACTTCTTGGATGTTACCGAATTTCTGGACAGTGTGGAAAGACATTTTAAATGTCAGTTACATTTAAAAACTCAAATAGTAGAGTAATGCAGAAAACTCCACTGAGGTAAAAATAATTGTTTAAATGACTATTCTTAAATTTGTACTCATGGAGACAAAGACATCTATATCATAAATGATGCTTACATGAAATGTATTCAAGTTGCACATCAATTCCTGAGATTTTAAAGTGAAATAATGTGTTTCATAAAATGTTATATATGATTTAAATACAGTAATTCTCTTTCCCATATAATTTATTTCATTCTTAGATTTTGTGAATAATAATACTTTTGGTAATGAATGATTACACTGGACTTTCCAAGGATACAACCTGCCTTAGCACTGCCTTAGCATTGTCTAAATAACAAAGTTCCCAATATTTGAGATTCCTTTAGTATATTCCAAAGTTTCATACAAAATAATTTACCAAATTTGTCATTTCCATGGTACCCAAACTAACAATCATAGTTCACCAAGACATTCATATAGTAAAGAATAATCCTTAGGTAATAAAACCAGTTAGGTGTCTTTTATGCTTGCTACAGATATAAAATTTTCAACTATGTTCCAACAAATTCTCTGAGTATGCTATCTCATAAGAGCAAGTATAGGCAAAGTAACTCAGCAAAGTTCTTTGGTCAGATATGGTCAATCTGCCAAGTCAGTACCCATTTCAACTGTCTCCTAGTGTTCATTTCTATACTACAGGGCCCAGATGATAGAAAGCCTATCACTTAGTTTAGAGATATGTTTGAAGTTTCAGCTATCAAATTCATCTACAAAAAAAATTGGAAATTAGAACACTGAGAGGTAGAAGCCTGCCTAAAGACTACTTTTGCTGCTTCCTCTCACAGTTGTATCAGGGATAGCATTTGTCTCCCTTTTCCCATCCGCAGTCCTGCCCAACAGCTATTTCAGACATCATGGCACCCATTCTCTGGCTTTTAGGGCATCCAAAGGCAATGTGTGAGCATTTATTTTGCTGCTGCATTTTGGGGCAGAACAAGTATAGTTCTAGAGCTGACATCTCTACCAGTAGGTCTCCATTTTAGCATAAGGCTTCCTGGTAGCGCAGGAGTAGCCTGCTGCTATAGTGATATTTGCCTGATTCTGCCATTTCCTGGTGGTTCTTGAGGAACTGAAAATCTTGGCAGCACACAACTAGAGTGAGATTCTGGGTATCACTCTTGGAAGATCAGCTTAGAGGATATTTCCTCAGTCGCTCCCTCCAACTGTTTTTATAAGCTATGCCATACCATTATATCATATTTTGTTTAAAATAAAGTGGAGTCTCAATCGTTGTAACCTGATTGATATACTGGTTTTTATGAATGCCATATAATAAATATGCCACATAATATTTGGACATTTCTTATCTCTCAATCATAGTTTACTAGATTTTGAAGGCCACAAAGATTAATGGAAAAATCTACATATTTAGGATTCTTATCAGCTCATCTGACCTTCAACCATGTGGCTAATTTTAGATACAAATAAATCACTAACAGGGAACCATGGGTGGCTCAGCAGTTTAACATCTGCCTTTGACCGGGGGCGTGATCCTGGAGTCTTGGGATCAAGTCCCACATCGGGCTCCCTGCATGGAGCCTGCTTCTCCCTCTGCCAGTGTCTCTGCCTCTCTCTCTCTCTGTGTCTCTCATGAACAAATAAATAAAAAATAAAATCTAAAAAAGAAGTATCTTAATAAGTAAAGATAAAGACAAAATAAAGCAATAAATTTAAGTGATAAGAAAGAATTATCATTTTTTTAAAAGATTTTATTTATCTATTCATGAGACACAGAGGGAGAGAGTCAGAGAGACAACACAGGCAGAGGGAAAAACTGGCTCCACACAGGGAGCCCGACATGGGACTCAATCCCAGGTCTCCAGGATCAGGCCCTGGGCTGAAGCTGGCACTAAGCCACTGAGCCACCTGGGGTGCCCAAAAGAATTGTCATGTTTTAACTCTCATCATTTTATTTTTTTCTAGTAGTACCTAATAGTGTCTTGCATTATATAAAATAAACTGTATAGACATAATTTCCACTGGTAATGCAGGTTTTACAAAGTACAACACTTCACTAACTATCTAGATTTAAATTTACCATAATGGATTATTAAAATAAAAATGCAATGTGACCATGTTATTATTTTATGTTAGTAGGCACACTTAGTTTATAGAGTGTATCAACCCCAGAGTATAGTTTGGAATTTTTATCCTCGTTTTATATATAGAAGGGGCTGAATTGCAAGCCCAATGATTTATTTGTTAGAGAGTACACAATAAATTTGAGATTGAACAGGGATTAAGACATTTGAACTCAGACTCTTACCAGAGTTCAGCTAAGCTTTAGGGATTTTATTTAACTATTTACAACAGGCTTACTCTGTATTTGTATTTTCTTCATTTTCTTATGGTTTAGTCTAATTCACATTTCTTAAACTTCTTCTTATTACCTTATGAAGTACTGAAATGTTAATTGCTTTAGAAGAATAAGCATTTGCCTTATTTGGTTGTTTAATATTCACCATCTTAACATCAGCTATCATCCTAATATAGTTAGTTATATGATAAGAAGAAAAAATATATATATATATATTTATATATATATTCACCATTAATTTTATTGCTTTTAAAAGATTCTATTATAGGGTCTTGTTATTCATATGAGAGACATAAAAGCATATATATGCTTTGTAGATGACACAATTTGAAAGAAACTATTAAACTAGAAAAAATTGTGATAAAGGAAAAAAAGAATATAGGAAAGCCATGTTTTCAACTATATATCTGTTATATTTAAGTTGTGTTAGTGCCTCCTTAGGAAAATAGATCAATGCCCCATCTTCATTTAGAAAGGACTGGTTTTGAGATTCTGATTAAAGTATTTTTGGTTACATGTTCATTGTCTCTTACTAGCATTCAGTACTAAACTATTGATACTTTCAAATATATTTTTATATTATTTTTGTAGCTTCATGGGCTTAGCTTCATCTGAGGTCACTAACTGGCCTGGACCAGGAATGGAATTTAGTTACACCTTTATATTATTTCAAATGATCTGTAGGAAATTAGATTGCCGATTATATCATTTTCTAAAATGTTACAAAAGTTGCATGGAAAAAAAAAAAAAGCGGGTGGGTAAATTCACACAATCTTCCTTGGCTTATCACTGGAAAAACTGTAGTGATATGAAAACATGTGATAGGAAGGGGCAGAGGAGATCATACTCCCATTGTTATTATCCTCGGGTAATGGTACACCTACGCCATTTAAAAGTAAGCGATTTGATCATGAGAGCTTTACCAAGATTTCCAGAGCATGGAATCCAGCCCCTTGGTAAACAAGTCAAATTTTTTGTGATTCCTACTTTAAACGAATCTGCCTGCCTTCCCTCCTAACTAAACTGATTTCTACAACATCTTGATTTTTTTTTCTCTCTTTAGAATTAGTAAATCTTAATATCATCTGCCATAAAGGGATCCTTTTTCATATAATCTGATTTGTTTTCTTCTCTTGAAGCCTGAAATTATGTCGCGCCATATTCTGTTGGATCTGTGTTTTCTGATATTTTAGTTTGACATTCTTCATCTTTTAAATCTTCTCTAGTAAAACAGAAAGGTCAGAAAATTTGAAAAACTTTAAATTCTACCACGGTAATGAAATGGTTGCCTGACATCCGCAATAGGTCTCCCAGCCAGATTTTCAGATGAGGCTATGCAGTGTAGATGATAGTATTATGACTTTCAGAGTCAATATTACCTTTATGTGTCTAATTACTTGCATTATTTTTCTGAATGTTAAAATTTCATGAAGTCTAAAATGGGGATCTGGTAAATAATACAGTTATTATAACCAGACTCTTACATTGGAAATTATAATATCACAGTTTAGATTGGTAAATTACCTTTACTTTGCAACAAGACGTGTGTTACAGACCACCAAAATTAAACTACAGTCACATTTAAAGTATTAATACAGTGAGGATGGCTGTCAACCTGAAGATTTAAAAAGAAAGTACAGGTATTTAGAAAGATACTAATAATTTCCATCCAAGCATCGTCCAAGAGAGTAGTGGCTTCTATTTCAAAGTGAATTTAACTCTTTTATCACATTGGCTAGACTTTGGTCACTTAAGAATTACCTTTAAACCTCTAGATTTTTAACATAAATGATTATTTCTGTCAGAAAAATGCTTTCTTCTCTCTTTCCTGTAGTTTTCTCTACTCGGATCTATTTTTTAAGACACTTCTATGAAACACTTTTCCTGATATACCTTATCTGGTATGAATTCTCCTTTTACGTTATTCCATAATTTCTCAGGCTCTCCAATCAACACATTTATTAAATATGTTGAAGTTGTCTGCATAGCTGTCTTTCTTCCTCCATGATATATAAATGCATTAAGTCAATAACCCTGTCTGGCTTGATCATCATTCCTTGTCTGGTGTGCCATGCGCCATTCCTTACACATAGTGCCAGTAGAATAATTGAGTATTTGCTGGGGGAAAATTTTTAAATGTTCAAGATTATTATATGGATTGCTTGCAAGATATGTTGACACATAAAAGAAAAAGTAAAGGAAGGACAGGAGTTTACCAGCAGTAAGGCATAGATCAAGACCATAAAATATGGCACAGTCACCTTAGCAGTCAGGCCTTCGTGGGAGAGCACAAAACTCTTACTTTTGTTCAACGTGCAACATCACTAGGAAGGGATAGGTATGAGCATTTTTAAATTCTACGTTGGGGCGCCCTGGTGTCTCAGTGGTTGTCTACCTTTGGCTTGGGTCATGATCCTGGGGTCCTGGGATCCAGTCCCACATTGGGCTCCTCACAGGGAGCCTGCTTTTCCTTCTGCCTATATCTCTGCTCCTCTCCCTCTCTGTGTGTCTCTCATGAATAAATAAATACAACATAAATAACAAACAAACAAGCTTCTACATAGAACAGTAAATTCTGTGCTTATTTTCTTTTCAAATATTTGTGTTCCAAAACTAGTATCAAACTTTTGTAAGTTCCTAAATACTTTGGGAAGTTATGACAAGTTTTGAGAAATTGTTTAAAGCCGGCGATACACAGAACCACAAAAGGACTCAAATGACAATGATCCTTGCATGAATATGTGGTGTTTTGAAATTCTAAGTCTGATAGTATTTAATAGTATTTAAATATTAATGTCCTTAATTGTATTTAAATGTTATTTCTTTATTTTGTCCTAAGATACTAACCTGGGATCAAGTTTTAGAGGAGAAGTGTATGGGAGAACAAGACAAAATTAAAAAATTATAAAGTTTAGGGGAGCCCGGGTGGCTCAGCGGTTTAGCGTCACCTTCAGCCCAGGGCCTGATCCTGGAGACCTGGGATTGAGTCCCACGTCGGGTTCTTTGCCTGAAGCCTGCTTCTCCCTCTGCCTGTGTCTCTGCCTCTCTCTCTCTCTGTGTCTCTCATAAATAAATAAATAAATAAATAAATAAATAAATAAATAAATAATTTTTTTAAAGAGATTGTTTATTTATTCATAGAGACACACAGAGGGGCGGGGCAGAGACACAAGCAGAGGGAGAAACAGGCTCCATGCAGGGAGCCCGAAGTGGGACTTCATCCTGGGACTCCAGGATCACACCCTGAACGGAAGGCAGACGCTCAACCACTGAGCCACCCAGGCGTCCCCATCCCTAGTTTTTAGTTAATGCTAACTTTGAGTTTTGAGATTTTTGGATGACCATTGCCTCTTTTTTGTATTTACTTACGATATGGCCATATATTATTTTAGATTTTAGATGTTTCATCATTACAAATAAGATGACAATAACTGTATGATTCAGAGATTCACATTTAGAAAAACTACATATGCATTGAATTATGTAATAAGTTTTCTAGGATGCTTTTGTGCTTTTTCTTAAAGATTTCTTTTTATTATTCATCTACTTACTGAGATGAAAAAGAATATGGAAAAGATTTGACCTAGGAAAGAGGAATTACAAATGTAATACTGGCTTTAAAAACTCCAGATTAGTTTAACAGAGTGGTTGAGTTCATGCTGAATCAAAATGAGCTGTTAGGTAATGGAAACAAATGTAGGATTAGGATTTAAATGTGAGGATCGGGCATTGGAAAACAATTTAAAATATTTTCTCGGGAACATATACATATATATATGTATAAAAAATTTATGCCCTTTTTCAATATGGGCATAAACAATTCACCAGTGAATTTATTTTTGTTAACAGTGACCAAGGTCTAAATGTTAGTGATGTCTGTTATATAATCCAAGGACATTTTGAGAAAAATATTCCTTTATTGGGGTGCCTGGGTGGCTCAGTGGGTTAGGCATCTGCTTTTGATTCAGATCATGATATCAAAGTCCTGGGATCAAGGCCCACATCAAGCTCCCTGCTCAGCAGAGAGTGTGCTCCCTCTCTTTCTGCAGGAGCTCCTTCTGATTGTCCTCTTTGGTTCTCTTTCTGTCTCTGTGTCAAATAAATAAAATCTTTAAAAATATTAACTTTATTAACCAATTGCTAAACAGGAAAATATTGTAATTTTTTAAATTGAAGTATTGTTGATACACAATATTGTATACTTTAGTTTCAGGTGTATAGCATAGTGATTCAGCAACTCTATACATTATGCTATGGTCACCACAAATGTAACTACTATCTGTCAAGATACAATGCTATTACAGTACCATTGACTCTGTTCCCTCTGCTGTACCTTTTATCCCCATGACTTACTCATTCCACAGCTGGAACCTTGTATCTCCCACTCCCCTTCACCCATTTTGTACATTCCTCCACTCCCCTCCCCTCTGGCAAGCACCAGTTTGTTCTCTGTATTTATGAGTCTGTTTCTGCTTGTTTTTTAATTTTTGTTTTTATTGTTCCATGTACTAGTGAAATATTTGTCTCATTTGTGTCCTACTTATTTGACTTATAATACCCTCTAGGTCCATCCATGTTGTCACAAATGGCAACATTTCACTCTTTTATTTATGACTGAGTCATATTCCATTGTATATCTATACCACATCTTCTCTATCCTGTAATCTATAAACGGGTACTTGGGTTGTTTCCATATTTTGGCTATTGTAAATAATGTTGCAGTGAACTTAGGGGGTGCATATGATTTTTTTTGAATTAATGTTTTCATTTTCTTTGAGTAAATACCCAGTAGTGGAATTACTGGATCATATGGTATTTCCATTTTTAATTTTCTGAGGAATCCTCATACTGTTTTTCCAGAGTGGCTGTACCAACTTACATGCCAACCAGCAGTGCAGAAGCATTCTCTTTACTCCTCATCCTCACCAGCACTTGTTATTTCTTATCTTTTTTATAATAGACACTCTGACTCCTGTGAGGTGATATCACCTTGTGGTTTTGATTTGCATTTCTTTGGTGTTAGTGATGTTGAGCATCTTTATATGTGTTTGTTTGCCATCAATATGTCTTCACTAAAAAAAATGTCTATTCAAATCATCTACCAATTTTAAAAATCAGATCTTTTTTTGGTGTTGAGTTGTGTAAATTACTTATATATTTTGGATATTATCCCCTTATCAGATAAATCATTTGCATGCATTTTCTCTTTCAGTAGGTTGCTGTTTTGTTCTGTTGATGATTTTCTTCACTGTGGAAAAGCTTTTTGATTTCGGTATATTTTCTTTTTTTTTTTTTTAAGGTTTTATTTATTTATTTGACTGGGCTGGGAGGGAGATAGATTTGTCCTTTTTATCAGAAGCTTAAAGAGAGATAACATTTATCAGAGCTATGTTTCCTCAAATCTTGTTGGTAAAAAGTATCCATACAAATAAATATTCATCCAGAATATTAAAATGTCACTTAAAAGAAGGGAAATTAGAGACATATATAAAGAAGATAAAAACTTTATAGTTATTAGTTATAATATCTGATATTATGACATATATATTTTAAAAGTGTTTTACCTTCTGGCCAAGACACATTTATAGACACTAAACGTGCTTTTCCATTTCCACAGTAAACATTTCATAAACAATTGTGAAACTACAAATATATATAAGGTGACACTTATCAGATATTAGACAATCGGCAGCATGGCACCATGATTCTTAAGAAAGAAGAAATACATGAGGGAATATCTAATGCTACTCGGGTCTCCCGACTATACTAAAGAGAGAAAGAGTCCATGCACAGCATGGAGTCTTGTTAAACTGAGCAGAGAAAGAGAGTGGATTTTGTGGCAATAGAAGCAGTTGGAATTTATGGGAATGGATTTTTTTGAAATGAACAGAAGATATGCTGAGTAGGATACACAGAGGTTTGTGAGGGTACCCCAATCAGTTTGGGATGATAATTTGTCTGAACTTATTCAGAGCAATGCTCTAGTAAGTAGGCCTGACGATAAGAGACTGCTAGAGAGGTTGCTCATAGCTCAGAGTTCTAGCCTGGCTAAAAATGGAAAAATCTAGGTAATCTTCTCAGGCATTCACTTGAGATCTAAGAAAAGCCACATATTAGGAGTAAGGACCACAGTGTAGGATCAGAGACATGCCCTAGAACTAAGGACTAAACATTTATAAAAGCTTTTGTAAAATTAAAAAGGTTCATCTATAACTGAACTTCCTGCCAAAACCAAACCAAACATCCTTAACAGGAATATAATATAATCCAGAGCTCCTAAAGTAATCTCTTCAACAAATAATGCGAGGAAAACTGGTCAGCAACATGCAAAAGAATGAACATGGACTATTTTCTGACACCACACACAAAAATAAACTAAAAATTAATTAAAGACCTAACTATGGGACTGAAAGCATAAAATTCCTAGTTGAAAATATAGACAGTAGTTTCTTTGATATTGATATAGAAACATTTTTCTAGATATGTCTCTTTAGGCAAGAGAAACAAGCAAAAATAAACTATGGGGACTACACCAAAATAAAAAGCTTTTGCACAGTGAAAGAAACCACCAACAAAACAAAATGGCAACCTACTGAATGGGAGAAGATATTTGGAAATGTTGATATCAAAAATATATAAAGAACTTCTACAACTCAACACCAAACAATAATTCAATTAAAAAATGGGCAGAGGGATACCTGGGTGGCTCAGGCAGTTAAGCAACTGTCTTCAGCTCAGGTCATGATCCCAGGGTCCTGGGATCGAGCCCCACCTTGGGCTCCCAACTCATCAAGGAGCCTGCTTCTCCCTCTCCCCCCTGCTTGTGCTTTGTCTCTTGGTATATCTCTCTCACACACAAATAAATAAGATATTTAAAAAATATATATGGGCAGAGGACATACAAATGGCCAAAAAAAAAAAAAAAACATGAAAAGATGTTCAACATCACAATCATTAAGGAAATGTAAATTAAAACCACAGTGAGCTTTCACCTTATACCTTCAGTCATAGAATCTTAATACTTTAGGAAATATGATAAATGTTGGATATACTATCTAATCACACCTTTAAAAATTTAAATACTCATACACATTCACTAAAGCAAAATGTAAACATTAGAAAACTTCACTGTTATACAGTGAATAGTAAGTTAATTAGCCCCTTTCTGAAATCGCATGTAATTTTAATATGCTCAGAACTATAAGAAATAATAGTAATTTTATATGATGTAAAAGGATTATAATTTATCAGATTTGAAATCTGGATGAGGTACCATTCATGATGCTGAAAGTTAAGCTGAATGTTTTGCAAGCATTTATGGAGAACAATGAGTGTATCTATTGTGCCTTGGTGATTCTTGATGATGGTGTTTACAAGGTGGATGAGAGCACTAGCTCTGGCCTTCTACTTCTAATCCTATCAAGTTGAGAGATACAGCAACATTTTTTTTTTTTTAAAGAGAATTTTTTTTTAAAAAGTAAGTATAAGCATCTTCATCAAGGTATTTTGCTTTAAGAAGAAATAAAGATGTCAAAGTGGTCTCTGGCAGTCAAAGTGGGTTCAAGAGATATTGGGAAGGAAAATCTCAAATGCACGGTTTTTGAAACCCTTTCATAAGATTGGACCTTTCGTAAGGCCTAGGACACTTTCTTACCAAAAGATGAGCTCACATAGTGTTTTTCAGGCTTATCACTTGTGCAGCAAAATCTTTCCCTGTTTTAGGCTCAGTGAGTATTATTTTGCTTACATTTGTTCCGTTACCTTCGAGCATGTCCCAACTTTCAGTATCTTAGAATCCAAAGGGAAGGGGTCAGGTCTTTCTGGAGCATGAGAAG
The DNA here is from genome assembly GCF_003254725.2 of Canis lupus dingo. Lineage (NCBI taxonomy): Eukaryota > Metazoa > Chordata > Mammalia > Carnivora > Canidae > Canis > Canis lupus. Next base: position 57,134,564 of record NC_064255.1, read on the forward strand.
GATGTGCATAGGCTACTCTCCATGGGCCATTAGGAACACAGACTACCTGTACTTAAGTTGAGGATATTAGGATACACAGTAAGATGTAAGAGGACAGTGGGCTGGATGACTGTTTACTCAGCCTTAATTAGAATGAAAAGAAAATACTCTGATACAACATTTCCTAGTTCCAGGTACATAAGCCTTGAAATTATGACAGCCCCTCTAAGAGGTGGCCTTTCAGTACCCTAAGACTGATGAAACCAGGTTGCAAAATACATTGTTCATGATCTCAAAATTCAACATCATGTAAATTTGCAACCTAGTTTATTTCCATGGCTAAAGTTGGAGTTTTTATAACAAAAATGAGGACTATGTCACCAGAAAGAAGCATATCTGGGGAGCCTAAGCAGTTCATCCTCACAATCACTCTCTACCTTATTACACTCTGTTATTATACTTACTGTGCTTATTTTCTGAAATTATCAAACAGATAGATAGATGTTAGAAAATAGATACATAGGGCAGCCTGGGTGGCTCAGCAGTATAGCGCCACCTTCAGCCCAGGGTGTGATCCTGGAGACCAGGGATCCAGTCCCAGGACAGGCTCCCCGCATGGAGCCTTGCTTCTCCCTCTGCCTGTGTCTCTGCCTCTCTCTCTCTCTCTGTTTCTCATGAATAAATAAATAAAATCTTAAAAAAAGAAAATAGATACATAGTAGATGGATAGATAATTTTCTCTTCATTTTCATTATATCCATAGCAATGCTATATCTGCAGCAGCAACAGCCTAACACCTGGCAAAACCTGAGTGGTCACAGAACAAATAAATAGACGAAGGACGAGAAAGAAACCAAGTTGTTGCTGTAAAAAGTACAAAATATATGTCTCATTGGAAACACTTTTTGCTGTTTTGTTTTTTTCAAATGAACTGAATCTTTAAGAAGCTTGCCCTATGACCCATGACGAGGGTCCAAATACACCAGGGGCTTGACAGAGCTAAGCAAAATCAATTTACATTCAAAATTCCAAGAATTGCCTAGATAATATTGACAAATTTTAGCTGGTATTATACCAATGTGAATTTGTAGATGGTTGCCTAAAGAGCACAAAGCATAATTTTAACGTTTGTCATGTTGGTTGCTTAGGGGACATCCCATAAGTAATAATATGTTTAAAGAAATTATGTGGGTAGCAGGCTCTTGCTCTAATAGTTAACTGAGTGGGCTGAGGCAAACTTGGGTCCAGAATTCATCCTTTCAAGTTAACTTCATGGAATGTATAGAAAAGTATTCAAGGATTGTAGAAAAAATTGCATTTAAATTTTATCACTGATAACATTCCTGTCAATTCCCATAAGGCCATTCCTTTATGTTTAGTGACTACTGATTAGGAAGGCCACATATGTAGGATTAAATGGAAAATGTGCTTTCCCAAATGAGATAAAGACCTCAAGACTAGGGGAGAAGCCAAGGATGGTCTTGCACAATTAGTAGCTGGTTAAGGATTCAGGATCCTCACAAGTACTACTCTATACAATTTATATTAACTATCTTTACATTTCTATAATGTGCTTAGATAAAACAAAAAAAAATCACAACGCAACAAAATTTCACTATTTTCCAGTTCTCTTTATGACCAGAATATGAACATTAAAATTAATAAGTGTTGAAGAAATTAATATGCAATATGCCCTGGAATTGTAGGGCTTCCATTTCTACAAAATATTACAATTGGGAAAGACATGTTAATGGTTAATCGACATTACTTTAGAACATTAGACAATTGAAAGTTTGTTAAGATACTATTTTGAGGGGATCCCTGGGTGGCTCAGCGGTTTAGTGCCTGCCTTCGGCCCAGGGCCTGATCCTGGAGACCCAGGATTGAGTCCCACATCGGGCTCCCTGCATGGAGCCTGCTTCTCCCTCTGCCTGTGTCTCTGCCTCTCTCTCTCTATCATGAATAAATAAATAAAATCTTAAAAAAAAAAAAGACACTATTTTGATCATTGTTTAACCAATATTCAACAAAAGGAGATGATTTTCATGTTTATGGTGAAAAAAGGTTAGTGGTGTAACTTGATGGGCTCTGAGATAGACCTTCCTCAAATGTATCTCTTTTATTAATGCCTAAAATTCAATAAGCAGAAATTTATTTCTGAATCCTAAATATTGCTTTATTTATGGTTCTTCCTCCCAATGTAAATGCATCCAAAATAGTACATATAATACATTCCTTACACTTTAGTATACAGTAACTCAAGTAAAATTACATCAGAATTAAGAGGGGTTTTTTAAAAACTATATAGGTCTTCCCGTTCAAATTATATATCTCATACTCATTATATTTATTTTACCTTGGATAAGAGATCTAGAACATGAGTAGATTAGACATCTGAAGAGAGTATGTGTTGATGGAAGGGGAGGGATCAGGACACATGGAGTGACATCACAGAGTAGTCTCCAAAACTTGACTCTCCATTGCCCTGCATTTCAGTTTTGATTAGGTTGGAATCTGTTATCAGACAGTTAAAAAGTTTAGATATCTGTGTGTTTAGATATCTCCACTTTAGGAGTGGAGCAGATAGGGGGCTCCTGGAAGGCTCAATTGGTTAAGCATTTGCCTTCAGCTCAGGTCATGATCTCAGGGTCCTAGGATTGAGCCTAGGATTGAGCTGAGCAGGGAGCCTGCTGCTCCTCTTTCTGCCTCTGCCCTTTCCCCTGTTCTCTCTCTCTCTCTCTCTCTCTCTCTCTCTCTCTCTCCCTCAAGTAAATAAATAAAATCTTATTTAAAAAAATGGAGTGGGTAGGAGAGAATAAAAATGATAAATAGAAGCATTAAAGATACGATATGTGCTTAAAAGAATGTATGAAACACTTTCTGATATTACTTTTTAATGAAAAGTTGTCAGGTTTTTAACTACCAATAAAATTCTCAATTATTGGAGAAATCTCTACTTGGTTCAGGGGAAAATGATGCCTTAAGTATTACATGATTTCTTTCTTTAGAACCAAAAGAAATAAAATTTTCTGTATAAATATAGTTCTTTTACTTATTTTCATGATAGTTTCTATTCTTAATATTAATTGGAACTCACAATGCATATTTGTACCCAATTTGGAAATCAAACTAAATTTATTGGTGTTGCTTCTTGCTAACAGTGGGCATATAATTGAGATACTTAGTCTTGAGCACAGCATACATTTGATATTTAATTACAACCTAAAAAGAACCAGAATTTTACCCTGTTAAACTGAGAGACAATTTTCAAATATCAATAGATTATATTTTATTTGAAAGGTTTGGTTGTGTTTAGAGCCCCGTTTAACATTAGGATGAAAAAACAATAAAATTAGGATGATTAGCATTATGTTATTTGTAACTTGTATGTTATTTGCTAATGAAACAAACAGCAATTAAATGCGTAGAACTTAGAATATGACTGGCGTAACCTTTGCTCTGTTTAATAGTTCAATTTGGTGTTGTCCTAGATTGTGTTCCCTGGAGGCACATTATCAGTCTATTATAGGTTGACTTGCATTCGGGGAGTTTAACAGAGTTCTCTCAGGAGACACACTTGTAAAGAGGCTGAAGTGGTTTCGGGAGGAGGGAGAGCTGATCTATCATGTAGCAGGAACTGAGACTTCAGCTAATCCTAGGATCTGGGGGAACCATATTGCCAACAGCTGATATCCACTCTGAAGAATGCCAAGGAAGGTTTTGTTTGCTGGTAAGGACAATTACCAGAGTGTCTCTTGAGGCTCTCAGTTTAAACTTAAGTCAGGATACAGCAGCCATGGCCTGAAAAGAACATAGTCACCAATGGCTTCTTGGTTTTAGTCATCCCATCAATTGCTATCTGAGCATGAAGGGATTCTGGAATTGATGGTGGACAAATGAGGATGAAGAGTACCTGGTTTAGCACTTAGGTCAACTGCAGCATAGAAACATTCATTTATTTATTTAACCTTAATTTTATGTTTCCCCAAGAAATAATAACAAGTCAAGGTCCCAGACAAGCTGTTATTTTACTTAAGCAAGCAAGTGGATCTGGGTGATGTGGGAGGAAGCCCAGAAGACTTTAGGAAATGAAACAGGTCAAGAGAATTGTGATATCAAATACTTTGGTAAATTGAGGAACTGGAAGGTGATTTTTGTTTATTTCATTCAGTCACCTCCTTTAAGAGGTAAGGAAACTACCCAGAAAAATTAAGTGACAAAGATACACCTTACAATAATTGCAGAACTTAGGTGAGAATTCAGGTTGACTATTCATTGAGAGTTCTTACCTCTCAATATTCTCAAGAAGGAAACTGTCTCAAAAGTGATGGAAACTATTGTAATTATAATATTTTTGAAGGAACAAAATCAAGGTAAAATACAGTATATCATCATTTCATCTATACTTGTGTTACATTACAACCTCAGTGAATATATTATTTTTCTTATTTTTTTGCTTATTTTTTGAGCATATTTATAATAGCAACAGGCACACTTCTATCATGGGAACATTTCATGTAGAATTTGTTCTTTTCATATTACATTTGACTGCTTTATGTTGGATAGTTTTATTTATTTATTTATTTATTTATTTATTTATTTATTTATTTATTTTTGTTGTTGTTGGATAGTTTTAGAAATAATTTTAATTTCTTGAAAATCACTATCAACCTTTATGGTTACACTGATAGGATAGCTGTGGTCTTTTTTCAGAATTTAACATGTAATGAGTGTTCTAGAAGCCTGAACAAGATAGATCAATATCAGAATGCAAAGAAAAGAAAAAAAAAAGCTGATTTTATAATATGTTAAATTCTGAGACATTAAAAACCAAAAACTTCAGCTCTCTTCGCAACTCCTCATCCCCAATATGGTGTCAGACCTGCACAATGATAATTGTCTTCCTTTGCTCTCTTAGGAGCGTGTTTTATGACTTCTGAAAATGTGCTGTGGTTTCTGAAAAGTGAGTTGCTACAAGCAGGAGAGGACATATTCATCCTTGTTTTCTCTCTGCACCTAAACCTTTCTGCACAGGCAGCCTTCCAATTTACGAGGTTGACCAAGTCACCACCTTTGCTATTGCATTATTTTCCTGTTGTGCTCTGCTTCCTGTGTTTTAATAATAGGAAGCTGGCTAGTGATTTGTCAAGTTATGGATCAATGACCTCATTTAGAATCCAAGACCGAAATATATGTTGTTTTGAGTTCTTATTACAAAACCCTCATTTCAAAAGTATTACTTGGTTGACTCTTGGCTCAGCTGGTGAGGAAAATCCAGTAGTTGCATCGTCCAAGAAGAAAATTCTCCTCACTCCAGAGTCCAGAGTCCTAAATCCATGAATTCTCTGTTGTTTAGGAGACTAAAAAGGCGAAAATAGAGTTGCAGTGCCGATTGTTTTTCAACTAGCAAAAGTGTCATTTTATTTCATCAAGAGAAAGAAAGAGAATTTGAAAGAGAGAAATATTTATGCCACTTTACAAAGTAAGGAGAGTCTCCGATTTCCCTAAACAATATCCAAATCGTATCACTTTTTGAAATATGCTGTTTAAAGCAAAAATACAATGTGTAGTTATTCCAAAGGTAACTATTCTGCTTATGCCTGTGCTAAAGCATATTTTTCTCATGAGGTTAGTGCAAATATTTTTTTTTCTTTGCCCGCAAAGTAACAGCTTCAATCAATTTCTCTTTTAGCTTATGTAAGAGATACTGATTAAAATAAGGATGATTCACAGATGGAACACGAGGCACACTGTTCCCCCTGGATATTAAAGGACAAACAAACAAGGTCTCTTCAGACTTCAATTTTCTGTCAGAATGATCAGAGAACGGTAACTGAATGGCATCCATTAGGGAGAATACAAGGCCAACTACGGCAATAGGTTTTGGTAACTGCCTGAGAGTATCTCATGGGAACTATGAGACTCTGACAAAACAGGGCTGTCTTCTTGTCATGTCAGGCATCTAAATGATGGCCTTTATTTGGGACTGACATTTGGGTGATTAACTATATTTTGAACTTTTGCACTTGTTCTTTTTTTGTCATGTTTTCATTCTTAGTCAAAGAGAGCTAACACCTTGCCTCTGTGATATGGTATGCAGCATTTTAACATCTGTTCCAGACTTTTTTCTTGACTACACCTGATTCTAGATGGTCTAACATACTAGAAATATTATTCGTCTTCTGGCCTTTAGTTCTGATCAGTTGTCAAGGCTTAATCACCGTATTTCTTTAAACTTTTCAAATCTCTCTTTCCCTCTGCCCCTCTCTTCCCTCTTTATCTCTCCTTCTCTCTGGTCTCTCTCCCTCTCTCATTCCCTTCGAATTATTTTAACCCACAATTACATGTGACCTGAACTATGTCAAGAGCCTCCTATCTGGTCTCTGCCTCAGGCTGCCTCCCCTTCAAGAGGTTTCCACACTGTAGTTAGAGTAGTCACTCAAAATTTCAACTTGTTTGTGTGACCCCAATGCTTGCAACAATCCAGTGACTGCTTAAATTTTGTTGTTGTTGTTTAAGGCTTGACTCATTTAAATGAAGTGAAAATACTTCTTTTTTGGCTCAGGCTTGCATACCTAGCTTTCTCTCTCATTCATCTATCTGCTTTACCTCTTGCCCTACTTAATGTCTTACAATTCCACACACACCTTACAGCCTCTCTCACCACTCTCATTTACACAGGACAGTTCTTCTGTTTGAAATTCCTTTCTGCTTGGATAACTCTTAACTACTTCAGTTTTTTGTTTGTTTGTTTGTTTGGTTGTTTTTTTTTTTTTACATTTTACTTCCTTAGGGATTTTGGGGGGTTATTTTTCCAAGACTTGATGGGGTGGCTTTCCTATGGCTACCTAAGCCTGTGTTCTGTGTTCACTCCTATAGTTGTACTACTAGCAAGTTGTTTTGTAATAGCTCTTTTGCTGTCTCAGCCATCTGACAAATTCCTTCAGAGTAAGAGGCTAGTGTGCTAGAGCGGAGTGATTCAAGGGAGTGTGATGGGAATGAGATCTGTGTGGTAGCTGGCAAGTCAGATAGGGCCTTGTGGGAGGAATTTTGATTTCCTTAAATGTTGAAATGTAATAAGGGATGTTTTCCAACTCATCCTGGATTGTTTTATTGAATGATATATTTTAATGATTTTGTCCATTACACCTAAATTTTAAAATGTATTAGTATTTATTTATAATACCACCTTATCTTTTTAATGTCTGCAGACCATAGAGTGAGTAATGTGCCTTTATTTTTATTACTGATCAAGATCACTTTCTTCATCTGTCTCACCAGATGTATGTTTATTTGTTTTTATTTTATTTTGGTCATTCTAAAAAAAAAAACTATCTTTGGCTTTGTTAATGCTCTTGCATTTTAACTGTATAGTTTTCTCCTCTTAAGTTTAAATTCTCCCTTATGGGGGGGAGGTAATTCGTTTTCTGGTTTTCTCTCTCTCTCTCTTTCTCTTTTTTAATATATAATAACTTACCACATTAGCTTTCAGCTTTTACTAATGATGTAGTTAAGGTTATACATTTCTATTGAAGCACACCTTTGGTTGCACTTAATATTTGACATGTAGTATTTTTCTTATTATTTAATTGAAATATTTTCTAATTTCCATTGGATATGTTTTATGGGGATCCATATAATTTATGTTATTTTGAAATGTCTTCCCTATGCGTGCTTAAAAATGTGTCATTTATGGTTGTTGAGCATAGAGTTTTATAACACAGTGATGATGTTCTGTTAATAATGTTTCTAAAATTTATCTAAAATGAAAGCTTCTGCTTTTTCCAGTAATTACTGAAAGAAGAGAGTTGATTACTGCTGTGATTATAAATTTGTTTATTTCTTTTATGGATTCTCCAGTATTTTATTTACTTTTGAGATCATTTTAGTAGGGATATTGAAGCTTTTATCATTTTAAAGTGACTACCTTTTTAAGATTTTATTTATTTGTTTGAGAGAGAAAGAGAGAGAGAGAGAGCAAAGGTGAGCCGAGGAAGGGGCAGAAGGAGAAGGACAAACAGACTCCCTGGTAAGCATAGAGCCTGATTCAGGGCTTGATCTCAGGACCCTGAGGTTATGATCTGAGTAGAAGTCTTAGGCTTAACTGACTGAGCCACCCAGGTGTCTCTGAAGTGACTCTTAAGTGCATTATATGATTTGTACCAAAGTATTTAAATTTTTAAATATTGTACTTGATTTTTCAAATTTGAAATAAATCTATTTCAAAATTAATTTAAAATTGGTTTGTTAAACACTCATAGTTTCTGCAGTTCCCACAGGGAAGTTTTTTAGCTCACAGAGCTATCTTAAGCAGTACATCCAGAAGAATATTGGTCAAAAATTCCAGCCTGATAGCAGGCTAATATTAGGCATAGCTCTTTGTCAGAAGTTTTTGAAGTAAACATTAAGCAGATAGCTCAGGTATGAGGAGATGTAATTCAATATATTTTTGGGTTTAAAAACCCCATGCTTCTCAGGAGCTAATATGCATAATGACTTTATACACATACACAGGAGCCCTGCAATGGTCATGCCTATTATAAGAGTCACTGCACTTAGGGAAGCCAAAGTTCAGAGTCCCTCTAATAGTCCAGAAGCAATTCATAAATCAGGGAATATCTTTCACATAAATACTCCTGCTTAGTATATAACTGACATTATATATTTCTCATGAGAGAAAATTAGCCAAAAGCAAGAGAGTTATCCAAATGTTGAATGTTTTCAGCAGAGGAAAGGTTTTTTTTGTTTGTTTGTTTGTTTTTAATTCCCATCCACTTATGGGGACCCACTAGCTCATGTTGGACTAGCCAGCCCATGTAGAACCATTGCCTCATGTTATTAAAGTCTCAAAAGCCTGTGGAAAGGGAATAACATATTTTCCTGAATTTTGAGAATTACATTCACTCAGTCATTTAAAAATATCAATATTGAGCATACACTATTTGCTAAATCCTTTTCTAGGCTAAGGGAATAGTCAGGGAATAAAGTACCGCATTCTTATAGGAAATAAAATACGAAAGTTGTTGAAATACAAATGAGTTGAGACTTCTGGAATAGATCATTTATACCCGCTGGTTAAACATTTTATGTTTATGTAAATTCCTAGAGGTAAGAATATGAAACCAGGAGTTCACAGAAATTAAAGGTAAAAGAAGGTAATAGAAGATCATGTGAGCACATAGAATAGTTGGAATTCACAGGAAGTGTTAGCAGGGACTTTCTTATATTCTGGTCCCTACTCTGAGAATTATGGTAGACTGATTCTGATTGAAAGGCCGCAAACAAGATGACAGGGATGGAAACAAGGCTCATGGAAGCCTGTATGCAGCCATGCTTCCCCAACCACCCACAAATATGTATGTGGTTTTGAAATAGTACACTTATCACGTTCCAGGTAAAAAAGCACTATCTCTCCAAGAAAAGTCTTTTAATTTTAACATCTAAAGATCTAAAGTGTTTGGTTAAGAAAAACATTTGGTGATAAAGGGATCAATCCAACAAGAAAATATAAGATTTGTAAATATTTATGCACCAATCATAAGAGCACTTAAATATGTAAAGCAAATATTAACAGACATAAAGGGAGAAATAGTGATACAATAAAAGTAGGGAACTTGAATACCCCACTTATCATCTAGACAGAAAATCAATAAGGAAATATCAGCCTTAAATGACATGTTAGACTAGATTGACCAACAGATATTTACAGAACATTCCACCCAAAAGCAACTGAATACATATTTTTCTGAATTGCACATGGAACATTTTCCAAGATAGATTATTTGTCTTGGTCACAAAATAAGTTTCAATAAATTAAAAAAGATTAAAATCATATCAAGTCTTTTATGTGACTACAGGGGTATGAAACTAGAAATTACTGACATGAAAAAAAAACTGGAAAATTTACAAATATGTGAGGATTAAAGAACATTCTACTAAATGGGGCAAAGAAGAAAACAAAAAATAAATTGAAAGATGTCTTCTAAAAAAAATGTCTTGAGACAACTGAAAATAGAAATATAACATACCAAAATGTATGACACACAACATAAATAGTTCTAAGAGGGAAGCTCATAGTGATAAATGCCTACTTTAAGAAACAAAAGTCTAAAATAAACAACATAACTATACACTTCAGAGACTTAGAAAAAGAAGAACAAATGAACCTCAAAGCTAGTTAGAAAGAAGGAAATAAAGATTAGAACAGAAGTAAATAAAATAGAGTCTAAAAAAAAAACAAAGGAAAAGATGAGTGAAACTAAGAGCTTGGTATTTTTTAAAAAAGAACAAAATGTACTAACCTTTAACTAGACTTATCTGGAAAAAAAGAGAGAGAACTTAAATAAATAAAATTAGAAATGGAAGAGGATATATTAAAACTCATGACACAGAAATACAAAAAGAGTAAAAAAAAGACTGTTATGAACAATTATATAATAATGAATTGGACAACTTATGAAAATGGATAAATTTCGAGAAACATATACCCTGCCAAGAATGAATCATGATGAAATGGAAAAGTGAACAGACCAATTGCTAGTAAGAAAATTTAATTCAGTAATCAAAGCTCCCAACCAATAAAAGCCCAGGATCAGATGGCTTCACTGGTGAATTCTACCAAACATTTGAAGAATACTAGTTTTTCTCAAATTCTCTCAAATAAATAAATAAATCTTAAAAGAAAAAAGACAATAAAAACCAAAAGTGGCAAGGAATTTTGACTGAAGGGAAAGTCCTATAACCGGGGGTCATACCCAGAGCAGCTCACCACATTCCCCACTACTCTTGAACACATCCTCTTATCAGGGTCAAAAAAACTATAATTGCATTTCTACTTCATATATATATATGTATGTGTATATATATATATATATAAAATATGAAAATATGAAGAAATATAAATAGGAAGAAAGAAATATATGGATAAAAATAAATATAAATATGAATACGTATAAATGGGAGTAAAGAAATACACATATTTCTTTGTGCATATAAAGCACATTATTATTCCTAAAATAAGGAAAAGGGTGTTTTATGTTATTAGGGTTGCCACTGTTAACACTTGAGTTTATAATCCTTACTTCAATCTTTCCAAATACTCCATACTCTTACTGAACCAACAACTTTTTTTTTCAACTTCTTAGAGACCCCAGGTTGGTGTAGGAAGAAAGAAGTACTTAAATTCAATCCATCCTGTTGTCATGGAGAAGTTATCTCAGCAGGGATTGAGAGTATGAATTTTGCATCCAGATAATCTATATGGATGCCTATCTTTGGCCCAAGTGACCTCTGGCAAATCACTGAACTGCTTTGTCAGTTTCTTTGTCTGTAAAATGGAATTAATAACATGTCCTACCTCATAGACCTTTTATTACTATTACATTTCTCAATTCACTGTAAGCACTTGGAAATGAACCTGGAACATAGTGGGCAGTCATTAAACAAATATAGCTTTTTTGGTAAGTAAATTTTTTCTGGTGAGCCAAACTGAAGTGCTGGTAGTAGTTACCTGGAGCATTATAATGAGAAAGATTGAATATTAATTTAAAAGACCCAACAAGGGATTTGAAGAACATATTATATAAAATTCCAGAAGTGGAGTTTTATGAGTATAATGTAGTTCAGAATATGGCCAAATGATTTGTTGCAGCTAACTATGGGTAAAATTTCAAGGAATTTTTGGAACTAAACTTTGTCTTCTATTTGGAAGTAGAAGTTACTCATGATCATAGGGTATCTTCTTCTATCAACATTTCCTGTGTGTGTGGACACACATGTGTGTGAGTGTGTGTGTGTGTGTGTAGTCCCTTATATTATATATTACATTTTAAAAAGATCAAAGAGCAAATAAGTAGTTCTAATTTCCAAGATAATGCTAATTAGCTTTTAAAAAATATTGTATGAATTATTGGGTTGTTTATTACATGGGATTTAGAATTTCTTTTTCTCAGATTGTGAACTTCAACTTTTGAGAGAAAAGGAGCATATAAATACTTTGCAACTCAAACAAGAATTTCACATATACGATAGAAACAGTGACTTCTTGATATCAAACTGGTTGAGATTGGTGTTGAAACGGAGAAAGAAGGAAAGCTTTTTGTTTGTTTTACATCTTTTTTTAAAGATTTTATTTATTTATTCATGAGAGACACACAGAGAGAGAGGCAGAGACATAGGCAGAGGGAGAAGCAGGTTCCCCTAGAGGACCCCAATGTGGGACTGGATCCCAGTACACTGGGATCACTCCCTAAGCCAAAGGCAGACATTCAACCACTGAGCCACCCAGGCATCCCTATTTCTTGGCTATGTATGCTCTCATCAATGATGACCAACTATTATCATATTGCAAATGATCTTCAAAAAGTGTCATCCTGTCCAGGCAGTAAATTATTTTACAACCATATTACAGAAATGCTAGAATAAGTAAGTTATGTAATTCAGCAGGAGATTAGCTAAGACTTAGAACATAGGCTGAGTTGAAGACTCATGATTGTTCAGTTTATTTGAAGTAGTTTTCATTTTCCCTTGGTATTAATCCCATTTTTTAATGAGTTCTAGTAGCTGCCAAGTATAATGTTTTAATATTGCAATTACACCTTTCCAGAATCAAAAGTAATGTACAAAGTGATTTTAATCTGCTCAAATCAATATGATTACTTTTTAATTGAATGTTTTAGTTTGTTAAGCTAATATGTCTTTTAAAGTATGTATTTTTGTAGCATATTCTTGTAAAATGATTGAAGAATTATAGGGATTTTGAAGCTTAGTGTTCTCTGTTCCATTAACTGGCCATAGTTACTGTAGTGTGGAGTAATGGAATACTTTATTTTTTTATTTTATTTTATTTTATTTTTAGTTAAATATGCAATTGCTACTGGAGACTAGCTATTTTCGAAACGATAATATAATCACTGCTATTTTGGTTTGATTTTCCTGTAATTTAAATTTTAATACAGAAAGTAAGAAAGCTTGTTAGCTTATACTAGGAAATTTATTTTGTGGCATTTATTTTTTTTTCACTAAATTAAATTCAAGAATGTATCTTTTGAAATACTTTTTTTTTTGTAGATGAAATTCATTTAAATTTTTTTGAAATTTGAAACAAATTTGAAACAAAACTAGTCTCTTCAGAAATTTGCTATTGTTTATTAAATTCAAATCACTAGTCTGTACAATTGAATAATACAAAGAAAGCAATATGAATGTATCAGAAAAATATAAATATAAAAAGTATTTCTATCATAAAATCCCCTGAAATATCCTGAAACTATATACTGTTTTGTATTACTTCTGTGATGTGAAATTGTCCTGGACCTTTCTCTCTGTGTTTCAAAATGATAGAATGAAAACCTCATTTTTTTTAATGGAGGAATTTACTGAGGTATCAAGAAAGTGCATATTTTTGTAAAGATGAAGCTTTCCACAATACAAGTATGTTCTCTATGCAGCTAGGCATCAAGTGGGAACTGCAGGACCAAGCAATTTAGTTGCCAAACAGTGATTCATAGACTTTGATGTTGCCAAGTTCTGACTATCATATTGAGAAAACCATGACAAAAAGCTGGGATTGCTTTATTTGGAGAGAACATTGGACAATTAAACACGATGGCCATCTGACAGACATTTGTTCATGAGTACCTATCTTCATGAAACTTGTTCATGAGACACTCTCACGAGTAACAAAAATACTGGGAATTATTTTGCTAATAATATAATATATATAAATAATACAAATTATAGACACATGATATGCATATATATGTATGTATGTGTATACACATATATTACATGTGTATATCATGTGTATATGTGTATAGGTTTATATATCATGTGTATGTGTGTTGTGTATGTACATATACATATATTGTGAGTGTGTATATATAAACGTGTGTGTGTGATTTTTTTCTGAATAAACTGATGAGTGAACCCATATAGCTATGTGATTGGGGATTGGGAAACATGCTATAAACCCTAAGATGGGTTGACCAGCTATCTGGGTTCTATTTAGCACTTCATTTCCCATGAATAAATATCCATATGAATTAATTTAAGATTACCTCATTTGGGCCTGGAAATACCAGTTGTATATGGTGTGATATTTTTCTTTATTTCTTTATTTCTTTTTTCTTTTCTTTATTTTTTTTTAAAGTTGATATCTTATTCCAGATAATGCTTTCAAATTTGAAATGTATTTTGGGTATTTCATTAATAGTTCTTCTAAGGCATTATTTTAAGCCTGGCATTATCTGAATATACAAAATAAGCTTAATTTAAGTAACATTTTACCCTTAGAATTTAGATTGTTCCACATTTTTAAAGTATTAATGATATACCATGAACCAAAGATCCAATAGCATGGAAAATTTCTTCAGAACATATTTCTGGAAGTGTGATTACTGATTGTTATGCAAGTATATCTAATGCTCTGAGTACATGTTGCTCTGTTGCTTTATTATATATATATTACATTTCTTTCAAGTTTTTATTTAAATACCAGTTAGTTAACATACAGTGTAATACTAGTTTCAGGTGTAGAATTTAGTGATTTATCACTTACATACAATATGCAATGTTCATTACAAATGCCCTTCTAAGGCAAGATCCATCACCCATTTAACCCATTCCTCTGCCTGCCTCCCCTCCAGTAACCCTCTGTTCTCTATAGTGAAGAGTCTATTCCTCTCTCTCCCTTTTTTTCCCCCCTGGATATCTGTTTTCTTTAAATATTAAGACAATTTTAAATCTCACACATAGTATATTAAAATGACTCTGTTACTATTCCCCATACCTCTCTGGGAATTTAATATATTTTTTTAAAAAGTATTTCACATCAATAGGGAAAAAAGCCAACTTACTGTTTCAGGACTACATTTAGTGTTACAGAAATGTATGGATTTTATATGAATTGTATTACTCTTTATTCAGAAAAATAATAATTATTTTACAATATAGCTAACATGAACTAACATTATTACTTTAGAAGAATTTTACAATTAAAATATGTGGGATTTATTCCTGGGTTGCAAGGGTGATTCAACATTCACAAATCAATCAATGAGTTGCATCACATTAATAATATAAAGAATAAGAACCATATGATTATTTCAATAGACAGAAAAAAATTTGAAAAAGTACACCATTCCATCATCATTAAAACCCTCAACAAAATAGGTTTAGAAGAAACATACTTCAATATAATAAAATCCATCTATGAAAAACCCATAGCTAACATCATCCATAATAGTGAAAAACTGAGAGCTTATCCCCCAAGTTCTAGAACAAGACAAGATGTCTACTCACCACTTTTATTCAACATAGTACTGGAAGTACTAACCACAGCAATCAGACAACAAAAAGAAGTAAAAGGAGTCAAAATTGGTAACAAAAAAGTAAAATGTTCACTATTTGAAGATGACATGATACTATACGTAGAAAATCCAAAGGACTCCACCAAACCCTGCTAGAATAGATAAATAAATTCTGTAAAGTCACAGGATACAAAACAATGTACAAAAATCTGTTGCATTTCTATACACCAATAATGAAGCCACAGAAACAGAAATTAAGAAAACAATCCCGTTTACGGTTGCACCAAAAATAATAAGATAACTAGGAATAAACTAACCAAAGAGGTAAAAGACCAGTACTCTAAAAACTATAAAACATTGATGAAAGAAATTAAAGACAACACAAATAAATGGAAAGACATTTTATGCTCATGAATTGGAAGAACAAATATTCTTTTTTTTTTTTTATGCATGAGAGACAGAGAGAGAGAGAGAGAGAGAGAAAGAGAGAGAGGCAGAGACACAGGCAGAGGGGGAAGCAGGCTCCATGCAGGGAGCCTGACGTGGGACTCGATCCCAGGTCTCCAGGATCACGCCCTGGGCTGAAGGTGGCGCTAAACCACTGAGCCACCAGGGCTGCCCCAAATATTCTTTAAATGTCTATACTACTCAAAGCAATGCACAGACTTAATGCAATCCCTACCAAATACCAACTGCATTTTTCACAGAGCTAAAACAAACAATCCCAAGATTTGTATGGAACCACAAAAGATCCCAAATAGCCAAAGCCACCTTAAAAATGAAAAGCAATGCTGGAGGCATCACAATTCCAGACTTTAAGTTATATTACCTAGACTTTAAGTTAAAAAGTGGTAGTGATACAAACAGTAGAGACTGGCACAAAAATAGACACATCATACATCAATAGAACAGAAAAAAAAATCCAAAAATAAACCCACAATGATAAGATCAATTAATCTTTGACAAAGCAAGAAATAATATCCAAAGGGAAAAAATAATCTCTTCAACAAAGACTGTTGGGAAAACAGGACAGCAATGTGCAAAAGAATGAAACTGGACCACATTCTTACAGCACACACACAAAAAAAACTCAAAATTGATTCAAGACCTAAATGTGAGGCAGGAGTCCATCAAAATCCTAGAAGAGAATACAGTCAGTAACTTCTTTGACATTGACCATAGCAGCTTCTTTCTAGATATGCCTCCTGAGGCAATGGAAATAAAAGCAAAACTGAACTATTGGCACATCCTCATAATAAAGAGCTTCTACACAGTGAAGGAAACAATCAGTAAAACTAAAAGGCAACCTGCAGAATGGGAGAAGATTTTTGTACTGAAAATCTATAAAGAACTTATCAAACTCAATACCCAAAAAACAAATAATCCAGTTCAAAAATGGGCAGAAGATATGAATGGGCCTTTTTCCAAAGAAGACATCCAGATGGCTAACAGACACATGAAAAGATGCTCAACATCACTCATCATCAGGGAAATACAAATCAAAACTACAAGGAGATTTTACCTCATACCAGTCAGAATGGTTAAAATGAACAACACAGGAAACAGTTGTTGGCAAGGATGCAGAGAAAGGGAAACCCTCTTACACTGTTGGTGGGAATGCAAACTAGTACAGTCACTCTGGAAAACAGAATGGCATTTCCTCAAAAAGTAATAAATAGAACTATCCTACAACCTAGCAATTGTAGTACTAGGTATTTACCTGAAGAATAAAAAAAATACAGATTTGAGGGATACATGCACGCTGATGTTTATAGCAGCATTATCAACAATAGTCAAATTACGGAAGGAGCTCAAAAGTCCATTGATTGATGAATGGATAAAGAAGTGCTATACCACTTCCATATATATAATGCAATATTACCCATAAAAAAAGAATGAAATCTTGCTGTTTTCAATGACATGGCTGGAGCTAGAGAGTGTTACGCTAAGTGAAATAAGCCAGGCAGAGAAAGACAAATACCATATGATTTCACTCATATGTGGAATTTAAGAAACCAAATAGATAAACATAGGGAAAAAAGAAAAAGGAACGACAAGCCAGAAAACACAGCTTCTTAACTATAGAGAATAAAACAGAGGGTTACTGAAGGGAAGGTAGGTTGAGAATGGGTTAAATGGGTGATGGGGATTAAGGAGTGCACTTGTTATGATGAGCACTACTGGGTGTTGTATGTACATAATGAATCACTAAGTTTTATACGTGAAACTAATGTTATACTGTATGTTAACTAACTGGAATTTAAATAAAAACTTGAAAATGGGAAAAAGAGTCCAGCCCTGGTGGCTCAGTGGTTTAGCACCAGCTTGGGCCAGGGTGTGATCCTGGAGACCTGGGATCGAGTCCCATGTCAGGCTCCCTACCTGGAGCCTGCTCCTCCCTCTGCCTGTGTCTCTGCCTCTCTCTCTCTCTCTCATGAATAAATAAATAAAATCTTTAAAAAAAAAGGGAAAAAAGATATAAATCTGTGTAACTGGAGTACTGGAGGTCAGGACTGAGGAAAAGGGAAAGAGACAATATTTAGAAGAGAATAATCTGTCCTACAACCTTTTCTCCCTTATTTCTGAAGCCATCATTGTATCCTGAAGTGATAATTATTGCTCAAACTCTGATATATGGTAAAAATTCTCTTATATTTTTGAGTGCCTGCTGCCTTAGTCGGCTTGGCTGCTATAAAAAAAAATATGATTGAGTGGTTTAAATAACACATATTTATTTCTCAGAGTTCGGGATGCTGGAAGTCCCAAACCAAGCTGCCTACAGATTCACTTAGTACTAATGATCATTTTTCTGGCTTGTAGATGGCTGCCTTCTCACTGAGTCCTCATAAAGTGGAGAGAAAAAAAAAAGAAAGCTGTGATATTTCTTTCTCTTCTTATAAGGACACTAATCCCATCATGGGGCCCCATCCTCATGACCTCATCTAAACCTAATTGCCTCCAATGTGCCCACCTTCGTATACCATTCCACTGAGAGTCAGAGCTTTGATATATGAATTTGAGACAGATGGAAAGCACAAGTCAGCCCAGAAAACGTGCTGTGTGTACTGTGCAAATGGAAGAATTGAGTTTGAAAGACAGGTTGTCTGATGCCAGAGTTTGTCTGATTGCTCTTTGTCTGCACTGTGCTACACCCTTCCTCACCCACTGATCCCCACTCCAAAGGTAATATATCCTCTATATTTTATCATAAAGGTGAGCAAACTAAAGCCTGTTGTTCAAATCTGGCCTGCCAGTTGGCTTTGTAAAGTAAGTTTTACTGGACCATCCCCTGCTCCCCCCCCCACACACACAAAAAGGAAAAGAACTTATAAAACTCAATACCCCCAAAACAAATAATCCAGTTAAAAAATGGGCAGAAAACATGAAGGCATTTCTCCAAAGAAACACAGATGGGCAACAATACCTTAAAAGATGCTCATCATTACCTATCATCAGAGAAATGCAAGTCAAAACTGCAATGAGATATCATCTCACATGTAGCAGGATGTTTAAGGTAAACAACACAAAAAAACCCAGCAGGTGTTGACGATGATGTAGAGTAAAAGGAACGCTTATGCACCGTTGGTGAAAATGCAAACTGGTACAGCCATTGTCGATTAAAGCATGGAGGTTCCTCAAAAAGTTAAAAATGCAACTACCTTGTGACCTAGCAATCCTACTGGGTATTTACCCAAAGAGTACAAGAACACTAATTCAAATGGATATATGCACCCCTATATAGCAGAGTTATTAACAAAAGGAAAAATAAGAGAGTGAGAGAGAGAGAGAGAGAAATCAAGAAACAGACTCTAAACTATAGAGAACAAACTGATGGTCACCAGAGGGGAGTTGGGTGGGGGATGGTTAAATAGATGTTGGGGAATTAGTAATGAACTTCTGGAGATGAGCACAGGATGATGTATGGAAGTGTTGAATTACTATATCGCACACCTGAAACTAATATAAGAATGTATGTTAACTAAGTGGAATTAAAAACCTAAAATATATATATATATATATATATATATATATATATATATATGCAAGATTGATTGTGAAACAAATATAAACATGTATGTATTAAAGCAAATATGCAGAAGTGTATTCACACATTCATGCTAACAAAAGTATCTCAAGGGGATCCCTGGGTGGCTCAGTGTTTTGGGTGCCTGCCTTTGGCCCGGGGTACAATCCTGGAGACCCTGAATCGAGTCCCATGTCGGGCTCCCTGCATGGAGCCCGCTTCTCCCTCTGCCTGTGTCTCTGCCTCTCTCTCTCTGTGTCTATCATGAATAAATAAATAAATAAATAAATAAGTAAATAAATAAATAAATCTTTAAAAAAAAATCAAAAGTATCTCAAATACCCAGACTATATATTTCTGTACTGGAGAAAGTGGCTGTATTGACTAATTATATATATATATAATTTTTATATTGCATATGTAAGTTAATACTGACTTTAGAAAAGTTTTGGAATTCGTGGACTTTAATTGGTATGTGGAAGATCATGACATGAAGTAAGTTTAATTTAGCTATTTTTCTGTTAATAAAAAATATATCAAAACTTGTTCAAAAGTTAAAACAGTAATAGAAAAAGAATGGAGTTGGGGAGGGACGCCTGGCTGGATCTGCAGTTGAGCGTCTGCCTTTGGCTCAGGATGTGATCCTGTTCAGGGATGGAGTCCTACATCAGGCTCTCCGTGAGGAGCCTGCTTCTTCCTCTGCCTGTGTCTCTGCCTCTCTCTTTGTCTCTCATTAATAAATAGATAAAATTTTTTAAAAAGGAGCTGGGGAAAAGCAAATATGCAAAAACAGATTGTACCAAATGAAGGTAGTTAATATGAGCATTTTTGAGGCACTTTAAGATGTGATGTTTTATATTTATGAAAAATGGATTCGATTTTACCGTGTTTCTGTTACTTTGTAATAACTCACACTTGCTAACTTTTGTGAATATGAAAGGAGTTTTTAGCTTAGAGATAAAGCACAGGTGGGCTGAATGCAGGATGCCTACTTATCTGATTTTAGGAACTAATTTTTAGAGTGTTAATTACTTCCAAGTATTTTTCAGTATGCTCACATACACATGAACGCTTATACAAACGTTGTAGCTCATTAGAGATTGCACATCACAAGATTTAATGAGGTAAAATACATTTAAGTAGTAAGGATTACAGGAAAGAAATATTGAAATTATGGAGATAAAGGAAGCCCTTCTTAGAACACTTAAGCCATTAAGTGGCATAGGGAGAATACATAAATAAATCCTGACCACAAATTTCCAGAAATTAGAATAATGCAAATGATATCAATAATATCATTTTATATTTTAGCTGATCTTATTTACAGAAAAAAAAATAGCTCAAAGTTATGATATAGTACTAAATACATAGAATGTATAAATATTAGATGAAAATAATTTAAAACTCGTCTCTTGTGGTATGCTTCTACACTTAGTGTTACATGGTCTTTAAAAATATACTATATATACATCATTTGCACATTTTTAAATTATATTCTGGAATTTACTTAAATCACTGTAATAAAATGTATCCATGATATAGTATAATAGCATTGGGGATGCAAAAAGCTACATGAATAAGCATTATTGTTTTGTTTCTGTTTGTCACCAATTTAGTCTTTTATAAACTAGAGAAAAATAGGAAAAACGAAGAGAAGGCTCTTAGGCCTGTCAGGATTAATGGCACCGCCAGTGCTGTTAATCTCTCTCTATTCAAGAGAGTACAAAAAGCAAGCCCCTAAAACAAAATCAGATGAAAACATAGTCAAGGTTCCCCAAAGTACTAGTAGACTTATTGATAAAGGCCTAATATCCATTCTTAAGGGACATTTCTTTTTTTTTTTTTTTTTTTTTTTACATTTAAATTTCAGAGTATCCTGAGAGGAGGGTTTTTTGGAAGCAAGCTGCAGACATCTGGAGTCAGTGTTCTGCATTAGCAGTGTTAGGTGAAGTGTGGGTGGATGTTAGCATCTCTTTTCTTTAAAATGTTTGGGAACGCTACTGTACAATACCCTGCAGAACACACAGATTCCTGTAATTATGCCACACAAACCCTCCCACTGCAGGCAACAGAGATTTTACACACAGAGCAAGTGAAAGGCTGTATTTTCAGAGAACGTTTCTTTAGTGAGTAACAAGAGTGGTGAAATAATAGGGTCTTTTATTTATAGAGTTCCTTAGTTCAAAGAGCTCAAAGGAAGTGGTAGTCATGATCTCATTAATGAGCAAAGCAGCTCTGTGAGAAAACATAGAACCAATAACCATATTCTGCATATAAGGAAACTTAGGCTTCGAAAGTTATGTGTGAGACCCAATTATCTTTATGTCTGTATGTGATGAGAATAATAATGGGAATACAGCACTGTGAGACCGCCACTGCACAAAGCAATACACTCAGTGCATCCTAGGCAGCATCCTGCAGATTGCTTGATTACTCAAGTTGGCTCAGCTTACCTTGGTTTTCTTCCTAGACCACTTCCTAATCCCCACAAATTTATGGGCGTTCCTTTATGAACAACACAATCATAATCATTATAAATATGCTAAAGGTGGTTTCTGTACAGCCTTAAATGTAATCTTTCCATCAAGGTGATGTTTTAGCTGTATTTATGTTGTCTAAGATGGGTTGATGCTAGGATTTTGATTGAGTCGGGCAGCCTGGGTGGCTCAGCAGTTTAGGGCCTCCTTCAGCCCAGGGCCTGATCCTGGAGACCCGGGATCAAGTCCCACATCAGGCTCCCCACCCAAGCCTGCTTCTCCCTCTGCCTGTGTCTCTGCATCTCTCTCTCTCTGTGTGTGTGTCTCTCATGAATTAAAAAAAAAAAATCTTGATTGAGTCAACAAAATGGTGGTCATATTTTTCTGTGGTTATAACTAATCTCAGTCTAGGATAAAATCAGATCTCTGAGAGAAAGAATTAGAGAGGCATTTAAAAAATGTTGTAGCATGTGCTTTATTGAGAAAGTCCAGTTTCATTCACTTTCTGTGTATTTAGGAAAATAATTGTGAAATTCCCAGTTAGGGATATCCATGAGGTTCTAAAGATAGCGTATTGATAGGTAGTTACATTCCATTAGTCTTAGAGAAGAATCGAAAATTGCCTTCAGAGTAGATCAGCCCATGCTGAAATTTCCTATTTTCTTTTTTAAGAATTTATTTATTCATGAGAGACACAGAGAGAGATGCGGAGACATAGGCAGAGGGAGAAGCAGGCTCCCTGCAGGGAGCCTGATGCAGGACTGAAAACAGGACTCCAGGATAATGGCCTGAGCCAAAGGCAGACGCTCAACCACTGAGCCACCCAGGCACCCCTGAAATTTCCTATTCTCTTGTGTACATTCTCCTGAACCAGTTTTCACAAAGCAGCAATGATTGAGTGCTGTTCTTTCAACACTCATTGCTGTGCTTCCTGGAGAGTCCTGAAATCCATAACCACTTAACCATTTTAAATGGCTAATTCTAATATCTAAGAGATAAGAATATAGAATTTAAAATGCATCTCTATTTTAACAACAATTATTTTTCATCACTCGGAGAACTTGAGAATAATTCCCAAATTCATTATTCAATAGTCAGTATTCTAAATTTATGATTCCAAATATTCTGCTAAGGATGCCTGAGTGGCTCAGTGGTTGGGCATCTGCCTTCACCTCAGGGCGTGATCCTGGGATCTGGGATGGAGTCCCATGTCGGGCTCCCTGCATGGAGCCTGCTTCTCCCTCTGCCTATGTCTCTGCCTCTCTTTCTCTGTGTCTCTCATGAATCAATAAATAAAATCTTCAAAAAAATGTTTTGCTAAAATGAGAACACTTGAACTTACGGTAAATGCTTACAGTCATCAACCATGATTCTTAGAGGCTATAGTTGAGCTTGAACACCAATTTCAGGATTCTTTGAAAATTTACAGTATTTCCCCAGTTTGTCTAAGTTATAAAATGAAGATATTTAATAAGATTTCTTAGTCAATAAGCCAACATTATTTAAGTGGTTATTAAATACTAACATTTTTGTATTTGTGGAAAATTTCCAGTTTTCATGGAGAAAGCAAAACAGTGGATTGGTTGACAAAAATAGTGAGAAGGAAAATGTTTAGCTTTTCCTAGTGATGGGAATAAAATTCAGTTTATTAATTAAGTGACATTCAACTAAAAATTGTCTAAGTGATGAACTTGTCTAACCCCTTTCTCTTCTACTTGAAAGCCATTAAATAGAAACTAGTGCACCACAGCACAGAGGTTAAATGACTTGTTCATAGTAACATACTGCCATATATCCAACCTCTATGCTGTGCACCCAGAACTCTAAGCTTAACATGCCATTTACAGGTTCAGAAAATTGCTTAAATCTTATTGCAAATAGAATCTCAAGCATTGTCTAATGTCTGAGGTTATTTTCTGGAATTCTCTTTTTCCATTGGGAAGTGTCAGAATTGTTCTTTGCCTCGCTTTACACATTAAAGTGAAAATAATTTAAGATCTTTATCTTACCATGTAATCCGCTTACAGTTGAAAGTCCATGGCTACTATCCATTAGTTACGCCCCCCCTCACCGATATGAAAATCTTACTGATATTCTTGTGGAACTTCTATTTCATCAAAGTTACTCTAATATGTATGGAGACCAATACTATCCTCTCATTCTATTGAGGCAAAGAATGAAGATTGGGGGTAGGGAGTAGGGGAGGATATAATGTATCCTTTAATTTCAAACTTACTTTTTCTCAGAGGATATCAGTAATAAATAAATGATGGCAAATGCCAATAAATGTTCTTTCCTTATTTGTAGGAAAACCTGGCACAGTAAATAATAGCCTAAAACAGATATATGAATAAATAGACTATTTTAGTTTATTAAAAATGATATAAAATGTTAAATTTTAATATTAAAATTTATCTGTATATACAACTAACTGAAATTCAAGTTAATTGTGCATATTCCAAAAAATAAGAATGAGATACATGATTTTATTAAAAAAATGAAAACTGGCATATATACCACATGATTTCAAGTGACGTGTAGTTTGAACCTGTGCTACCCCAAATTATTATATTTTGGACCAAATTAAATTTAAAAGGCTCAGTAATAAAGAATACACATATTCTTTTCATGAAATGTTCTTATAGGCTACTGGCCTTGGATTTGAACAACCACAACAAATCCCTTCAGGTAAGCAATTTTATACATACATAGAAAACATATATATATATATATATATATATATATATATATATAAACATATATAGATCGAGAGAGAATATATATATATATATATATATATATATATATACACACACACCAATTATATTGGTAATCTACTGCTGTATAACAAATTGCTGCAGAACTTAATCACTGAAAGCAAAACATACACACATATATTTTCTCAGATTTTCCTTCTGTTGGTTAGAAATCTGAACAGGGCTTATCTGGGTCCTTTGCTTTACAGTCACTCACAAGGCTGCAATAAAGGTGTGGGTCCAGAGCCTGTACGCTCATCAGAAGCATCAAGTGGAGGACATTGTACTTCCAATCTCACTCAGTAGCTATTGACAAACTTCAGTTCTTCAGAATTGTTTGCCAGGTGCACCTCCCCAAAGTGGCAGCATGTTTCTTTTTTCTTTTTTTTTTTATAAATTTTTATTTATTTATGATAGTCACACAGAGAGAGAGAGAGAGAGAGAGGCAGAGACACAGGCAGAGGGAGAAGCAGGCTCCATGCGCCGGGAGGCCGACGTGGGATTAGATCCCGGGTCTCCAGGATCATGCCCTGGGCCAAAGGCAGGTGCCAAACCGCTGCGCCACCCAGGGGTCCCTGTGGCAGCATGTTTCATCAAAACCAGTAAGAAAAAAATCTTCCAGCAAGATGAAGTCATATTTTGCAACCTAATCACAGAAGAGGTATCCAAATTGTCTTTGTTATATTCTATTGGTTAGATGTCACTAGGTCCAGCCCGCATAGAGATAGGGAATTTTATGAGGGTGTGAGTACCAGGGGTGGGGATCATTGAGAAATATCTTTGATAACTTCCTAAGACAGTTCTTTAAGGTGATACTTTAAATGTTCTTAGTTTCCAAAAAATTAAGTGAAAACTTAGGAACCTGTGTTAGGGTCCACAAAATAATGTTCAAAATTAAAGCATAATTTAGAAACATAAGTCCGTGATATAAATGAGTAGCTAAGACATTTATGACTTAGTTCAGACTCATTTGAAGTAAAAACTGTCTAAAGATAGTCAACAGTACAAGATATTATTGAGATACTTGAGGATCTGTAGGAGTTTACATACCAAGAAACCTTTTTCAGGGTATATTTGTGTTTTATAAATTGATTTGGTTCTTTTTTTTTTTTTTCTGATTGTTGTACATAAATCCCTGCACTTATCCATCTTTTAGTGTGAATGCCCTGATCATTCCTCCCTTCATATTTTGGCTCCCCTATTTATTAGTTATGTGATTTTGACAAGTCATTTAACTTCCTTTGCCTCAGTTTCCTCATCCTAAAGTTAGAAAGATGTTTAAAACTTAATACACAAAAAACATATTTCATAAATAATAATTACTGTTATATCTTTTTGCCTATATCAGATAATTCTCATCATTGATGAACTGATTAATGTGTGTATGTATATATAATACATATATCCATCCAATTAATAGCAAAGATTTATTAATTGCTAAGATCATTCATTAGTTGCTTATATGCTATTATGTGCTGTGGATACTGAAGATGACATAACATTACCATTTTTAATATTATGGTGATTGCCATTCTAGAGACAGAAACAAGATGCTATAGGAGCACAGGAAAAGATTCAATCTAGGGGTTTAGCAAAAGTATACAAATGGCATCCCTGGTAGATAAAATGACACATGAAAAGGTATCAAGTATGGGAACCACTCAGGGATGTATGATCTATTCAGGAAAAATAAATTGTTTCTTAAAACTGATGATTGAGTTCTTGTGGAGACTCCATAATTGGTGAGTCTAAAAGGGTAGGAGGAATGGGACTCATGAAAGACTTTATGTGCTTATCGAGGAATTGTATATTTTATTTAAAAAGGAGACAAATATAGTTAAAATTTATGTTTTCTTAAGAAGCAAAGAAATACATTGCTATGTTTTATTAAGTCAAAGTAATCCCTGGTATACTATAGATAGTATGTCTAAGTGGATCTTTTTCCAATGCCAAAGAAATATTAAACTACTCTGAATTAGCTCTGACTCTAGTTAGCCTGACTCACTCTGTATATCTCAAGTGGAAATTTTAGCTAACATAAGAAATGAATTTACAAGATTGGATATAGGAAATAATTAATATTGTGTACTCTTAACTTTCTTTAATTTTAAAATAAATATTCAGTTAATATTTAGTCTATGGAAAAATGAAAAGTGATAAACCTAAAGAAATGACATTCCATATTTTAAAATTATTTTTAATTGAAAGAAAATATGAACTCTCAAGAAAATATAATCCTAGTTTATTAGCTAAGCAAGAAATGAGTGACCTTAGAAAAGTGATCACTTTTGTAATGAAAGGTGAAATAAAAGCTTCACGGTAAGTATAACCTCAAATGATAGGGAGAACATACTCAGCAGTATGTGGAAATTCAGGAAATTAAACCTTCAAATTAGTAAAATATTTGATATGTATATTATGCCTCAATAAATATCTCTGAAAATGTTTAAAAATACATAAAACTTGTACACATCTATCTTCTCTCCATCCCCCAAGAATAGAGGAAAAAAGTATTTTTATAAGGAAGCTGGAAACTTACCAAAAAATAACAAATGTGGTAGGTTTTCCTCTCAACCAATCAATATGGGAGTATGGAAATTCTGGATCTTGGAAAACCAGAGAGAGAAGAGAGAAATTTTAGAATGCCTCATTTATTTTTGTCCAATATCAAAATTTTAGTTAGAAATGTGTACACCACCCTTCTTTTTGTCTTTTCTTTAACTACACTTTCTTCCTACTCTTTTTTTTTTTTTTAAAGATTTTATTTATTTATTCATGATAGTCACACACACAGAGAGAGAGAGAGAGAGAGGCAGAGCGAGAAGCAGTCTCCATGCACCGGGAGCCCGACGTGGGATTCGATCCCGGGTCTCCAGGATCGCGCCCTGGGCCAAAGGCAGGCGCCAAACCGCTGTGCCACCCAGGGATCCCTCTTCCTACTCTTTATCTACATTTTTCTGTTTTACTAGAAGGGAGCTCAACGTCTTCTAATAATTCTACCTAAAATATATTTATTTTAAGCAAATTTTCTGCTATAATAAACAAGAATATGTATATGTAGGGCATGATGTGTAACTGGGAACCTAGACATTATTGCAAAGTGTTTCAGTTAAACTCATAGTGAAATTGCTTTCTATTTATGTTGTAGACACCTCATCAGAAATGATTTATTCAGTACTAAAGCAATGAAGTTATATAGAAATTTGAAACACTCTCTCTTCTCCCTGGAATTAATGTCTTAAAGGACATACTAACCAAAAATGGCTTAGGAAATACTATGGCATTTTGTATTAGAATAAACTCATGCTTTACACAAAGATAAACTAAAATGAGTAAATTTTTGAAAAGCTATTTGACGATAAAATAAAATTTAAAATATGGTAAATGCCCAATTAAAATAGAAGATCCATTGTCAATCTCTGATATCAGTAGCCAACATTTTAAAACTATTAATTAAACATATTAACGACCCATCATTTCCATAGAGATCTGTAGATGTTTGGTCATCAAAAACGACGGAAGTATCACTCGCTAACCATGGACAGTAGAGCAAAGGCAATTAATGAAACAGATTTCTTATCTTCACAAAATCTACAACTGCTGTGATGAAGGAGCTTCGGAGGGGAATAAGAAGAGAGATAAAATTCAAATGTGAACAATTGACATTAATCCCTAATGTGTCCTGAGTTGCATAGTACATAAAAAGTGAAGGAACAGACTCAGAAGGAAGACTCTGGTTTGTATGCTAGACATCCTCACTTTATATCTAAGGCTAATGTGCTAGATCTACTGCTAACGTGCTACATGCGTGTCACAAGCCAGGAGCTTCTGTGCAACTTGAATTCCTCAACTGTAAAATCAGGATAATGCTTTTGTTACCCAATCTCAGGAGATTAATAGGAGAAACACAGAATAAAAGTGATTATACAGCAAATGCAAATGTTCATGTAAAATATTAACCTAAATTTGGTATCTGTCATAAGAAAAAATCCATTTCAAAGGGAAATTTAGCTTACATCCAACTTCCCTAAAGCTATAATGAGCTGTGAATTCAATGTTAGGTTTTAATTTCCTTAAATAGAAAAGTTCTATGTAAAATCAATGTGAACTTTACAATAGAATGCTTTTATTATGTAGTCCTAGGCCAAACAGGAGACAGGGGCTAATTCCCTGCTATATTTTACTGAATGCAGTAAGAATAATAAGTGCCCACCATGAGATTTAAAAATCCACTTAGAGCCTCTTCATCAGAGGCCTGAGGAATAAAAATCAAGCATTCCCAGACATTACCACCCCTAAATAAACCTTGCAGTAATTAGGAATCCATGATGAGAGCATTCCATTGGGTGGTAAGAGGAGCTGAGGGAGGAAATGCTTATAAACGTGTTCTAAATTTTAACCAATACTTTGGGCAGAATAATTTAATGCTCATTAGAGTGTATTTTTCCATTTATTAAATCTTTCAATTCACATATTCAGAATATAATGCTCATAATGTATCATATACCATCTAATAAGGCATCTAATAACAAAAAATTAATATATTTCATGATACAGCCAGTAAAAAATTTGTGTAAAATAAATACATTTGGCAAAGGGTAATGCAGCATTCTTTGCTAATTTTAAAATGCAAATGAAAAAATAAAATAAAGCTTTTTGAAAACTTTTTTCTGTTGTTGTTTAATCTTTATATTTCCCTACACTCATACTATATTGATTTCATCAATAATATGTCTTTGCTTTTAATTCAAATTAAATTTTAAAGAAGGTGACATTAAAAAAAAAATGTTTAAAGAGCACTGTGAGTACTTATGTAGCAGACCTTATTTGGGTCTCCCAAGGACCCTTTCCAGAATGCATTCATTGCCCAGCTGCAGATGAGTGGTTAGCTAACAGACTCCAACAGTCTATACCCTCAGGATGTGCCTTAGTTTGTCAGTAGAGATGTTTCTCTTCTAGGGAGACTCATAGTTAATGACTGAAGGGGTGGTGGTATAACAGCCTAGACATCTTTGCCCAACATGCCATTTCTCTAACAATCAATGTTTGCTTCAGAGCTCCCCTCTGGTTTGGTGTTTTTACATTGATTCCCTAGAGAAGGATTAAAAAAAAAATCTGGGCAATTAACAGGGAAAAAAAGACTAAACGTGAGATTAAATGAATTGTTTTAGTAACATAAAAAACTCCCATCATGTTCAACTGATAAAGAGAAATTATGAACATCAAGTCCAGGATTTAATAGAGTGTTGATCTTAAGATAATTGAATGCTTGGCACAAGCAAATAAGTTATGCCAAGATTAGATCTCTTACTCAGAAGGGTCAAGCTGCTGACGCACAGGACGAGGATAACTCAAAGATTTTGGTTCCCTATATTTTTCATACTCCTCTATATGTGAAAATCTAATAAAGACAATTTTCTCCAACATGGTAACAAGTGTCTCTTTCATAAGCTACTCGCTCCTCCTCTTGAGGACATCAGGCTTATAAACAGAGTTAAATCACATTCCCAAGAAATCTGGATCATCCAGCCATTACAAGAAACATCACGTTGATCCACTATGTTGATGGCTTCACACTGTTTGTACAAGAAAAGCAAGAGGTAGCTACAGTAGTGGAAGACTTTTGAGACTCATCTGATTCAAAGGGTGGGACTAAGTCCAACAAAGATTTAGATACCTGATGCTTCAATGCATTATTTAGAGATCTATTGTTTAGAAGCATGCCAGATATCCCTTTGAAATGAAAAGACAAGTGGCACTGTCTTATATCCTCTACTATAAAGAAGAAGGCACAATGTCTAATAAATCTCTATACTTCATGAAAGTAACATCTCAGGGGCACCTGAGTGGCTCAGTCAGTTAAACATCTAACTCTTAGTTTTGACTAAGGTCATGATCTCATGACATTGGGCTCCATGGTGGGTGTGGAGCCTGCTTGGGATTCTCTTTCTCTCTGCTCCCCACTCTCTAAATTAAAAAAAAAAAAAAAGAAAAAAAGAAACATTTCATATGTGGGGATGCTGCTCTGACTCCTATGCCAGTAACAGGAATGCTCTGTGGTATTCCCAGCTTGTGATGCAAACAGACTTGACCCATAGGCCTACTCCATCAGGATGTGATGTTGTGTTGCAGAGATCATTATTGAAAAACCTTCTGTGTGCTATTTATGGCAGGCCCTAGAGGAAGACTGAAAATATAGGCTCCTAGAGCAAGGCTATGCAGCCTATAGTAAAGAATTATGTGTTTATTGAAAATAGCTATTGGCATGTGATTGAGCACTGGTAGAAATGGAATACTTGATCATGGAACACCAAGTGACTAGGGATCTGGAACTGATCACCATGAGCTCAGTCCTTCTAAACCCATCAAGTCATAAATCTGTGCTGGCCCTATAGCAATCATTTATAAGATGCAAATGGAATGCTCAATACCAAGTAAAAGCAGGAAAAGAGGATGTAAGTAAGCTACATGAATAAGTAATACTCCACATCACATGTCCTCCATGTGACCTCCATGTCACATGTCATAACATTGTAGCATAAATATCCCTTCTCAAATTCACACCTAGAGTGTGGTTCCATTGGTGGCTCCATATGGAAAACAAAACAAAACAAAACAAAACAAAAAACTGAACTTTATACATGAATTTCTCAATAAGTGGATATAAACCAAAAATGGGGAATGAATACATTATAGCACTGTAAATGAGTGACCTTGAAAGACAGTGATGAAGTAAAAGTTTTTACAGCGGATAGAGGTTCGGAAAATTAATTTGATCTTCCACATTGTGTCATAGGCAAAATAACCTCAAAAGAAAATATATACGGTCACCTGGGCAATAGTGAATAGCTTGGTCAGATAGAAGCCTGAAAGGATGAGGGAAAGAAGGTCTGTGTTAGAAGCATATGAATAAACAAATGAAAGCGGGCACAAAGTACAAAGATTTTTGATCATATGCAAAAATCCACCAGAAAGTCACCCATGCAGGTAGACACAATGACTTAGCTTGTTGGATTTAACCAGCATTTTTTAGCAAAACTTCCAGTGCTAACACAATGGGCACACAAACAAAATGGCCACAGTGACAGTGACAGAGGCTATGCATAGGCCCTACAGCATGGACACTCACAGAGCCAAGGCCAATTTAACAACTGCTGCCTCTGATTGTCCAGCAGCAGGTTATTGATTTCCCAGGATGACAGAACTCCTTGTGAAGATTAAGTAGCCAGGGACGCCTGGGTGGGTTAGCGGTTAAGCATCTGCCTTCGGCTCAGGGCATGATCCTAGGGTCCGGGATCGAGTCCCACATCTGAGGAGCCTACTTCTCCTTCTGCCTGTGGCTCTGCCTCTCTTTCTCTCTGTGTCTCTCATGAATAAATAAAGAAATAAAATCTTTAAAAAACATATTAAGTAGCCAATTGATGGCAAGATGAGTTCTTTGGGATTCTTTCAACATCAAGGGTCACTGAATTGGATTCACAGAAATGGATACATATTCTTTATATGGATTTAGCTTACTGCCTTTAAGATCTCAATCTTACTCACTTAGGTTGTTCACAATGCCTGATACACATGAAAGTATTCATATGCAACATACCATCTGATGAGAGAAACCACTTTACAAGGAAGAAGGTGTGGCAGTAGATTCATTACTGTGGGACCTCCTGGTCCTATCACATACCACGTCACCCAGTATCTGCTAACCCAATAGAGCAATGGGAGCACTCATTGAAAATATGGCTGAAGCACCAGTTTGGAAGCAATACCCGTAGAGGGTGGGATGCTGTCCTCCGGGACATGTGCAGTACCTTGAATTAGAGAATTGTACATGATGTTGTGCCTCAAAGAAGATGGATACATGAGTCCAGAAACCAAGGGGCAGAAGCAGTAGTCAGCACATGTACCATTTCTCCTAATGATTCATTTAGAGACTTTGTGCCTCCCATCTCTGCATTTCTGGGCTCTGCATGGTTGGAACTTCTGCTCCCAAAGAATGCACACCATCATGGCGGGTGGGGGGGGGAGCACCAAATTACCAGCAATAGCCGTAATGGTCATTTTGAGTTCCTTATAACCACTTAGTAGCAAACCAGAGGAGTCACTATCTTGAGAGGAGTAAATGCTTATAATAAAAGGAGGATGTAGGGCTCCTTTTTCACAGTGGAAGTGTACAGGATTATGTGCATAATCCAGTTGTTACATGTGAGTTCTTATTGGCACTCCCTGCAAATATGTCTATATATGGACAAATATGTCCTTGGACAAGGACAGCAACTTTTATTAGAGAGGTTGGTAACAGGATATCAGATCTCTTCGGAATGAAGATTTATTTTACACCACTAAACAAACCAACAAAATGGTAGCTGAGGGTGGGCAAAATTTGGAAAGAATAAATTAAACAGATCGATGACAGTGCCATTTTAAGAAGTTGAGACCAACTTGGTGATGAGCACTGAAATTTATCCTACTAACATCCCTCTTTTAAATCTTCCCTCAAGAAGAATAACTCAGTCTAAAGGGGCTTCTTTTTTAAATGTGGATAGAAAAGTGCTATAATAATTAAGAACTTGCTGCTCAGCTACAAGTAATATGCTTATCTGACAGTTTCTAGCTCTTAATTCCAACAGGGTCGGCTTCAGTATTCAAGATGAGGCCATGGTTTTCCAGGGACAACCTCTGGCCAGTGACTGATCAAGTCAGTGGCAGTCAATGCTAAGCTCGTCTTAGCATGGTACCCATGTAAGGCTGAGCAAGGGGCTGGTACTGTGACATAGTGATCCCACCCAACACAGAACTCCTCTAATGGGCTTTTTCCTTTAGAGCTCATGGTTGTATATCTGTTTGATCATGCTGCTTTCTCCTTCTCCGTTTACAAGTTTATACCTCAATAAACCTTTTGCCCTACCAACTTTGTCTCAACATTGGCTTGTCAAAATCCTAATCTCAGTGGCCTACTATAATCAATGGAAATAAATGTTCATTACTTCTTGCAAATAGCTTTTATGATATTTTCCCTAATTCATTCATTCATTCATTTTTTCCTATAAATATCTAAATAGAATTTTTTAGAATCAAAGCATGAAGCTAGATTTTGTTCAAGGAAATCTATTGTATACGTTGGTTATTCCCACTAGAATTTTGCCCTTAACAAATTAACAGAGTAATACACACACTGTTTTTGGAATGAGATAGATTCCCAAACAAAAATATGGTGGTTATTGCTAGTAACATTTTAGGAAAAATTATGATGCACATTCAGTTTAGAACATCATTGTTTTCTGCTGGGGAATAAGGACACTGACCTAGTCCAGAAAGAAGGAATGAGATTTGATTGCAAAAAGTTAGGATAGGATTAAAGTGAGGAGAAGACACAAGTGTGACTTCTATTTTTCACATATCTAGACACATAAAACTAAATTTAATTTGTGGTTTTAGTGGCTTAAAAGTGAAACATATAAATTGTCTGAGAATACACAACGCAATAATTCATTGTTTAAACTAAACCTAAAAATTGAAGTCGTAGAGGAGAGAGTGAAAACCTTATGGGAATCAGACATCCCTGGATTTAAAACTTGACTCCCCACTTATATTGTACAGTATCCTCTTATCTGGTATCTTTGGATCCAGTCTGCTTTCTCCAATACTTCTGTTTTAAGGCTGCTAAACTTTCTTCATATAACTTTTGAACACTTTACTATGCCACAGAAGGCCCACTCTGCCACCATGTGCAAGCATTTAGTATTCTTGGCAAAATTATGTTGTATTTCTGCAGTCATACCATGCTTTCTCAAATGTCTGACTTTTACCAATCACTCATACCAAATACTCATAGTGTTAATCTCTTAAGGACTAAGTTCATATTGGAAAAACTATTACCCAATTCCCTTTTCACTTGCCTAACTCCACTTATCCTTCTAGATTCACTTCAGTATCATCTACCTTGAATGAGTTGTTCTTTCTCTGAAGATGGGCTAAAAGTCTCTTCTCTGTATTTCCATAGTCTTCGTTGAACAAGTAGCAATGACCATTACTCCTTCCGATAATTGTATTGTTTTTGTCTTTCCAGTATCCTAAATACAGATATGTTTACCTAAAGAATTGTAGACTGACACCTTTTCAGAAAAAGCTCTTCGAATAGGGCCGTAGATTTCAGTGTGGAGACTTTAGAATTCATGAATGTCTATTAAAATACAAGATGAGGAAGAAAAAAAGAGATACGGTCTAAAAGTGACTTCTTGACCAAAACACTATATAGATAAAGAAGAAGAGTCTTGCATGTATTTTTCAGCTTTGACTCCGGAGCATCTGCAATCCTATCACTGGGGAATTTTTCCACATAAAAATCTTACAAGGAAAAAAGGCCATATCTCACTGGAGAAGTAAAAAAAGACCAGATACAGATTTCCCCCCCATTCTTCTTTGAAGCAACGGGACTGGGACATGACCTAGATTCAACTGGTCACATCCCCCCCATCCTAAATTCAAACTTTGAATGAGGAGCTAGTTCCAAAAGAAAAGGGACAATAAAGAAAATATCTCTGTGGTGAAGGCAGCAAAAGGGTAGCATCCAGGTTCCGGGTGGAACAGCAGCAGAGGCCCCTTCAACAGACACACTCATTGTCCTAAAGCAGAAAAAACTATGGCAGGATGGACAGCTCTGTCTTCATGGGCCTGCTTCTGGAATGTGATTTCTATTGGCCTAGCAGCTGCCTTGTGTCTCTGGTTTCTGATTGTTCCTTAAACTTGATTCTCCATCTTCCCAATGACACTGGGAGGCACCAAATAAATTCCATTCAATAAATTTGTGTTCTGTGTAAATGGACCAGAGTTATTTACCATTACTTTCTTTAAGGACCACTGAGCGATATGTAGAGAGGTGATGCATACAGACCCAGATGAATGAAGAAAGCTAGAATGGGTGGCTTTAAAAAGCTAAAAACTTTTGCCTGTATTCCTCTCTCACTTTCACCCTCATTCAAATTTCTTTTCTTTTCTTTCTTTCTTTTTTCTTTTCTTTTTTTTTTTTTAATAGCCACTTCTCCTAGTCTTCATAGACTGGCTTCATACAAGACATGACCCTTGCCAGTCATCCCAACCAAAGATTAGGAGGGTATTTCAAATCTTTTTTTTTTTTTTTTAGATTTTATTTATTTATTCATGAGAGACACACAGAGAGAGAGGCAGAGACACAGGCAGAGGGAGAAACAGGCTCCATGCAGGGAGCCCGACATGGGACTGGATCTGGGTCTCCAGGATCACGCCCTAGGCTGAAGGCGACACTAAACTGCTGAGCCACTGGGGCTGCCCCTCATTCAAATTTCTAGCTAGATCTGGTGTCTTATCCCCTAAAACAGAACCTCAAAATACACTTTACTTTTCATCTTTATTACCATGACCTTAGACTACATCACATCTCTTCCTTATTTTAAGCAAATGTTTGTGCAAATGTCCTAAGTCCCAAATTAATTAAAAGTGTTTCATTAGCTTTTGAAAGGTTTAGAAATCCAAGAGGTATCAATTCAAAAGTTTCGTCAAAGCTTTACTTTCTACCTAAGGCAGAATTTGTTGTGCCCAAGATTACCTATCGGAGAAACCACCGAGGAGGCTACACGGATGCAAACACAGGAGGGTTTATTTACAAGCTTGAGCTTGGGTCCAAGTGCACCTGACACAGTGCAGCAGGGACCTGGACCCCGAGGTGGGTTTCAGCTTAGTTTTAAGGGCTGGTCTAGGGAATTTCCAGAAGGTGGGGAGGAATTTCTTAAGCTCTGTTTACATTCTGATATGGGGCTTCCTGCCACTGGCTTGGGCTCTGTTCTCATTCTAATATGGGGCTTTCAAAGGCGTTAAGCTGTTTTTTTTCCCTATAACTGAAGTGAGGTAAAGTTCAGCTCTTATTCACAGGGGCCTGAAATGGCTGTACTTGTGCTAACGCTGAACTTAAGGTGAAATGGCCTTAATTTTTTCAGCCTCCACAAATTAAGTATTTAATCAGATATTAACTGCAGTGAAATTTGGGGACTCTTTTTTTCAGGCCCTGAAGTTAGTTGTAGGAGAATTGCAAAAAGGCTCTCTGCTTTCCAGTCTTTCATCTATGGGAACTTGAGATAAATAAGTTCACCTGTTGTCAAATTCTCTGCAAAGAATCAAGTTACTACATTTTCTCTCTGTAGTGAGCAGCGTCCTTCAATTGAATCATCAACAGTGATATCAATTACAATTTTTCTTTTTCATTTCAAACATGTAAAGACTGGCTTCCTGTATTTCTTAGAGAAGAGACTGCAACATAGCAAGCCTGGAAAATTCTCATAACACAGTTGAATATATAAAGACTACAGAACATTCCCTCTCCTGGTCATTACTTACACAAATGGTTTACAAGAATATAAAATAAGGACCTAAGCTCTTCTCCCATTGCTCTGACAAAACTCGGTTAGTTCACTAGTTTGGAAGAAGCCATAATTGAATTCATCTGTGCCTACAGATTTCAAATTTTTGTTTTGTTTCCTTTATTTTCTATTTTACTTTTTGTGGAAAGTCTTTAATAGCAGATTTGATTCATTTAATAGATATCAATTTTCCCTTTCTTCTGCTATCATCTTTATCAGGTTGTATTTACCTAGAAATTTGTCCATTTTAACCACATTGTCAAATGTTTGCCATACAATTATTCATAATGTTCTTTTAAATATCTTTTGATATCTGAAGATTTGTAGTGATATTGCAGTGATAGCACCCATAATATTAAGTAATTTATATTTTTCTTCATATTATATTTAGACTTGTTAGGCATTTGTGAATTTTAATAATAGGTTGGAGAATATGCTCAAAAGACCCATGAGCTGAACCTGGGCACTTGGGAGGCTCCTCATCCCCTCACATCCTTAGAATGTGGGTTTTATTTGTCTTTTCTGCTCCCAGAGGCTTCTGCAAGGAAATAGCATTGAGATACTGAAGTGGTGTTGAAAACACCTGCATGGTATAAGTGACTAAGGCAGTTTTATAAGTTTTATAAGCTTTTAAGATTTGAAGGGTAGGTGTGGGGATTCATTTGTCTTCCTGTCGCCCAAGACAAGTCTTATGTAAATTCCCTTTGCTATTATTAAAATTGCCACCTACCAGCATGGAATGGCATGTCTCTCTTTGGTCTCTCCCTGCTATGCTTAAGAGGTCTGGTTTCCTGTTACATCATGAAAGCTCCATTTGTGAACCTACAAATGTTATTTCAAACAAGCAAATTTTGGCTTCTTTCCTTTGATTTACATTTTTAATCTTATTAATCTCTGTTTTTATATTTATTTCTTTAGATTTTCCTTTTACAAGAAGTAAAAACAAATGCTTTTTTAATATAATGAATATACTAATATGCAAGCATACATTTTGAATTCAAGTCTGTAAGAAAATGGAAGGGACAAAGATGATTGCTTCTTCTCATTAAGAATACTTTTTGAATTATCACAAATTTGTTTATATCTTAGGGACCAGACCTCTTCTATACAAGACAAGTTACAAAATGTGGTCTTTATTTTCTCACAATAGGTCCAACCAAGGGTAAGCCAAAGATTGTGAGAACACACAGTGAGCTAAGCAGCAAGTAGTCTCCACCAGAACTCAAAAGAACAATAAGAAAAAAATAGGTAAAAAGGATTACCTGTGGGTTAGAGAGCATACAGGTTGGAAGTAATAGAAAACATTTACTTTTAATTAAAATTTATACAAAATACTTTAAGAAAACATCAATAACCATTAAATTATATAGAATAACGATATATAATAATGTAAAACAGCATTAATAACACAGAGATTAGTAGAGTGAAGGCTGTATAAAACAAAATAACCCGTGAGGCACTATTATTCTTTTTAAATTATACATCTGTGTATATATATATATATATGCAGGCATATAAGTAAACATACATAAAACAAGAGGATAAAATAAAATTAATAAAATGAAATAAATAACATTAAAATATAAAATACAAAATAAGCACACATACGAGACTTTTAAAAGGAAATATATCAAATGTCTTCTTTGTTTATTTGGAGCTTTTTGCTCATTTGTTCTAAAATATTGTACTGTTTATGTAAGTGTTAAAAATTATGTTTGTGTGTGTGTGTTACAGAAATTTATATAATCTTAGCCAATCACTTAATAGCTAAATCATAACTTGATTCAAATTCAGATGAAAAGTATCAAGGCTGGTATTATTAGAGGACTTGTCTTCTGTTCTGCCTGAAAGAATATTACATATTAAATTTTAAGCAGAATAGTTTCTTTCTGCATAAAAAGGATATCATAACTTCATTCAATATTTTTGAGGCAACAATGGTAATGAGTCACTTTAAATTTATTGTTCAAAAATGTTATAAATAAAGACAATTTTAGTCTCTTTCGTTATTATTGCATCATTAACTCCACCACATCCAAATGATAATAAATTCAAATATAAGAAAAATGATTAATTATCTGTGCTGGCTCTATATGATACACTGGTTGATTAGAAAGACTATTGAGGAATACAGAATAACCTGGTGAGAAGCCATCTGTACTTTTGTCCAACTCTTTAAAAGCATTGCTCCTGCTGACATGATCACAGTGTTCAATAACAATGTAACAGAAGCTTTATCACCAGGATATCATGGGTGTATTTCCTGCCCACTTGACATACTTCT
This sequence comes from Canis lupus dingo, assembly GCF_003254725.2. Taxonomy (NCBI): domain Eukaryota; kingdom Metazoa; phylum Chordata; class Mammalia; order Carnivora; family Canidae; genus Canis; species Canis lupus. Next base: position 57,173,781 of record NC_064255.1, read on the forward strand.
ATTGCCTCTTGAAATACTTCAAGGTTGTCTTTATTAGGCATGTTTCCATATCTGGAACCCACTGCATGGATTTTTTACAAATCTCCAAAAAGACATCAATATGTTGTCTAAAAGCAAGTCATTTATGCAAAAAAAAGCAAGAAGTGGAAAATACTGAAATTTTGCTCTGAATATCATACCATCAATTCATCTGATTGTCTTTACATATGCATTATATGAAATTATTTTATTTTGCTATGTATGGCCAATCTCTATTTCAAATTTTAAAACATAATATCAAGCCATTCCAAATGTATACATATATAAACACTGAGGCTCTTTACCTATTTATAACTTGCATTCCTATATATTTGAAATACACTGTATAATTTAAAAAGAAATTTTTCTTTAAAAGAATTAAGAATAGGGTGATTTTGAATTAATCTACAAAGAGTTGACTACTTCTATGGTTTTATATATGGTAGTCAGTACAGCTGGATTTCATAAGGTCTAAGAGGAAAATGTTATAAGATTTTGTCACATAATCAATCAATTGACACAAATTCATAGGCATTGATGACCCATCATCTCAGTGTATAGCAGATTGAATGAACATATACTCCATAATGTAACAAATTCTCCTGATTAGCTGAAGGATGACTTTATAATATCATTATTTAGCCACAGTAAGAACAATATTACAGATACCTTTTCTTTCAGGCAATTGATTTTAATTTAAGGTTTTTGGCACACAAATAGTTTTATGACTATGTCTGTGGGGCAGAAGTGATGTAGCCCGAAGGCAAAACTGTTCTTAGAGATTGGAAGGCTTCTGAGTGAAGCATGTAGGGGAAAATGATATTAAAAACTTCTGTTTGTTAATTATTTCATTTGTGGCCAGAACTGTGCTGAGCACTTTATATCCAGAACACAAAGCTTGTATAAATAGGAAATAGAAGAAATTGGATTCTAAATCACATTACCCTGGACACTAAAGGTAGTACATGCCACAATAACAGCATTATAGGCAAACTTAAATTACTCTCTCCCACTTAAATATTCTTTTTCTGACCACTTGTAAGTTGACATCACTTTTATTTGCCTTTCCATTTTGTTTTTATTCATTTTTTTACCTGATGCTAATTCTCAGACAAACTTGCCATTTGTATTCATCCATACTGACTTGATTCACTCATGCTCTGTAATTCTTAAACCCACCATGGTCATGTTCTTGTTTCACGCTACTTTTATTTCTCTTTGGCTACTTAACTAAAATTTTAAATTCATTTCGTACATGCGTTGTTCAATCCTAGTCTACCACAACTGGAATTTCTAGCTATTTTCGAGAGCATGACCCTTTGGGGAGGGGCGCCTGGGTGGCTCAGTCCGTTAAGCCTGCCTTCAGCTCAGGTCATGATTCCAGAGACTCCAAGACCCAGAGACCCAGGATCGAGCGCCTCTGAGCTAAGAGTCTGCTTGTCCCTCTGCCCCTCACTCCACTCGTGCTCTCTCTCTCTTGCTTGTGTGCTCTCTTTCTTGCTCATGTGCTCTCTCTCTCTCAAATAAATAAATAAAATCTTTAAAAAAATAAAATATCAGTACCCTTTGGAACTGGGTTTCTCTTTCTGTGACTGCTTTCAAAGTCTAAATTCTTAGCCTGAAATATAGTATGAATATATCCTGCACTTATATTTAAGACCCTGTATAAATTGTTCCTGATTCAGGTTTTATATTTATCATCTAGCTTTCCATATGACTGCTTTGATCCATGGTTAATACAATATCTATGTCTTTGCTCTTTTTTACTTAAGCTTTTTATTTTATCAAATTTGGATTAAAGGATTCATATTGAGGGGTGGTTATGATATTTGTGAAAGACTTGGAAGTTTCCTACAGGCAAGGATAGAAGTTCAAGTATGCACAAGATACATTTTATGCTTAAGGCAATGGGACAGCTACTGAGGTGTTTTTAATTAAAGAAAGTAATGCAAAATCATTTTGTGAAAATAATTTTGGAAAAATGTATTTGTACAATAGGTTGATCAAGAAGAAGGAACAGAAGAAGAATAAGATTTGGGTCTCCTTAAGCGGCTGTCTAAAATGTGTTGTATTTGGAATATGAGAAGAATAGGAATGAGTTGGTGCATGGATGATGAGTTCTGTTTTAGATATGCTGTACTTGAATCTACTAGAAAAATATTCATGTGGAAATGCCTGGTAGCCAGTTGAATATGAAGTGAAAGTTTAGGCAAGAAGTCAAATTTAAAGATGTAAGTTTTAAAACTCATCTAGGTGGATGTGCTAGTTATTGTTGTAAGGTTGGTTGGACCTCTTATAAAGAAAAGAATTGATCAGAAACATAAACCTAGGAAATGCTCACATCCAGAGAGTGGGAGGCATGAAAGGAAGGGGACAAAGCAATGCCTACTACAAGGAGTGTTTTTGACTGTCTTACTTTCCTATAGAGACTTGGGGCACATTATTTAGAGTCTTAAATATAATATATATGGACACGGATGACACATTGTCATAGGTGTTGAAGACACATTAGTTGAAATACATTGAAGGTGCCAAAAGAAAGAAATTTTGACTCCTGGGTGGCTCAGTGGTTGGGCGTGTGCCTTTGGCTCAGGGCGTGATCCTGCTGTCCCAGGATCAAGTCCCACATCGGGCTCCCTGCATGGAGCCTGCTTCTCGCTCTGCCTCTGTTTCTGCCAGTCTCTCTCTGTCTGTATCTCTCATGAATAAATTTAAAAATCTTTTAAAAATAAAAAAGAAAGTTAGAAGTAAAAACAAATAACGAGAATCCAGAGGAAGAGAACAGGAATGGGAGCCTACATTGCAAATTCTGGTAGGGTAAATGTATAGAAAACTAACAGAAATTTTGAGTATGGCAATCAGCTTATCATTAATGACCTTTGAAACTAGACTATAAACATATTGAAATGCAGAAAAGAGTTTAAAAAATAATATTTCTAGAATTTATGTTTGTAGCAACAATTAGTTCCTTCCCTTGGTTACTTTCAACGTTTTGATATGTCATATTAATATCATTATCTCTAATCCTCACTTGAATGATGGAGAGACTGAGGCCAAAAGTCAGGATATACATATTTTACAACTGTTGCATTCAAGGATAGAATTTTAAACTTGCCACTATTCTTTTGATATCAAACTAAATGTTCTTTAATTGCCATCATGGCAAGCACTATTTTTTTGATGTGATCAGCTCATGCATGTAGTTATATGGTATATAAACAACAATCAATCCAAATTAAATCATTCCATTTTTAGAAGCAAAACCTACCAAGGCATCTCATATCACATAATTGTATAATTCACTGTAATTACATAATGCTCATATGGTGCTAAAAAAATTGATAAGCTGACATTAAAGCAAAATGATTTAAACCTATCTTAATTTGAAATGCAATGATCACATTGCTAATAATATGATTAGTCCTACATTTTAGAATTGTATTCCCTAGAAGTTTATGACTTTTCCCTTAAATAATTTTAACAACATTCAAGGAAACCCCAAGAGAAAATATGTTAACAAAATGTCTACTTATTTGTCACATAGTTTTAATATTTCCAGAATAAAATCTCTTTATACCCAGTCTGTTGAGATTATAAGTATATTTGGCAATAAATAGCAGCAATCTCTCTTGTAATTAGCCTCATATTTAGTGATTTATTCAGTAATAAAATAAGCCAGATTCTGGAATTTTGATCATAGACTGAAAATACTGTTGTCAATACTAAATGTAAGGGATTTATTCAAATAAAAATTGGCCACAAGACACATACCAGAGACAAGGTAATCAGCTTCTTTGAGAAAGTAAAAGCTATGCCAAGGCAGGTTTATTCACTGAGAAAGTCTGTATGGGAAATCAGACATTGGGCAAAAAGGTGACAATTGGATGTTTAACAAGCAGAAATGCAAGACTATCATCCACAGAACCTTCCCACAATCCTTAACCACTACTTCTGCCAAAAGATTTTCATATGTTTTTATCAGAGGAAACAAAAATATATTTTAAGATTACATTTAAATATACACTTAAAAAGAATTGCCTTACTCGATTTGTTTTCCTTAATAGTAAACCTCAAAACATTAATCATACCTGGACTCACTATACTTTTATCTGTGACCCCCCCAAAAAAAATTTTCATTTCCTGCAAATTATCTGAGTTCAGTCTCTGTCTCCAAATCTTACTTTTCTATTTCTAACATTCATTATGGAAAAATTCACTCACATAACAAAATAGAGATACTAGTGTAGTGAATCTCAATGGATCCATTGTAATTTTGTGTATTCTAACATCAAAGCCCCCTATATCTCCAACATCCCCAGACTTTTTTCTAAGTAAATTTCAGATAGCACATTATCTCATCTGTAAATACTTAAGTATACATCTCTTAAAAAATTACTATTTTAAAAAACATAGCCAAAACATCAAGAACAATATTTTCTAATTAGTGAAATGCCCAGTTAGTTTTCATATTGCTAAAATTGTTTCCTTTTTTTAATCATTTCTTAGTATATATAAAGGACAAAATAAGGTCCATGCATTACGACTTATTCATAGTTCTTTCTAATCATTTGTTTTGTAATCTGTAGTTTCTTTTATCATCTCTTTCACCAAAAATGGAAATTATTTTTCTCTAACTAGTGTGTCTTGTAGAATTTAGCCAAACCTAGATTTACTGATTTCATCCCATTGGCTTCATTATATTACATTTTCCTTGATTTTCTATATTCTCCATAAATCGGGAGTTAAATTTAGAAACTCAATCAGATATGGGTTCAATTTTATGGGAAGCTTATTTTATAAGAGTTATTGTGTTTCTTCATCAGTATGTGCCTTAGAACTAGTTTTACTTTATTTATTTATTTTTTTAAAGATTTATTTATTTATTTATCTATTTATTTATGATAGACGCAGAGAGAGAGAGAGAGAGAGAGAGAGAGAGAGGCAGAGACACAGGAGGACGGAGAAGCAGGCTCCATGCTGGGAGCCTGACGTGGGACTCGATCCCAGGACTGCAGGATCACACCCTGGGCCAAAGGCAGGCGCCAAACCACTGAGCCACCCTGGGATCCCTAGTTTTACTTTATTTTGGGTATGTATTCATCTATTTGGTTTTGAGATGAATTTTAAAATAAACAAACTAATGCCTTTTTTTTTTTTTTACCATAAAGGTAAAATATGTACAATTAGTTCTCAATTTTCTCAGGAAATATGCCCATATTTTGCATTGTAACACCCAAATTACAGAAATTGATTTTTAAATATATAATAAAAGGAAAAAAGAAGAATAAATTTTAACCTGAAATCATGAAGAGGCATTGGGAATATTAGTTTCTAGGAATAGAATCGAAACTAAGTTACTAAGTTAATTATAAATTATAATTTATAATCAATCAAAACATTTAAACAAATACATTTTATTTTGTTCTCAATATTTAATACAATTTCAGACTCAAAAGATATATAAAGACTGATTTTCTTATAAAAAGACATGAGTTAATTTTGAGGAACGTGGCTTTATAACATTTAGTTGGGCTGAAATTTTGCACTGAATTATGTGACAAATTTCCTGTGATTGGAGCCTTCCTATGTATATAATGACAAATATTTTTCTAACTCACAACATAATTCATTCACTGATTAAGAGGCAGGTCAATCAGTAAATAGTGTTCATTGACTTACCAGCAATTCTGGACTTATGTTTAGAACAATTTATGATGCCATTGGCATTCCTTCTAATATAACTCAATAACTACACATACCAAAACAAATTTCTGTTTTCAGTGCAGTCATTGACCAAAACCTATTTTTTGAATTTGCCATTCTATTTCATAACTGCATATTTTCCACTTACAAATGTTGCATTAATGCCATTTGTAATTGGTAAGGTGCTTAAAATGCCTTTGACCACTCTGCCATGGGAAATCTTTACATTTCACAAAAATAGAGAAGGTTCAATATAATTTCAGATTTTGTTTCTCAAAATGAGGAATGTAATGGTTCGTCAAGCATATTCAAAGACAAAAAGGTAAAGTTGATGCGTCTTCCTGGAGCATTAATTTTACCCTGAGATTCAGCTAAAAATATTTGAGCTTTTAGCTTCTTTAAAATCATCACAAGAATGGGCAGGTGAAATATCATATAATATATCAGGCAATCTTATGCTTCATGTGGATATAAAATATTTTTAATAAATTATCACTCAAATTATTAAAAATTCATATATGATAATGTTTGTTGTACAAAAATTCAAAAATCTGGTAATCTTATAAAATAAATATATTTGAAGTGAGGAAGATTTGTAATTGGCAAATCACAAGGAAAAGTTATTCTATTGTCACCAGTGTCCTTAACTGTTCCTTTGTCAAAACAATCATTGCACCAAACTGTGCACTTTAATATGTCAAATATCAGGTTTAAACAACCAATTGAGTAAACTTATATCTAAACTGTTTCTGAAAAAAAATTTAAAAAAATTTAAAACAAACAAACAAACTGTTTCTGTACCAGTTGATGGTACAGAGTTGGATAAGAACAAGTAACATAGCCATTTTACAGGTCTTGCTTCTACTTAGAATATATGTGAAAACAAGTAAATATCACAGTATTTAACATTAAACAAACTGATGAGAATACTTTCAAGCAATATTATTTGTTTTCTGATGCAAGCTATTTGCAGAGTAATGTGTCTTCTATAACCAGATTACAAAATGGAAGAAAGAATGCAAATTTCTTTGAGATGAAAAATGATAAAAATCTATAGTTAAACTCATTCCATTAGCAGTTAATTTTCTTCTTGAAAAACATTTTTTAGGAACTGTTTTCTTGAGTGACCAAGCTGTGAATGAGAGGCCTTTTGACCTCACAACAAGAAAATGCTCATTTTAAGAATTCCATCAAGAGTAACATGAAAGTGTGCCCCATGCCAACATTTTGACAGAATTATATGCATCTCTTCTTAGAAGTTATCTTGATACAGATCAAAAGGTAGTGAGAAAAATATTTGTCATTTGTGTCCACTTCCTTGGAAAGTCTGTAATATTTCTGAAATACTATGATACCAATATTTTGAAATTTCCCAATTGTTGGAACTGACAGTATCATTTTTTCAATTGAACTAAACATCTAAAATTTATAGACATGACACTAGCATTTCATATAAACTAAAAAAGAAAGGAAGAAAGTTGTTTTTAGACATTGGAGCTCTTGGTTCTCAGGCCTTTGGTTTTAGACTGAATTCTACCACTGGCTTTTCTGTTTGTTCAGCTTGACCTCAGAACTGACCACTATAAGGACAGCATACCTGTGACCAGCACCCCACCAAGATCCAGGTGATTATATAGTGCTCCAGGGTAAGAAGGATCTTCCCGATCTGGACAAGACCACATTCCTGGTCCCAGACCATGTCAGCCTGAGTTAGTTGGTCAAGATGATCCAGTGCCACCCATAGATGAACCCCATGCAGGCCTTCTTCCTGCGGGTGAACCAGCACAGCATGCTGAGCATGTCCACGCCCATCGCCAATATCAGTGTGCAGGAGAACAATGACCATGGCTTCCTCTACATGGTCTACACCTCCCAGGAAACCTTTGGCTTCTGAGTAGTGGGAGAGGGAAGGGGTAGATGGCCCGGGAGAGGGGGGTTGCTATCAGGTTCTGCCCAGGGAGTTCTTGGCTCCTGAAATGAACTGCCTCTGCCTGGGGTCACTAACCACTTCTATTCTGCCCCTGGAGGGATCCTGGGCCAGTCATTGTTAGGGTTGCCCTTTGGGTGCTGGCTGGGATGGGGGATGGTAAGGAATAGCCAGTTCCTATATTTTTATATTGATTTTATTTCCCTGGAAAACCTGTCTAATTGAACCACTTGTCTCCAAAATTTTCATCCTTCATTAGGCTCTGGGGGGTTGATTCTGAAACATGAGTAGTGGATAAATAAGAACGTATAAAATTATAGAACTCATGTACTCTGTATTAGCAATTAAGTTAATCAGGATTATTTTTAATTATAGAGAATATTCACATCTTGTGGATTTTTTTTTTTTTATTTCTCAGAACAAATGAATAATCTGTATGGTCATTTAAATTAATAATCTAAATAGCCGAATGTGTATTAGTAGCAACCGGTAGTCTGGAAATCCATTAAAAATAAATTCTAAAATTATAGGTAATATCTTTGGTAATTAGCACAGACTTGATAGCAGGTTAACTAATCATAGAGGGTAAAAAGACAACATTTATGCTATCAGTGGTGGAGTTTACAAAAATAACCCCGGGTTATCAAAGTATCCTATCATAAAAACTGTTGGCACATTTGGCATATTTTAGGGTCCTCTTCTCTCTATTTCTCTCCAAGCAGTGGCAATCCAGATTTAAAGATTTAAAATTATTTTATGATCTGAATGACTTTGAACTTTTATCATAAGGAACTAATATATATTATGGTAAACTATTATGTTTTACTCGTAGTAATGATAGTTGATAATGCAGAGGTTATTTCATTTTTTTGCCATTTATTTCAAAATTAATTTTAATCAAACTACTTCTCTTTATTAAAAGTACTTTAATGTTAATACTGAAAAACAATTTGATATTTTATATTTTTTGCTTTTCTTAAAGATTATTTTATGAAAAAACTAAAAATATTTTTTAAAAGATCATAGGATGGAAAATAATTGGAGTTGGTTGTTGATAAAGTTTATAATTAAAGTTGGTTTAGCTGTCAACAATAATTTTCTAGAGTAATAATAAAAGAGAAATAAAGCCTTGATTTTGTTAAACATTTTTTAAAGTTTATAATCAGACTAGTTTATTTAGAGTGGCATGATTCTTTAACATCCAGAAACATTTAACTGAACAAATATTTATAATATAAAATAAAACAGGCTTACAAGAATATTGTATTTTGTTTTGTTTTATCCTCACTGTTGGTGAAAATATAACAGAAACTTGATTTAAATAGTAGCAAAGGAGGAATGCCTGGGTGGCTCAGTGGTTGAGCATCTGTCTTTGGCTCAGGGCATGATCCCGGGGTTTGGGATCAAGTCCCATATTGGGCTCCCTGCAAGGAGCCTGCTTCTCCCTCTACCTATGTCTCTGCCTCTTTCTCTCTGTGTCTGTCATGAATAATTAAATAAAATTAAATAAATAAATAAATAGTAGCAAAGGAGTTACAAGAAGAATTAAAGGAAATTATCCCACCTTCCAAATGTAGCTACTAGCTAAGAAATACAACTTTTCTCCTTGTTTTTATGTGGCACCAGAATGTCACAAAAAGTCCTCTTCATAATTATCGCTTTTTGACCAGTGCATTTCACTAGAAGCTGCATTTTAGACAAATGGGTTTCCCATTGTTCTTCTGGAATTTGGAAGATCACAAAATAAAGGTTGCTTTTGGAAAAAAGAAAGTAATTTGATCTTGCTTTATAGACTTCTCCTGAGTGTTTTGTTCCAAATTAATGGAAACTTGCAATAAGATTTATAGAATCTAAAGATAGTGGGTGTAGTATCAAATTAATCTATGTGATTTATTACAAATCTTATGATGACCCCTGATCATGCAGGGTCTGAGAGCATGGCCATAATGGTTTATGTGCTACTGCTTGACTCACTGACCTTTCACCCTTGGAGTTTTAAAATCATTTTGTGGAACTCTTGAAGACACCATTAACCCCAACCAGCATTATATTTCTTGCCTTTGGCTTTTATCTTCAGCTGCTTTTTTTTTTTTTTCAAAGTATTCGCACAAATCATGATGTCTAATGAAAATAGCTTATGAATAAATAGGTTATCAAAGTTTCAACTGAATAAAATATTTTGTAACAAATGTATTAGATTTTAGTTGTTGTTCAATAGGTGTAAAATTATAATTATATAAGATGAGTAAATTCTAGAAATCTGCTGTACAACATAGTACCAACAGTTAACTATAAGTTATTGTGTACTTAAAAAATTTAAGAAGACAGATCTTATGTTAAGTGTTCTTACGACATGTACACACAAACACATACACACAGACATACACATTTCACCCCACCCCCCAAAAATCCAAGGACACAAAGAAATTTTGAAACAATGGATAAGCTTATTATTTGGATTGTGGTAATGGTATCATCAGTGTATATGTTCAAACTCACAAATTATAAACATTAATTATGTACAATCTTTTGTAAACCAATTATATCCAATATAGCTGGGAAAAAAGGAAACAATACTTATAGATGACATGCATTTTTTTTTTTTTTAGATTTTATTTATTTGTTCATGAGAGACACAGAGAGAGAGGCAGAGACCTAGGCAGAGCGAGAAGCAGGCTCCATGCAGGAAGCCTGATGTGGGACTTGATCCCGGGACTCCAAGATCACACTCTGAGCCAAAGGCAGACGCTCAACTGCTGAGCCACCCAGGTGTCCCAGGCATGCTACTTTAATTGCCATTTCAGTAAAAAAATAAAAATAAATAAAGGAGAGGAAGAAGGTGAAGGAGAACAAAATAGAGGTCAAAATATTTACTTAGGAGGTATTTACTTCTCATCACAAGAAATAAATGTTCTAAGTATGGTAACATTTAAATAGATTTATGGTGATCCTTTCACAATATATACAAATATTTTATCATTATGCTGTACACCTAAAACCAGTATGTCAATTATACCTCAGTTAAAAAAGAAGAAATTTATGATTTACTGTTATAACAATGAAAATGAATATTCACAGGACTAAAGAAGTTAATGTGAGTCAAAACCCAAGAAATTAGAGCTGTTGAACTAGTTATTTAGCATTGGGTTATTTTAAAAATATATTCAATTAAATTTTTACATATTTCAGTGGTCAAAGATCACCAAGAACATACCATACCTGTAGTTGAACAAATTGGGTTTATTACTTATTGCAGTGGGAGAGAAGGCACATCATGGGAAATAGCAATCCATCAGTAAAAGGGGACTCAAAACAACTTGTTATAGCATTAGGCTTGTGTTAGATTTGGGGGAGGATTTTAAAGAGCAAGGCTTTGCTTTGTATTGGACTTTGCCAGGGAGTAGGGGTGATTCTGATTATCCTAATAAATTACATCTAGAAGGAGGAAAAACTAAACCCAACCAAACATATTTAAGTATTCAATGAGATAATGGATGCAAAATAATTAATTTTTGTACAATATAATTTACTATAATTACAATTATTTGCTTATTATTCTAAGAATGTTGAAAAATACTTATTCATTACATGCTTTTATAACCTGTACTTTTTTGATGTTCTTACATGTCAATAAATGCATGCCATTTACTAATTCTTAATGATTTTATTTTTTTAAGATTTTATTTATTTATTCATGAGAGATACAGAAAGAGAGGCAGAGACATAGGCAGAGGGAGAAGCAGGCTCCCTGTGGGGAGCACGCTGTGGGACTGGATCCCAGGACTCCAGGATCATACCCTGAGCTGAAGGCAGATGCTCAACTGCTGAGGCACCCAGGTGCCCCTCTTAAAGATTTTATATCTCATACTTCATTTTCCTCATATAAGTGTTTCTAGTTTTTACAGGAACAGCAGTATGTGAAACAATAAAAGTGATTTAAATTGTCACTGTATTCTTTCCATAAGATATGGCAAATAATATACCAAAACACATATGTCATTTTAGATATGAAATATAAATTTAGACCCTAAAACATATCTCAGGGAAAGTTTCTGTAAACTGTATATATTGTTCTTCAATGGTGAAAGGATGACTTTAAAGTTAGCTAGTCTTGAAATTTTAGCTTTGCCATTTACTAAGCTTGAAATCTAAAAGCAATTATTTCATTCATTTTCTGACCTCTAACATTAATTTTATTTATATTTTTAAAGGAATATGTGGAATACTTTATGTACCATATACGGTATATGATACATGGACTCTCTTCACGATAGTTTGTCGTTTATAAATACAAACTTTAAAATCAACTATTTCACAAAGGTGGAGTGATATAGGAAAAATGATGGAGGACTGGTTGTGATTTTCTGTTTCTTGGTGTGCAAAGATTACTACTTGGCATGCACAGTGACTATCTTGAATTAAAAGAGGAATATGAAAAAAAATAAAATAAAAGAGGAATATGTTCTAAGTTTCACTCAAAGCCACAGTAAATAAATGGTAGTGCAGCATTTTAGATTTAAGTTGTTTCATGTTTCACCAGAGCAGAGACTAGAAACAGAGTTACAGACAGTGGGGATCCCTGGGTGGCTCAGTGGTTTAGCGCCTGCCTCTGGCCCAAGGCACGATCCTGGAGTTGCGGGATCGAGTCCGTGTCAGGCTCTTGGCATGGAGTCTGCTTCTCCCTCCTCCTGTGTCACTGCCTCTCTCTCTATGTCTATCATAAATAAATCTTTTTTTTTTTTTAAAGAGTTACAGAGAGTAATTTGATAGATCTCATAGTGACTTTTAAGCTAAGCAAATCTTATGCATACAACAGCCTGAGATAAGTAATTCAGTATATAGCTTTAAGTGTAATATTAATAACAAATTTTCCTTTCTGATAGATGAGTGGGGAAAGAACAAATAACTGATAAATTAGTTAATTTATTTGTTTTTTTGGCTTTAGATTAAAGTCCAGAATAAACAAAAGGAAATGAACTCAAAGCAATCCTTCTTTCCTCTATTCTTTACTTTTAGTACTCATTCATTTATTCATGTATGTATTCTACAAATATATTTGAATACATATTATGTAAAAGAACCTGATCTAAGAGTTTTATTGAAACAAAATAGACGGAACTTTCATGGAGCTCACACTTAGTAACCTCAAACCTTATTTGGCAATATTGAAGAAAACAGTTTTATGCCATAGTAACTGACCTCATCTCAAAGAAAAAAATGAATAAAATCGAGAGAAAAATATTGTAAAGATTTAGTTTTCATTTTATCATTTTTTTTTAACTAGCAGTATTTTAAAAGCAATGCATCTTTTCAAATTGACTAGCCTAATGTCTTTGGGCTTTCTCTTTGTTGTCATGAATAGATTTTGTACAGAATAGCAGATATAGGCTAACAAATCAGTTTCATCTATTTATTCTGATTATCAAAAGTTAACATCATTTTAAATACATAAAAGGAGCACATGAATTTGAAAATTCCATAAGGGAGTGCAATGCCATAAAGCACTGTCTTAGATAAGTTCTCCATTTATTATTATTTTATTACTATAACAATCTACTATAACAATCTACTAACTGGTATCCCTGATATTTCCAGTCAATTATTTAGTGAAAATAAATCCAATATCATGATCATGGCAGCTTTTGCATAAGCTTCCTTGAATCTTCTGAATAAATCTAACATTCTCACCCCTTGGCTTGTAATTTTGTTCTCTCACATCATATTTCCAACCAGACTCATCTACATGGGAGGTCTCAGATCAAGTTTTGCTGGGTCATCTTTCTCTGACCCTTCACCCAATATTTGGTCTCACTAAATCCAATTAGTGCATCTGACCCAGTCGAGATTTCAGCTGGCCCAAGATGTTTTCCTTACTTGCAAGGGGGCCCTTCATCAACCCCTCTCCCACAAGCTAGGTTAACTGCTTCATAACCCTCCCATTCCTTCTCTCTCTCTAATACTTGCCAAAGTTAAATGCATTTCTGCTTATGTATCTTTTTCCCTTTAGCCTGTAAGCTATTTGAGATCTATTCATTTTTCCATTGCCTAGAAGGTTCCCTGGAATGTAGTTGATGCAAAACTACATTATACATGCAAATACATGCATTTGTTGAATACATGAATGAATGAAAAATACCGTTTATACACCATTAATGCTCTACAGTTACATGGTCCTTTACTTTAAACCCATAGAACCAGAATGTTTCAGAATTCAGATTCTTTAGATAGGCCATCCATTCAGAAAGTTAATATGGTGCAAGTACCACAGATTATATAACAACTCAATGGATTTGGGAACAATATTAAGTAATGCAGTTAACTTTTTGTAGCAATACATATGAATATTCCTACTAAGTGGAGTAATAAATACTAATAAGTAGCCTCATACCAATGCTATATACCTCATAGCATTGTGATAAATGAATATTTGTAAATAGACACATTCAGTCAAAGTCAGACTTTACTATCAAAAGAGTTTAGGTCAATTTGACTGTCAAACGAGCTTCCAAATTAAAAAAAAATAATAATTAATTAATATTTGGTTTCTAGGCCTTTCTGGGTTTCCAAATTGCAGACAAGGCATTACAGGTCTTTGTGAGTACATGAATTTAGCCAAAACCTAGTGATTACTAGGTTTTATGTGTTTTAAATATGTTTATTTTCTAGGTATAAAAATGTGTCTCAAAGCTTCAGATTTTGTATGTTTTGATCACTAACAAGTACATTTTCCCTATGAATTACAAGATTTTATTCTTTTCCTAAGTACCCAATAGTGAATTTGTATTTTCCTTCAAAATTAAAAATGAGTTTTATATATGCAGGAGAAGTATAAAGCTCTTTACATACTAGACAAAAAATACTCTAAAATATATTTTTCATTTATTATCTTATTATATATTCAATAGTTATTTCATTTCAATATCATTCATTTAAGGTCATAGGTCTGTGTAATGTGTGTGTGTGTGTGTTCTTTTCTTTTATTCTGATGCCAATATTTCAAAACCAAACTCTGAAATTTCTCTTGGAAGAGATTCCAGTTTTCTCTAAGACATGTTACTTTTGTAATTTCCTTTCACTCATTTATTTACTCATTGTATGGAATGAAAAGGTAATTCGTTAAACGCACGAATGCTCCGGACACAGACCATTCACTTAGAGAAGTTCCTCTTGTGGTATATTCACAGTGTAACTCTTAACCAATTTTTTCCATACTTATTAATGTTGAATTTAGTCACTGGAACCCTGGTAGTTAACTTATAGAAATGACAGATTTTGTGGGTCTGTGATTTTTGCAGGCTACTTCACTGCTATGGTGACATGGTCTTGAAAATTTTTCATTATAGGTAAAGATATGAAAATTTTTATTAAATAAGAGATTATAGTCCACACTAAGCCTTTTTGAAGAGAGACTGAAGAAAAGGAAATAAGCCGATTCTGCTCTCCCACAATATGTGGTTGCAGACCACCAGTCTAGTTGCTCCGCTGTGTACATGTTGCAATTTGATATTGTAGTTGAAAAGCAGCCAACTAACAGGGAATTGCAGTAATCAAGTTGTTGGGGAAAAAAATCAATGTACTGAACAGACTTTCAATCTTATTATAAGACCAACACAAGTAAAGACAGGCGATGGTCCTCCTCTGCCAGCAGCAATGTGGATAGGATGAGAGGAAAAAAAGAAAAATGACTTTATAGCTCTAAAGGAAAAGATATCATTCAAAAGGCCACAAAGTGTCTAAATAAATCCTAAAATCGTGAAATTTGCCATTCTGCCAAATGCAAAATGAAATGATAGTTAACTGTAAAGTAATTTAAATGAGTTAACAATTTTTAAAATTATTTGTGTGATTTAGATTATAAGAAATATGATTATAACTGTTGTTACAAAGTTACATAAAACTCAGGAAAGGTAGCATGGTGTACTAATGTTTAAATATAGGTAAGTGTTAATGAGTTACAGTACATGGCTCAGTTACATAAACCTTTGCAAATATGAGTATCCAGAGTAGCTTGGAAATTGCAAATTAAACCAAATCAGATTTGGTATCTTTCTTTCTCTCAGTGGCATACTTTGTGTCTGAGAGGAAAAAGAGAGGAGAAATTAGGCAAGGGAGGGTCAGAAGACAGAGAAGAGAGAAGGGAGAAAAGGAATGAAGAATCATATAGGAACTGGTGCTGACTATTCTCTTGGGGACAGCTAAGGCCTAAATCAATCTGAGGCTGCTCTTGAAATGCAGGCATACGTTTCCAAGCATTATATTAAAATTTCATGATCAATAACGCTGAAAGCTGCAGAACATACAAGCAAAATAAGTGCTGACAATTCACCAGCATCTGAATTTAATAAAATGTCATTTTCCAGCCTCAGCAGTAGTGCCAGGAGGAGATGGCTGTCCTGATTAGAATCTGTCAAACGAATCTCCATTTGTCAGGTAATAATAAACTCAGAATAGTACCTTTTGTTCCAGGTTGTGTTTACTCTACAAAATACAGCAGTCAATTCATATTCTAATATAATTCTACTGTTTTCAACACTGAGTCAACAAATCAAACAAAGACCCTCCCTCCTTGCCCTCTCCCCACCCTGTGGGGAGGAAATCCAATATTATTTACAAACTTTGATTCTATATGTAGATAACGCCTAGACTTGATGATTAGTTCTCTCCGTTAAGCAGGTTTTTGTCCTAAGGTCTCTACATATGTATTCATACACCACTCATCTCAATGTGGTTTTATCATCTTTGGATTCTTACCTATTATTTTTAAGGACATGGAAAATGTTGCCTTCCGTACTCACTGAAAAAGGCAATTGCATTTACTTAAAATATTCTTCATGGAATTAGGCAGTAAAAAGTAAATATTTAGAAAACATCAATTTTGGCTTAAAGGAAATTTCCATTCATTTGCAAAATGATTCATAAGGTCAAGTTAGGCCTGAGAAAAGCATGGTGATCTAGGAGATACCACATTTGAGTGGCCAGAAATATGATTTATACTCTCCTCTTTGTTATTGAATAAATAGCTTAAGAAAGACTGAAAAACTTGGTGGGTTCTACAAAATTTTTTTTTTCACAAAATACTATATTTTATTTGGTATTACATATTTTTAAATATCACTATAATCTTATAATTACTATTAGCACAGGGTATTTGCATAGTCATGAGAGATATTCTTAACTGCTGAGAGTTTCCTTTAAGTTGGTATACATACTCACCACCGTGAATGTGATTATTTTTCTATCAAAGTATTTCTTCAGGGACTGATTTAGTTATTTATTTACTTCATTCAGCTAATCTATATGCATTGATAAGTTAAGTATCAGACTCTATGCTCAGTACCTGAAGGGTGTCTTGCATTGACTGCTGCTGAAAGTTTCTGGACATTTGTTCTTTCATTTGACCTATATTCTGTACCAACTCATTCTTGTATTATCTGTTCCACCATGGTTAGAGCTCTGTCTAGGAAATAAATTTCTGAATTTGTGAGAGTGTATAACTGAGATTGTTTAGAATAGATTCGAACAGGTGGTGGAAGATTAGAAAGAGAGCTTTCAACTCTGAAAGCTGTGATTTTATGTAAAGAAAAATTTAAGTAATCATTTTTTTAATTAAAATATGGAGTTGGCTTAGTGTGATTTGTTTTTAGCCTGTAGTATACATATTTTAACTGTGAGTTCACCTGCAGGATAAAATGAAGTGTTGTAGTTTCTCAAAAAAAGTTATGAAAAAGTGATATTTGGATGGGCTCTGAATATGTGAATCATAATGATGTGTTGCATGGAAAATTTACTTAGAAAAGTGAAAGGAGACAGAAGTGTTCTTTAATTAATGAGGATAATGAAAACAGAAAATTATGTCATTAAAAATAAACTCTAGTTCCACATGTTTTCTTTCTTTTACCAGAATATGCTCTATTATATTCAAGATGGTTTCAGATAAGGCATTTTGACTTTTCTCTTATGGAATATAACCAAGTCATAATCAACCAATTGTAACATAATAAACCATATGAGAAATGGTAAACCATATTTTTATTTTATCAGAGACGTGCTTGATTTTATGTTACTTGAAGAAAGTCTTAGTATAGATATACTCATATTTTGATAGGTCGACTAACATATTGAAATTTCTTGGTTGCTACTTGTTTTTGCAACACATGTGATATGCAATAAACCACTATCTACCTTTCCCCTACAGTCTTGTTGGTACTATAAATAGTAAGCAACATGGTATAGGTATAGGATGGATAGGATTGAAATATTAATTATAAAAATTCATCTTGCTATCTATTACTTTCCGTAGTACTTATGACAGATGAAATGAAAACTAAGTTAATAACCATAAATTCATCATTTATCATCCTTCCTTTTCACAAATGTGCATATTTACAGCCTCTTTCAGCAGCAGTGGCCGCCATTAGTGACTAAAAAATTAAATAATAATAATGTTCTTCAATAGTACATTTTTAAAAAGATTTTATTTATTTATTCATGAGAGAGAGAGAGAGAGAGAGAGAGAGAGGCAGAGACACAGGCAGAGGGAGAAACAGGCTCCATGCAGGGAGCCTGACGTGGGACTCAATCCCCTGTCTCCAGGAGCACGACCAGGGCCCAAGGCAGGCGCTACACCACTGAGCCACCCAGGAATCCCTTCAATAGTACTTATTAGAGATTATTCACTAAAAATTTATTGACTAAAAAGATGGAAGACTTTCTCCTTGAATGGAAATTTTATCATTTCTTTATTTTAAAAATTTACTGGGAATTTGAGTGTTAGGCTAGGAAAAATGCCCTACAATTTATAAACATTAAGATTTTAACAACATAGCTTATTTAGGTGAAGAAGATATAAGCAAACATATATAAAATATAAGTTGCTTATATATTTAAAATACAGTTATAATAAAATGTATTTAAATGGAATAGTTTTTATGGTTGGACAATGAAGGCAAAAGCACAGTATGTACTTTGTCATTTCCATACCGAAAACATTTCTTTCTTGCTCCATTTCTCTTTCTCCTTCTCTTTTCAATCATTGCAAATTTGTGTGGATTTAGTTATTATACATATCCCCTTTGCATTTCTATCATCGCAACATTTGTACATTTCCTGCCATCTCTGGCTTTTATAGTGAGAGCAGCAGTGTTATATAAATAGTGGAATCTGAAAACACAGGTCATGAAATTCATGCAGCATTTTTTAATTCAGAGTAACTTTTCAGTTATAATTGTGTCCCCAAATGTATGTAACTTACTCTTCTGGATTTATAGGAAAGTATACTTCCCTAATTTCCATGGATACCATTTAATTCATAACCCTCCCACAACCTATGAATTAATCTATGTGAAAATTTATTCCTTGTTACTCAGAAGGCTAAGTTTTAAAGTTAATTTATAGTATGCTATCTATTAATAACATAAAAGTTAGGCTTAAGCAGAAATGCACACTATCTTTATAAGACATGTGAGTGTATTTTCATGTTGCCAAGTCATATGAGCAGGTCCTGAAAGAGATACAGATTACTACACAAATGACGAAACATAATTTTGACTTCATGACAGAGTAGTCAGGTATATATGATACTCCTATGGAAATTGTGTCTCAACTTTGTGAGATTTTTTTCTGTACCCATGCTGAGTCATTAAACCCTACTTTCTGACAGAAGGTAAGAGATGATGACAATAATGACACTAATGGGATATAATCACCTACAGCAATATCTATTTCTAGTTTCTATAGGAAATGAGAACTTAATACAGGCCTTTTGTTCATTTCTTCCCTCCATGATCATTATCTTGGAGATATATATCTTATTTCTTTCTCCTTCATCTTCTGGGATATCTGTAAATATTATTGGATCATTCAACGTTTGTGTCCTCTCTTACCTTCCTTTCAGCCAGAGATAATTTATAATATGGGCCATTCATTTACTTTAAGTACTGCTAGTGTATGTTTACCTTTCATAATTTCTTTTTCTTCTTCTTTTTTTTTTCTTGTTTAGTTTTAAGGAAACTAGGCTCTGTGCCCTTGTTTCTAATCTCCTCTCTTTCCCTCATATAGATAATTTCAAAGCAAATGGGCAATCATTGCTTTACTTGGCAGCCTAAAGGAACCAGTAATGATAGGTAGCATATTAGACAAGAATCGTTGATTATGAAAGGACAGTTAAAGTCATATGGTAAGTATTCAGCATTTTAATTTTAGCTTCTACATGTTCATTGCTAGTGTCATAATCAGTATTATATATTTGTGCAGTCACTATTTTACATGGTCAAATTCCAAGCACTATCTCAAAGAAATGACAAAAATATTATTCTAACTGACCACTGACTGCTTAGAAGTGTAAGTTAGACTGGTTTCCAGTCTAGCATACTAGGAGCTTAGAAGGTGTCACTCCATCCTAAAAGTAAAACAAAACAAAACAAAACAAAACAAAACAAAAAACAAAAAACAAAAACAAACCTGAACATATCAAAAATCAGTAGTGTTTTAATGATCTATCAAGGAAGTGATGTCACAGGGGAAACTGCCGTCCCAATGTTGGAGAGACATACAGACAGATACAGAGAATCACAACTAACAGGAGTAGAAATCTAGGAGCAGAAATCTTCACAAGAACCAGGCCCAGGATAGGAGAATCCGAACTGCAATTGATAACTGCTGGAGGCTTAGTTGGACAGGTTTGAGAGTTAAAACTCTAGGAGGGCTCAGTGATAGGGAAGTTTACTCCACTTTTACGGATTACTTTCAGGAGCCCTGGCATGTTCTCATAGTAAAGATCGAGAGAAAGCTCCTTAGGCTTTTTGCAAGGAGAAGGGAAAAAATAGTTTTTTGAAATATGTCCAGAACATTCCATTCTTATTAATAAGGCCTGCCCTCAGAAGAAACTATTTTCCCAGAGTGTAACCCATGAGAATGTAAATACTAAACTTCAGTTTTTCCTAGCCTTTCTGTGCCATGTAAGGGGAGGGAAAAACTCAGAACCATGGATAAAGGTCACATCCTAGGGATACAGGCTTTACGTAAAAGACTATGACCTAGTCATAGGATTATATAACATTTCCTGTCCCTCACACATTACCACAGTATCACTCAAGTCATATTTACCCTACTTTGCTTTACCCTGTGTATCATAGTCAGCTATGACCAATAAACTAAAAGGTTTACCAAAGAACATGACATATAGATGACATATAGTTTGTAGAGACAGAAAAGTACCAAAACCAGGTTTAGCTATGGTAGAATTACCAGACCAAGAATTTAAAATAATAACGAGTTATATACGATGAGCTCTAATAAAAAAATAGAAATTTATCTAAGAATAAATGGGTAATATAAGCAGAGAAGTGTACATTTTAAGAATCAAAAAGATATCCCAGAAATCAAAATCACTGTAATAGAACTGAAGAGTACTATGGGTTCACTAGTAGACTGGCCACAGCTGAGAAAAGGGTAACTAAGCTTGAAGATATGTCAATAGAAGCTTCCAAAACTGAAAAACAGAAAAAAATAAAGAAAGAAAGAAGAAAAAAATAGAACAAAATCTGCACAAACTGTGGGACAACTACAAAGGGCATAACATAGGTATAATGGGAATACCAGAAGAAGAAGACAAAAAGAGAAAGAAACAAAATATTTGAAATATTAATGACTGAGAATTTCTGCAAATTAATGTCAGACACCAAACCACAGATCCAGGAAACTCATAAAATACAAAGCAGGATAAATGTCAAAGTATCTATATCTAAGCATATAAAACTCAAACTACAAAATATGAAAGAATAAGATAAAGTCTTGAACAAAGCCAGAGGAAAATATCCCTTGGCTATATAGAAGCAAGCATAAGAATGCAGCATACTTACCAAAAGCCATGCAAGCAAGAAGAGTGCAGAAGGCAGTATTTAAAGTGTTGAGAGAAAAAAATCACCCACCTAGAATTTTGTATCCTTTATATTTGCCTCTTTTTAAAGATTTTATTTATTTATTCATGAGAGACACAGAAAGAGAGGCAGAGACACAGGCAGAGGGAGAAGCAGGCTCCATGCGGGGAGCCCGATTTGGGACTCGATCCCAGGACTTGATCCTGGGACTTCAGGATCACACCCTGGGCTGAAGGCAGGCACTAACCACTGAGCCACCCAGGTGTCCCCCATAAATTTGCCTTTAAAAGTGAAGGAGAAATGCTTTCTCAGAGGAATAAAAATTGGAGAATTTGTTTCTAATAGATCTGCATTTCAATGTGAAATGTGAAAAATATTCTTTGTAATGTGAAAAAATATTCTTTAAAGAAAATGATATAGCTCAGAAACTCAGTTCTACATAAAGAGTACTATAGTGGATTAAGTGAACATAAAATGAAGATATGCTGCATGTGGTTTCCAGTTTTATTTTATAAATTACCAATGTTGAGAGAGATTCTGAGGGCAGGAACAGACTTGCAGTATGACGGAGGATCATGCTACAGTTTCTAAGAAAGCAAAAAAACAAATGACATAAGAAGAAATGATTAATTTTATGTGTCAATTGGGTTATGCTACAGTATCTTTTGTTCAAACATTATTCTAGATATTTCTGTGAAGGAATTTTTCAAATGAGATTAATATTTAAATCAATAGATCTGAATAAAGCCAGTTACCCTTCATAATGTGGTTGGAACTCATCTAATAAGTTGAAGACTTAATAAAAAAAGGTGTACTTCCCTGTAAGAACAGGGAATTGTCCCGGGAGACTGACTTCAGACTTAAACTACAACTCTTCCTTGGGGTTGCCAGGTTACCTTGCAGAATTTGGACTTGCCACAATTGTGTGAGCCAAGTTAAAATAAATCTCTATGTATACACACACTCTGGTGGTTCTATTTTTCTGCAGAATTCTGACTAATACACTGAGGCTTCCTCTCGAACAATTTGTCATTATCATCATCACTTTAAGGGTGATTATATGCATATATTCTTAGATTAAGAAAAATAGGATAAATATCCCATAATTTTCCTATAAACACAGAACATTATTTACGAAAAGAGTGAATAGAAGATATGTTATTTTTTCAGCATCTCTGAATGCTAACTTTTAGACATAATTTCCCTGTTATTTTAAAGCTTTTTCCTATTTGCTTTCTAGATATACACATGTAAGATTTACTAATTAAAGAAGTATAATAAAGATTCACCATTCTTTTTTTCAAAAACAAAAAAGCACTCAAATTTAGCTAAAATTGAAATTCCTTCAGCCTAAACGCAACATTTCCAGAAATACCAATTATGAAATTCTTTAGAATACTGACAGATATTCCAGATCTATTCATTTAAAGCAGATAAATTCTTAAAATTTTCTAGATGAATTTAAATTTCAATATCTGGGATCTTAAAAATATGATAATCCCAAATCTTTCCTTAATGAATGAACATATATTTTATCTAAGATTATCCTAGATTTTATGAGACAATAATTAATTGTCATTAATACATTAATTGAAATATCTCATTAAAGTGTTTACTCAATAAATATTTATTTGGATGCAGTACTAAGTAGAAGAAATTCAATAGAAGTTGAGAAAGCAATATCCCTATCTTCACTTAGCTTCTAATGTAAGAGGAAATACAGACAAGAAAGCAGAGGTGATCAGTGATATGAGGGGTAAGTTAAGGGTTCTATGAAACAATGAGAAAAACCTCCATGATCTTAGACAGGAGTTAGTGCCTATTCACATATAGACATATGATTTGATTCAGATAAGCTATAGATAAGAAATAGGAGATGGGGAAGGAGACATTATATTAAGTTGAAATATTAGATAGGCAAAGATTCAAGTATAAGAAAAAAATCACAGCAAGTTTAGATGATCAAATAGTTTAGTAATGCTGGATTATAAAGATAAGGAAGTTGTTAAGATCACTGGTTTTACAGCTTTACAGAACTTTAGGATAACAGACCTGTGTTGTTTAAGCTGCTAAATTTTTGATAATTTGTTACAGCCATAGGATGCTAATACTGTAATTTCAAGGCTAATGCTAATCATTCTTCCATTGTTCTATAGCTAGAAAATGGTGGAACTGATAATTATATTGCAACTTATATCTCTTCTTCTGATAACATAACAAAGAAATGATTCACAGCTCTGTCATTTTAATTCATCTGCATCTCTTTGATATATTAATAGTATACAAATAATTCAGGTGTATGTATTTGAGAGAACATATTTAGGACTAATGTTGGGCATAACAAGAGCATCTTTTTAATTAATTTGAGAAGAAAACATTACACATGTAAGTTCAGGGATATTTGATTATGAATATGGTTAGATAAATGGAATTAAGAGGATCACTTATTTGAAAATTCACCAAAAGATTTCTAAGGATCAAATAGACCTGAATGGCTATATTCTATCAAATAATAGAATTTTCCAAATGAAACAATAGCATCTTTTAAAAACCATAGCCCTGTTATGTACCTTGAGAAAAAGTTGGTTCCTTGCAACGTGTAAAATAGATAAATTTGTGAAGCGTTCCCTTTCCTCCCACCTCTTAGTTGGTGTCTCTTCTCATTTCAGTACTCATTGCAGCCCCAGAAAGGAGATACGTTCACTGTGACAACCCATCTAGTCAGAGTGTTAATGTAGACTTCTTTATTTCCTCCCTACCCATTAAGACTGCTTTTCTCCTTTTCCTTAGAAAGTTGTTCTTTTTCAGGGATTCAAATGATAAAATATTAATTCTTCATCAAAAATGTTGAGAAACTGTTGGAAAATATATTACCAAATTTCAAAGACTGAAAATGTTAATTTTGTGTTGTGTGTCTTATAATACCATAAAGGAATATATTTTTAATAGTGAAAATGTAGGACAGTCCTCCCTCCTCTTAGGGTTTATATTACAAAGATTTTCAAGTCACCTCACACACACACACACACACACACACACATATATATGTATATATATATATAACCCATGAAGATAACTGGATTCTTATTTAATGAAATAATTGTTTCTGTTGCAAAAATATTTATAAGGTTCTGCTTTCATATTAAGTGATACTGAAAAAAAAAGAATGAAAGTTTCAAAGGCAAGCAAGTAAGCAACATCCTCTTCTACCTTATTAGCAGAACGCTGCTCTTGCAAGATGCTTGGTCCTAAGAGTTAAATCTTAATGGAAGTCAAATAGGAAAATTTCACTCAACACTTCCTGGCTTCAACTGCAGCTAAGGTTGGACATACAATGCAGGTCAGGCTAATATGACTAAACAGAAACCCACTCTGGGGAACATTAAGGAACTGGGAAAACATGTGGCTCTGGGAAAAACATTTACTTTCTCAAAAAATATAGATAGATAGATAGATAGATAGATAGATAGATAGATAGATGCCAGTGAATCCTACTTTCCTTCCTGCCTTGAAGACAGAAAATGACAGGATAGGAAGCAGCCATATTATGACCATATAGGAAGGGCCAAAGAATCAGATGTTGGATATGACATAATTCTTTGCAGCCAAATACATTCATAACCAATACAAAGGTGTAATGGCAAATTTGTTATATTCTTCAAAAAGACTAATTAATAAGAAAATCGAATCCTCATAAATCTATCAGGTGAATCAAACTTAGAGAACATAATCCATTTTTAATGTTTGGAAATTAGAAATAGTTTATGAAAAACTTAACTAAGTTTACAGCTCCTATAATTGGAAAAAGAAAGTAGGTGTTGCTTGTTGCCCTATTAACCCCTGGAATTTTGTATTCCTTAATAATTTGAGATTTTTTTATAATGTGAAATTATGGTAAAATCTGATTGATGGTGCAAAAGAAAGCCTTACGTGAAAGAAAAGAGAAAATTGAGAGCGATCACTCACTGTATGCAGATTGTATGCATTAGCCGCTACACATATATTCACCAGCTTATTCAATAAATATTTTTTCATGTCAGATTTGTGCCAGATATCATATTAGGTATCAGGCATAAAAGATGGATATGGCATTAGTGGCATTAGTTCATACCTTCAAGAAGGACTGTGTGAAGAGAGATTATTCAATGCAGAGGGGACATAGAAACCAAAAGAAAAAAAGATAAAACACCATGGGCTAGTGAAGGTACTACAGTCATATAAATCTTTCTAGTGTCTCTCACTGGGGAGTCTGCTTCTCCCTCTCCTTCTGCCATTTCCCCTGCTTGTGCTCTCTGGCTCTCTCTATCTCTCTGTCAGATAGATAAAATATTTTTTAAAAAACAAGGAAGGTAACCATTTTTAGTAAAAACATAAGCAACAAATATTATAGATTAATCTTTTTTAAAAAACAGAGGGTCAAATACACAAAAACTGAGGGCCAAAAAGTAAGTATTTCTATTTGGATGATTAAAAATAAGAAACTAAGGCTCAGAAAGCAAAAGAAATTAGGATATATGCCCCAAATAGGTCCCAAAACAATGTTATGTTGTGTGTGAAGAGGTATAGGGATTGGCATCTAAGCAAAGAGAGGAAACACAAAATAGAAGGGATGGCATTATTTAGATATCTTCCCCAAAGATTTTTTTTTAAGATTCTATTTATTTATTTATGTGAGACACAAAGAGAAAGAGAGAGAGAGAGAGAGAGAGAGAGAGAGGCAGGCACAGGCAGAGGGAGAAGCAGGCTCCATGCAGGGAGCCCGAAGTGGGACTCGATCCCACCGCTCTGGGATCAGGCCCTAAACTGAAGGCAGACACTCAACCGCTGAGCCACCCAGGTATACCAGATTTTTCTGAGAATTATATTGAAACAAGGGAGATAAGCACATAATAGTTATGTTTGTCCGAATAGAACTGTGTGAAAAGAGTGATTATTCGATGCAAAAGGGACATAGAGATCAAAAGAAAAAAAGATGAAAAAACAAAGCAAAAAAACCACGTGGCCTACTGAAGGTACTAGAATCTTGTCTTTCTAGTGTATGATGCATTGAAGAAAAAAAAAAAAGGAAAACAGACGTGTTCACAATGGATTCTGTTCTTTAAACAAACAACAAATGAGCATGAAGTTAGCACTTCTTGCCCTGCAGTGGAAAAAAAAGTATAATTTGCCAACACAAATGACAAAAATGAGCTCTACTTAACAGTCACTATCTTAATATGGTTCAAAGTCAGTTTCATTAAAAATCTAAAAGAGATAATGTATAGGTGATGCGATCTTTGTATCATTAAAACATTGCATAATATACCTAATCATTAATAATGTACTAGAACAACTGACAAAAATGATTGAAGAACATTGTTATAGCAATGAGACTTTTTGAATGTATTTGATGAAAAGTAATGCAAGCATATCAAATAATACTAAAGCTGAATAAATATCAACAACATATGAATTAAGTTGAGGCAAATTGATCTGTCCAGAGCAATAGCTTGACATAAATCTGACTGAAGAAAAATAAATCTTAAAACCATGTCATAATGGTCTACTACTTATAGAACAATCAAAACCATTTCTAATATGGTTGAAAACTTCACGCCACAGTTAGCAGATTGCAGTGGGTTCTTGGATGGTTCTTTACTTCCAAAGTAAGACATTTTAAAGTGATGTTATGTGATGTTCTCACAAAAGTGAGTTAGTGAGACCTCCTTTGTCTTCTGATTAGTGAGAATATTTCTCTGGGATATGTGTGAGCTCAGCATCCAGTCTCTGCTATATTTACTTGGGTCTAGTATCTATTTTTCGCTCCAGCATATTGGAGCACTTGTAATGTTTTTGCTCTCTCTTGTCATTGCAAGTTTAGTAGGAGTTCAAGGACTGCACAGTCTTTAGTGGCAGTAGGAGTTGTATTTCCTACTACTATGACTTTATCTGGATTAAAGGAATAAGAGCTCTAGAACAAGTATTATGTTTTTCAGTTGTAATTCATAAAGGCCCTAATAATAATTTAAATGTTTTCTTACTGTGGCTTTAGGGACTCATTTTCAAAGTTAAACCATGAGAAGAAGTATCTTAACACTTCTATACAATTTTCTGTTATCACTATTATTTTTATTAAATATTGCTTATTGTGCCTCCCTTTTGTTCCTGACCATATGCAGTATGACTTACGTAAAAAGTTAACCTTATCCCTTCAGTAGCTCTATGAGGTAAACAATATTACTGTTACCATTTGGGATTACCAGCTGTTATTTATTTCCAAGAGAAAAAAGTGCTAAGAGTTTTTATAATGTGCTATGTGTCAAAAGTGTCAAATGGTAGAGCAAAAAATGAACCTATTCTGATATGTTGAAATAAAAACAAAAATAACCTACACATTTAAAAAGGTGGGGTAGAGGGCTAGGAGAATGAGGAGGAGGGAATCATGGAATCTTGCAAAATATAAGAATTTTACACTGATTTGTGAAAAATACCCTATTTTTAAAACAAATATTCTAAAATTCTCATGGCTCGCATTACTTGTATTTGATTTCGAGCAGAAATTTGAAATGAAAAAACAATGTTAAGCTGCTTTAGATAAAATCCATCATCTGTAATCTCAAAACATTTTCTGTTAAAATATTTGTGCAAGTAAATAAACTGCTTTAATATTTTTACTTTGATCCTTTTCTAATTTTAAATGGATTTGGGAAAACACTTAAAGCATGTCTGAAAGCTTGCTTAGATGTTTATAAATAGAAATATCGACAATATATACGCTGAATTCTGTAGCCAGATCAACTGGGATCAAACCACATCTCTGTCACTTCTGGTTGTGAGACCTTAAGGCAAGATATTTAACCTTTCTAAAGCCCAGTTTCTTATTTGTAAATTTGGTAGATGTCTATAGAGTCACTGAGACCATTATATGAGTTAACACATGTATCACACACAGAACAGTGTGCGGCATATAGTAAGCCTTCACGTGAGCATTAACTATAATTATATATGCCACAGAGAGCAAGACATGATCTGGAGAATCTAAAATAGAAATGCACTCAGCTTATCCAATGCACAATTGATATTTTATCCTTGACTGCAATATAAACAATTCATGGAGGAGACATGTTCTACAGAAGTGATAAACGAAGTCTTTAAAGCCACTGGAAAACCTAAAGACAGCATTTAACACTATAATATGAAGGCACTTAGTCTAAAACTTGTATATCTTACATAGATAGATAGACAGATAGATGGATAGATAGATAGATAGATAGATAGATAGATAGATATAGATATATATGATTGGATCAAAACAAAACTTCAAGAAATGCATGCCTATCACTTCTAATCTGTCATAGACCACCAAAAGAAGGTACTGGCCTTTTAGAAGCAGGTCTATATCCATCATCACTCAACAGATACTTAATTCCAATTTACTTACTTTCTATCAATGGTTCATGAAAAAGAGTCTTTTACAATATGTTATTCCCTCTTCACTGACTATTTGATAAATGAAGATTGAATACTAATAATAAATTATTAACTTCTAGTATCTCAACTGCTGCTGAATACTTCCAGGCTGTGCTCAGGTCTATATGATTTCTTAATCCTATCTCAGGGGATCATTGAGAACTCCAATGAAATGGAAATTAACCATATTTTGTATCTGAATATACAGTGGTTTCTCCTTAGTGTAACCACGTCAGGAAGAGGTGATTTGTGACCATTAATTAGGTAATTGAATACAAATTAGGCCCTTTGGCCCCAAAGGAAAAAGCTTAATTTCCAGATATTCAATAGCTGTTGGCCATTTGTTGTTCTCGTGGTTTCAGCTAACTTCCCGCAAATTAGCTGTGTTATTATGTGGTAAAACAATCATTCAGACAGAAGAAAGAAATCAACTAATCACTGTCCTTCACAAAATCACAAAACCTTGAAGACTGAACACGTAAAGGAAATAAATTCTTTAAATAGTCAAGATTTATAAATGATCAATTTTTCAAAAATCTGACAGATACTGCATTAGTTTGTATAGTCTAGGCTGAGGTAACCAATAGACACCATAATCTTAGTGGATTGTAATAGAATATCTGTGTTGGGGCATCTGGGTAGCTCAGTCAGTTGAGCATTGACTCCTGATTTTGGCTCAGGTCATGATCTCGGGGTAGTGAGATGGAGCCCTCATCAGGCTCCACGCTCAGCAGGGTGTCTGCTTGAGATTGTCTCCCTTACCCTGTGTCCCTCCCCCTCCTCAAGCTCACCCACTCTTTCTTCAAAATAAATAAAGTCTTTAAAAATTTGTTTTAAGTAATAAAATATCTGTGCAAGTGTACACACCACAGGGCCCTGTTCTATTTCTAAAATCTTTCTGGCATTTGATTTGCAAGACATTTTGCCACCTTTGGCATTGGTTTCCAACATCAGCCTGTCCTTACCTGCATTGTCAAGTCTAAGTTGCCACCATCAGTTTCTAGCTGGAAGAAGAGGAACCAGATAGGATGAGAGTGCATGGAGATTTTTATCTTCTACCATAGAAGTACCACTCGTTACTTCTCAAATGCATTGGCCTAGATTCAATCACAGGGCCACACCCATAATGGAACCTGGAAAATGTAGTTTAACCATGCACCTAGGAAGAAAAGAACATGGCTTTTGATTGAAGTATTAGAAATCATTGCTGGAGAATACTTAGTTGGATATGTCCATTAAGGAAGGAAGAGACTTAAATAGCATATTGATGAAAGGATAAAATAAATTCAAGTAAGAGATTAAAACAAAATGAAACATAATTAGGGGAAGATGCACTCCCTGTCATCACCTGGATGCACATCTCTTTGGCAGGGTGGGTTTTTATAAGTGTTTCCTTATGTCTGAAACTCCACTGTTTTTCTTCTATCATCAAGCTTGATTAGAGGTGAAATTAGTAAAGGAAGAATAAGTGCTGAGGTTGGCGTAGATGCAGCCCTCTTCACTTTGAAATTCTCCATATGTCAGGCATAAATTCAGCTTAGAACCTCACCTTTATTCTCTGTTCAGTATTCCCTAGGTTAGAAAATAATAAGTATTTAATAAATATACCATGAGTACTGCTGGATACCACAGATTTTTGTAGAAATGTACTGACAGTGAACTCTACTGTAAAGATCAACGGAGACCATACATTTATGGAAGGGGTCAGGAGACTTCTAAGGGTGAAAATAACTTTTATTATAGTTGTCTTGGGAAGACTTTGATACAGGATTGAGGGATAAAATATGAATGTTTTTCTTAGACAAATATGAGGTTAATAGCTGATGCTTGAGAGAGCATTGATCTATTACATGAAGTCAGAGGTCAGTAGCAATGCCAGTCTGAGGCAAAGGATGCAGAGAAACAGCCATTAGCAAGTGGTCTTGTCAGCAGAGAGAAATGAGAGTGGAAGAAGTGAGGGATGCGATTCTGAGTGTTTATGGAAAATTTCTCCAAAATACAAGGGACACAGGGAAAAGCAAATTTCTAACAACTTGAGAAGACCTGTGTCATGGAAATTTGTGCCATAGGAAACATTTCTCAAGTATTATAACATACAACATAAGGAAATTTAATCAGTAATTGTGGTTATTTTCCAAAACATTCTTACAAATAATATAGCATTGTAGTATATTTTTAAACAAGGTGCAATTTTTGTTTGATATTTTGATCAATTTAATTATTTTAGTTAATTTAATCAGTTGTATATTAATTGACCATTTGGTTAATCTTTATTCCAAGGATTTTTTTTATGGGATTTTTTTTTACAATGTTATACAATACCTCATAGGATCTGTAAGATACAGAAAAATTAACACTATATGCTTTAGATTCATTTTTAAATAATACTACTTACATATGCTAATTATGAATAAGAATAATAGAAAATATTATCTAGATCTAGTATCATTAAACATGGACTATATTACCTAACAACAATTCCTTAGTTTTGTATAGGACTCTGCAGCTGAATTTTGTACAGGGCTAAACAGATCTTTGATAACCATAACCTGTTGATTTTTGCAATAACCTGGTATAATTACCAGGTTGGTATTACCATGAAAAATAGCTTCTACATATAAAGAAAACAGCCTACATGGTAAATAACCTGCTTAATGTTAAAAGCAAACATACACACACAGACACACATACATCAAAAACAAATATAAGTAGAGAGCAAAGGATAAGAACACTAACAAATAAGCAAGCTTTCTGATTTGCAGGTCAGCATTCTTTTCATTAAACACTGTTGGAGATACATTATCTGGTGTACCTAAAGTCGATCTAGAGACCCCGGGACACATTACTGCATCCCAGAACTTAATCCTAGGTCAAAACTGAACTCTTTATCTAAACTTTTTAACTTCCAGGGAACCTGGGTGGCTCAGTGGTTGAGCATCTGCCTTTGGCTCAGGTTGTGATCCTGGGATCCTAGGATCGAGTCCCACATCAGGCTCCCTGCCTGGAGCCTGCTTCTCCTCTGCCCTGTGTCTCTGTCTCTCTGTGTCTCTCAAGAATAAATAAATAAAATCTTAAAAAAAAAAAAAACTTTTAGCTTCCTCCTCTTTTGTATTTCTGTATTAACATTGATCCCATTCATTTAGCTATCTAAAATATGGCATTTTGACATAGCTTTCTGCATTATCCTATCAGCATTAAAGCTATGTAGTTTCTATCTTTCAAAGACTTCTCAAGAGGAAACCATTGCAATATTATTACAGTAGGTGAAAGATAATGACCTAAAGCAACGAGGATAGCAAGGAATTGATGGAGCCGATAGATAGCCTCACTCTCTCCATCACTGTAGTAGGCAAACTAAAAAGAGAGAGAGAGAGGTAGAAAGGAAAGAAAGAACTAAAGAAAGGAAAATGATCAATGTGCCACAAAACAAATAAACAAAAGCAATGCCAAATATAACATGAGTTACCTGAGCCAAACTTGTGTGTAAAACAGGGACTTATACCTCTCGCTGCAAGCAGAGGCTGCCTACAGACCTATGCTGGGGCTATTGGAAGTAGAACTTACAGGCAGAATTTGAGCTAGGCTGCCTTATGATAAAGCAACTGCGTCTGCAATGCTCATATGCTCAAGATCACCACAGGATAGGAGTAATAAACCTTCAATAAAAAAAAATATGAAAACTTATTCTGTACAATCACAATGTGGTGATAGGTAGGAGTGGGCCGGGACAAAAGTTTAAAAATAAACTAAATGAGCTTGCAAACTAAAATCATAATACACATGAGGAGAGATAATCAACAAAATCAATAAGTATTCTTAGACAAAATGAAAATAATGGAAAAATCTGAAAATGAGTAAATAAGAATCAATACGCAATTAGTTTCCAGTCACTGTATCTATTATTATTCCTGTATTCTATAATAAAACTTCTGTGAGCTGGATGAGTTTTCAAAACATTTTTGGGAGTTGGTATATGTTCATATGGGGGCATTATTTGTTTTTGTCACATTAAACATTCTTTTCATTATACATTGAAACATTTCACTTTTTTTTCTCAGCTAAAACTAGCAACTTTCCTTGATATCAACTAAAAAGCTAAATATATGCAATGTCAGGAAATTTATTATTAAATATGCAATTCATCTTATTTGGATAGATTATTGTGGTTGTTGCTGAATTTCCTCAAGGAAAATTACTTTTTAATGATATTAAGTGAAATTGCAATCAGAAATAAATATGTTCAATGCCTACTGCAGCTTGGATTTATAGTGTTAATGTACATGACTAAAGGGATATTGAATAGAGGAAAATACATGTATTTGAATATTCAATAAGCCTAATGTCAAATGATAGCTCTTCAACTTAAGCATGTGACTTTGAAAAAAAATTATTAAAACTTCCTTCATGTCACTTGAAAATGAATTTCCTCATCTGTAAAGTAGATGTAGGATTGCATGAGACAGTGTAGAAAAGGTCCTTTTAAATTGCCTGACATTTCCTAGCTGCTTAATAAATAGTAGTATTTATTATGGATATTTTATTATCTTTGTGGTTATTATCTTACCACCTGCTGAAATATGCATATGACTTTATCCTTGGTTTGGTTTCAACGTTACATGAAATAAATTACCTTCTAAAAAGTATGTTTAATAGCTTGTATTCATGTAAGTACTGACATAATATTAAGAGGTACTCTAGGTAAAGAAGTGGACTTCCTACAATTCAGTTCAGCACTGCTGCTTGAGAAAGAGGTGTGTGTACGTGTGTTGATTTTCTACATATATTGGGCATTGGACTTAAGATGAAGAGCTTACAGTATGCCATCCATATGGTTGCTTTATAAATGCTAGATTTGTTAATAATGAACCAATTTGATGGAATATGTATGCTTTGGACTCAAGTGACATATGGGATTCATTTAACATCTAATAATATCTCATTATAAAGAAAATGATTCACTATTAAGAGACATGTGAAAAATTTGTGACCGCTTCTAAAAATTGGTTATCAACCCTTGAAATTTGTACCTGGAGGTACATTTATATCACTCCAGAAATGTGTACTCCAATTAATAAAATTTTAGGAGGAGTTTTTATTTACTCAAAAACATTTCTAGGGCCTATTCTGTGTAGCAAGCTCTGTACTTGGTAGCAAAATACAGTGGTAATTATAGAGATATAGGCCCTCAGGGAGCTTATAGTCTAGAAGAAAGATGTGTGAATATAAGGGTAATGTATTTCAAAGGAGAAGTTCAGCATGATATGGGACAAGAGTAGGAGAATCTAAATCATATTCTGAAACTTTTTATGTCTTAAAATAGTACTGCTATTTCCATATTGTGTTATCCTTCTATTACATTTCAATGCAATACATATTGAATAGTTTCTTATTCTCAAAATATCCCTGCATAATGGTAGCAAATGAGAAGAGGCTTATTACCCTAGAAGTTGATACTGGTGAAAGTCATTGTTAAGTTGAGGATATATTAATAGATAATACACCATTAGTTGGTTTGTATAATTTGTTTAGTGCATATTTCTTATTGTTTCAAGTTGGCACAATGGATCCATTAGGCATGCCTCTGACAAAAATCTGTAGGTAGTAATTTCACAGACAAATGTGTAGTTTGTGTGAATATGGTATCTCTACTATTTTATTTTTATTTTTTTATTTTTTTATTTTTTTAATCTCTACTATTTTAGCTTTACTTATGTTCTTCGTAATGAGTCATAACTTTGCCCCCCCCCCCCGCCCCCACGTGCCGGCCGTGAGGGGCGGGGTCCAAAAAAATGAGTCATTACTTTAGTTTCCACGTAAGGAGACTGAAATATAGATATTTAATTGTTGTCTGAAATCACTGACTTAAAAGAAGAAAGCTAGTTGATTCCATGTCTTTGAAGATGGGTCAGTTGGCTCATTCTGAAATTCCAAGAGGCTTTTCAAGATTGGTATGGAGTTAGGAAGACCTAGTGAGAATATACAATAGTTCTAGGAGATAAGAATATTTCAGAGAACTTTTAAAAGAAAAGCTTATTCTAGAACTACTTCTAAATCATAGGTTTCCTTGAATGGATCTTATGAGTTATCCAAGCAAATCAAGCCAAAACTTTGGGTAATTGCTAAAAAGTATTTGAAATTCTGCTTTTGGGATCCCTGGATGGCTCCGCGGGTTAGAGCCTGCCTTTGGCCCAGGGTGTGATCCTGGAGTCCAGGGATTGAGTCCCACATCAGGGCCCCTGCATGGAGCCTGCTTCTGCCCTCTCTCTCTCTCTCTCTTTCTCTCTGTGTGTGTGTGTGTGTGTGTCATGAATAAATAAATAAAGTCTTTAAAATAAAAAAAATCTTGAAAAAAAAAGAAATTCTGTTTTCGTTTAGTATTCAATTTGGCACCTTTTTCTTAGCTTAATCACTGAATACAACCTTTAATATTTATCTCTGCTTATTTAAAAAAAGGAACTATTCGCTTAGTACCTTTTATGTATTTGTTCTCTTAGAATTGCCTCATATAATCTTCTGAAAGCTAGCACTTAAAAGAATGTTCATGGTTTGTATGTTAAATGGATTGTTCTAAATCACATTTGATTTAATTAGGGAGCCTGAAAGGTGGTATTTGGAAATGTGGCCTAAAATTAATGTGTTCACATTTGTTTGGACTTCAAATCTTAACTTTTCTTTCTAAGTTCTGTACAAAGACCACCAATAACAACAACAATAAAATACAAAAAAGTATTCTATTTATGATCAGAGATATGCAACATGCAGTGCTTTACAGAATAAGAATTAAAAGAACCAAAATTGCCTCAAATTCTTGTTATTTAATGTGTATCTATTTATATATGTGATAAATATACATTAAATGATTCAAGACTTGAGATTTCTGTTTTAAGAAAGATACATGAAATATGAAAATATACTTTAATAAGAAAAAATGAAGTTTTTTCCCCCCTGTCAGTTCTAAGAGAAATAAAATCCTAAACTACCACCCATATAGACTTTTGAAACTGTATTTGCTATTCTTAACATATTCTGTTCCTATCACAACAAATCCATCCTTGGTTGACTCTTCATTCTTTTAGCAATTAACACAATTTATCAGGTCATGAATATGCAATAAAAATAACCCCTGACAGATTTTTCTCCATTCTGGTTATGAAACCAGGCTTCATTTTTCCATATGGCATTCCAACTACTGGCACAATTGTTTTATTTCACTTGGCATTGCCTGCCCTATTACTGTCTTCCATTGCCTTTTCTTGTCAGTGTGTGTCCAAATTAACCATTTCGGCCACTTAAGGCAGAATTATTCAATCATTACATTTTTTTAAATGACAAGAACTTTAAAGCAATTAGGTGAGTTTTAAGCAAAGAACTGAAATTAAATATAGGCTGCATGACAATCCAATGACATAAATGCAGTATGAAAGTATCATTCCACATTTAATACCTAAAATGTATAAGCCATTTTTATTGCTACAACCTCTATCTTGCATTGTTAACATAAATAGTAGAGCTGAACATAAAGAGCAGGAGAATTAAAAAATAAAGTATGAATTTGGTTTTAGTCCTGTTGAAAGCCAGCTCTCCTACCACTGGTGAGCCACAGAACTCTACTTTATCTCCATTTACTCAGTGTACAATGAGTATGTGATATCTGCTCGTTGTGTATTTACATCAGTGGAGTGATAAGAAACTGAGTGAAACAAATGAAATGTTTCTGACTTCTTAGACATATGGAATAGCAAAAGCCAGAAAAGCTGTAATTATTAGTTTGGTATTTTTTGAATAATAACAGACCTCCATGGTGCTATTTCTTTTCATTATATTACAATTGGAGTTTAAAAAAACTAGTGCAACTTTAAGGAACATATAATTTTTCGTGAAATATTAGCCTATTCAGAAGCTCAACTGTTCTAATTTTCTATTCAAGATTTTAAAGTCAATGAGTTTCTAGGGAGCATTTGCTATCCTGAGATGAACAGACTTTATTTTTTTATTTTATTAAGTTTTTAATATTATTTAATAATCTTAGTAACAAATGACAAAATATGATATGAGCAGTATTTGTAAAAATTATGCTAAAATTAATGGTTGTCTAAAAACTCCATATCCATGAAATAAATATTGGCACAAAAGAAAAACAAAGATAGATTTTTAAAAAAATGTTATAAAAGATTATGGCATAAAATTAAAACTAGATTATCCCTAGTAAAATCATTCTTTTGTAATACCCCATTAAGGTGACAAGATACCCACACTTGTGCACAAATGGCTTCGTATATGTAGATGACATCTGTTCACTGAGCTCTGTAACCAGTGGAGATGTGCAAGCATTATAAAGGAAGTGCATATATTAACTATAAAACAGAACTAACACTAAATCCTAATAATAAACCACTCATACAAGTCACTATTTCTTCTATGGTATTGTAGTATTCCACAGTTCCTGAATCTCCAACTTGCAAGGAACTAAGCATCCATGTTATCATAGCATACTATGAAGTATGCAATATTCAATACTTCACTTTTGATGGTTTCAGGGGATATATAGTCTTCCTAAGTGCTTTCAAATGCCAGGTTTTGTTTATACATTATTCTTTTTTTTTTGTCTTTATTTTATTTTTGATGCTACACCAGTGTATATCCTCCTGAGTGAAGATTGGATTTGAAAAGGATAAGAGTAGAAAGGATTATATTTGAAATTAACAATTTGACAACCTTGTATCTCTAAGAAAATGTGGTCATCACGAATGTTCTCTCCTCCCTGCTTGGATAAAAATTGCCTGGGAAACAGTTAAGAATGTGAGATTCACAGTAAGTGCTTATTCTCTGGTTACACCCACTGATGGTCTCTGGTTTCTTAGAATCCAAACTGGAAGCAGCATACCTTATCTAATTTAAATGTTTCTTCCACATTCTCAAATGTAAAATTTCCACTAGCTGAGGCCTAAATTATGTAATTTCCTACTATGACTTAGACTGTCAATAATAATACAAAAAATAAGAAAAACATGGAAATAAAAGAAATATCTTCACCAGTTAAGTAATTGATTCAAGGTTCATCACTTGAGCAAATTCACAAAACCTTTGTTTCCTAATCTGAAATTTTGTATATGGTAGTCTCTACCAGGTTTAGGAATTAGAATCTTCTGCTACTTATTTTTTAATAGTAATATATATTATTAGGGCTTGGCAGCTATCAAGTATTCAAATGAGATTCCATAAAACAAACAAACTGCACAATGATGTAATAAGTCTTAAGCACCCAACCCCAATGTGGTTACAATCTTAGAGCAATATATTGGATATCGAACTATATGTCCCCTTGAAGACTGTGACAATGAGGTCTCTTGATACATATATGACAGAAGGTGAGGTGAGAGTTAATTGTAGCAAACTACCAGCATGTCTATCTTAATTCATGAATCTAATTTGAAACTCCAGCATAGCTCCAATAAAGAGAAAAGACCCTATTATCCCATGAAAACATGGATTACATTACAACACGTTTCCTACCAAAGGGGAAATTTTTTCATTACTTAACACTAAAGTGCTGAAACCATTAGTATACCCTTTTAGACTTAAAATAAACATATGTATTATGTGCATGTATCTCCCAATGGAGATCACAAGTGGTGTCACATTGCACTGTAGATCCATTAGTAACATAATGGCATCCAACCACAGGTCTTGCTAATGGTTTAAATTGGAAAGCAGGTCTCTTTCCCCCCTCCCCCACATTTAATTTGAAAAGGGAAGAGAAAGAAATGGAAAGAAGGAAGCAAGGAAGGAAGGGAAGTGAAGGAAGGAAAGTAGAAAAGGTTCTTTCTCTTGTTCTTTTAATTAAATACACAGCCAACTTGAAACTTTCTGATGAGCAATTCAGGATCTGACCCTTCCAGAAAAACTGAATGAATCAGAAGATTCAGTACTTTGAAACAGTTGTGTAACATGCAGGAATTAATAAAGGGCATAGCCCATGTAAACTCACTCAGCCAGATGTTTTTCTCATGAGACAAAGGAGAACTGTAACATTTTAAAATTGGGGCATGTGACCTAATTTGGGATAAATTTCTCAGGACATGCTAAAGCTTGTTTGTGTAAATTATGTACAAAAAAAGCTAATTGGCTCCTCAGTGTGGCTTACAATAATACCATTATAGCAATATTGCTTTAATTACTAGAAAGAAAAGGGGAGTGGAACATTTATAGTTATTAAAGATATGAGCAATTCCATTACCGGAAAAAAAGAAAAAAAATAATCCTATGGTAAGGTTTCAAGTGTTAAAATCACTTATATTATGAATTCTCTATTTTCTTACTATGTTTTAGGGAGATATGAAAAATAACAGAACACTGATTAAAATGTACCTTACATACTGTAACTAAAGCATAGATTTCTCTGACTGCTAATATGGCAGGCAGGATACTTGAAAGAGAAGTTGTTGAGGAGATATCTGGTTCACAGGTATTGTTTTTTAATGTGGAAACCTGAGTTTTTCCAAGAAAACCAGTTGTATTGTTTGTTACTGAATAGTGTCCTAGGGCCACCAAGCTCTGTTAAATCTTTTTTCTTTCTTTCTTTCTTTTTTTTTTTTTTTTTCTTTTTTCTTTTTAAGAGCTCTGCTGAGAATAGTGATTCTGATCATTATTTTCTTAGGAGAATATAGGCATATGTTCACTCATTCTGCCATGTTGCACTTAAGTGATTAAAAATTCATGTTCCAAGTAAAAAGCTGTTAAGTAGCTAATTATTTATTCTGTTTACAAGATATGCCCCAACTGGTTAGGGAAAATGGATGCTGGGGGCTGGAGAAAGCATTAAATATATTTAGGGTGAGAAGGCCAACCTGCCTCCTGGTGGGTATATTACCAAGTGGTACAAATTGAAAGAGTGCCTTTAAGCAAACAAACCACCCATTAAATAAATGGAGTATTCATTTTAGGGAGATGTGGAATATCTTTTTCCTTTTAATAATGCCCCACACAAAATCTATTTGAAATTCGTAGTCAGAGAAGGTCAATCCATTATGTACCCTTAATGAGCTTGTAGAATGTTTAATTTTAAAATAGAATATATATCATAGAAATAGGTTATTCAAAAAAGACGGGTCAGAAAAGAGGAAGTAGACAAAATAGAAAAAATATTATATTTTTTAAAATTCTAAGCCAAAAGTATGCACAGCAAACTGTCAAAGAAAATATCTAGAATGAAATTGCAAATGATCACTAAAAAACAATAACCAGACACATTTTTATAAAGCCTTTAAAATTAGTAAGATGGCTATAAATGGGATACTTGACACAAACAATATAGAGAAAAAAATTATATCCTGTAAAATTAATTCAGTAACACTATCAATTGTCATATTATTCTTCTGATTTGCATAAAGGATATACAAGCGGTGGAAATAATGATAATAAAGTGTGCTGTGGAGTATATATGAATATGTTGTGTAAAGTCTGTCACTGGGTTTTCAAAAAATCTGTTCTGAAAAGTGCCTGAATGGAAATATGAGCTGAAAAGATGACCGCAGAATCTGGAAACACCTAAATGACCATTTTATCCGCTTTCAGTCTTTCTAGAAAATTCTGTTAGAATGTTGAATGTCACTGGACTAAGATTTCTGCACCTATAGTGTTAGATACTTTTAAAATAAATAGGGGATTATAAATAAATAAATAAATAAATAAATAAATAAATATTTAGAATGTTTAGAGAATAGGTCATCCTCATTAATTTAATAAACCCAGTTGATAAACATCACCTAGTTAACAATTTTCATAGAGTTTTATATAACAAAATATACATACATAAGCTATTATAATAAAAACTAATGTTTATTTTGTTTTTGGTAATTCAAAGTATCATTTTAGTCCATAATAAATAGATATTTATTAACAATAAACTACATTATTTTTTCCAGTAAATAAATAATACACAATAGACTTCATCACGATTTTTTTATCTTAACAATTTATGGTTGGCACCTTTTATTATTTCTGATGATTTAATAGATGATCTAATGAACCATAGATAAAGTTATGGCTAAAGAAAAAGAGAAAAAAATTATCCAGATCTGTGACAACTATCTGAATCTTCTGGTCACTGTGCCATTTATAGATTTGTTTATGATTTTTTATTTCCTGACAATGACCAGGTTAATACAACATAAAATGCAATTGTATTAGTTAAAATCATAAGTAAAATGTTCTGGATGTAACATTTTGTTCATCTTGTTTAACATTGTTCTATTCAGATTTTAGTTTTACAGCTTCATAGGAATATTCTTTTTATCCTTTGTCCTTATGTGTGTAGAACTTAGGAAGCAATTATTATAACACTGATTAGATGGTTATCTTCCTTTAATGAACATTTTATCCTGTCATTTTTAAGTTCAGCCTGCCTGTAAAATAATTATTGCTTAACTAATAGATGATATATGAAGCAAATAAAAATATGAAAGTAACATTTCCATTTTTAAAATTCCATGCTATACTAGTTTCACCCTTTGTCACCTAGAATAGTAGTCGGCAAACTACAGTCTCAAGGTCAAACTTACTGCACTATCTGTTTCTGTAGGTAAAGTTTCATTGGAATGTGTTGTACATGGGATTAAAGTGACTGTTAGTGAAAAAGAACTTCCAGACACAAGGCAGTCTACTTAGGGGGATTTCACGCATTCTACCTCTGGCACTTGCTGATGGAAATTGATCTTTTCAACTATAATTTTTGAGTTTTTTCTTAATGGTTGTTCTAGAGATTAGAAAATACATTTTAACATCATACTTTATATCAGATATACTTGTTTGATTCCAGTGAGACATAATATTTTAGGCAGTTATTCATGTATGTACACACACATGTAAGTATGCATATGTATATTTACATATACATGTACTATACATGTATATGGGGGGTAGTCTGTCTATGCTTTGGGCATAATCATATAGAATTTTGTAAATATGCATATAGATGCATAATACATAATTATGTGTACATAATGTGTACATACATAATTTCTATATATACCCATTCATATCCACATACTTCCAGTGCCAGATGCTTTGTGAGATACTTAAATAGAAAGCATATATTTATATATATAATTATGTACATACATATGTATAAATACACAAACATGTATAATTTTTACATGAATATGTCCCAAAGCATCTGGCACTGAAAGTATATGGATAGTAGAGAAAAAATAGAGTTTGAAATTTATAGAGACTGAAGCTAGTGGATGGAAACTTCTTTAATATTCAGATATCCAAAAAGTTTTAAGTGAAGAATTTGTTTTTTTTGTTTTTTTTTTTTTAATTTATTTTTTATTGGTGTTCAATTTACTAACATACAGAATAACACCCAGTGCCCGTCACCCA
The DNA here is from genome assembly GCF_003254725.2 of Canis lupus dingo. NCBI lineage: Eukaryota > Metazoa > Chordata > Mammalia > Carnivora > Canidae > Canis > Canis lupus. The sequence goes on from NC_064255.1 coordinate 57,216,138, forward strand.
TTCACTCCCACCCCCCGCCCTCCTCCCCTTCTACCACCCCTAGTTCGTTTCCCAGAGTTAGCAGTCTTTACGTTCTGTCTCCCTTTCTGATATTAAGTGAAGAATTTGTTCTCATAATAGCATAGTCAAAATGAAAGTTATTTCTTGTCATAAATATACCTGACGATGTAGCATATATAATTGCAAATACCTGACAAACCATTTTATCAACAGTGAATAGTACTAGAAGAAAGATCGTTTTATGTCTCCCTTTGAACTTTACAAATTTCCACTTTAAAATTTAAGTTGTACATTAAAGAGTGTGTAATTAAAAAATACAAATATAAAATTGTCAGTTAAAGAAGTAATCAAAGAACACACATTCAAAATATAAAGGAAAGTGTTAAGCAAATATGTCAGGAAGTTAATATAAGTACAATGTATTTTTCTCAATTTTGAGTTGTTGGTTACTTTGTCAGAGTTTTGGAAAGAGAAGCCACCTCTGTAAGGCTGACAAAATAAAGAAATCCCTGCATGGTGAGAAGAGTTATTACTATGCACATCATACAAATAGCATTTTCATTACTAGGGTACTATTTGGGTATTAGTTGGGTAATCCTGTTACCGAAATTGAACAAGTTTACATTCACTTTTTTGGCTGAACCCTTTCCTATAGTTTTCTTTTAACAGCAGATTTCCCTGCAATAAATGAAAAAGAGCTTATCCAAAGGTCAGTGTGAATTATTTCATCAGTTCTTTAATTTTGTTTATTCATTTATTTAGATTATTCCTCTAGGCAGAAAAAATAATAGGACAATCTGAGATCAGCGGGGAAGAAATTGTTGGGGAAGAGTAGAGAGAAAGAATGAGTAGAATGGAGGTATCAACAAAGACAAATTTTACCTGCCTAAATTCATCTTTCAGTTTTAGAATGCTAAACCTCTTGACAATACTTTAAATTTGTAGCCTGGTGAATGGAAAATATTTGGCTTTTCTATGCAAAATAATAGAATGCGTTCTATATTTCTATAGTCCTGTCTAGAGAAGTCAAACAAATTAGTATTCGTAAAAATCCTGTGAATTTAATGAGTTCTTCTCACTTTTACAAATGAAGAATTTGAGGCAAATTAATATTTCACTCAGGTTCTCATAGCAAGCTGGGGGTAGAGCAAGGATAAGAGGTGAAATCTTTCAGTTCTGGTACTCTGGCCGCAATATAGGGCCTGGAGGAGGGGTCCTCACCTCTTAAGGCTTCCCTAAGGCTTAACCTCAGAGACAGCATCGTTGCCACTTTTTTCCCTTTTACTAAAAGAGTACAGATATTCCTCTAAAAATTCCTTATACCAATTATTCCTTACATGATAATAGTACCAAAAGTCTTAGCTTATTTCCTTTAGACTTATTTTTAACTCCAAAATGTAGAAACAGCAGCATAGATGAAAAGTTGATGAGGGTTATTACTTTGGACATGGACTTTTTTAGGGTGAAAACTGCCGAGTATCTAAGCTCTCAGGAGACATAATAAAAATAGACTAAATTATGCTTCAGTATTTTTCCAGACCCTCCAAGTCTGCTCAGGAGAACACTTTGTCCTTTTTAAAAACTTGTATTTTTACCTCACAGTCCCCAATTATTATAGGAAAAATTTTGCTTATTAAGTGAAACTAGAGCATAGAAAATATTACAGTGAAACCTGCAATTTTGATTGAAGAATAATGGAATACACACACACAAACACATGCATTTATATTTTTCTATAGCATATTATCAGGTTGTCAAATACATCAATGTGGTGTATAAACAGAATGCTAATCAAGTTGAATCAGGATATAAGGGAGAATACAAGTAACCTATGAAGCTAATTATTGGATATACATTCCAAAGTAAAACTAAAGGAAATATTCTTATTTTTTCAAAATACTATTCTTGAGAAACTATATATTATCCGAAGCAATCTTGTCCCACTTAAAAATGATCGTTTTCCTTTCGTTTCAAAATCATGACACATGCTTTGCCCATCCTCAGTGAGAAAACTTTACATTAATTGTAAACTAATTCATGAATTAGTTTTGGAAGCCATTAAAAAATTATTTAGAGTCAAATTCAATGAATGTTTGCTTATTGAGTAGACTGATATCATTCAGCTCTGAAGGATGTTTATCTAAAGGACTCTGAAGGTGATTTATTAAAGAGCCCATTTCCAATACCAAAATACAACATATTAAGCAAGAACATAATTATTTCATTTAGGCTCTGGCTTTGAAAAGTTGCTGTATTGAAGCAGGATTCTAATACCAGTTTGGCTGAGAAAGAAAACAAACGAAAACTGGTTAATTACTAGCAGATTTATATATAACTGTCTATGACTCTATCATGGGTCTTATTGTTCCAGTAGCTTTTGTTCATACTATATGTTTATTGTGTTCATACTTTAGTCATAACTGGAATTGGAAACATATTTATTTTTCATTTCTGTATTTATTAGTGTAAAACAGAAACTAAAATTTTTCATATATCCTCTATACATTTATAGTACACCCACTAAATTTTAGGTGCCTCAAAGTAGAGGAAAAATCTAAACAATAATAAGATGTTTTAGTTTTGCCAAAGACCAAAAAACATATTCAGAGTTATGTGTATGCATATAATATATGCAAAATCTAAACAACAGTAAGATGTTTTAGTTTTGCCAAAGACCAAAAAACATATATACAGAGTTATCATATGTATACGCATATTATATATATATATATATAAAACATATAATATATATATTTAACTCTAGAAAATTGCTTTAATGGGAGAAATGAACTGAAAGACTATGAGCAGCACTAAGTCAGCAATATACAACAGGGATTTAGGTTATTTTCATCTGATGGCTCAAACCCTAGATTGCAGTCTCTTTTCTTGCTTTGTTTTTGTTTTTGTTTGTTTGTTTTTTGTTTTGTTTTGTTTTGTTTGCGCATCAAAAATTTGGAGGCCTCTGAGTGTCTACAATGACATTGGCTATAGATATATGTGATCCCTGATATCTTATGATTTCTCCCCAGCTGGAGAATTTTCTTAATTTGCAGTGATAAATTAAAAGTTTTAAGAAAGTTTAATAATCCCCATGTTAGATATGGTGAAAAGGAATGGTAATGAAAGCAAGTTATGCATATTTCAGATTATCATGAAAATTCCAAGAAACTAATAATTGATTGAAATTACATGGTTTTCTGTCCTCTGGAAAGATTCTTTGCTACCCTGAGATAAGAATCCATGTGTATGCATGCATATGTGTTCGTAAATATGGATGTGGGTGTGTACATTTTGGCTCCTTTTATAAAATAGGTGATTACTTAAGCATTAGTTTGTCTGTGATTTCATGCTCTATAAATATCATTGCAAATAAGAGGTGCATGACTTTAATATTCCAGCTAAATCTCATAGGTCATGACAGAGCCAAGAAACTTTGCAGTTAAAAGTAGATACTCCCCTGGCTTGAGTGTAAAACAGAAGCATATGTTTTATTGCAAATAGAGGGCTGGGAGGTAGAGTAATGAATCCTTTTCAAAAAGATGTATTATTTAAGTGTCTTTCCAGCAGCTTAGCACATGATTGCATGTACTAGGGACATAATAATGATTATTCAATGTGACTATATTTAGACATGCAAAAAATCTATTTAGATCTTCCATATTTCTTCATGAGCCACACAACAAAGCAGTGTTAAAAGAGAAGTCAGGAAATAACTCAATCTTGTAAGCCTCACTTAAAAAATGAATGGTAAGTTTTCAGAGTAATTTTTTTTGGGTTGCTAATGCATGTTGGTCTTACTAATTTATCATCAGACTTTGCCTAGTTGCTTGCACCTTAGAGAAGATTACATCAGGAGATATAGAAGGAGTGGAGTGGAATAAGTCAGGAAAAAAAAATGTCAATTACATGTACTTTGTTTGTTTGTTTGTTTGTTTAACAGAGCCACAATTTCAGGATTGCAACTACACACTAAAATGTTACAGGTTCTCGGTTCCTGAGAAATACCACCTGAATAAAACATTCCACCTACATTTTCTTAGCATCTCTTTCTATTTGGCCCTTTCTTTCTCTAAGTTGTTCTTTTAAATATTGCTGAGTAGGTGAGTCTGCGCATATTCATGCACCAAAGTGAGTCTATGGGAGGGAGGGAAAAGGGGAAGGGGAGACCATGATGTTCTTTACTTTTCTTTCTTAATTAAACATCCATTCTAATGATGTGACTTCAGGATGATATATAGCATTTTCCCTCTACCAACCTACCTACCACTTCTACTCTTCCATCATTTTCTTGAGGAGTCTTAACATTCTCACAGGTAAACTTGTAGGGAAAAGCCACCTCCAGATGAAACCCAATTTCTTAAAATTAAGTGATAAATTAAACTCTTTAACACAGCTTGATTGCCAGTAGGGGTTAACCAACTTTCAACTGAATTAATTAACTAATGCATTTTAGAATAAAAAGACAGTTTTCATCTATGCATTTTCTTTTAATTCCTGGTTATTATCCACCTGGTACTTTAAAGGGGAAAGTAGAAAAAAAGGGAGATAAACCAAAAACATTAAAGTAAAATTACAATCTTGAATTGCTACTAAGGATATTCCACATGTTTCATGTTACAAAATTATAACTCCAATGCATGGGGTTAAGCATTTTGAACTAGTATAGCACTTAGTTAAATTTAGTGAAAATATTTACTTCACCACAATATAGTACTTTTCTGAGCAATGCACTACTATTATTAATGTGATTCATGAATAAAATAATTTAATACACAATTTCTATTTTCAGGGATTTTACAATTTCAGAAAACATGTCCAGCTGAAAGAAAGAAAGAAAGAAAGAAAGAAAGAAAGAAAGAAAGAAAGAAAGAAAAAGAAAGAAAGAGAAAGAAAGAGAAAGACTTCCATGATATTCATTAACATTAGTTACATTAATATTACATGAAGTCCATGTTACTTTAAGATATACATTATTTATATTGAGGAACAATACATGTAGGAGAAGATGATTGCAGAAGACCTACAGTTCATTGAACACTGAGTAATCACCACTGCCACGCCCATCTTGATCTCTAAAGCATATATTCAGTATTTTTCACTAACACATGATAAATAAATAAGAATAGAATAAAGTTGATTTGATTTCTTAGAATAAATCTGATGCTCAGAAACTTAATTATGTAATTTCTTAGATGATTACAGAATTGAAATTGGACTTATTTTCTGTTTCTTACAGAGGCATGGAGATCATTGATATCAAATTACAAAATGTGTTGTGAGGTTATTTTGGAGGACCTGCAAAGCAGTGTTTACCCAAACATTGTATGTATAATTCTATATACAATTAATGAATTTCATCACCTAAATTAAGAATACGGAAGATTTAGGATGACTTATTTTACCCTGGGGACACGCTGTTCTGGGGTATGTTTGTCAGGGTGTTTCACAAAGAGTTAGCATCTTGAATTGTTGGATAGCATAACAAATGTTGACTCTGAGTTGTGTGGGTTTTTACCAGTTAAAATAAAAATAAATAAATATGAGACATATATATGTGTATATGTGGATATTTGAAAAAGGGTTCATTCAGAAAAGCACTCTGGTTATTCTGGGAACAAAAAGGGATTCAGTAAAGAAAATTTTTAAAAATATTTGTTTATTTTACAGAGAGAGCATATGCAGGGGTTGGGGGAGACGGAGAGGAAGAGAGAGAGAGAGAGAGAAGCAGACTCCACACCGAGCATGGGGCCTGATGTGGGGCTTCATGCAGGACTCAATCTCTTGACCCTGAGATGATGACTCTGAGCCAAATCAAGTCAGAGGCTTAACAGACTGAGTCACCCAGGGTCCCCAAGAGAAGTTTTTGTTTATAAATATATAATTGTTCCACACTTTTCTTTTGCATTCTACAGGTGGTCTCTTATGAGAAAAATTAGGGTCTACTTCCTAATATCAGATAAACTAAAATTTACCCCGAAGACTGTAGTGAGAGATGAAGAGGGACACTATATCATACTTAAAGGATCTATCCAACAAGAGGACTTAACAATCCTCAATATATATGCCCCAAATGTGGGAGCTGCCAAATATATCAATCAATTAATAACCAAAGTTAAGACATACTTAGATAATAATACACTTATACTTGGTGACTTCAATCTAGTGGTTTCTACACTCCATAGGTCTTCTAAACACAACATCTCCAAAGAAACAAGAGTTTTAAATGATACACTGGACCAGATGGATTTCACAGGTATCTACAGAACTTCATATCCAAACTCAACTGAATATACATTCTTCTCAAGTGCACATGGAACTTTCTCCAGAATAGACCGGTCACAAATCGGGTCTGAACCGATACCAAAAGATTGGGATCGTCCCCTGCATATTCTCACACATAATGCCTTGAAATTAGAACTAAATCACAACAAGAAGTTTGGAAGGACTTCAAACACGTGGAAGTTAAGGACCATCCTGCTAAAAGATGAAAGGGTCAACCAGGAAATTAAGGAAGAATAAAAAGATTCATGGAAACTAATGAGAATGAAGATACAACCGTTGAAAATCTTTGGGATGCAGCAAAAGCAGTCCTGAGGGGGAAATACATCGCAATACAAGCATCCATCCAAAAACTGGAAAGAACTCAAATACAAAAGCTAACCTTACACCTAAAGGAGCTAGAGAAAAAACAGCAGACAGCTCCTACACCCAGCAGAAGAAGAGAGTTAATAAGGATTCCAGCAGAACTCAATGAAATCGAGACCAGAAGAACTGTGGAACAGATCAACAAAACCAGGAGTTGGTTCTTTGAAAGAATTAATGAGAAAGATAAACCATTAGCCAGCCTTATTAAAAAGAAGAGAGAGAAGATTCAAATTAATAAAATCATGAATGAGAAAGGAGAGATCACTACCAACACCAAGGAAATACAAACGATTTTAAAAACATATTATGAACAGCTATACGCCAATAAATTAGGCAATCTAGAAGAAATGGATGCATTTCTGGAAAGCCACAAACTACCAAAACTGGAACAGGAAGAAATAGAAAATGTGAACAGGCCAATAACCAGGGAGGAAATTGAAGCAGTCATCAAAAACCTCCCAAGACACAAAAGTCCAGGGCCAGATGACTTCCCAGGGGAATTCTATCAAACGTTTAAAGAAGAAACCATACCTATTCTACTAAAGCTGTTTGGAAAGATAGAAAGAGATGGAATACTTACAAATTCATTCTATGAGGCCAGCATCACCTTAATTCCAAAACCAGACAAAGGCCCCACCAAAAAGGAGAATTACAGACCAATATCCCTGATGAACATGGATGCAAAAATTCTCAACAAGATACTAGCCAATAAGATCCAACAGTACATTAAGAAAATTATTCACCATGGCCAAGTAGGATTTATCCCCAGGACACAAGGCTCATTCAACACTCGTTAAACAATCAATGTGATTCATCATATCAACAAGAGAAACACCAAGAAGCATATGATCCTCTTATTAGATGCAGAGAAAGCATTTGACAAAATACAGCATCCATTCCTGATCAAAACTCTTCAGAGTGTAGGGATAGAGGGAACATTCCTCAACATCTTAAAAGCCATCTACGAAAAGCCCACAGCAAATATCATTCTCAATGGGGAAGCACTGGGAGCCTTTCCCCTAAGATCTGGAACAAGACAGGGATGTCCACTCTCACCACTGCTATTCACCATAGTACTGGAAGTCCTAGCCTCAGCAATCAGACAACAAAAAGACATTAAAGGCATTCAAATTGGCAAAGAAGAAAACTCTCCCTCTTCGCCGATGACATGATACTCTACATAGAAAACCCAAAAGCCTCCACCCCAAGATTGCTAGAACTCATACAGCAATTTGGCAGCATGGCAGGATACAAAATCAATGCCCAGAAGTCAGTGGCATTTCGATACACTAACAATGAGACTGAAGAAAGAGAAATTAAGGAGTCAATCCCATTTACAATTGCACCCAAAAGCATAAGATACCTAGGAATAAACCTAACCAAAGAGGTAAAGGATCTATACCCTAAAAACTATAGAACACTTCTGAAAGAAATTGAGGAAGACACAAAGAGATGGAAAAATATACCATGCTCATGGATTGGCAGAATTAATATTGTGAAAATGTCAATGTTACCCAGGGCAATATACACCTTTAATGCAATCCCTATCAAAATACCATGGACTTTCTTCAGAGAGTTGGAATAAATTACTTTAAGATTTGTGTGGAATCAGAAAAGACCCCGAATAGCCAGGGGAATTTTAAAAAAGAAAACCATAGCTGGGGGCATCACAATGCCAGATTTCAGGTTGTACTACAAAGCTGTGGTCATCAAGACAGTGTGGTACTGGCACAAAAACAGATACATAGATCAGTGGAACAGAATAGAGAATCCAGAAGTGGACCCTGAACTTTATGGTCAACTAATATTCGATAAAGGAGAAAAAAATATCCACTGGAAGAAAGACAGTCTCTTCAATAAATGGTGCTGGGAAAATTGGACATCCACATGCAGAAGAATGAAACTAGACCACTCCCTTTCACCAGACACAAAGATAAACTCAAAATGGGTGAGAGATCTAAATGTGAGACAAGATTCCATCAAAATCCTAGAGGGGAACACAGGCAACACCCTTTTTGAACTCGGCCACAGTAACTTCTTGCAAGATACATCCATGAAGGCAAAAGAAACAAAAGCAAAAATGAACTATTGGGACTTCATCAAGATAAGAAGCTTTTGCACAGCAAAGGATACAGTCAACAAAACTCAAAGACAACCTACAGAATGGGAGAAGATATTTGCAAATGACCTATCAGATAAAGGGCTAGTTTCCAAGGTCTATAAAGAACTTATTAAACTCAACACCAAAGAAACAAACAATCCAATCATGAAATGGGCAAAAGACATGAAGAGAAATCTCACAGAGGAAGACATAGACATGGCCAACATGCACATGAGAAAATGCTCCGCATCACTGGCCATCAGGGAAATACAAATCAAAACCACAATGAGATCCCACCTCACACCAGTGAGAATGGGGAAAATTAACAAGGCAGGAAACCACAAATGTTGGAGAGGATGCGGAGAAAAGAGAACCCTCTGGCATTGTTGGTGGGAATGTGACCTGGTGCAGCCACTCTGGAAAACTGTGTGGAGGTTCCTCAAAGAGTTAAAAATAGACCTGCCCTACGACCCAGCAATTGCACTGCTGGGGATTTACCCCAAAGATACAGATGCAATGGAACTCTGGGACACCTGCACCCCGATGTTTCTAGCAGCAATGGCCACAATAGCCAAACTGTGGAAGGAGCCTCGGTGTCCATCGAAAGATGATGGATAAAGAAGATGTGGTTTATGTATACAATGGAATATTCCTCAGCCATTAGAAATGACAAATACCCACCATTTGCTTCAACGTGGATGGAACTGGAGGGTATTATGCTGAGTGAAATAAGTCAATCGGAGAAGGACAAACATTATATGGTCTCATTCATTTGGGGAATATAAATAATAGTGAAAGGGAATAGAAGGGAAGGGAGAAGAAATGTGTGGGAAATATCAGAAAGGGAGACAGAACGTAAAGACTGCTAACTCTGGGAAATGAACTAGGGGTGGTGGAAGGGGAGGAGGGCGGGGGGTGGGGGTGAATGGGTGATGGGCACGGAGGGGGACACTTGACGGGATGAGCACTGGGTATTATTCTGTATGTGGCAAATTGAACACCAACAAAAAAATAAATTTATTATTAAAAAAAGAAAAATTAGGCTCTAGACAAACATATAACACAAAATGTTTTCCTTACTTTCAGATGACTGTGCTTGGATTAGAATGAAAATTTACTGGAAGAAATAAAATCATATGCATGTATGTGTTCAATGAGTACATGTCTCCCAACATTTCATTAACAGCTTCAGGTCATTGTTTAGCATCACTAAAGGATAGCCTCCTTGAGAAGGAGAAGACTAGAAACAAATTTTGTGATATTGCCCTGTTATAGGCATAAGTTAACTCTATACTTCAAAAAAAAAGTTATCTGTGCCCACAATACTTCATATGATTAACATAAAGACATTGTGATAAATGACAACTGCTTTATCAGGTCTCTTAAACCATCTGTCTGTATCTCTTCAGGAAAATAAACTTTTCAATAGCTTAGAATTGTAAACCACTATTTATAAAAACAAATTTCACATGTCAATTAATTCACTATTATTTTAGATATTGCTAGTAAAGTAATAATAATATTTTACTTTTGGTTTATAGTATGATCAGGTCTGCAAATACTCAGCTATATTCTTCCAATTACCCTCTCATATTTTAAGTTTTCCACATGGTCAGTAAAAGAGAGAGAAAGAGAGATAATGAATTAAATGAATAATTGTTGGATAAGTTTCTTCCATTTCAGATCTTTCTAAAAAACCTGGGGTTGAATCACAGGGCTTAGGTTTAAACCTCCCCCACTCCTATGTGAATTGGTGTTTTACCCACTTCTTCCCAGCAAAATAGAGACAGAAGTAAAATAAGGGGAAATCCTAGACCTAAGAGAAGTATTGATGCCAATTACCCATGGACTTTTGGAAGAGAATGAAAAGAGAAATAGAGAAATTATGTAAATTGTGTTTTTGCCTTTTATGGCATGATGATGTGACCCTTTGGGTCTCTGGACAAATCAATACTAGAGATTCTAAGAAAGCACATTAGGGGATACCTGGGTGGCTTAGTGGTTGAACATCTGTCTTTGGCTCAGGTCATGATCCCAGGGTCCTGGGATCGAGTCCCTCATTGGGTTCCCCACAGGGAGCCTGCTTCTTCCTCCGTCTGTGTCTCTACCTCTCTCTCTCTGTCTTTCATGAATAAATAAATAAAATATTTAAAAATAAAAATAAAGCAGGGGATCCCTGGGTGGCTTAGCAGTTCAGCACCTGCCTTTGGCCCAGGGTGTCATCCTGGAGTCCTGGGATCAAGTCCTGCATCAGGCTCCCTGCGTGGATTCTGCTCAGTCGGCCTGTGTCTCTGCTTCTCTCTCTCTCTCTCTCTCTCTCTCTCTCTGTGTCTCATTAATAAATAAAACCATTAAAAAATAAAAATAAAAACAAAGCAGATTAATATGTTTGTGAAAAAGGGAGGAAAAACATCATTCTCCTGCAATAGTCAAATGGCAAATAAACACAGCTAACTTCTGATTCATCCATGATATAAATTTAGCACCATTTTAGCTCTGAAAAAGTGTGCTTTTCACAATTCCATGATGATGGTTAACCCCAGAACACTCTATGCCAGTAAACTGATATTCCTTGAGGAATTTAATAACCTATATAAGAATTATTTCTTTTGTTCAGTAGTCTGAACAACATATATTTTATCTAGTAATGCTGTTCTTGTCTATACTTTGGCCTTGGATTCATGCAAAATCCTCATGTGTTGTTATAACCCTGTCTAAAGTTTGAATATATAAAAGATTGCAGTCTTTCCTTACCAAAATAGAAAACCCTTTACATAAATCATCTTCATAAGATGAATGTTTTATTGTTAGTAGATACTGTTCCTTAAAATGGCATGATTATTTTTCTTTCGAATATGGAAACACTAGTATAAAATAAAAATATAAAATACTCAGCCTGAAACCATATGTTTAGGTCACAATAAACTCTGTGAGTCTCAAAACTTTTCAATTACTCTAAAAAAAACTCATGGTCTTTCACACTGCTTGTTCATTGGAGCTGTTTTTAGATTAGCCAAACACACTAGAAAAATATAATAGAAGCTTACAGTAATTGATAACAATAGAAAATTAATAAAATAGTGTAATTTGTCTCTAATTCATAAACAGAATTATAGAATCATTGAAAAGGTGCACAAAATGTTAATAATTTTGGAAATGCTTACATCTTCATACTAAGTGAAAAGTTTCAATATCAAATTATATATATGAAATATTCTGTCCTCAAAAGAAGGAAATTTACTAAAAGTCAGGTAATTGTGGCCACTGAGTGGGATTCTTTGGAAGGGTTTAATTTCTTTCATATATTTTTCTGCATTTTGTAATGTTCTTTTTACTCATTTAATCAGTGCTTTCAGAACTGCTTATTTTAAGCATATTTTAAAGCAATTTAGCTGTAGGTTTTCATAAAAATTTACAAGTTAAATGATTAAGCACTTATCATTTAAAGAGGTTGTACTGTGTAACATTCTAATAATTTTATCAAATTAAACTCCCTATTAACAGAGAAGGGTGAAAGTGCAAAAACTTTGAAAGGACAATTTAAATATCTGCAAAATTCTGTACTGTGTTCTGACATTTATTCCAGTCTTCCATTTTGATTAAGCACGCTTTTTCTCAGCTTTTCAACTAAGTTAACAAGAGTTGAAGAAGCACAGTATATAGCCTTTTTTAAAATTTACACTTAATATATAGATTTGTCAGGTGTAGAATTGTATGTACTTTAACTCTCTCTTATTAACCATCCTGCAATCCAGACACCTAGGAATTAGTTTTGCTTAATAACCTACTGACATCTACGGTAAAATTCACAGTCACTGCATTTGCATGTCAAAATCTATTAAAACACGTGAACAAAGAATTTACTCTACAAAGCTTAATTAAACAAGTAAATTTTCACCTAGCTTATTTCATAGGCATGACTGTATCTAAAAGGTGATAAAAGAGTTTCCATTTAAAAAACTGTCATTCAACTCATCCCCAGTACATATTGCATTAGATCATTTTCCTGTGGTTTGCAGCTATACCATGAAATTTATACTTATGAAAGAGAGTCCATATTTATCTAGCACAGTCCACATATATTTGGTTCTAAATTCATGGTAAACTGAAACCCATCAATAACTATAAAAGACATCATTTTACCAGGTACTAAGCAAAACATACATGAACACACACGGCTTTGTTTCTTTTTAAAGAGTAAATGATTTTTTAAAATCTGTACAGACTCATGATTCAGTTTTCTGTTTAAAAAAGTACATATGAAAAAAAAAAGTACATATGTTCTGGTTCTTTGGACTATAAAGACCAAAAAGGAATGACAACTGAGTCACAGTGAATGTCACTAGTGTCCAGATTACTGCCTCTAAATATCATCTTCCATTAGAAGGAACTGGGATATTTCTTTTTTGTTTTGTTTTCATTTTTTAATTGAAGTTTGACTTGCCAGCATATAGTATAACATCCAGTGCTCATCCCATCAAGTTGTGACTGGTGTAAGAGAATGGTCTTGTTTCATTCTTCTGCACGTGGCTGTCCAATTTTCCCAGCACCCACTGCTGTCCTTTATGGAAGAGACTGTCCTTTTTCCAGTGGATAGTCTTTCCTGCTTTGTCAAATAGTAGTTGACCATAGAGTTGAGGGCCCATTGCTGGGTTCTCTATTCTGTTCCATTGATCAAAGTGTCTATTTTTGTACCAGTACCACACTGTCTTGATGATCACAGCTTTGTAGTACAACCTGAAATCTGGCATTGTGATGCCCCCAGCTATGGTTTTCTTTTTTAAAATTCCCCTGGCTATTCGGGGTTTTTCTGATTCCATACAAATCTAAAGATGATTTGTTCCAACTCTCTGAAGAAAGTCCATGATATGTTGATAGGGATTGCATTGAATGTGTAAATTGCCCTGGGTAACATTGACATTTTCACAATATTAATTCTGCCAATCCATGAGCATGGGATATTTTTCCATCTCTTTGTGTCTTCCTCAATTTCTTTCAGAAGTGTTCTATAGTTTTTAGGGTATAGATCCTTTACCTCTTTGGTTAGGTTTATTCCTAGGTATCTTATGCTTTTGGGTGCAATTGTAAATGGGATTGACTCCTTAATTTCTCTTTCTTCAGTCTCATTGTTAGTGTATAGAAATGCCACTGATTTCTGGGCATTGATTTTGTATCCTGCCACATTGCCGAATTATTGTATGAGTTCTAGCAATCTTGGAGTGGAGGCTTTTGGGTTTTCTATGTACAGTATCATGTCATCTGCAAAGAGGGAGAGTTTGACTTCTTCTTGGCCAATTTGAATGCCTTTTATTTCTTTTTCTTGCCTGATTGCTGAGGCTAGGACTTCTGGTACTATGTAGGATAGCTGTGGTGAGACTGGACATCCCTGTTGTGTTCCTGATCTTAGGGGAAAAGCTCCTGGTGTTTCCCCATTGAGAATGATATTTGCTGTGGGCTTTTCATAGATGGCTTTTAAGATGCTGAGGAATGTTCCCTCTATCTCTACACTCCGAATAGTTTGATCAGGAATGGATGCTGTATTTTGTCAAATGCTTTCTCTGCATCTGTTGAGAGGATCATATGGTTCTTGTTTTTTTCTCTTGTTGATATGATCTATCACGTTGATTGTTTTACAAGTGTTGAACCGCCCTTACATCCTGGGGATAAATCCCTCTTGGTCATGGTGAATAATCTTCTTAACGTACTGTTGTTCCTATCTGCTAGTATCTTGTTGAGAATTTTTGCGTCTGTGTTCATCAGGGATATTGGTCTATAGTTCTCCTCTTTGGCGGGATCTTTGTCTTGTTTTGGAATCATGGTGTTGCTGGCCTAATAAAATGAGTTTGGAAGTATCCTGTCCCTTTCTATCCTTTGGAAAAGCTTTAGTAGAATAGGTATTATTTTTTCTTTAAATGTTTGATAGAATTCCCCTGGGAAGCCATCTGGCCCTGGATTTTGTGTCTTGGGATGTTTTTGATGACTGCTGCAATTTCCTTCGTGGTTATTGGCCTGTTCAGGTTTTCTATTTCTTACGGTTCCAGTTTTGGTAAATTGTGGTTTTCCAGAAATGCATCCATTTCTTCTAAATTGCCTAATTTGTTGGCATATAGCTGCTCATAATAAGTTTTTAAAATTGTTTGTATTTCTTTGGTATTGGTTGCGATCTCTCCTCTTTCATTCATGATTTTATTAATTTGAGTCTTTTTTTTCTTTTTAATAAGGCTGGCTAATGGTTTATCTATCTTATTAATTCTATGAAAGAACCAACTCCTGGTTTTGTTGATCTGTTCCACAGTTCTTTCGGTCTCTATTTCATTGAGTTTTGCTCTAATTTTCATTATCTCTCTTCCATGTGGTGTATGTTTTACTTGCTGTTTTTCTCCAATTCCATTAGGTGCGAGGTTAGTTTGTGTATTTGAGCTTTTCCATATTTTTAGGGAGGCTTGTATTATGATATATTCCCCTCTTAGGACCACTTTTGCTGTATCCCAAAGATTTTGAATGTTTGCATCTTTATTTTCATTGGTCTCCATGAATCTTTTAATTCTTCTCTAATTTCCTGGTTCACCCATTCATCTTTCAGTATGATGCTCTTTAACCACCGCGTGTTTGAGTTTCTTTCAAATTTCTTCTTGTGATTGAGTTCTAGTTTCAAAGAATTGTGATATGAAAATTTGCAGTGGACAATCCCAATCTTTTGGTATTGGTTGAGACCTGATTTGTGACCCAGTATATAGTCTATTCTGGAGAAAGTTGCACGTGCACTTGAGAAGAATGCGTATTCAGTTATTTGGATGGAAAGTTCTGTATAGATCTGTGAAATCTATTTGGTGCAGTGTATCATTTAAGGCCCTTATTTCTTTGGTGCTGTTTTCCTTAGAGGAACTGTCATTTGCAGAAAGTGCCATGTGAAGTCTCCTACTATTAATGTATTATTATCTAGTATCTCTTTACTTTGTTTGTTAATTGATATACTTGGCAGTTCCCACATTAGGGGCATAATTATTCATGACTGTTGGGTCTTCTTGTTGGATAGACCCTTTAAGTATGATATAGTGTCTCTCATCATCTCTTACTACAGTCTTTGGGATAAACTTTAATTTACCTTATATGAGGATTGCTACCCCAGCTTTCTTTTGAGGACCATATTCATGGTAAGTGGTTCTGCACTCTTTCATTTTCAGGTGGTAGGTGTCCTTAGGTCTAAAATGAGTCTCTCATAGAGAGCAAATAGATAGGTCTTCCTTTTTTATCCAGTCCGATATCCTGCGTCTTTTGATGGGATCATTTAGCCCATTCACATTCAGAGTAACTATTGAAAGATATGAATTTAGTGTCACCGTATTATGTATTCAATCCCTCTTCTTCTGGATTATTTCTTTTGGCTTCCTCTTTCTTTTACAGGGTCCCCCTTAATATTTCTTGCAGAGCTGGTTTGGTGGTTACATATTCTTTCCATTTCTGCCTATCTTGGAAGCTCTTTATCCTTCCTTCTACTCTGAATGACAGCCTTGCTGGATAGAGTATTCTTGGCTGCCTGTTCCTTTTATTTAGTTCCTGAATATATCCTGCCAGCCCTTTCTGGCCTGCCAGGTCTCTGTGGAGAAATCTGCCACTAATCTCTTGTCTCTTGCTGCTTTAGGATTTTCTTTTCATCTTTGGAATTTACAAGTTTCAGTATTAAATGTTGAGGTGTTGAATGTTTTTTGTTGACTTTTAGGGGGGTTCCTCTCTATCTCTTGGATCTGAATGCCTGTTTCCCTCCCCAAATTTGGAAAGTTCTCAGCTATGTTTTGTTCAAATATATTTTGTAGCCCTCACTGGAACCTCAATTATACGTGGATTCTTTCTTCTCAGCTCTCATTTATTTCCCTAAACCTTTCCTCATGATATCCTGTTTCTTTTTTCCTCAGCTTCCTTCCTTACCATCAACTTGTCTTCTATGTCACTCACTCTTTCTTCCACCTCATTAACCCTAGCAGTTAGGACATCTAGTTTGGATTGTATCTCATTTATTTTTAATTTCAGCCTGATTAGATCTAAATTCTGCAGTCATGAAGTCTCTAGAGTCCTGCATGCTTTTTTTCCAGAGCCAGCAGTAGCTTTATAATTGTGCTTCTGAATTGGCTTTCTGACATCGAATTGAAATCTATATTCTGTAACTCTGTGGCAGAGAGTACTGTTTCTGATTCTTTTTTGGTGAGTTCTTCTTTATAGTCATTTTGCTTAGTGCAGAGTAGCTGTATGAGCGGGCTGAGTCAAGAATATCAACCACGACCTAAGTAAATTTCACCCTACATGATTCTGATGAGGTCTGAGGCCAGAAAATGAAAGAGATGATCAGAACAAAATTAAAAAAAAAAAGGATCATTAAAGTGAAAAGCAAACTTTAAAACAAAGTAGTAAAAATTAAAAGCCAAAAATCCCAAAGTAGTAAAAAATAAAAGCAAAGAAGAAAAAAGAAAAAGAAAAAAAAAAAAAGTAGAGAGGAAAAAGGGAAAAAAAGAAAAAAGGGGAAGGAGGCTAGGAGATAGTAGTGGTGAAGAAGTTGTAGTGGAGAGGGAATGTAGTCTACCTGAGAGGTCCTAGAGGATGATCCCCTTGGTTCTGAGTATACTAAGTTCTGTATGTTAGAAGATGCTCAGTCCCAAATTTATATAAACCAGAAATACTTGTAGAGGGCCCCAATATTGACCATCAAAACATAAATGAGATAAAAGAGGTGGGCAAATGGGAATGAGGAATCTCATGGAATGAACCAGCACGGTACACCACTTGGTTCTGGGGGTATGCTGGTCATGTTTTAGAAGGTATTAACTTCCGTCATTGTAGAACAAAATGGGCAGAGAAAACAAAAAACACAAAACAAAACAAAGTATCTTGTATATCTCCCAAAATTAAGTTGAGTATGTTGAAGGGAATTTAGAAGTAGGAAATATATCTAGGACATGTAATTGTAGAAATATGAAAGTCAAAAAGGAAGAAATTTAAAAGTGAAGAGGTGGCCAAATATTGTAGTTAAGGTGGGAAAAGAAAAAAATGCAAATTTATAGTCTGATATATAAAAACCTGGTGTACTGGAAAAAGGGGGGAGGGAAAGAGGGGCACCCTCTAGTTCTATATATATTGTAAATCCCTCAATTTCCCCTGGAGCTTCCCAGCACTGCCCGGTCCAGAACTTGCTCTTCCCCTGTCCTTCCAGCTGGTCTTCTGGGGCAGGGGCTGCTGTACTGGTTCTCAGGTGTGTGCACCTGGGGGAACTGCCCCCTCCCCCCCACCAGGTGCACGGCTCAGTGGGAGCTGTAGACCCCGTGAGGCCCCTTTTCCCTGGCGGCCCCGCACCCCCAGGCACAGGGTGACCCCAGGAGGGACACCCCCACTGGCGGCGGCCAGGTCCCCAGCCCTGGAGTCAGCTCCCCAGGAACCACCACAGTCTCCCGGTCCGCAGGGGTCTGGGTGCTCCCGGGGCGGGGGGCGCTGCCCTGCACAGCTGGGGGCCCCGGGGCAGGAGCGTCCTCGCTGTCCTGGGCCCTCCCCGCCTCCGCCTGTCCCGGGGGGGAGCAGGATCCCGGCCGTGTCCCCAAACCCTTCTCTCTGTAGCATTCCTGCTATTCTCTCTTTAAATCTCAGTGGATTTATAGGTGTTCAGGATGGTTTGAAAGTTATCTAGATGAGTTGGTGGGGGCAGGTGACTTGGGGACCCTGCTCCTCTGCAGTCTTGCCCCACCTTCACACATGACCTTTGAATGGACAGAATTCAACTTGGAAAGGTAGTTAAGGAAATTTAATTCATTGATGTCTTATAACAACTATTATGAGTATTCAGCATAATTAAGCTCCTGTTGCTTGCAGTAACCATGAGATAGCCCACTGAAATTTGAAGTTTAGCCCAGTTTTTGGCTAACACGTACTTTCATGGGCTACTCTGTAATTTATCATTTATTTAATTGATAATAGCTGTGTGCATACCACATCTGTTGGTAGGAGCTGGGGAAGCATTATAAAGCAAAGGAAGGTCCTGCCTTCCTAGTACTTACCATTGGATGGTAGAGATAAGTAAAGATATAGGTAATTTTTTATTTTCTAAGATTTATTTACTTGTTCATGAGAGAGAGAGAGAGAGAGAGAGAGAGAGAGGCAGAGTTAGAAGCAGGCTCCTCCCAGGGAGCCTGATGTGGGACTTGATCCCCAGATCTAGGATCAGGCCCTGAGCCAAAGGCAAATCCTCAACTGCTGAGCCACCCATGCCCCAAAGATACAGGTAATTAAAGCAAGTCTCAAACACTGAACTAAATTTAAAGAAAAAGGAACTATATAGGCTTCTTTGTGAACACCTAAGAGATGTTGGCACATACTTGTTGAAGATGGAAAAGCCTTCCTAAGGAAGTGATGTGTACTTTTATTCATAGAGAATATGTAGAATTGCCTAATAGGAATGGGACAATGAAGCAACTTCAAAAATTTCTGTCATAGGAAAGAACATATATTGAGATACAGAAGTATTAAAAATACACGGAATTAAAAATAGAAATGACCAAAATATAGGATATAAGGAAAATAGTAAGAATTGATCCATCATTTTCTAATATCTACTATATTGTATAAAGTTATGCAATATTTGACAATTTAATGTTATAACATCTGCAATGTTGCATCCCAAAACATATCGTTCAACATTTCTTCTGTGTTTGCATTAAATACTTGCCGGATGCTGTGTTACCTCAGTTGCTAATAAAGTGACTGAAGTGCAGGGAAGGTAAGGGCTCATTTTTCACTCTCATAAAAAATTGCACCCTATAGCTGTTAAAAGTGAAATTTGAAACCAGATTATCTGACTAAACTTAGTGTTGTTTCACTAAAATAAAACCAAAAATAAAACACATACACACAAACATACAGATTAAAAACTATGCATATCCAATTTGAATTGGAAACTCAGTATCTTGCCATTAGGTTTAAATTACACAGTTATAACACTAGAATATGCAAAGACATAAGGCCCTTCATTCCTATAACTGAACCAAACTTAACTTTTGAGCTTTCAGTTTCTTGTGGAATCCTAAAACGCATTCTTGCCAATTCAAGGTGTTTAGTCATTTCTAGTTTAAATCACTGTTCCTTGGCTAATGTTGGAGTCCAAGTTTCACAAACTTATCATATGCTTTTCCTTTTCCATGATGGACACCTAACCCCAACAGACAGCCTACTTGCATACCTAATATCTGGAGTAATAGTTCTAGAATTTTAGCACTGCATTGGCCTAGGGGCCACACTGTGGAGTGGAGTCACTCCTATTTGTTATTTGTCCAACTCTGACTCTGCTTGTATTCATGGTTGATGACTAGATTTCTACTATGAGCTCCAGTACTCCTTATCAAGGCTGGATTTTTTTTTTGGTACATTAAAAGATAAATTGAAGCATATTAACAATTCAGGCAAAACCAATTCCAATCAGTCGTTGCCAAACTGGAAGTGGTTAGAAACACTCCTCTCAAAGGAGGGAGGAGAAAGATTATTGCAGAGAAGGTGTGGAAGAAAAGAAAGGAAATTATTTGGCTATAGCCTCAGGCCTAGTTGACTGTTTGTGACTGGTTGTCCTTAGCTTTCAATTTCATAATCTTGATACATTTATAGACAGATTTTGGTTTGCTTATGTAGGCTTTCACAGCCTTTAGAGCCACCTCAGCCTAATGGCCTCTTTAATTAACTTAAAAAGTATGTGGCATCTAGCTATTTTTCCTAAAATTTTCAAAATTTCCCCCACATTTCTTAGAAAGTAGGGTCTCTGTAAAACTGCCTGCAACCCTCTGTGTAGTCATCTCACTCAACCACTGTCCCTGATACCACAAAGGACATGAAACTCTGCTAAAGAGGTGGCTCTTGCCCTCTCCTTCAACTTTGGAAATATGTTACATTTGCCCTGTACTTTGGGATCACCTCAGGTTATCTTTGGTTTCTGCTGTTTCTGATTTACTTTGGGGATAGAATCTGGGGGGATATAGGGACTGGAAGTCCCTAACGGTGAATAAATTTTCTTTTTTACTTTTTCTTTGTTTAAATCCTAGCCTGAAATCCAGAAATGGTTTACATTTCCTCCCTATGTGGAAGTTTAAAAAAAAACAAGGTCTTAAACAATCATGGGCACATCTTCAACCCATGTGTTAACTGTGCTCTAAATTTCCTTCGTGGGATACCAGGTGGCTCAGAGGTTTAGTGCCTACCTTTGTCCCAGGCGTGATCCTGGAGTCCCGGGATCAAGTCCCACATCAGGCTCCCTGCATGGAGCCTGCTTCTCCCTTTGCCTGTGTCTCTGCCTCTCTCTCTGTGTGTGTCTCTCATGAATGAATGAATGAATGAATGAATAAATTTCCTAGGATACATTCTCTTGCTGTTGGAAGCCAAGATTTTTAGATCTCAAAACACCATTTTTCTTTTCTTAAGCACTTAACTCTTAAAATTAAAATGCTAGACTTTGTAGACTATGCATGTGTAAGGCATTTAAAAAATCCATTTATATATTCAAGCAACTTTGTTCTAAGTTGCATCTGACAAGCTTTTCAAAGCAAAAAAAAAAATCACTGAATTATTCAATAAGGACAACAGCAAAAACTTTGGGAATGAAAAAATATTGATTATTAGCTGAAAAAATATCTTTACTCACATACTTTATCGATATTCTTATGATATATTTGCAATGATTTTATCATTATACAGTGTATGAGCTAAATTGTAACACTCAATGGAAATTTAAGTAATCAATTAACTTGTAATTACTAGTCGAGAACATTTGCTAAAATACGTAAATACACAGGCATTTTGTATAACAAATAGTACAATATAGCTAAAAAAAAAAACAATAAAAAAACGGTATTGTCCATAAACCAAAGATTAAGCTGATACATAACATTAGACAAAGCACACTTTTGAAAAATTGCATAATAAAAATAAAGAAGAGAAAATTAGGCCTACATATGACCTACAGAAAAAATTGGTGCTAAATATGGATAGGCAATTTAGGTTAGAGTGAATACATAATGAAATCTAAATTAATTGTCAAAAGAACTGGGAGAAGAAATTGGCTCTGGTTCATTTGCTGATAAATTTCTTATTTTTTTTTCTCTTTTTTTTTTGATCACGATGTCAATTAAAGACTTCGGGATTCTAGGAAAAGCTGAGATGTTCAATTAATAGGCTTCCATTTAAATATTCTTTAATTAATTTAATTTAAAGAATAAATCAATTTCATTTAATAAGTCTATTTTTTCTTTGCCTTTTAATTTTAAAGGTGTTTTCAGATTCAGTATCGTGTGAGTTGGTATCTTACTGGGTTACAGCTAACAGAAATTGGAAGATGTCTGACACAGACCATTACTAGCATGGATTTAGAGGTCTTTTGTTGCCAGAGGCAGTCTCTGCAATTCTCTTAGCCTATCTTTATAAGCTATAACCTCATGGCTATAGGATATTCACTGTTGTTTTAGAAGTCACATTTATATTAAAGGCGGGATAAGGGCAGCTCCAGTGGTGCAGTGGTTTAGCGCCGCCTGTAGCCCGGGGTGTGATCCTGGAGACCCTGGATTGAGTCCCCCATTGGGCTGCCTGCATGGAGCCTGCTTCTCCCTCTGCCTGTGTCTCTGCCCCTCTCTCTTTGAATAAATAAATAATTAAAAAAATAAAAATAAATAAAGGCAGGATAAAACAGGGGAATATCATGCTGTAGGTGATGATAGCTCCCCTAATAATCGGCAAGAGCAAAAATATTGAGACCCCCCCCTTTTTTTCCTAGCAGATTTCTGCTTAAATTTAACACAGTTTAGGACAGTTTTAGATCACATGGCCACTTCTAGTTTCAAATGTGGAGAGAAAAATTGAAAAAGTCAAACTATGATTGACTTAATTCAATTATAATCTACAAATTAGGGACTAGAAACAGTATCAGGGTTCTTCTGTTAAGCCAATGAATAAGGGAAAATAGATATTAAGCTCAAAACAGATTCTACCACAAATTATCATCAAATTCTGACTATAAATTAGAACAAAATTCCTCTCCTGATTATCTAAATCATTGTGTTGTATCCCATATCATGAATGGATACAATATAAAATCACATAATTTCTTTAAGATATTAAATTCAAATGCCAAATTCAAGTGTCATTTACTCAGTCTAGAGGGCCAGTCTTTGTTATCCTTATATGAAAACTTAGAAACTTGGAAGTCTTAAATTGGGCAGTGAGCCACATTTGCCACCAATATTCCACGGCATTTGCAAATGATATCTCATGTAAAAGAGGCTTTCTCTAATTATGGAAACAGTGCCTATTGACCATAGGAAGCATCATAGTCTCTAATGCCTTGTTTGTTACAACAATGGATCCTACAATAGTACCTACAATCTGTTTGTGTGTTGTAGTAAAAGAATATAAAATATTCTGCTATCATCAATCACTGTTGTACCAAAACACAAAAATGACACAAAACAAAAAAACCCGAGTTTCCAGGGCAAATGCTCTAGTCTTTAGCTTTTTAGTTTTTAAACATATATACATTTTCTCAATGCTACCTGAGTTCCTGGACTTAGGGATTTCCATACACAAGTTATGCTCAGAACAAAGTGTTAACCTAAATTCTAGTATTCATTCAAACTTCTTTATCTCTATTGATATACTTACATTTCTTTTAAGTGAAATCTTCCATTTGGCATGAGTCAGGACCAACTCAGTTTTTTGGGTTTTGTTTTCTTTTTGGTTTGTTTTATTTATTTATTATTTTTTTTAAAGAGAGAGAGAGGTGGAGGGGTGAGTGAAGGGGGGGAGAGGGAGAGACAATATTTTTTTTAATTTAATTCAATTAGCCAATATATAGTACATACTTAGTTTCTGATGCAGTGTTCAATAAGTTGTATATAACAGCGACTGTTCATCAGATCCTGTGCCCTACTTAATTCCCATTACCCAGTTATCCCATCCCTCCACCCACATCACCTCCAGCAATCCTCAGTTTGTTTCATATAGTCAAGAGTCTCTCATGGCTCTTCTCCCTCTCTGATAACTTCCCATTCGGTTTCTCCAATCTTACCCTATGATCCTCTGCTCTGTTTCTTATAATCCACATATGAGTGAAACTATATGATAAGTGTCTTTCTCTGATTGAATTATTTATCTCAGCATAATACCCTCCAGTTCCATCCACATTGATGTAAATGGTAAGTATTCATCAGCTCTGATGGCTGAGTAATATTCCATGGTATGTGTATATATATATACATATATATATATATATACACATACCACCTTTTCTTTATCCATTCATCTGTTGATGGACATCTAAGCTCTTTACAGTTTGGCTATTGTGGACATTGCTAGACTTTCCTGCTCTGAATATTGGGATGCAGGTACCCCTTTGAATCAATACATTTGTATCTTTGTGGTAAATACCTAGTAGTGCAATTGCTGGGTATTGGGTAGCTCTATTTTTAACTTCTTGAGGAACCTCCACACCATTTTCCAGAGTGGCAGCACCAGCTTGCATTCCCACCAGCAGTGTAAGAGGGTTCTCCTGTCTTTGCATCCTCACTAGCAATTGTTGTTTCCTGCCTTGTTAACGTTAGGCATTCTGACTGGTATACGGTGGTATTTCATTGTGCTTTTGATTTGTATTTCCCTGATGCCTTGTTATGTGGACTATTTTTTCATGAGTTGGTTGGCCATTTGTATGTCTTCTTTGGAGAAATGTCCGTTCATGTCTTCTGCTCATTTCTTGACTGGATTCTTTGTTCTTTGGGTGTTTAGCTTGATAAGTTCTTTATAGATGTTGGATAGTAGCATTTATCTGATAAGGCATTTGCAAATATCTTCTCCCATCCTATAGGTTGCCTTTTAATTTTCTGGACTGTTCCCTTTGCTGTGCAAAAGCTTTTCATCTTGATGAAGTTCCAATAGTTTATTTTTGCCCTTGTTTCCCTTGCCTTTTGGAGACATGTCTAGAAAGAAGTTGCTGCGTCTGAGGTCACAGGGGTTGCTGCCTGTGCCCTCCTCTAGGGTTTTGATATATTACTGTCTCATAATTAGGTCTTTCAACCAGTTTGAGTCTATTTTTCTGCATGGAGTAAGAAAATGGTCCAGTTTCAGTCTTCTGCATGTAGCTGTCCAATTTGCCCAGCACCATTTATTAAAAAGTCTGCCTTTTTTCTTTGCATATTTTTTCCTGCTTTGTTGAAGATTAATTGACCATAGAGTTAAGGGTAGCATAGTCATTTTAACAATACTTATTCTTCTAATCCATGAGCATACAATGTTTTTCCATCTCTTCGTGTCTTCCTCAATTTCTTTCATAAGTGTTTTGTAGATTTTAGACTACAGATCCTTTACCTCTTTGGTTAGGTTTATTCCTAGGTATCTTATGGTTTTATATGCAATTGTAAATAGGATTGACTCCTTAATTTAGCTTTTCCTTCTTTTTAGTGTGTAGAAATGCAACTGATTTCTGTGCATTGATTTGATATCCTGCCACATTGCTGAATTGCTATATGAGATCTAGCAATTTGGGGGTGGAGTCTTGAGTTTTCCACATAAAGTATCATGTCATCTGTGAAGAGTGAGAGTTTGACTTATTTTTGGCCAATTTGGATGCTTTTATTTCTCGCTATTGTCTGATTGCTGAGGCTAGGACTTCTAGTACTATGTTGAACAGTTGTGATGAAAGTGGGCATCCCTTTTATGTTCCAGACCTTAGGGGAAAAGCTCTCAGTTTTTTCTCATTGGTAATGATACTCACTGTGGGCTTTTCATAGATGGCATTTATGATATTGAGGTACATTCCCTCTATCCCTACAATGTTGAGATTTTTAATCAAGAAAGGATGCGGGGATCCCTGGGTGGCGCAGCGGTTTAGCGCCTGCCTTTGGCCCAGGGCGCGATCCTGGAGACCCGGGATCGAATCCCACGTCGGGCTCCCGGTGCATGGAGCCTGCTTCTCCCTCTGCCTGTGTCTCTGCCTCTCTATCTCTCTGTGACTATCATAAATAAATAAAAAAAAAAAAAAAAGGAAGGATGCTGTATTTTGTTAAATGCTTTTTCTGTATCAGTTGAGAGGATCATATGGTTCGTGTCCTTTTATTAATGTAATTTATTACTAATTGATTTGTGAATGTTGAACCACCCTTGCAGTCCAAGAATAAATTTCATATGGTTGTGGTGAGTCATCCTTTTAATATACTGATGCATCCTATCAGCTAGTATCTTGATAAGAATTTTGTCACCCATGCTCTTCATCAGGCATATTGGTCTATACTTCTTTTTGGTGGTTTGGTATGGTTTTGGGATCAAGGTAATACTGGCCTCATAGAAAGAGTTTGGAAGTTTTCCTTCCATTTCTGTTTTTTTGAAATAACTTCAGAAGACTGGGTGTTATTTCTTCTTTAAATGTTTGGTAAAATTTCTCTGGGAAGACATGGTCCTGAACTCTTGTTTGTTGGGAGGTTTTTGATGAATGCTTCAATATCTATGCTGGATATGGGTCTGTTCAATTTTTCTATTTCTTCTTGTGTCAGTTTTAGTAGTTCATATGCCACTAAGAGTGCACCCATTTCTTCCAGACTGCCTAATTTGTTGGCATATAGTTGCTCATAATATATTCTTAAAATTGTTTGTATTTCTTTGGTATTGGTTGTGATCACTTTCAATCATAATTTTATTAATTTAGGTCTTTTCTCTTTTGTTTTTGATAAGTCTGGCTAGGGGGTTGGTTATCAGTCTTATTAATTCTTTCAAAGAACCAGTTTCTAGTTTCATTTATCTATTCTGCTGTTCTCATTTCCATTTCATTGAGTTTTGCTCTAATCTTTGTTATTTCTCTTCTGTTTGCTTTAGGCTTTATTTGCTCTTCTTTCTCCAACTCCTTTAGGTGAAAGGTTAGGTTCTGTATTTGAGTATTTCTAAAGGTTTTGAAGAGTTGTGTCTTCATTTTTATTTGTTTCCATGAATCTTTTTTAATGCTTCTTTAATTTCCTGCTTGATTCATTCATTCTTTAGTAAAGTGTTCTCTAACCTCCAAGTATTTGATTCCTTCCAAATTTTCTCTTGTGATTGAGTTCAAGTATCAAGCATTGTGGTTTGAAAATATTCAGGGAATAATCTCCATCTTTAGTATCAGTTGAGACTTGATTTGTGACCCAGTATAGATTTATTCTGGAGAAGGTTCCATATGCACTTGAGATGAATGTGTATTCTGTTGCTTTAGGATAGAATGTCCTATGTATATCTGTGAAATCCATCTGGTCCAATGTATCATTCAAAGCCCTTATTTCCTTCTTGATCTTTTGCTTAGATAATCTGTCCATTTCTGTAAGTGGGGTGTTGAAGTCCCCACTATTATTGTATTATTATGTGTTTCTTTAATTTGGTTATTAATAAGTTGATATAATTGGCTGCTCCCAAGTTAGGAGCATAAATATTTATAATTGGTAGGTCTTCTTGTTGCATAGATGCTTTGAGTACAATATAATGTCCCTCTTCATCTCTTTCTACAGTGTTTGGTTTAAAACGTAATTTGTCCCATATGAAGATTGTTATCCCAGTTCTCTTTTGAGGTCCATGATCACAATAAATCATTCTCCAAACCCTTTTTCATTCTGGAGGTGTCTTTAGGTCTAAAATGAGTATCTTGTAGATAACATGTGGATAGGTCTTGCTCTTTTATCTAATCTGATACCCTGTGTCTTTTTTTTTTTAAAGATTTTATTTATTTAATCATGTGAGACACAGAGAGAGAGAGGCAGAGGCACAGGCAGAGGAAGAAGCAGGCTCAATGCAGGGAGTCTGATGTGGGACTCGATCCTGGGTCTCCAGGATCACACCCTGGGCTGAAGGCAGCGCTAAACCGCTGAGCCACTCAGGCTGCTCCCCTGTGTTTTTTTTTTTTTTTTTTTTTTAAATTCAGGACTGAGCCTGATGTGAGGCTCTATCTCACAACTCTGTGATCATGACCTGAGCTGAAATCAAGAGTCAGAGGCTTAACCAACTAAGCCACACAGGTGTCCCAGAGCCACCTCAGTTTATTAAGTGTAATTTCAAATCTCAAAAGTTGGGGTCTGGGATTTTGATCACATTCTTTTAGAGAGATGTTTATGTTCCTTATGCACATAGATCCACATTCTTCCTAGAACACTATATAACATTAGCATGTATTGTTGAGATGTGATGAATATGTGGGAGTGAATTGACTCTTCAGGTCAAGAGCTGGACCAGAGTTCATATACAGCCCAGGGGGGTGGTATATCCATACTGGTTGTTAAAATATTTCTGCATTTCTCAGTGCTTTCATTATTGTACTTTGAACTTCTGGACCCTTCTGCACCTTTTCCCTCTCAAGCATATAATATGTTACTATCTCTTGTCACAACAAAAGTTCTCCACAATGGAGCTCCACTGCTATAGCTAATGTCAGTTCTTGATTGGTCCTTACTTTTACTATTGTGCTTCTAAAAGATTTTTAATGTTATGCCTGGGTTCATCCCAAGCTCAAAACTATAAAGTTATGCAGTTATATTAGAAAAATGGGGAAAAACTAGTCTTGCAAGATATAACTGAGAGTATTTTTGTTTTGTTTTGTTTTCTATATGATAAAGGAGAGTCTATTTCCAGTTGTCCTTCCAGGTACAAAAATACACCCAGAAATTTTACAATAAATACTGCTATTCTCTAGATTCCCAAATAAGTACCATGTTGTGTTGTTATATATCCCATTGCTGAGATTATACCTATTTATTTTCTCCAAATTATGAGCTATTTATCTAATCCAAGAGCGAAGGATGGCATGCTACTAAATGGCATCTTTTATTTTATTTTTTTAAGATTTCATTTATTTATTTATTCATGAGCAACACAGAGAGAGGCAGAAGCATAGGCAGTGGGAGGAGAAGCAGGCTCCATGTAGGGAGCCCAATGTGGGACTCAATCCTGGGACACTGGGATCACGCTGAGCTGAATGCAGATACTTAACCACTGAGTCACTCAGGCGTCCCAAATAGCATTTATTAAATAATAATTGTTTGTGTATTGGAAAATATGACTAAGTAAATACAAGTATATTTCTTAAATATCACTAAATTTCAAAATTTAAAAAAGTAAAAATCAACATTTATTTATTTCATATAGGCTAACTGGATTATGAACTCTGTATGTTTTAATATTTTTTAAAGATTATTTATTTATTTATTTATTTATTTATTTATTTATTTATTTATTTATTTTAAACACACAGAGAGAGATAGAGAGGCAGAGACACGGGAGGAGGGAGAAGCAGGCTCCATGCCTGGATCCCGACATGAGACTCAATCCGGGGACTCCAGGATCACACCCTGGGCCAAAGGCAGGTGCTAAATCGCTGAGCCACCAAGGGATCCCCTGTATATTTTAATCTTATGAATTCTCTAAAACAAAATCTTCAAATCTACATAGGATTTATTGATTTTTTCTCCTATCCAACCTATAGTATTATTTTAACTATATTTTTCTCTGAGTACTAAACTCAACATAATTATTTTTGCTTAAAATTTAAAAGGTGTTTATAAATTAATCCTCAAGTTCTCCCATTGTTTATTTTCTTCCTAGTGGACCTTGACCTGGTTTATTCCATTGTTAAAATTATACTAGCCGCCCTGTCTATACTACTACATACTATTTGGCCTCAGCAATTACTATCTACACTCAAAACCTAACCTATTTTAAGAGGGGATCTTTCAGAGAAATATACTTCTTTGTGTTAATGTTTAATCACCGTAACAACCATTTCAGGGGTTTGTGTTTAGTAGGATTTTTTAAATAAATGTTAATAAATTATATTTTAATGCTTTCACTTTTTGCTATTTATCATATATTTAGCAAAATAGTAGAAGGTAATTAAATTTGATGCAGTTACCATCAAGTTATAGAAATTCTACAAATCACCACTTACATTTAATTACATTCCAACAGAAACCAAAATTTAAGAATTCATTTGAGACTCTGATTTAATATTAGTGAGTATATATAAATTTGGCATTGGCTCTTATTTCTGTCTTCATTGAAAGAAGTGTTAAATGAGTTGATTTAACAATTTTTAAAATTCACATATTAATTTTCCTCACTGGATATGAAATTCTTCCTTTCATGTTAAATTAAAATTGAATTGAATCTATTAAATGTGGCAACTTTTGTGATTAATATAAAACATTTAATTTATGACTGATCAAAGCTTTAAACACAGATGCAGGTAGAGTAAACTGAATTCATTATTTTTCCTTAAGGATAAAGAAGCATTATGGGTTACAAGGCAAGGAATACTCTCAAGCTAAAGTTATACCAGGAAACAAAATTACCTAATTAATATTGGGGTAAATTAGACTCAAGAAGAGAAAAAACAAAAAAATTATATTCTGTTGAGCATGAATTACAACAGTCTTAGGATAGTGTAAACATATGGTAATATGTGCTGTCTTGTGGCCATTGGCTTTCTGGAACTGCGAACAGGATACCTGCATTCAATAAAATTGGTAGATGGCTAAATTAGGGACACCTATGAAGGACCCCTCATGGGATTGCCTGGGGCCTCTGTTCAACTTCTCCCTCTTTCCAATCCGGTGTACTACTATCTTACTGGAGTTGTTCCTGAGAATATCACCTAATATATCTTGTGCAGCCAAATCTTAGAGTCTATTTCCAAGGGATCCCAGGCTTGGGAGCTGGCAGAAAATTCGTTTCTAGGAAGAATAAAAAATGGAGATGAATTACCTGGAGGCAAGCTAAAATGAAGACTCTTATTGCTCATGGAAGGTAGGGTATCATAGCCACTGACATGGTGCTAGACTACAATTGCTAAATGTACAACAGTGATAATCTAAGATAGAATTACTGTGGAAGAGATTACACTGGAGAGTATATTTCTTAGATTTTGGGAGTTGGGAGATATAATCATGATAAGGCTGTTTCATGCAGAGTAATGAATGGCATTTCTGATTGGTAAAGTCCTAGGAGAAGAAATGGAAAAATCTGATACATAGACATCTGGTAAACAGGCATACATATGAAATTATGGGAAAAGTGTGACCTTTTATAATGCTGTGTCCCCAGAAGGAGAATACATATGTGTAGAACCAAACTGATGGCCCTAGTGATTGCCCTTATTAGCCTTAGTTCCAGTGACTTATTTGGATCTTTGTGTTTTCTGACCTGAAACTCTAATTTCTACAGTACAAGATGTTGCAGTTTTCAGAGGTTGAATACTTGTAGGATTTTGACTAAACATAATCTGTTGCTGCCCCATGATTACTTTGGGCTCTCTGTGCCAAGAACCCTGCAGTAAATTAAAAGTGATGCTACACTGGCAAGGATAATTGATATTGACCATCAGGAGTATATACAGTTGCTCTGATATAATGGGGGCTAGGAAGAAAGTATTTACTACCATATTAACCCTCTGGGGCATCTATTTGATCTTCTTTGTCCAATTTTGTTGGTAAGTGGGCAAGTGTAGAACCAATGATCTAAGAAGGACATGGAGATCAATAAACTCAGACCTCTTAGGTATGCAAATCTGGGGTACCTCACCAGGTAAGTCACCTAGACCAGCGGAGATTTTAGCCAACAGGAAAGGAAATCTAAAACATGTGGTATAGGAAACAAATAATGAATAGACAGAGCCATGAGATCAGCTGTGGGGTTGAGAAAATTTTTGTTCCATTAACCTTCTTATAAATTGTCCAGAAAATAAATCAGGCAGAAACTTGGACAATATATTCCCAGGAAAAGTGAAGTTATTATATTAAGCAAATAGATTATAACTATTCAAGAGGTGGACTGTGTTGGAAGCTACAGATTTGACTCAACCACACCTTCAAGACCAAAGCAGTCAGTACTGCTGGAACTGAGAGCTACAGACAGCTCACAGATGGGGCTCAAAGAATTTCCCACTATCAAAGGTAACAGCTTCCCCACTGTTACAGCCTCTCCAAGGGACAGACCACTTCCAAATATTGGTCCATGTGGCGTACAAAGGCTCAAACTTCTTGACTCCAAATGGGATACTTCTGAAGTGCCATCAGCTAAGGCTTCTGTTATAATTGAATTGCAGTTCATATTCTCCCTCTGCCTAATCTTGCTTCCTCACTCATAAATTGGATGGATAAATAGTAGAATGGTAAATATGAAAGTATACCATTTGATCACAGACTAGTCTTTGTTGAAGATCTGCATACTCTTTAAATCTATCCTTTTCTGAAGATCATTCAGAAAAATTTCCATGTACTCCCAGGGGTATACATGCCACATTTGGAGACTGATACACTTACCTACCATTAAATATTCTTTACATGTGTAATCGCCATTATAAATCATGTTTTGAAAGATAAAATACCAGAATTAGAATTCATCCTGAGAAAAATAATTTCTTTAAGCTCCTTTTAAATATTTTATCAGCTATAACAATTTATTTACTTCCCTATGTCTTTCATTAAATGTCAAACATTTGCATTTTATTCAAGGTTTATGTCAAACTATCATAACACCTGCCCTCTAATAATCAGTAGCTATGCATTTTAAAATGAATATGTGAAGAATCTGTACATGAAAGATATGCATACTACTGAACTAGATGTCATTTGAAATAAATTATCAGTGAAAGACTAAAAAGGTGGTAGGATTCAAGAAGCCTATTTTTATAAACCAAATCCTTTGTTCTTGCTATAGAAGAAAAAATGAGGTTATTTCCAACTCAGGCAACAGTGTGATATTAGGTATGACTGGAATCTCACTAGGCAGATGTGCAGTCACTGTAAATGCTGATAGTGTTCTTGTTTAGTACAAAATGTTTATAATTTCTCATGTAATAAATGACAGCCTGTGACAGATTTCTTCCAAATAAAGGTCAAATTTTGCACTAGCCTGTCATAATTGATCTTTGCACAAAAATAGAAACAGAAAAGTCCCAAGAATTTCTGTGGAAATATCTTTAGAGATTCTCTTTCTCTGCTGCAGAATGTTTTCTACCATATAGGTTAAGAATTTATTTTTTATTTCACATTATGACAGCACATTTTCAAAACAAGTAATATTTATATGTAAATTTTGCAGGGATATAGCATATATTACTTAATGAAGATGTCTAATGTTTCTGGAGAACTAGCATTTAATGAAATTAAGTCATCTGTCTCTGAAAATAAGTCATAGCTATCCTCAGAACTGTAATAAATACTTATAGATCCCGTGGTGCAGTTATTCTCAACTGGGGCCAGGGTCTGGGGCCTGGGGCCTCTATCTCTGGTAGAGGTCAGGGACTCTGCTTAACATCCTACAATGAACAGCAGAGTCCCCCCATAATAAGGAATATCCAGCTCAAGATATCAATAGTATGGTAACTGAGAAGCTCTGATCTAGTGATCTAGCGAGAGGCCTAAAATATTGATTCCCAAGGTATTAGATAATATTCAGATACACTTTTGGAAGAATCATTTGTTTTCAAATGATTCAGAGATGGATTTATAAAAAAATTCTAGAAAAGAGTTTCCTTATATAGCCACTTTAATGACAAAGAATTTGGGTAGTATATAAATTTTCCATAATTGTTTTAGACACAAAAATCTAAATGTAGGATAAATTTATTATTTTAATTATTCAGCTGTTATTTAATTTGGAAAGAAATAAATATAAAAACAAATAATATAAATATAGGTGAATGATCTGACTAGTAGCTAAGAGACTACTTTTTGTTTTGTAAATTCCTCAAATGTATACAGATTTATAAAAACTCATCTGCCCCTATCTATTCAACCTATAAAAAAAAGTATAGGATTCCTGTGACTTAATGGTATTATCAATTCTTTTTCTTTTAAATCTCTATATACTACTATTTTATTTCCTTAATATCTCTTGCTTTGCCAGTTAGGTTTTTAGTGTTTACTTCCTATTACTAAAGGCACACATGTGGATAATTTTAAATACTTCATATTATTTATTATTTATTATTTAGTGTTTACTTCCTTTTACTAAAGGCACGTATGTGGATAATTTTAAATACTTCATATTATTATTTGTTTTCTGTGGACCTACCTATTCTATATTCTTTTCTTGTCTTACTTAATTCAGATTTTTAAAGTGGTTTATAATTTATAAAGCTTTTTTAGCCTATACTAACTTGCTATGTATATTATTTTACTACTATTCTATAGATTAAAACATTTAATTTTTAACTGTTACAGTTTAATGGAAATTGCTACTTTTACTAATACCGCTTGAAACTTGGAACATTTAACTCCATTTACTTCTTCCCACATTTTGAGTTACTGTTCTAAGTTTAAAGCCACAAACACTTCTTACTTTGTATCTCCACTTATTTTATTACTATTCACTTATTTTTATTATTTTCTTATTATTTTTTCTTTGTGCTCTCCTTACTGCACTTCTATGTTTCCATGTAGGGTCATTTTCCTTCAGTCTTCTTCACAAATCACTTTCAAATTCTCTTAGTCCTGATTGTCTGGTAGCAAATATTATCAGATTTTTATCAGAACTATTTATTTTACCTTCATTTTGAGGAATAGTACTTTGAGTTTTGGATTCCTTAAGTTTTCACACTTAGACATTGTCATTCCATTGTATTCAGGTTTCCATAATTTCTATTGAAAAAAAATTTGCTGTCTTAATATTACTCCTTTGAATCTAATGCACACTTTATTCTGGATGCTTATAAAATATTAAATTTGTATGATTTTTCCAGCAGTCTTACCATTGTGTGTCTCTAGCTGCAGTATTCTTACTATTTATTTTGCTTGGGATTCGCAGAGACTCTTGAACATGTGACTTGAGGTCTTTAATCAGCTTTGAATTTTTCAGCCATTTTTCATTCCTATTATTTCCATCTATAATTGTAAGTCTGTTAGTCATTTTATGGTATCCAGTCTATATTTAATGTTGCTTTACATAAATCCATTTCTTTCCTTGTGTTTCTGTGTGAATATATTATGTGAATACAATTTATCCCATCTTCCAGTTTACTAATCCTGAATCCAATTGTGGCTAATACCTTATTAAGCCCATTTAATAACTTTTTAAAGGATTTTATTTATTTATTTATGAGAGACATAGACTGAGAGAGAGAGAGAGAGGCATAGACACAGGCAGAGGGAAAAGCAGGCTCCTTGCAGGGAGCCCAGTGTGGGACTCGATCCCGGGACTCCAAGATCACAACCTGAGCCACCCAGGTGTTCCCCCATTTAATAACTATTAATATCAATATTTTATTTTTAAAATGTAGAAAGTTATTTTTTAGTGGATATTAACAATCTGATTAAATTTTCCATCTTTTTATTTCTCCATCTCATTCTGTATCTGTTTATACAAATATCTGTACCATATTTTTGTCTGGTTTTTTATTGTACATTTTAAAAATATTGTTCCTTAGTTATATGGCTTTATATTTTGTTATGTCTAATATTTGCTTTATTGAATGTCAGAGGAAGTGTGCACTAAAAATATAGATATTTTTGGTAATGATATCTTCTTCCAGAGAGGAAAGCAATGTAATAATGGCTAATCATCCTTTTACAAAATATCTGTACTTATAGATGCTGGATTGTAAATCTGATAGAATTTGGTCCACTTTTAGCTCTGGTTTACAGATTTTTATTTTTCCTCCATTAGCGAAAGTAATATGGTGACTGTTGATTATATTAAGTAAATTAGAAATTACACTCAATAGAATTTAGGTTGCACCTCTGGTAAGCCATTGTTGGTGCAAATACAAGATGGTACAATTTCTAGGAAATTAAATTTGGCAAAATATAAAAGAATGACACAGGCTACAAGTTTTGACTCAACAATACCACTTGTAGGAATTTACCCTGAAGATACACTTCCAACAACATACTTTGTATGTTTGTATGTTATTCTTTGTATGTAGATGAGTATTTTTATAATTGAAAAATATTAGAAACTACCTAAGTTTCAAACATGGAGGCTGATCAAAATATTCAGCTTATGGAATATACATAAAAGTGTCTATTCTACAGCTGTTAAAGAATGAGAAAGGTGTCTATGAACTGACATGGTTTTATATTGAGAGATGTTTTTCAGTGAAAAAATATAAAGCAAAAATGTCATATATGGAAAGAAGTGACATGAGAACATATATATTTGTTTATCTTTATAAAAAGAAGCACAAGAAGTTTCTTACATACAATAGGCAGTGGATAAAGGAGTAGAAGGAATATATGAAAGAAATTATCTTCTAATTCTACACTTTTGTATAATTTTTGACTTTTGGAAACCAATAGTCAATATTTAGTGCTCCAAAAAATATATTAAATCAATAATGCTAGGAAGAGGAAAATAAAACTTAAAGAAAATATGAAACTAAAGCAAACAGGCCAATATGAATTTCCAATGAATAACCTAAGCACGTTGAGAGGGAAAAAAAATCCAGGACCACCAAATTTGACTATCTGTTCACAGTCCTGAGGGGATGGATGAGAGGGGAAATTCTGTACTCTTTTTAGTGGGTTTGTATTTGGTAGTGTTATGATTGAAGCAATTCTGAACAAATTTATATATATTGTGGACTGTGAGAATGGGTAAATATAATATTTTTAGGAGCCATAGTTCTCACAGGGGAATATGTGATACACAAAAATGGAATGGGGAAGACAAGAAAAAAGTCCCAGAGGAGATGTGTTGAAATTGAGTGTAGCACTTTGATTCCATTATTTCTAAAATACGTGTATGGGTATAATGTATATCTATGTGTATGTGGGGATGCATTTATATGTGTATATGTGTAAATACATAAATTTCTAGCACTGTCCACAAAATGGACTCAGAAACAAAGACAACTGCTTACCAATGAGCAGAATTACTGTCCTGATCTAAGTTTCTAATAACATAATTCATCATTCTCCACTAAAAGGAGCCTGAACTTTTTGTTGAAATAGTTGATACTAGGCCTGGGGCAGTGTAATACAAAATGTTACCGGACACTTTGCTGTTATGGAAAGTGAGGAAGTGCTCTAGAGGAGGATAGGGATAGTCGTAAGTACATAGGACCTAGCCTAAAAGAGCTCCAAGTGGCCAAAACTAGGATAATTTGAATATTAAAATAATGAAGGATAATAATAGAATAAGGCCAAAGTAAAAATGGAAAATCCTGAGTCCATACTGATATTAAACAACTACAACAAAAATAACAAATGAAGAGCAGAGAGAACTCTTACAGACAATTTCACAGGCTGATTGGTAGAGATAGTCTGGAGGTGAAAAGTCATCAGTTGTCATAATAAAAATTGACTCAGCCAAAAAAATAATCAATGGCTTATAAATATAAAGAAGAATTTGATGAGGAAGAGAATATCTGTATGGCTCAAAATTTATTCCTACATATACCGTATTTGCCAGAGAAAAATAGCAACTTGACTGAGTGATTAAAATTAACAGCATCAGTAAGAGGCAAATGGATATTGTGAGTTTACAGACACAATGCTCTGAGGACAATGATATCACATATGTAATATCCTTGCCAGGAATCCATAACTTGAATCTAATCATGAGGAAACAGACAAAACTAAAATGAAGAAAATTCCATGAAAAAAAAAAAACAAAACAAAACAGTGGTATGGAAGTGCACTCTTAAAAAAAAAAATCAGTGATACAAAAGATAATGTAAATGTGTAAAATTAGAGAGGAATACAAACCATGAGAACTCCTAAGTCTGGGAAACAAACAAAGAGTTGCGGAAGTGGGTAACTGGGTGATGGGCACTAAGGAGGGCACGTGATAAGATGAGCAATGGGTGTTATACTATATATTGGCAAATTGAATTCAAATAAAATATTTTTAAAAGAGTGTAAAAAAAATCCAAACCAAAGGAGACTAAACAGATAGGACGACTAAATATAATGCTTGATTTTAGATCGAAGCAATATATTGAAATGGAAAAAATATCCTATAAACAATGTATTCTGTTAACTGGAGTATGGTGGAGTATGGGTGACATATTGCATAAAAGCATCATATTAGTATTAAAATTAATGAATTGTATTAGCATTTATGGCTATGCTAGAGATTTTTTTCATTAATACTAGGGTCTTTTATTATTGAGATATAACTGACATTATACATATTACAGTGTGATTACCATTGTAATTCTGGCTAATACCTCCATCATGTCCTGTGTCTTTCTTCATAGTGCGCAGATTTAAGATCTAATCTCTTAGTAATTCTTGGGTATAGTACATGCTGTGAACTGGATCTCCAGAACATAGTCATCTTCTAACTGCAAGTTATTGTCCTTTATCAACATTTCCCCAATTTCCCCATCTCCAAGTAACTACCATTCTACTCTATCTTTCTAAAAGTTTGACTTTTTTTAGACTCTACATATAAATGATATCATGCACTATATGCCTTTCTCTGCCTAACTTAACTCACATAGCATTATTCCCTCAAGGTCCATCCATGTTGTCACAGATGGAATGATTTCTTTCCTTGTCATGGCTGAATAATATTTCGTTGTATAATACCACATCCTCTTTATCCATTCATACACTGACAGAAACTTGGGTTGTTTCAGTATCTTGGCTATTGAAAATAATGCTGCAATAAACAGGAGACTGTTTTATTATTATTTTGATATTCTGTTTTCATTTCCTTTGGATATATATACCCAAGTGGAATTGCTGGATCACACATAGTTATATTTTAAATTTTTTATGAATCTCCACATATTTTTAAAGTGGATGTATCAATTTATGTGCTCATCAACAGTGCACAAGGGATCGCTTTTCTCCACATTTTTACTTCACATTTGTTATGTCTTGTGCTTTTGATGATAGCCATTCTTACACATTGACATGAAATCCCATTGTGGTTTTGTTTTGCATTTCCCTGATGCTTGATGATTTTGTACATCTTCTCATGTACCTGTTGACCTTATTGTTAGTAAATATACTTTGAAATAGGAGTAAAGGCCTATGATATTTGCAACTTAATCTTAAATAGTTCATAAAAATATTAAAGGTAGATATTAAAGAAAGAGGATACAAATTAATAATAATGAATTGGATAAAATGTTTTTGTGGTTAATTTTATGTGTCAACTTGGCTTAGATGATGGTGCCTAGTTGTTTGGTGAGAAACTAGTCTAGATGTTGCTGTGTAGGTCTTCTGCAGATGTGGTTAATATTTACAATGAGCAGATTTTAAGTAAATATCACTCTCCATAATGTGGGTAGGACTCATCCAATCATTTAAAGACCTTAAGAGCAAAGACTGCACTTTCCAAAAGATGAAGAAATTTTGACTCAAGACTACAGTCATAGGAACCCTGCCTAAGTTTCTACCTGCTGACCTGTCCTAATGATTTTGGCCTAAAGATTGAAAGATCAACTTTTACATGAGTTTCCAATTTTCTGGCCTGTCCTACTGATTTCAAAATTACTAGTTCCTACAATTATGTGATTCAATTCTTTAAAATAAGTCTCTTTCTCCCCCTATACTCCATCTCTCTCTCTCTCTCTCTCTTTCTCTCTCTTTCTGTATTTATATACATACACAGTGGTTCTGTTTCTCTGGAAAACCCTAATATAACAGTATACATATGTATTATATAACACTATTCTTGAAATATTCTGTATGTTGAAGATTATCTCCATATAAAAAGTTTTATAAATTATAATATCTATTATAATTTGAACAGTCATTACAATATTAATTTGTTCTATCTATATGTATGCATATATATGTATATATGTATATTTGTTTTGTGTATTTTAAATAAATTTTAAAATTACTGCCAGTTTGTATTATATCACTAGCCAAATCTTCTAGTACATCAGGGAGGAATAAATTTTCAGTAGGATAATTTTTCTATCTATCTATATTTATCTTTATATCTAGTAAAGAATACTAGTAAAGAATATTATATATCTAGTAAAGAATGCTCTATCAACATATAAACCAGGCTGAACTATAACAGAAATTCAGACTTCTTAGAAAAAGTTTCCATTTAGAATTCAGAGATAAATTATACATTTTAAAAATTATATGCCTAAAAGAATTTAAAAATAAATTTATATAATGATAGCCTACACACTCAGACATCCACACACCATAATTTATAATATTACCTCCTGAAAGTTATGTGTTTTTTTTTTTCTCTAGCAACCCACTCGGTCCCAAATTTACCATATCCCTGAAGCATTTACTGATGCTCAGCTTCCTGAAAATGAAAATGTAAGTATTTGTACCTCTTTATAATTTATTCGACTAGTAAATGCTTATATTCCCTTTTGTTTTCAGCTTGTTTTATGCTTTCAAACACCACACACTTAGTCAAAGACTTTACCAACTCATACACTTTCAGTTCACATAAACCTTACTTTTATGTAGAGTTGTATTCCCTCATTTTCAACTCAATTAAAACAAACAAAAACAAACAGAAAGGCTTAGTCTTCATAAATCAGGCAAAATATCATAGTACTGAAAAGATAATAGAAAATTACAACCTTTGTTTAAATCCCAGTAAAGCTATAGCCACAAATAATGCTAAGAGAAGGCTGAATCATACAAATGCTGTAATTGATGTTCAAGTGGGAATACACAGAAAAGAAATGATTTCAATCTGGGTGACCAGGGAGTTTAAATTAAGCATGTGAAATAAAATGAATTCATCTGGATATAAAGACAAATTCCTTAGTTCATATAATTCATCTGATTGCTTTGCACTATCTCCTAACAACTATTCATAGTCATTTCCAATTTTGGGGCAATGCTTGTATCACTAGTAAATTATTTTATGAATTCCCAGTTTTAATCGTCCTTTGAATTACTGTATATATATATATATATACACAAACATATATATTTTTTACTTCCAAAAACAAAGATGGTATTATTGTGTTACCAGAGTCCTGTTTTTTTCCCACACATACTCGGTAGCATCTAGTTCTTTTGTTCAATGTATGGTAGTACTGTAATCAGCACTATTCAACTAGAATAACAATGTGTAAAATTCAATTCATAAATATTGATACTTGATATCTGATGGTTTCTTGAGAAAAGTTTTCTAGGAAACTTCTAGGAAAGAAGAATACCAGCATTCTCAAAGTTGAAAGGAATATCTCCCACTGTAAAGGACAGAAATAGCAACATAAACACACCCAGCATGTGTGGTGCCAGGTCATTGATTAAGCACTTTCCATGCATTTCTGCCTCAGAGAAAAGAGACCCATTCAACTCATTAATTCCTATTTCTATTCCGTATTCACCTTATAAAAGAAAATCCATTAAATTTTATATCTAAATACTTTTTTAGATAATCTTGTTTGAATGCTTCTATAGATGGGCAACCTGAAAACTTAACAAAGACATATGACCAAGGACGTTTAGTAATAGAGTGAATTCCTGGGTCTCACTACTCCTTGTTGTTACAAATATTTTATTGTGTTCTTAGACCTTTAAATCAAGAAATACTTAATAACAAGAAGATAACTCTCATATCAGTAACAAAACAGAAGTTTTGGGGTAGACTCTTCCTTAATGTTTTCGTTTATACAAGAGAACATGCTTTCTGATTACTCCCAGGATCCCAATGCCTTATCCATTGCTGGGGACAAATCAAAGAAGAAAAATGGAAGGTCATCTTTAGGTCACTGCTATTCAGTTTGCTGTGCCAAGCTGAAAACCCAGGCCATTAAATATGAAAATCCACTCATTGTCTCAGGCCTGATTGTATCCTGTCTTTCAGATCAGGCTCACCATAGTCATAGCAACCCTAATGGGCGGATGTGCATTGGACCACATCATTTGCAGGGTGTCTTTAACTGAGAAAAGTTTTGTTGAAAATATGTGTGATTAATGCCTTCAACTATTATCTCTAATTGAACAGACATGAAAGGGGGTCACTTTGTCGGCCCAGATAAGCCTATTGCATGGCTATTAAAGGCATATTCAGCCCTTGCTCAATTAATCCATTATTGCTTCTTGTCTTTGGTAACCATAACATGTTGTTGGAAGGCTGTGCAAAATTTGAGTAACTATTTGAAACACAGCTCCAGTAATCCTCTAGACATGGGTATAAGAGGAGTTGGGAAAGGCTATTTAGTGAAAATTGAATGTACTGTGCTGTTTGAATTAGTATTAAGCAGTAGTACTTTATTTTAATGTGTTTATATCAGAGTGATGCATCACCTTAACATTACCAGCTACTCAGCAAGATTCCCAAAGTTCCTCTATCCATAATATAACTAAAAGAGAGAATCAATAGACTCAAGCTCTGCACTGGAGTGTATGTGTGTATGTATGTATGTGTTGTGTGTGTGTGTGAGAGAGAGAGGGAGAGAGAGAGATTAAACATTCAAACTGTAAACAACTAAACATTCAAAGATATTCCCCTGACATTAAGTCAACATCTACATATTATATATGGAATATGACTTATGGGAAGTACATATTTTGAGGAATAAATTCTTCCCATTGACTTGTACTAATTCTGTGAGAATAGTCTATCTGGCAAAACTTTGAATTCTGGAGATTTTGGGTTATGATCAAATGGGCAAAAAAATGATTTTTATAGAGACTTAAAGGTAGTGTGTCTAAAATAGGTAAAAACAAAAATAGTGATGACTGTGTTTGTTATTTTGAATAGGTAAGAGCAAATTCTACTTTGCCAGTCAATGAGTTACTCAAAAATTGCAACGTGAATGGTGGCATTTATGATAATTCAGCCTGTGTTGAGCAATAGAAAGTACAAGAAATTAAATATAGCCAATTAAAGTTGCAGGAGAAAAGAGCTAATTGTTAAAATAATGAAAATCTCTTTCATAATTTATTAAGTTCAAGTTTGCCATCCATTTATAATATAATAGAATTAAATCTGCACATAACACATTAACACATCTGTGGAAAAACATTCCAAATAAATAAGCAAAATATATAGATATGGGAATAAATCTAGGAAAGTTTTAAAAATAAAGTTGGAGGTCAAGATGCCCACCATAAGCCTCAAATTTCTGAAGTAAAATATTGTCAAAAGTGCATAAAATTTAAAATTTCTGTAAAGAAAAAAACATAGAATTTTAAAAAAGAACTTAAAGCCTGCACAAAATATTTGTAATATAGAACAAAGGGTTTTTTGGTCACAATATGTTAACTATTCTAACATTTAAAATAGGGCATAATTTAAAAAGAGTAAAAAATTAAGAGCAGTTATTTTTTGTACCAAATTTCTCATGTAACTTTACCTTTCTAACAAACAGAAAAATGAAAAAAAAATCAGTGAC
This sequence comes from Canis lupus dingo, assembly GCF_003254725.2. Classification (NCBI taxonomy): domain Eukaryota; kingdom Metazoa; phylum Chordata; class Mammalia; order Carnivora; family Canidae; genus Canis; species Canis lupus. Next base: position 57,259,181 of record NC_064255.1, read on the forward strand.
ATAACATTTTGTTCCAACAGAGAGGCAAAAAATTAAAATTTACTATAATTGTTATCAGCTAGAGTATGAGGATAAGAGCATGTTCATACACCAGTACCAAGCAAACTGACCAAAGTACTAGATGGTACATTTCAGGATTCTATGTCAAATTTAAAATAAATATTTTCATTGATATATATGTTCAATGTAAGACACCTGTTCCATAGGTATACAACTCTGTATATTTCTTTAAAAATCACACGAAGATATATTCATAGCAATATTGCTTGTCATTATGACCAACTGGAAACAATCTAGAGCTCTGTCAATAAAAGAGGGGCTTCATCACAGAAAAATGAAACCTTTGGAAAATTATGTAGCCATTTCAAAGAAGATATAGTGAAAAGATCTCTAAGTCACATGTAAAGTAAAAAAAAAAGTTGACAGAAGAATATGTATATTGTTATTCAGTTTATGCAAGGATGTACATAGGCATATATACATATAGGAAGGGATCTGAAATATTCTTTTTTTAAAAGGTTTTATTTATTTATTCATGAGAAAGGCCCAGACATAGGCAGAGGGAGAAGCCGTCTCCCCCTGTGGGGAGCCCGATGCGGGACTCAGTCCCAGAATCCTGGGATCTTGCCCTGAGCCAAACAAAGGCAGATGCTCAACCACTGAGCCACCCAGGCATCCCGGGATCTGAAATATTCTAAAACAAATGGTATATAGCTGTGGGTGCACATTCTTATTTTTTAAATAATAAAATCCGTTATTCCCTATATGTCAGTTACCTTTAGATCTGGCTCTGTGACATCCTTCTTCTGTAAACCTGAGAAAATTTCTTGACTGATCTATACCTCAGTTACCTTACCCTTCACTGCTGATACATTGTAATGTATAATACTGATCTTGAGTGCTGCAAATTTGCTACATTCATTACTTCTAGGAATTTTTTGTAGATTTCTTAGTATTTTTCTTAATACCTTACTATATCTTCAGTAAACTAATAGCTCCTTACTGTCTCCCCTCTAAAATGTATGAATTTTATTTATTTTCTTCCTGATTGAACTGACAGGATTTACAGTACAACCTTGAAGAGGAGAGATTTAAGTGGACATCTATGATTTGTTCTTGCCTTTCAGTAGGAATCCTTTAATTTTATAATTAAGATATTAGCCATAGATGTTTCATACATGCTTATTATCAAATTAAGGAGGCTATTTTTGCTTTCTAGTTTGCTTAAATTTTTAGTCACAAATGGGTGTTGGTTTTGGCCAGGATTTTTTTTTTTTTGCATTTATTAAAAGGATCATATGCTATTTGTTAAGTCTTAAATTTACTAATATAGTATGTAATATCAATTGATATTTGGAAGTTAAACCAACCTCAAATTCTTTCAATAAACCCTACTTGGGGGATCCCTGGGTGGCGTAGCGGTTTAGCGCCTGCCTTTGGACCAGGGCGCGATCCTGGAGACCCGGGATCGAATCCCACATCAAGCTCCCGGTGCATGGAGCCTGCTTCTCCCTCTGCCTGTGTCTCTGCCTCTCTCTCTCTCTGTGACTATCATAAATAAATAAAAATTAAAAAAAAATATTTAAACCCTACTTGGTCAAGGTATATTTCCCTTTTCATATATTACTGCATTTTATTTGCTAATATATTTTTTAGGGCTTTTGTGGCCATGTTCAATAAGTGATACATTTTTCAGATATCCTTCCTCATGCTCCTTTTGTCTAGCTTTGGTATGAGGTAACACTGGACTCACAAAATGAGTTACAAAATGTTCCTTTTTCTCTGTTTTCTGAAGACTTTGATCTATACTGTAATATTCCTTTATTATTCCTTGAATGTGCTTATTATCTCTAGGAGCGTCCCCTTAATTTCTGATATTGGTAATTTTTGCCTCTCTCAATCTTTTTTTTTTTTAATTTTGCCTGGACTGGTTTAGCTAGGTAGAATCTTAGAAAATGGATTTATTATTTTTACATTAACATTCCAAATATATATTACTCTCCAATCATTTCTTTAACTTCATTCTACAAATTTTGATGTACACTTTAACATAATTCTGTTAAAATATTTTCTATTTTTTGTTACTTCTTTAATCCATGGATAATTCAGAAGCATGTGATTTAATATTTGTATATTACTCCTTTGATTTCTTTCCAGTCTTCATATTTTACTATGACATGATCAGAAAACAAGCACTATATTATTCAATACTTTAAAATCATTGAGAACTATTTTATCGTTCAACCTATCATCTGTTATAGTAAATTTTCCATGTTTCTCAAAGAATGTGTACAGATGCAATGTTCTATAGTTGTCGATTTCTACAAGTTGCTTTATAATATCTTTCAACTTTTCTATATCCTTACTGATTTTCTGTTTGGTTTCTCTGTTAATTGAGAAGAGAAGAATATTGAAATATCCAATTAATAATTGTTTTTGGCTATTTTTCTTTTACTTTTTTTCTTCTGCGTTTCTCTATTTTGTCTTATGCATTGTGGAACTTACTTTTTAACTGCAACTGCACATATTATTTTTCTTTTTGCCCTCCTAATCATTTTGTCATAACAAAATATCCTTCTTTGTCTGTAGTAAAGTTTCTTTCTGGAAGTTAATTCTGTCTAACATAAGTATAGCCGTGTTAATTCTCCTGTTTATGGTTTAACTTTTCCATGGTTTATTTATTTTTTTGCTTTAGTCTCAATCTATTTCACATTATTATCTAATATATTTCTTCTATGGACCACTTACGGTTTTATATTCTATTTTTTAATTTTTTGTTTAAGATTTTATTTATTTATTCATGAGAGACAGAGGCAGAGAGAGAAAGAGAGAGAGAGCAAGAGAGAGAGAGAGAGAGAGAGGCAGAGAAATAGGCAGAGGGAGAAGCAGGCTCCATGCAAGGAGCCCAATGTGGGACTCAATCCCAGGACTCCAGGATCAAACCCTGAGATGTGTGTGAAGGCAGGCACTAAACCACTGAGCCACCCAGACTGCCCTAATTCTATTTTTTAATCACAATGTTCAGTCAGTTCACATTTAAAATAATTATTCACACATTTGGTTATAGGTTTACCATTTGACCATTTTCTATGGTCTCATCTCTCTCTTGCTCCCTTATTTCAGCTTTACTGATAATACTTATTGTGTGAACTATTTTATTATATTATTTTAATGCCTTAACTGCACTTTATATTTTTGTGTTCTTTTTAGTAGCTGCTCTAAAAACTTTAATGCACTTATTGTACTCACCACACTTCAATTTGTTTTTTTTTTTCACACTTCAATTTGTTAATATGGACTTCATCCTAGTCAATTTAGCTCTTTATAGTTCCACTTCCTCCTCCCTTGTACTCTTGCTGCCATGCATGTGTATTCTATCCATACACATTATAAGTACAGTCGTAGGTACATGTTCCTTTAGACAGACATAGGTCTTCCACAGAAATCAAAGATTAAGATAAAACAACATATATAACATATACACCTAATTGAACACTTTATCCTTCACATTTATCTACATGTATACAATTCACATTGCTCTATATTGCTTCCCAGAAACCATCTGCCATCATTTTCCTTCAGTCTAAAGGACTTCTTTTTTTGTATTTACTAGAGTACAGGTCTGTTAGCAATAGCTACTTTCAGTTTTTGTTTTTGTAAGCATCTCTTTATTTTGCCTTTAATTTGAGGACTAATTTGCTGAATATAGAATTATTGGCTGATTTTTATTGTCAGCACATTCGATATGTCATGTCATGTCTTTTGACATCAATATTTTTGATAAGAAGATAACCATTAATTATACATCGCATTCCTGTGATGTGTCATTTTTCTCTTGCTGCTCTCAACACTTTCTCTGCATGTGGGCTTTCAGCAGTTTGGTATAATATGAATTCCTTTGTACTAATCATACTTGGGTTCCTGGCTCCCTAGAGTGGGACTTTTTTTAGCATTGAGACACTGCTAAATTTGGTAAAGATTATGTTCAAACACCTAAATGCTGTATTATGTTTACTCTCTGTTGCCTGTGTTGCTTTCAAGATGCAGCAAATTTGCACCTTTTTTTCTGGCTTTATATTTTAACTGGAGACCCAAGGGCCTCCTATGTGCATGTGTATCTTGGCAGTAAGCCAGGTGATTGTAGCAGGTCAGTATGATTCTCTATTCCAAAATCTCTGCATTAAATTTCTGGGTGCTCTGTCCCTTGTGCTGAACAAACTTCATCATTTCTGTCAAAATGTGAGTTTAGTTATTTTTGGTGGGGGAATGAAAGTTCTGTCACTTAAGGTCACAAATTCATGGATCTTATATAATACTGAAGCAGTTTTTTTTTTGTTTTGTTTTGTTTGTAAATTTATTTTTTATTGGTGTTCAATTTGCCAACATACAGAATAACATCCAGTGCTCATCCCATCAAGTGCCGCCCTCAGTGCCCGTCACCCAGTCACCCTCATCCCCGCCCCCCTCCCCTTCCCCCACCCCTAGTTCGTTTCCCAGAGTTAGGAGTCTCTCATGTTCTGTCTCCCTTTCTGATATTCCCCACTCATTTTTTCTCCTTTCCCCTTTATTCCCTGTCACTATTTTTTATATTCCCCAAATGAATGAGACCATATAATGTTTGTCCTTCTCTGATTGACTTATTTCACTCAGCATAATACCCTCCAGTTCCATCCACTGGCACCCCGATGTTTGTAGCAGCAATGTCCACAATAGCCAAACTGTGGAAGGAGCCTCGGTGTCCATCGAAAGATGAATGGATAAAGAAGATGTGGTCTATGTACACAATGGAATATTCCTCAGCCATTAGAAACGACAAATACCCACCATTTGCTTCGATGTGGATGGAACTGAAGCAGTTTTTAATGAGTGGATACACAATGCTCACTTTTTATATGAGTAGTAAATCCTCATTATTCACTGATTCTATATTTGCAAATTTGTTCATTCACTGAAATTTATTTGTAATCCCCAAGGCAATACTGATGGGCTTTGGTAATCATTTATAGACATATGCAGAGCGGTGAAAACTTTGAATGACACATATTCCCAACTCAGGCTGAGCAAGGTAATGCTCTGTCTTCCTGTTTCAGTCTCATAGTGATGGAACAAATTAGTGGCAGATGGGGATAGACAGGGAAAGATAAGGGAAAGACCCCAGAGTTAGGCTCCTACCCATCCCAAGAAAACAGAGATAAAACAGTAAAAACAGAAAACATAAAACCGGCTCCCTAGCTCCAAAATGTTGGGGAGTAGCCCCTTTAGTGGCTACTAAGCAATCACAGATATATGTACTTAAGGTGTTATCATGGTCGCTGCTCAAATCAAGATGGCACAAAAATCTCAACACCATGGGCTACCTGACTAAACTCACAGAAATCCCAGATGTAGAGAAATATTATGGAGGAAATGAACCAGAGAGAAGGGAACACCTTGTTTGGGCTCATGATATTTATAAAAACATGTTATTATGATAGCAGTTAGGAGTCCACCATGTTTGTTCTAAATATCCACCCTGATATTGACAAGAAATTTACCAAGTTCCCTGGGCAGTTTCCTATAAAAGACCATAAAAACCCTCAGTGGCAACCCTGTGGGAATGCCTCTCACTTTTGAGAACTTTCTCTGTGTCTCTGGTTAATAAACTTCTCTTGCTTTGCTCACTCTCTGTTGTCTCCAAGATTCATTCTTGACCTCTGTGAGACCAGAACCAAGCACTCCCATATCAATACTATAAACGAGTGTACTTTTCACGGTTTGTTTAGTGCCACAGTTTTTCGATTTTTGTGTTGTTGTTTTTTTGTGTGTGATTTCACTGTTTAGAATGCCTCCCGTGCATAGAGCAGAAGGACTGTTTAGTTTTCCTAAGCACAAGAAGGCTGTGATATACCTCGCCCAAGAAAATAGACTTTTGGGTTACGCAAGCTTTATTTAGGCATGAGTTACAGTGCTGTTGGCCATGAGTTCAATGGTAATGAATCGATAATATATATTTAATAAGGTATCTTTAAACAGAAACAAACACAAAATAAAGTTATGTATTGATCTGATAATGAAAGTTGTGACCACAGGCTAGGAGGAACTTAACCTTGTATTTCCCTTAAGGGCAATAATTTACTATTCATCAATTCAATGGTTCACAGCAACTTTCTAGAACATAACTATATTGGTTGGCAGTCCTCTCCAGAGCTTCCCTGGTGTAATCTGAAATTGGTCCCTGTATTCAGAGGTCAGGGAGAGACCAAAGAAAATGGCAGGCCAGTCCAGTTTGGTTAATGGTAGTTTTAATAAGGAAAGGGAACTTCGATAGGAAGCTCATCTTAAGCAGCAGCAAGACTAATAAATCCCTGCACCACCTGCTCAATCTTAGACGTTTGTAAAGAGGTCTTCACTGGGGTTAGTCATGTACATTACTCAGGTGTTTTCTTTTTTTAAAAAGATTTATTTATTTATTTATTTATTTATTTATTTATTTATTTATTTATGATAGACATAGAGAGAGAGAGAGAGAGAGGCAGAGACACAAGCAGAGGGAGAAGCAGGCTCCATGCAGGGATCCCGACGTGGGACTCATCCTAGGACTCCAGGGTCACGCCCTGGGCCAAAGGCAGGCGCTAAACCGCTGAGCCACCCAGGAATCCCTACTCAGGTGTTTTCAACGTCATATCAACATCATATCATCATATCATCAGGTGTTTTCAACATCATATCATATCATATCATTTCAACATCATATCATATCATCATCATATCATATATCTCAAGACTATGCCCTTGGAGCATACCTCTGGGAGTGGGGAAGCAAGTGGAGCCCACATTCCAAGGACAGAGGAGGGGTGATAGCCTCCAAGTATGTGGGGTAGAGCTCCCACATCAACCGGTGGTCATGTCTTTTTGATGATGTTTTTCAATAAGCTACCACGAATAATAAGAATCTACTTTTCGAGTGGTCATTACCTTCTATTATTTTTCACTGTCTTGATATTGTTTGTTCATGATAACGTGGTCAGTCATATATTTTTTTTCTGTTGGGTAGATTTCCTCAGCTTTCTTAGGTTGCAATTTCTAGAAGTAGAGTCTGATACTTTTCTTTCTTTCTATATTAACAGGTTAAATTTTATGCTGATAATTTGTATATGCTTTAATTTATTATATTATGAGCTATGAAAAATATATCATATAATGATTTTGAGATATTCTGTGTTCTCAGTAACATGATATTTACATACAGTTTTTCTTTTTTCCTTGTAGCTTTTTTTTTTTTAAGATCTTATTTATTTATTCATGAGAGACACACGGAGAGGCAGAGACATAGAGAGAAAAGCAGGCTCCGTGCAGGGAGCCCAATGTGGGACTTGATCCCAGGACTCCAGGATCATGCCCTGAGCTGAAGGCAGGAGCTCAACCATTGAGCCACCCAAGCATCCCTTTATAGCTACTTTTTTAAAAAGATCTATTTATTTATTTATTTGAGAGAGAGAGAGAGAGAGAGAGAGAGAGAGCAAGTGCATGAGTGGAGGGAGGGGCAGAGGGAGAGAGAAAATCTCAAGTAGACTCTCTGCTCAACACAGCACCTGATATAGGCTTGATCCCATGACCCTGAGACAAAGACCTGAGCTGAAACCAATAGTTGGATGCTTAACTGACTGAGCCACCTGAGCACTCCTCTTATAGCTATTTTTAAAAAGTAGCATAAAATATTTGGGTTTCCCATTAAAATAATATTTTTACATTTTTCATTAAATGTCATATATTTAAATGTTATATATATATAATATATATATAATATATATATTATATATATATATTCTATAAGTGAACAGAATACATACTTCCAATATAAATACTGTGTAAAAAGTAAATAATTTTATTGTGGTATATGAAAAAGTAGAATATTATCAGTACTTCAGAAGCACCCCAGATTTCCTTCCCCTGTCATAAAATTGTTACTTCCCCCCAGAGACAAAACTGTCTTAGTTGTATGATAAATCAATCATTGTTTTTATCTCTTTAGTGTGGATTTACATATGCATTCTGAAACTTTTTTTTCTTCAGTTTTACTTGTTTTTGAAATTTCTAAGAATGTATGCAGGCAGTATATAGTTCTCTTGCATCTGGTTTCTGTTGTTCAAAATTACTTGTAAAATTCATCCAAACTGTTGTATGTGGGTTTAGCTTACTCATTTTTACTGTCATGTGATCTTCCATTGTATGAATATACCACGTATCTACTTAACCCATTTTACTGCAAATATTAATTGGGTTTTCCTGTTATTTTTGTCCCAAACTATGCTGCTTTCAATGTCTTAAGTTATGTTTTTTGGTGCACTTGACAAGTTATCTAGAATCTATACATAGTTGTAGAATTGTTGGCTCAGAGAGTATACAAATCTTAAAATTTAACAGATCGTACCAGAAATGTTCCAAAGAATATGGTCGCTCATGATGCTCCATATCCTTGCTATCAAGTGATATTTTCAATAATGGTATTAAGGTTTTAGATTACATTTCTCTGATTAAAAATTTGATTACATATAATCTCTAATATTCTCCACTTCAGGTTTCTTTTAGAAAGCCCCTTATAATTTTTTTAAAGATTTTATTTATTTATTCATGAGAGACAGAGAGAGAGACAGAGAGAGAATGAGAGGCAGAGACACAGGCAGTTGGAGAACAGGCTCCATGCAGGGAGCCCGATGTGGGACTTGTTCCCGGGACTCCAGGATCTCGCCCTGGGCCGAAGGCAGCACTAAGCCGCCCAGCCACCTGGGCTGCCTTCCTTATAAGTTTTTGGAAGATACTTTTTTTTCATCTGAGTTAATATCATTTTTTAACTGTTGGAAACTGTTCTTTATATATTATGGACACTAGTTGTTTGCTAACTTTTTTCATTTTCAATATTTTCTCCCATGTTGCAACTGATATTTGTATTCTCTTTATGGTATCTTTTGATGAATATAAATCTTAAAATAAAATAAAATTTTAAAAAAGATTTTACATTTATTTATTCATGAGACACAGAATAGGCAGAGGTAGAAGCAGGCTCCATGTAGGGAGCCCGATGTGGGACTCAATCCTGGGTCTCTGGGATCACGCCCTGGGCCAAAGGCAGGCACTCAACCACTGAGCCACCCAGGCATCCCTGATGAATATAATTCTTAATTTTCTGTATTTTAATTTATTAGTCTTTTACTCTGTGGTCAATATTTTATGTTTCCTGTTTAATAACTCTTTCTTTGCAGCAGATTCTGGAAAATATTTGACTGTATTAGGTCCTAGATATTTATAAATTTAACTTTTCTGGACTTGCAATTGATTTTTTTTAATATGGTAGAAGAAGAGGCTATGATTTTATTTTATTTCATATGGGTACTCCATTGCCCTATTATTATTTATTTAAAATGCTGATCTTTCCCCATTGATTGTTTGTATCATGTCCTCTTGCTTATACACTAGTCCATACATCTCTCTTTTTTTCTAATTCTCTTTCTGTTCACATGAGTATTTTTTGACACTTGAATCAATACATCATCTTAATTATTATAAGTTTAATACTGCTCTTCTATTTTAGAGTAAATTCTTCCACCTTGTCTTTTTATTATTTTGGTTATTATTTTCCCTTTAGAATCACTTTTTATTTTTATTTTTTATTTTTTTAAAGATTTAATTTATTTATTTATTCATGAGAGACACAGTTAGAGAGAGAGGCAGAGACACAGACAAAGGAGAAGCAGGCTCCATGCAGGGAGCCCGACGTGGGACTAGATCTCAGCACTCTGGGATCACGCCCTGGGCCAAAGGCAGACGCTCAACCACCGAGCCACCCAGGTGTCCCTAGAATCACCTTTTAAAAGTATACTAAAAAATAATGATCTAGTAGATATCTTAAATAGAACTGCATTTATTCTATCATGAATTCTGGGAAAATTGCATTTATTATAATATTGAGTTTTCTAGTCTATTAACATGATATATATAGATATATCCCCACTTATTTGTTCTAATTTAATTTTTATTTGTAAGTTTATCTAGCTTTATCTGAGAAATCTTTGCCCAACCTTAAAATCTACTCCCATGCTTTCCATGAGCACAAATTAGATCAGTGCACTTCATGTATCATCATGTATTTTATTACTTCCTTCACTAAATCAAAAGTATTTTTTATATATATTTGTCTCTCACACTAGATTTATAGTACTCAAGGACAGAGATGATGTCTTATTCATTTTTTTAATAATGAATTTATTTTTTATTGGTGTTCAGTTTGCCAACATACAGAATAACGCCCAGTGCTCATCCCGTCAAGTGTCCCCCTCAGGGCCCGTCCCCAGTCACCCCCACCCCCTGCCCTCCTCTCCTTCCACCACTCCTAATTCATTTCCCAGAGTTAGGAGTCTTCCATGTTCTGTCTCCCTTTCTGATATTTCCTACCCATTTCTTCTCCCTTCTCTTCTATTCCCTTTCACTATTATTTATATTCCCCAAATGAATGAGACCATATAATGTTTTGACCTAACATAAGTTCTCATATTGGATGGTAAATAAACATAATGTTTATTAAAATGTGACAAATTTTCAGCCTTATGGGGTGGTTACGATAGTTATGGTAAAACCATGCAACATAGTATTTATAAGAAATGATATACAGATGGTCACATCATAGAAAAATATCCATGGCATTCTAAATTTAAAAAAAATTGGAGTTATCCTCATCTTCCCTGACTCTCACTCCTTCACCTATTTGATCAGTTGATCACGTTGGCTCAGTCCTTACACTACACATAGAATCCTGCCATTTACCTCTACCTTCTGCGATATCACCCTACTCTGAACTTCCATCATTGCAACAACCTCTTTTCACTCAGCCAGTCTATTTTATAGTTATCAAGTAACCATTCAGAAATACGAGTCAAGTCAAAAGAATATTCTGCTCAAAAATGCTCTAAACTACTTTTCATCTCACTCTGAGGAGTAAAAACCAGTCTTTACCAATCGACAAGACTATGGATGGACAGGACTAAGGCCTTGCCTTAACTCCGAACGCACCAGTGATTTTTCACATCACTTAACTGTTTTTCATCTATACTAACCTCCCAGATTTTCCTTTTACATGCATCTGTTTCAAGTCTTTGTGCTTACTCTTCCCCCTAAATTGGATCCTTCCCAGATATTCAAATGCATGTATTCCTTGCCGCCACTAAGTTTTTGCTTTAATGCAATATTTGCAGTGGGGTTTTCCATGGCAAGCCTATGCAAAATGGCACCGCTCCATCTCCCTCCACATTAACATTGGTCTTCATGCCCATTTCCCATTCTACTTGTCTTCACAACCTTTATTACAAACATCAAAATACAACATCAAATACAAACATAAAAAATCACAACAAAATATTATGTATTGTCAAACATCTCACATCTTACCTTCCAACTTGCAGAAGATTGTATAAACATCTTTTGTATAATGTATTTGTTTGTTATTTATTGTCTATCTCTTCCCATTCTAGAATGTAAGTTCCTGCAGTAGAGCCATTTCTTTTCTTTTGTTCACTTCCATGTCCCTGGGTCTGAAAATAGTTATTTGCCACATGGTAAGAATTCAAGAATTATGTTGGATCATTTAAACAAAATTATGTAAATGAATGATATTTGAAAATTATTTTTAAATGGTTTATTATGAGATTATAGAAGGGATGTTTCTGTGTGTTCCTAAATAAAATACTTGAGATAGATAGTTTTACTTCCATACTTATTATCTGACCTATAGCATGTAAGTTTTAAGTTCCTTCCAAAATTTGAACTACAAATAAAATAATAGGAATTATTGATTCACAAAAAAAACATTATAAAGAATATGACTAATCTGACTTCTCTATTTACATTTTAATACATTTTTAATAGAGTCACCAAACCATACTCTTGAGAAAAAAAAGAGCAAATAACTTAAACATTTAGTATATGCCAGACATAAGTAGTAGATGTCAGTTTGTTATTTGGAAGTCATTTTTATAATGCTGCATATGCTTGAAGAGGGATTTCTCTTTAATTGTCACCATATTTCAGACACACAGTGAGAAGCCCATTAACTATGACCTTGTCAGAGAAGAAAACAGGGGAATAGTAGTTAGAATGATAGAATCTTTCATTGGAAGTGCACAGTTGGCAGTGAGACCAGATTTTCCTAGATCATTAATTACAAATTTCCCAGCATTGGTTTTTTATTTTAAAATAAGTTCTAATGGAAGCAAATTCAAAAGGCTCCCTTTAATGTCTGATCAGTCATTACTAGCATATAAACAAAAAATGCATAGAAAATTATAACAAAACAATTCAGAATATTATTTAGTATTTTTAAATTTTAGTTAGATTACTAAGGATGCATCACCACTATCCCAAACATTTTGGATTAAGCCTAATTATTATTTCTCCCAATTCTGCTGCTTAGCCAATTGTTTCTTCTGTTGGTTGCACCTGGGCTCACTTACTTGCTGGCCTTCAGCTAGAGGATCAGTCGGTCTGGGAGGCTCTCTACTTACTGGAGGTAAGGATGGACTTCAGTTGGAACTGTTTCAATTTTGTCTCTGATGTGACAAGGGTGCTGATGCTAGTAACTAATGCCCTGGTTGCTATGCTATTAGTAAAAGCAGCAAAACCTCCTGAGGCCTGTGCTCTAGAACTCACACAATGCCTCTTCTACTACCATTTATTCTTCAAGCAGGTATAAGGGATACCAAGATTCAAGGGGTAGGGAAGCAAGCTTCACTTTTAACCAGAGAAGCTGCATATGATGTATGGTTATATTTCATTTACAATGGTATCATAAGACTGTTTCATTGAATTTTACAATAAGCTCTGAATCACAGACATGGTGTTTAAAAGTTTATAATAGCATGCAGATTTATAGAGGGTTACTCATCTAATGAAAAAAATAGTCAATATAAGAACCCAAGGTAATGTTCAAGCACATAGTTCATTTTTCAGTAGTCACTTGGTTTTATGATTATTTTTACTAGAAAATGAAATACATATAAACAAAATATTTTGTCAAATGAAAATGGAGGTAAAACCAAAATTATCTACATAGTTAATATATCACAAGTATGACTGAGCTTCACTGTACTGGCTAATGAAACACAAGTGTATAAAGCACAATCAATGGCCATATAGATTTCCTAATCCCAAAGGGAAGATAATACAAAAATGTATTAAGTGGCTCAAACTCCCTTTTTAGATGCATAGAGCCTGGGTATGTTACTAATAGCGTAGCAACCAGGGCATTAGTTACTAGCATCAGCACCCTTGTCACATCAGAGACAAAATACAAAGTATAATGTAAAATTGCCAAATTTCAGCAGGATAAGATACAAAGCAGAAGCAGAGGTTTAAAGAGAGTAGAGTGAGAGCCCAGGAGAGATTATTTGTAGGCTCATTTTATAGAGCTGAAGAGCAAACTCTAAACATATCTTTGGGTGATGTTTCAGGTATTTCTGTTGATTTTTAGTGCAATGCCTGTAACTACTAGTTTAACCATGCCAACGTCAGTTAAAGTTGCTGACTTTATGCAGAGATCTGGAACCCACAACCCTCTCCCCACCCCCAAAACGTAAGGGCTTCATTGAGTCTTAAATGCAGCCTGAAATACTGTCCTAAATCAATGATCTTCAAACTTTAGTGACCATTAGAATCCCTTGGAGGGCTTAACCACAGACTACAGGGCCATTCTCACAGAGTTTCTTCTGATATAGTAGGTCTGATGTGGTGCCTGAGAATTTGCATCTCTAATCCCAGGTAATGCAAGAGGCTGTTGCCTCTGGTACAAAAAGGATATTTCAGGAAACACTAAGCTAAATCACTAACCCTAACCAGAGCACGACATTAGTCTTCAAATGCTACATGCTAAACTTCAAATTACACATACCTGGGACACTAGAAGCTGCTGTCTCTTTTTCCTTTTCCTTTCCTTTTCTGATTTTATTTATTGGGGCACTTGAGTGGCTCAGTCAGTTAAGTGCATTCGGCTCAGGTCATGATTCTGGGGTGCAGGGATCTGGCTGCCCTCGGGCTTCCTCTGCCACTCCCTCTACTTGTGTGAAGTCTCTCCTTCTGTCAAATAAATAAATAAAATATTTATTAAAAAGATTATTTTAAAGATAGAGAATGAGCATGAGGGAGGGGCGAGAGCAGAGGGAGAGAGGATATGAGTTAGGATGATAACCTGAGAAATGGACAAAAATTTGGAAGAGGAACATCCTAACATTTGAAGGAAAATGATGCAACTCTGTAACTGGATAGTTACAAGCAGTGAAATATTTTCTTCAAAAATAATGGGAAGCTTAGGAGTCCATTTTTAAAAGACAAATAAATTGGTAGAGATTGAGGAAAAGATTAACAAGCTGTTTAGACCTACTGCATTTGTGGAAAGAAAAAATATTTAGTAGATATATTGAGATAGGATACTGAAACATAAAGAGACAAGATTTTAGGGAGAGATTGCAATATTATTTTCCAAAGAGGACAATTTTCCAAGCTCTTAATGATCATGTGATAAAAGGTAACATCTAGAATTTTTTTTATAAAGAAAAATCATAACCAATACTAACATCTTTAAGAAAAACATAGTTCTCCTTCTAATTTCTAGGTGCTAAAGTTTGTGGCATGGTAGGTAGCCAAAAATATACTCTTACTGACTACCAGATCTCTTAACTAAGGTCTATTCGTAGTGGAGGGAATTAATAAATATTATTGGAGTTATTATAGTGTGCTTTCTATGACTTAGAAGTGAACACAATATTGGCAGTAGGAAAATCAATACGTTGATTTGACCTCTGAATCTTTACCACATGTGCGTTGCTATATAAACAAGACCTAGAACAATGCACAGTGCATAGGAAGTTCTTAACAATTGTTTAATATGTATATGGTCTTTGAACTGTGAAGGGGTTGGTGATGTTGCAAACACAAATTCAACATTTAACTTGTTAAAATGGAATTCTCATTAATCTTCAAATGGTCCATATCTCAATGTAGAACTGTAGACTATTCATTAAAAATGTTTGATCAGAATTCAGAATGAGCTTGAATTGGTGTTTGATTTTACAAAATACACCCCTACTCATCTCACCTGTGCACTTGCAAACATAACAACAGAATATACCTTCACGTGGTCATTTCTGTGATTCTACTTCACTCAGCCATATTCACTCAGGATGATTTTCCAGACTTTGAGATCTTGGAATTCCTCAGTCACTGTGTCTTTAAATTTGAGCATCTTACTGTTGGCACCACTTCCTATTTCCCAGATTCCTAATTCTCTCAATCCACTTTTACTTTGACCTTATCTAGATTGGAAAGCTTCTTTTTACCCCTGGATATCAATCTTCTACTTATTTTTCTGCATAACTTAGTCTCTGAGAATGTCCCTTCAATCCATCTCTAATCAAATATTTCATTATTCACTTTCCCCTTTGTCCTTCATGTTGTCCCTTCAGAAACATTTATAGAGCACTCTTATCCTTGAATTATAATTGTTGATTTATGTGTTTTTCACTTCTGTTATACTATGATATCACTGAGGGCAGGGACTTTTACTAACGTTTGTCTAAATCCTCTCATTTCAGTATTTTTGAAGGAATAACTAGGAATAATTTGGAAAACTAAAATATAGCGAAAAATTAAAATGTTTATTATTTATTATAAGAGAGGAAAAGAAATATATGCTTATTCAGAAGAAAGTGATTTCGGGCAGAGAGAAATCTGAGAAAATTCAGATAAACTAAGAGAAGACAACCCATTTTAGTTAACTTGAAAAAGTCTTGCCCAAAATATCAAAATTTATAACTTTATATGTACAATGATTAAGAGAGGAATTCAGACATTCAGATACTGGATAGAGGATCATGGTGAATATCTGTTCTATTATCTGGCCACTTTCAGCCACTTCCTTTGATAACAATTCTGAGCATGTCCTTATGCATTAATAATGCAGTGCATAGCATCATCCATTGTTACCAGAGCCTCTCCTTGGAGTGACTAAAAAAGCAGAACAAAATGTATTTCAATATTAAATTTAGAAGTGTTCAAAATTTATAAGAGGTTAGAGGTTACAACATAATCAATATTTTAAGTGTTCAAAATTTTTAAATGTTTAGAATTCATAATACCAGTAAAACTAATGTATTTCAAATATATAATTATATATACACATATAACTATATACATAAACTCTAAGAGTACAAAATACATAAAAGGTAACGTAGGCCAAAGTTAACATTCTAATAGTCATTTATAAAGAAGTCACTGAAAATAATACCGTTCAAAATAAAAACTAAACATGACATTTAAATTAATAAATGTATATAAAATTAGTAAAAGTATATATTATATACATCAAATATGGCAATTATCTATGCAATTTACATTTTTTAAAAGTGTGATCTTTCACAACAGCCTCTATGCTTTTGGCATTAGCTTGTGAGACTGTGTGTGAGTGTATGCACACACTCACACATAGTTTCATTAGATGGAAAAATTAGTTTTGACTCTAGTTGGGGGACTGTTGAGGTAATTATGTATTTATGGGGCTAACTGTAAATATTATGTATTTATGGGGCTAACTGTAAATATTTTCCTCAAGCTCTTTTATCCTCAATCCCACAGCATTGATGGCTAATTTAGAAAAAAAGCTTTTCCTTCCTAATGCAGGAATATAAATATTTTTATTGATAGATACCTAAAATTACTTTTTCCACAATTTTTTTCAATCAATTTTATTTGCTTTAGTTCAATTTTATTGTCCTCTTCATATTCTGCTTGTCTAGAAAGTCTTATATAGAACTATTTATTGTTGCCCAACCTTTTTCTCCCTTGTCTTTTCTTTCTTTCTCCTCCTCCTCCTCCTCCTCTTCCTCTTCCCTTTTCTCCTTTTAACAAAGGAGCACAGAAACAGCTATGCACATCTACAGAAATGATCCACTTTCCTCTTGCAGTAGTGTGAAAAGTACATTAAAATATATATAAGACCATGCAATTATCAGATAGATTTTTTTAAAAGATTTTTATTTATTCATGAGAGACACAGGTAGAAGGAGAAGCAGGCTCCATGCAGGAATCCCGACGCAGGACTCGATCCCAGGACTCCAGGATCATGCCCTGGGCTGAAGATAGGCTCTAAACTGCTGAGCGACCCGGGCTGCCCTTAGATAGAATTTAGTATACTGATCCTACTTTGGTAAACACATTTTGCCACTAATACACCAGACATTCAAGGATCTACTTTTTAAAAAGATCATCTCTTGTGTAAGGATCCTGTTTACTTTTCTTATAATATGGTAGAATTTTAGTAGTATTTCACAGTTTAATCCTATGCATTTGACTCTTAAGAAGCACAGTATTTATCTACTTACCTTTGAGTCACCAATCACTTGTAGGTTATACTTTACTCTTGAATAATTACTTTGGTTTTTCTTTTTGAATTCTTAACTAAATTCCCATAATGCACAGGTATTCATTACAAATTTCTTCTTTAGTCACTGTTTTAGCTTCTACATACTCATACAATAAGTAATTATTTTTTGGAAAATAATTTTGTTTTGCATAATCAACAATGGAGATAACTGTGACTTCAGTTATGTTCTCATATTCATAATTTGGTGATTTTTTTCAATAGTTGGAAAATTTACCACTTAATGACAAAATCAGGAAATGGATTTTTCTAACATATAATTAATTTTTAAACCCCCAAATACTTGGGAAAATGTTCCACTGGAAGCAACTGTCTTGCTCAGTAAAATAATTCACCAGTTTGAAAAAGATGGAGAGGAGAGCATAATGCACACAAGGGCAATGGAATTGGCTAGCTGATATTAAGTTGCATTGACATCTTACAGTAAGTGAAAAGCAGAGCTGCTAATAAAAAATTGAAAGCTAAGTGTGAAGGTTGAGGGCCTTTTGGTAACTTACAAAGAAGCCCTTGTCTGATGTTGGGGGAGAGCAAGAAAACATGAAGACTAAACTCAGGATTTAATAGTTTTTGAGTTTCAAAGACCCATTGAATGTACAGCTGATGAAGTTCCCTTATGGTAAAGTTAGGCACCTGATTCAAAAAACCAATCTCTCTAGCACATGAAATAGGGCATCTGCGTGCATTACACTTGAGATTTTGGGTGCTTCCTGGACTCTTTGAAACCTTTAACTTGAAGAGTTCTCCCCTTCTTTAAGAGGAACTCTCTCTTTCCTCAAGTAGAAAGTCAGTGAAGAGGATCCATAACAGGATCTGCTCTAGTAAGATCTTTTCCCAACTCTTTGGTTACTGGCAATTGGACCCTCATCTAGCCGGGCATATGCTAGGCCTGATTAAGGAGGAAAGTCAATGCCCCAAAGGAGCTGCAAAAGTTAGCATAATTAATCAGGAATTAGAGAGTATCAGTGTGACTGGTTTAAGAGGATTCTTGATAATCAAGGAGACTATAAAAGAGAGAGACTTTATTGATTTGTTAATCAGAAATATTATAAAAATACAAAATGTATTATTTTGGTAAAGAACCCAGAAGTAGCTAACTGGGTGTTTGAATGAATTCTAGAAACTTGGGGGGAAATGTAGGTCCTGTTGATTGATGTGAAAATATTTGAATTCCTATGGCAGGTAGTGGTGGAAAGGATTAAAAAGTCCAGGAAACTGGGTATGGTAAAATGGATATATTATGTGAGACCAAAAGAACCACCACACCATTCACCAGGTTTATTGAGAATGAGGTGAGAGGGGCTTTAATTTCACTAAGAAGTTCTGTAGTGGTTGGTTCTTTTCTATAGCCAAGGCTAATGGCAGGAGAAGCAGTCACACAGTATGGCTTGTCTGGGTGTGATGGGCCTTAAAGAAATAGACATCAATAATATATTAAAATGCCAGACACCAAGGGGTCACAATTATCATAATACCAGCAAGGTCAGAGTTACAACTAAGAGAGCTGAGCCCACACAGAATAATGCAGATTAAATACTAAAGTATGGCAAAAATAAGAAGGTAACCAATTAGGGTACTGCAACATATAAATAGTCAAAAGGAAAAAAAAATAGAATGAGTAGGAGTTCAAGGGTAGTTACCTTGATAAAAGTTCCATTTTGTTTAATTCCTGAGAATGAGACCATTTTCTAGCCTTATACCATTGAATGAAAAGAAAGTTCACTAGGAGGAAGGACTCTACAATCACAGAGCAAGCATATGCATAGTGAGTCCCCAGTCTTTCAATAGACCACAAAGCCCCTTGCTTTATGTGTACTGTAGGGTGGGGAAAGAGAAACAGCAGATATTTCAATAACTACTGGAAATAGTCTCAGTGATCCTAATACTGATCCTATTAGAATGGTGGCTTATAAGGTGTCATGTAAAACACGAAGTCTTGGCTAAAGTCTAGCCTATAGCACCCACAGACCCCCTTGTTTGTCAGTTCTCAAGACTCTGAATGTAAAACTGAGACTGGCATATTTGGCATTTGGAACAACATTTCTTATTAGATACTTGCCCTGTGGAGGAAGAGCTCTTACAGAGCTGTGGGAAAGACCTGACAGGACCTTCTGAAATCACAATGCTTGGCCAGGGCAGTAAATCAAAAACCGTATAACATTCTTTTGAGGTGGAGGGGAAGTGATGAAGTTTAATGCCACCTCTAAGTATCGCAAGTATATGTGGACAGTCCTTTATACACCTTTATCCCATTCAGCAGTCTAGCCACTACAATAATCAAATGGATTCTGGAGAATGATTGTGGGTTACTATAAGTTCAACCAAATAGTAGTCCAAATGTCATCTGCCATAATGGATCGGCATTTTTATTAGAGTAGATTAATACACTCTGAGTCCTTGGTATGTGGCCTTTGATTTGAGGGAGGGTGATGTGTGTGCTTAATCTCAATGAGGGAAATGGGACAGAAACACTGCTCCTTCACAAGGCATCATCAGGCTCACAAATGGAAGTCCGTGGAGGCAGAAGGAGAAGCTGTGCATGGGTGAACCACATGGATTCCTACTAAACCAAGGTTTATCTAGTTACTGCTTCCTCTGAATGCCCGCCATGGCAGCAACAAAAATAAACGATGTACCCTTGATATGTCACCATATATGAAAGGAACAACTTGGTTGTAAATTTACTGAGCCCTTTCCATTTTATTTTTTTAAAGATTTTATTTATTCATGAGAGACACAGAGAGGGAGGCAGAGACATAGGCAGAGGGAGAGGGAGAAGCAGCCTCCCCGTGAGGAGCCTGAGGTGAGACTTGATCCCAGGAGCTTGGGATCATGCCCTGAGTCAAAGGCAGACACTCAACCACTGAGCCACCCAGGTCCCCAAGTCCTTTCCATTTTAAAAGCTCTTGCAATTTGTTCTCAAAACAACAGGCCCCTATTCTGGGTATGGGCTTGTATTTTCTGCCCAAATGGCCTCAGCTGACACCACTATCTGGAGGCCTGAGGTTTATTAATTCCTTAGGCATGGAATTTAATATAAGGGAATCTCATTTCTGAAGGAATGAACATTTGTGTCCCTTTACAAGGTAAGTCCCCAAGACCAGCAGAAATGATAGCTGAGGGCAAAGGAAATTTGGAAGGAATATTAGAGCAAAAAATGACTGATAGTAATTAAGGCCCTCCACCTGTTAAGTGTCCCCTTAGGACATGAGGCCCACTAGAAACCTATGGGAATTTCTCTCCAAATATGCACAGATTTGGGGATCTGTACACCACAGATGTTCACCTGTGGCAGTTCTGGAAGCCCACCAATCAGTTCTCCCTTCAATAAAGAACTTGCCTCCAGCTGCCACAACTTGAGAATCTGCCACTTTATATCAAGGCCATGGTCTTCACAGGGAAGCCCAGACAATGAACATGCACAGCAGGAGTTCTCAGGCTTAGCCTTTTCTTTGCAGCGCCCAGACTCCTACAACAGGGGATCTTTGCTCTAGAGTTCAGTGTTTTGGGCTGAAAACTTAATTAGATCTGCAACACAATCTGAGGCTCTCTCTGCCCAATTCTCCTTCCTAATCCCCTTTCCTTTCACCAGTGCCAGGTCAGCCTTGCTATCCGAAATCTCTTGCCTAGAAATCCTGCATCCTCCACCTTCATTATTTCTAGGTGCTACCCCAAGTAAACCTGTTGCCTTCCTAACTCCCATCTGCTATGCTACCTTAATACTTTGAATTGATGAAAAGGGTCTTTGTGTCGGTTCAGTCTTTTATAAATTCATTTCAGAAGTATCCCTGTAGTATCAAATTGTTCACATAAATGTTCATTCCCAAATTTCCAAATCCAGTTATGAGACTCTTTTCCTTAAATCCTTTCAAAACCTTCTCTATACTAAGGTTTTTGTGCTTCTCACTATAGGGTAAAATTAAGAGAGAGTGTGTGTACATATTTAAAGCCACAGAATCATCGTCACACCTTTTTTAAATAGGTGTTTACTACTTTGAAGGAATTAGTATCACCAAAGTACACGTTAAATAATAAAAATATGTAAACGTGATAGGGATAAAATGGGAGTCTGAAATGCTACTTTTGCATCAAAATATTCGGAGCTGTGGACAATATCCCCAGAGTCAATGTGGTCCATATGAACTCAGGCTTAAAGGACTTTAGTGGAGGTTTTCATAATATGGGCCCAACAGGTAAAATTCAAACACTTTGGCTGCCTACACAAAAACTCCAGACTTGCTCTTGAACATACTCCCATCCTACCATATGTCACACTAACCCAAATTCCATCCAATGTTTTCTCATGTGTCTGTGATTTTTCTGTTCTACTTGGAGTATTGTTACATAATAAGCCTTGGTAGAAAAGTGCTTTTCGTGCCTGTGACATGAGTCTCTAGGACTTGCACAAATTCAAATAATAAATTAGTAGTAGGAAATCTGCATGTGTTAATTGCTCTGAGGCTAAGCAGGATCTCTAAGGACAATCTGTGTCTCTGAAATATACATGACCAAAGGGCCCCAGGCTGATTCCTAATGTTTGAAGGATCTCCTAAGACAACAACAAGGGTAATAGCCAACTTCTGAATCAGTTTCCAACTTCCAAGTCCATTTTAATGTAAAACTCACGATGTCAGTAGTATTCTTTGTTACCACAATTGCTGCCTCATTTTTATTTCTGTGGGCTAAGGGAAGGAAGAATGGACTACGAAGTAATTCAGTGAGTACAGGAGGAGGTAGGGAAACAATTCCCAGATGGGTACTTAGACATATTATCCTTTGTTCTTTCTATCCTTGGCCTGTTCTCTCTTCCTTTCATCCCATCATTACCTCCTCCAGCAAAACATCCTAAATCCTTGTTAACCTCCAGTCTTGTTAGTTGTCCCTCATAGTCTCTGGTACCATTTGTTGCCTGCCTTCTTTGAAACAACTATTAGACTATATTGGGTATTTGGTTGTTCATCTCTGCAGTAAGACTCTTGGGGAGTTTTATGGAGGGCAGGGACTTGTCTTCCTTATGCTCAGTGCTTAACACAGAGCTTGGCATTCAGCAGATGTGCAGTAAATGTGTAATTGAATAAGATATTTTACTGTTTCAAAATACTAAATTGTTGGGGCACCTGGGTGACTCAGTCAATTAAACATTTGCATTTGGCTCAGGTCATAATCTCAGGGTCCTGGGATCAAGCCCCAAGTGGGCTCCCCATTCAGCAGGGAGTCTGCTTCTCCCTCTCCCTCTGCCCTTCCACACTACTTGTATTCTCTCTCTCTCTGTTCTGTCACTCTTAAATAAGTAAATAAAATATTTTTAAAAAATACTAAATTGTTGCTGCTATTTAAGAAAAGGAAAAAAAAATTGTACTAACTTTAAAAAATTAACTGAAGAAAAACCAGATAATAAAACTTGATGCTGATAACTCTGAGATAGCAGTTAACCTGTATTGAGTAAAGTATATATTTTATAGTTACTTTCACCTGAGGACTGATGGAACATTTAATGAACTAAAAGGCATGTCTCAAGCATTTTAATGTTTTTAAATATGAGAATTATTCAAATGAAACACAAGAGGAAGAAGTTACTGTTAAATAACAGGGACATAAATCGTAACCATAAAACAAAGAGACTAATTCAATTGTGGCAAAACTTCCTGTGAGTTATTGCTTTGGATACCAAACTTGGATACATGTAAATGCTCAGTTTTATGTCAAAATCCATTACATTATGTTTGGCTTTCTTTTTTCATAGGGTAATCAAAGTTTCTGCAGTGAAATAGTGATGAAGGGATGTTGGGAAAGTTGGAGTGTGCTCACAGTATGTGATAGTTTCCTGAGCTGAGGCTGGCTTCTAGGGTTGCTTTCTTGGATGAAAAAAGTGAAAAATAAGAAATGCCAAAAGCTGGCGAAAGAGAATATTAACAAGTTGATTTTAACAAATGACTTTTAATATGTTTTGGAAAACTTTTCTTCATTATTGTCATAGTCAACTTGTGATTCCTGGTCATCCTACATTTAAAATGTATATAAAGTTGGGTGATTAAAGAGGACATAACAATGACTATTTACTATAGTCTAAAGTAGAGTATTGACTACTAAAAGTGTATTTGAACTCTTTCCCTGGTGGGCACATGAGAAAGAAAGCCCTAGAATTTATGTAGATACACAGGCCTGCTAAACAATAGCACAAATAAAATTTGAGTATCTAAATCACAGTTTTGATTTGAAGATCCTAGAATAGTTGCATACCAATGAGAAATTCCTAGTACACTTTTAAGCACAGTGTGGTGATTGATTGATTTCTGGATGTCTTATTTAAAACCCACTTATCAGGTGTGTGGTTGGCTCTGCTCAGGTCATGATCCCAGGGTCCTGAGATCGAGCCCCAGGTCAGAATCCCTGCTCAGCAAGGAATATGTGTCTCTCTCTCCCTCTTACCCTACCCCACTGTTTGTGCTTTCTTTCTCTCACTCTCAAATAAGTCAATAAAATCTTAAAATAAAATAAACCCACTTATGCACACAGAGGATACAAGAGAAGTTGCAACAGAGTGGCACCTATGAAAGGTTAAGTTTTCTGTTGAAACTTTGAAGACTGTTGAGTGACAATCTCAGTGATTGTATACATGTAGAAAATCTAGCGGTCTAAAAGAAAAATACTTAGTGAGGAATACAACTGTCAAAAATCAGCATTTATATTAGATATTTCAGTGTATTTTCTTCTACATAAGACTTCAACAACCTGGTAGCTATAGACCTTAAATTCTTTATAACTAAAATTCATATAATAAGCAAGTCTGAGTCATATATATACATTTAAAATACAAACGTGCTTATCTGTATTTAATTTTTTTAAAGATTTATTTATTTGAGAGAGACTATGTCTACATGTTTGAATGGGGGGATGGGAAGAGAGAGAGAGAGAACCTCACACAGACTCTGCTCTGAGCAGGGAACCGGATGTGGGGCTTGATCTTATAACACTGAGATCATGACCTGAGCTGAAATCAAGATTTCGATGCTTAACTGACTGACCCACCCAGTTGTCTCTGTATTTAAATTTTTAATATTCTAGGATGTTTAGTAAAACTAGTTCATATTAAAGAAAGTCTCAAGTATAATTATATACTTATCTTAGTTTTGGGTGTACAATATAATTCAGCAATTCTATACATTTATCACTGCTCAACATAGTTCTTATCATTATCACCTTAGCTCAGACCCCTACCCTCAACTGACTATTACAATACTACATATCTAGCCTTACTCCAGCTTACTACAAGCAACTCGGTGACTTTATACACCTTTTGGCAAGGTCAGAAGCACCATACTCGAATAGGAAGCTGAAACAATAAATCCAGCAACAAAACACATTTGTATGTAATTTATGATCTTTCAAAAACTACTTAATCCACATCCAATTTTCACTCTCCAAATTTCTTTTTTTTTTAAGATTTTATTTATTTATTCATGAGACACAGAGAGATAGAGAGAGAGATAGAGAGAGTCAGATAGAAACACAGGCAGAGGGAGAAGCAGGCTCCATGCAGGGAGCCTGATGTGGGACTCGATCCCGGGTCTCCAGGATCACATCCTGGGCTGAAGGTGGTGCTAAACTGCTGAGCCACCTGGGCTGCCCCACTCTCCAAATTTCCGTTTCATTCAGTTTTGTTAACTCTGTGTTCAAGTTTCTCTATTATGCTTTACCCTGCCATTGTTGTCTTTTATTTTTCTAATTCAATTTTCATTATTTTAAGAAAATTACAGAATATATGACAATGAAGAAGAAATAAAAAAGTAATTTATAAGAACAGTATGCAGATCACTTGATTTATAACTTGGTATCATCTTCTCCCAGACATTGGATCTGATCTCTACTAAGCCTAACAATGATTCTTGACCCCCTCTACCCCCAGTCTGGCAATTTTTAAGAATTATCTTCCTCCTACTCAGCCTCTACTCTGATTTTTTTTTTTTTGATTATTTTATTTTTATTTTTATTTTTTTATTTTTTTTAATTTTTTTAAAAGATTTTATTTATTTATTCATGATAGAGAGAGAGAGAGAGGCAGAGACACAGGCAGAGGGAGAAGCAGGCTCCATGCACCGGGAGCCCGACGTGGGATTCGATCCCGGGTCTCCAGGATTGCGCCCTGGGCCAAAGGCAGGCGCCAAACCGCTGTGCCACCCAGGGATCCCTGATTATTTTCTTTTTAAAGGGTAGTAGTGATTATGTCACTGTCAATTACTCAAAACAATAAAACAGACTTTTTATGGCTTTCCGTGTCTACAGAAGAAAATATACATACGTGAGACCATTGAATGGCAGGACAGAGTTGAATGTTAACGGAGTTGAAGGTAGCAGTGCAGGTGTCCTTTCACTATAAGACCATTTTAATATGGGGATATGATTTATACACTGAATTAACTTCTTTCTCTTAATGTGTGAGGAATCAGAATGAAGTTGGATTTTACAGCTTATTTCTGTTTGATCTAGCTTTATCTCCCAGCTATATTCATCAGAGAATTAAGTCTATGTGGCTAATATGCAGAATATAGCATCAAGGAGTTACTTCCATAAGGTGTTGGGGCACCCGGGGTTGCTCAGTGGCTGAGCATCTGCCTTTGGCTCAGGTTGTGATCCTGGGGTCCTGGGATTGAGACCCTCATCTGGTGCCCCGCAGGGAGCCTGCTTCTCCCTCTGCCTTATCTATGCCTCTCTCTCTGGGTCTCTCATGAATAAATAAATAAAATCTTTTAAAAATAATAATTCCATAAGGTGTTGAAGGGCATCCCTTTCCTCTATACGCTGTCATGTGCTTTCTAAAGTACACTGCTTTGTACATCAAATTCAGTGTCTCTTTACTGACACTAGTTTCACTTTTGATTACTGTGTCAGTTTGGAATAGAATAAAATACCTATATGAGATTGGATATGCAAAAGTTTTATTGTGGGGGAACTCCCGTGAAGGATAAAGTAGGAGGCTGCTGGAGTAGCAGTGAGAGCCTTCAGACCAAGGGCATGCTGACTCCTGTGAAAGAAGGAAGGGAAAGAAAAATTGAGTGGGAGGAGTCTCTGATTGCAGCACAGTTCTAGGAAATCCCTGGCCAGCCAATGTGAAGTCCAGGAGAGCAAAGAGTGCTGATGACAGGAGTCCTGAGTCTTGCCTGAGTAGGACAGCTCTAATACCACTCTACCCCCCCATGTAAGTCATTACCTGAGAGCCTGAGCGTAGCCCAAGAGGAAGTATGGCCTTGGTGTGACCATCTTAGGAGATCCAAAGGGATGGTAAATGTTGGATAGAAGTGAACTACTGTTTTAGCAGAAGTTTGTTTTAAAGCAGATTTCAGCAGGGCTCCTTCATGGCCATGGCTATCACTAACCTCAAGGGTCATAGCTCCATGAGATGCTAAGGCCAACTAGGGGATAATGTCCATAATAAGTACATTATCATTTTTTTCCCAATCCCATATTGAAGTGTTACCCATATCCATTTTTTTTTTTTTTATTTCTACCCAGTATCCTCTCCTCTCTGCAAAACCCATTTATAAGTCTACGGGGATCTAAATTGAACACAAAACTGGATTTCAGGAAATGTGGAATACCTATTCCTTCCGGTATCTGAATTTTATTTAGGGCCGATTCCATTTCGCTATGGATTGGTGCCTTCCTAGGTTGCTCTTCAAAACTCCAATGGAAATAAACTGTTTGATCCTCTCTACCTGGTACATTAGCCGTAGAGGTTTGGATTTACCTGGTAGAAATAGTTTGGAGAGCAGTCTGGGTCCCCCACTATGCTATCTGCTTTAGCAGAATAGGATAAAGATTTTTTTAAAGGAGCACTTTTTTCATGAATACTGAAGGCCGCTAGCCCCTTACGGTCGATTAAATCATCTGCTCTATTTTGATATAGAGAATTTGTAAAGCAACTCATCTTTGGTCTCTTTCCTAATGACCGCTGTAAGAAATTCACTGATTGTTCAGCTTGTGTTTACCCAGCTCCCTCATCAACTCTACCTTTATATTTCATTAGTATTGGTCTTGACTACATCTTAAACCATATGGAAGTGACAGAGTGCAAATTCTTTCAATCTATGGCTTATGCTTTTATTCAGCCTTCTGAGATTTTCCACCTTTCTCCATGAGAAAAGCAAGCTCCAGTAGATGCTATCCTTCTGGTCTTGCCTCAGAATGAGATTGGTGTAGCCAACCCAAAATCAGTAAAAATCCTGAATCAGAGCAACCCAATCTAACACACAAATGTATGATTGAGAAATGACTGCCTACTCTTTCATACCACTATACCACTGCAGTTTTGTTATGCAGTTAAAATGACTCCAGTAAGTACACTATTATCCCCAGTATCATTGATAAAGAAGTCAGGTGTTTTTTTTTTTTTTTTTTTTTTTTTTTTTTTTTTTTTTTTTTTTTTTTTTGTGACTTAATCCCTTTTGCTCTGTGATCCAAAACCTGACCGTCTTCCATGAAGAGTGGTCATCCTGCAATCCAGTTACAGACTTCCCTCCATTTAAGTACCTTTGTCTCCTGTGGTCCTTTTATTTGTGACTAGAATGGGTCATAGGAAATATACACAATAAATAAATTGAAAAAGGTAAAACCAATAGGGAACAAAGTAGTAGTTTTCAATTTTCAGTAGAGATTGGATGTAAAAGAGTGAACCCTTGTCATAAATATGTGCCACCAAGGTAGAAAGATTTCTTAAGGTATGCATAGGGAAAACTAACTCACAGCCAATAGCAGATGTATACTTGTGAATGCAACATCACTCATTTATAGATGTGTATTGAACATTTTGTAGGGAATTCATAGAAATGAGTCAGTTTTATGGAATTGACCCAATAGGATTAGAGGAGCATACATACATGAATAAAAATGGATACTGAACAACTAAACAGGTTTTTAAAGAGTTTTATTGGGAAAATTATACAAGCTTTAGGAAATATCATCAATTCTTCTGATGCTACCCAGCAAAATGCAAATTGTAGCAAGCTAAAGTGATTTTTGAAGATTACTGAAATCAATGCTAGAGAGAGGTTAGGAGCTTTAGACTAAATCCAATATGTTGGTGAAGAAAAAGAGCTTTGTAGCTTAGATATGACAATTTTTGAGGGCACCAACTTGCTGAGATCCTGAAGTCATTTATAAACGTATGTATGTGTAGATGAATGTGTTTTTATTGAAGTGGCAATATGGATCCACCTGAAACGTTCCCATGGTAATGATATTCTAGAATTATTTTTCTATACATCTCATGTTTATTAATTTTCAATTTCATTGGCTTGGTAATAAGTTGAACTGTGCCTTTTCAATAAAGGGGCACAAGCTTAGATTCTGTGTGTGTGTGTGTGTGTGTGTGTGTGTGTGTCTTTCTTCCTTCATTATTTGTCTTTTTCTCCCATCTTTCCCAGGCCCATACCCTCCCTGACTATCACAAATCTTTTGTTGTGTGGGTAACACAGCAACCAAGCTCACAAAAGCAGCAGACATTTTAGTTGTCTCTTTGACTTGAATTCTAAGTAAATGTCAGAGTAGATACAAAAAGAAGGAATTATTATGCTAAACACCAAAAGTAAGTAAATTCTCTGAATACATGTAAATATTTTATTTCCCAGATGGGCAGAATGAACATAAATATATATATATATATATATATATATATATATATATATACACACACACACATATTTGTAAAGGAAAATATCTATTGCTGATTATGTGTTCTCTTTTTCTTTATTAAAAAAGTCAAAGCATAATACCATTTTAAAGCTCTACAGATAGACATGGTCTTTTGTTGAATTATCTCAAGCCTTTAATATTGGGATGTTTAAGAAGTGTATAGATATTTTCTTGCAGTTTTTATGAATGCGAACTTTGGTTTGGGATTGAAATTTCAGACAGTGACAGTAGATACTTTAAAACAACTAGTTTTTTAAAAGAAAACACATAAAAACTGCTGGTGTGCATATACTACCATATTAATGTATTTAATTTATATTTGTTTTCATACTATCCATACCCTTCAGCACTTTTCTTTAATCATTTTATAATTTATCTTTGAGCTCTTTACAAATCAACATATACCAAGTAATTTTTTCTGAAGAATAGAATTGATTTTTATGGATATGCCATAATTATAGAAACAATTTCCCCTATTGATGAAGATTTGGATGGTTTTTGTTATTTTACTAAGAACATAATTTTGTATGTTTGATAACTACTTAAACATGTCTAGAATGATGGATTTGTAGATTGTCTCCATTTTCTCTAACTACAAATATTAATGAATATGTTCACATGCAGTCTGCTGTTTTTTGTGCATATATTGTGTAAATTCTTACACTAAAATTGCTTTGAAAAGGGTCATGCATATTTATAAATTTGTTAGATATTACCATATAACCCTTCAAATTTTTGCATGAAAGTGCTCTTCTCCCCACACTATTAAAATATTAAAATTTCAAACTTTAAAATATTTTTACAGGTCTAACATGTGAAAAATACTTTTGTTTTGATTTCTATTTCTGCAATACATAGGGATAAAGGTCACTATTCCTTTTAAATTACTTTTCTGTGAAATATCATTCATTGCAGTTTTGGATTCTATTTCCCAATAAAAATATGCACCCTGGATGAATCAAATGTAGCAATGAAGCAGAAAGTCAAATTGAGGAAAAAAATATATTTGAATTAATACTAGATTTTTAGATCCCCTGACAAGGATGCTTATAAAACATTGTGAATTCTAAAGAAAGTCTCAAAAAAAAAAAATGACTCCCCACAACCTAAGAATGATTTGAACAATGATCAACAATTTTTATTCCAACCGATATAAGGAAAATATTTTTATACTCTAACATGCATACATCTTCCTTC
This sequence comes from Canis lupus dingo, assembly GCF_003254725.2. Taxonomy (NCBI): domain Eukaryota; kingdom Metazoa; phylum Chordata; class Mammalia; order Carnivora; family Canidae; genus Canis; species Canis lupus. Next base: position 57,289,518 of record NC_064255.1, read on the forward strand.
AAAAGGAAGCATATCAAAATTACATAATTACTGAGTTTCTTTAAATATACTATTGCATCATTTTTCCCATTTCTGATATTCATGAAAAACTAGATCTCAACTAAGAGGTATTCATTTTAGGAACTTTTACATTTTCATATATGAAATACATGTGATTTAACTTCATCACAGTCCTGTTGAGAGGAATTTAAATGAAATGTATGCAGAGCAACAAACAAAACAGAGGGTTGGCTTCTTAAAACTCCCTTTCTATAGCCATAGAAGTTATTTCTCTGAGGAAACAATAACAAGGGTAACACAAATCAGCTCTTGCTTAATCATTTTGAAGATTTTGTGAATTTTAAGAAATTCAAAAATTAATATAAAATTATATATTTCTATATTTCCTTTGTGCTGATGTATGTAGGTAAAAATACATTTTGTGAACAACTCCAGGAAAAATATTAGATAGGATTTTGATGATAAATAAGAATAAGCATCAGTACCCAGGCAAAGGATTATCCTCAATGGTGGCAATAAAAGATAGAAGAGAAGGATACATCTGAAAGGAAGATGAAAGATTTTATTTAAAGTTTCCATTCTTTCTATGAGACAAATATCTACTGATTGTCATATGACGTACTTTATAAAAGTATTTAAATGTTTTCCTTCATTTTATATTCTTTGGAACAATTTATCATTGGGACTATCTGGTTTTAAAAATTTGGTTCAGTCTTCTTGAGAAAGTAACAAAACCTGATGGTTTGAGGAGCAATTCCTTGACAGTCTTCTGTATTCATTCTAACGAAATTAATGTATTTAAGCTTACTATTTCTTTTGTGGTCAATTTGGAAAATTGCATTTTCAAATCAAATCTTTCTTTTTAACTTAAGTTTCCATATGTATGTGCCTAGAAGTCTGTGGAATGGACATTATTGGAATTTGTGTTTTCTCTTTTAATAGTTATGTCCTCCTTTGTCATTTCTTATTTTGTAGACTTGTGACTTTTTACCCTACAAAATGGATTAATGGATATTATTGGATATTATGGATATTAATGGATAAAATTGATATTATTTTATTGACCTTGTTGATTTGTTCACACGAACCAAGATTATGGTTTATTATTAGATCTATTCTGTTTTAAGTGTGTCCTTAATTTCTTTTTTAGTTTGTGCTTCTCAGATCAGAACCACTGAGGACAGTATCCATAGTGACTACCTGTGTGGTGAAATCATAGCATGAGTTGACTTCATTGAGTTTAGTGATTTTTGTGTCTAAGGCTATGGTCCTTATCAGGCCATGTTTTGAACCCTGGTAATTAATTGGAAAGGCCATAACTGAAAAGCAATAAAAAAACCCTATATTATTGGATTAACTTTATTAAAATGAATAATTTTCCACTGTACCATAGTGTCACATCCCTTGGTTGAATATATTTGTTGTCTCAGTTCTTTGAGTTATTCTTTAAATAGAATGTAAAATATTACAGACAGTAAAGATATTCTGACCTAGCAAAACTGAGATTTCCAGGAGAAAGTATGCACATACATTTGAAGTAGACATCATCAAAAAATGAGAGTATAAAATATCAAATGTCAAGAAATTAGCCATCTTTGTGGTAATATATCTAGTGCAAAAATGAGATACATATTTAATGATTTTCTCTGAGGTGTTAATAAAGGATCTTGAAGTCTTTAATTTTATCATTTACCTTTATTACAAACTTTTTAAAAAGACTACTGTTTCAATAGTTTCCACCACTTTCAAAAATGGTTGTGTATTCCCACTTTTTTAGAGACTTTAGTTTGAATTTTACACCTTTTATCTTGCTATATCTGAATATACATTCTTTTAGTCCTACAACTAGAGAGAATAAGAAAGCAATGTTTTGAGAATATATTTACAGTTCTTTTCCCCTTAAAATTCTATCACATTGCATTGTTCTCCTTGAAAAAAATCATTCTAAAAGAGAATTAAAAAGAACAACCTGGACACCAACCCCACAATCAAATCCACAGGGATCTTTGAATGGCCGTATAGAACAGGTTCATTGTAATCAATGTTAGTCATTCTTACTGAACATAAATCAAGTAAAATGAATTCAAAGGAAGCACATAGTATCATTCTCTTTTTGGAACATTAGGTTTTTTTCTTTTTTCCTACAAAGTTAGAAAATTGGAAATTCCAAATCATTTAATGTTTCTATTTTCAGCAGAATGATATAGATGAAAGAGAAACTCATTTTAGTAAAGTAACATCTTTAGGTGGTTTTTTTTTTTTTAAGATTTTATTTACTGATGAGAAACAGAGAGAGAGAGAGAGAGAGAGAGGCAGAGACACAGGCAGAGGAAGAAGCAGGCTCCATGCAGGGAGCCTGTGGTGGGACTCGATCCTGGAGATCTGAGATCACACCCTGGGCTGAAGGCAGTGTTAAACAGCTGAGCCACTCAGGCTGCCCTTTAGGTGCTTTTATTACTGGCCAGTATAAAAAAAAAAATTGTGACTTTCCTCCTCATCAAATCTTACTCCCTGAAAAAATTATTGAAATCCTCCTTTTAATGTTTTTACATTAAAAATATTCTATGATCACATTGATAAATGAACAAGTACAATCATTATTTGCTTAAATATGTATTTAAGGGATTATAATCTATAAAATGGATAAATTTTTAGCAGGCCTCACCTTACCTAATATTGCTCCTCAATTATATATATATATATATTTTTTTTTTCTTAAAATGGTGTTAAGTTTTGATTCAGAGAGGAACTAGCCTATCTGAAGCAGGATTTCTAAAATGTTGCTTTTTGGGACACTTATTTACATTTGTCAAACAATATTTTGAGGAGATAAAATGTTCCTTGAAATAGAGTTTGCCAAAGTTGGAGACACAACACAAGATTAATAAAATAGGTTATAATGCATTGTAGTTTGCTTTGGTAATACAAAAAGCAGAACTCCTTCTGGAGTTAGAAAAGATTACATGAAGTAAACTTGGTTCTGGGGGAAGAATAGGGGATTACCAATGACTTGGAAGGAATAAAAGCAAAGTTATTAGGCAAGAAGAAACAAAAAAAAATACAAAGGTATAAGTTACGAAAATGTAAAAGGTCATATTAATAGCAACCACAATAACAATAAATTCAACACATGACAGTAGTGAGAATTTCAGCATATCAGCAAAACCAAGTATAGTGGGTTGGCAGGAAATGGGAATGTCCATATAGTTTCTGACACGATTAGAAGATGCCTTAATTTTAAAGAAGAAAGCATGAAATTTTAATCAGTTGATAACATCAATTTTCTCTTTGTCATCTAAGAAGAGACTTGTTTAACCAACCAATTTGCTAGGAAAGGAAAATCTTGGGAAAACCATCAGGATCCTTTTTAACAACCCAGAGAAACGATGAAGACCTGTCCTGAGGTAGTAGAACTGGAGGTAGAGGAGAGAAGCAGTAACTGAGATACAACTCTAAGGTAGAATCAGCCTATTCTGTTGGTTTACTGAAAGTATAAGTCAAGAAAAGAGAATCTAAGAAAATCTAAGATTTCTTATTTTCATAGTAGGGGCTTGCTGATGTCACCACCCAAGGTTTAAACGATAAATGACAGAACATATGGTGGGAGGGGGAAAAAGGTTATTCTGCATATATCCATTTCAAATACCTGAAGAAAGAATAAATGATGTAAGTAGAATTAAATATATGGTTTGACTTGGGAAGATAAACAGGACTAGTGATAGATAGTGTAGCACAGTAGTTGAATTTATGTGAGAGAAAAATACAACAAAAGGAGAAAAAAAGGATTGAACCAGCTGGTTTTAGGATTGGAGATATTTGGAGGAGGAAACATTATTCTAAGGTATAAGGAAATCTCCATCAGTTACGGGGAGGGGTATTACAGAAATTCATAGAATTCCATATCTACCCTAAAGTAGCTTTTACTGTATGTTTTTAATCAGCATAAAATCTTAAATTGGGCCTACTAGAAACATTTCCTATGTGTGTATTTGAATCATTTCATAATCTCAATATCTATCTCAATATCTATACAATCAAAATAACTGTTCCTGATCTAGAAAAATGGAAATTTAAAGATTTAATAACCTTAAAATAGAAGACTCTAATTTATTGGTCTTAAATGGGATTACATATATGACTAGTCCCATTTTGGTGCATGGCTCAAAATCTAAAAGATCTTTAAAAACTTTTTTTAAATTATGTAATTCTTATATATGAAATAGCAGATCATTCAAATATTATAGTTACTGACTACTCAAAAATTTGATTACTTCCCAAGTTCTCTATATAGTAAATTTAGCTCCTCTGTACAACAACAGAACTGATTTATATGGATGTATAGATTAAATCTGTATATATGTGGATTGATATGGTGTTTTTCCAGGAGTGTTAAAAGCAAAACACTGGAAAATGTAAATAGAATAATGTATTCATAGACCTTTATTTCCTAGTTAGAAAAAAGAAAGAAAAAAAAGAAAAGAAAAGAAAGAAAAAAAAAGAAAGAAAGAAAGAAAGAAAGAAAGAAAGAAAGAAAGAAAGAAGAAAGAAAGAAAGAAAAAGAAAAAGAAAAAGAAAAGAAGAAATAGAATGCCACTAAGTATTCATCTGGACAAAACCACTACAGAAAAATCCCTAAGATCTCACTTATTTTCTGTAGGCAGCTGCTATCTGAGATTTAGAGTAGTTAACTCTAGTGTAAAATAAGGATTCAATAAAAATTTAGGTTGAGGAGTGTGACTCCTATGTCTGATTTTCCTTTGGAAAAAACTTGAGAACATCCTTTAAACTGAAGTTCTTCAGAGAAAGATTTAGTTTGCATAACCCTTCAGTTTTTAAGAGATGCTGAGGAAATTGTTGCAAATATAAGTACTCCATTGAGCTCTAACCTAGATAATTCTGTGGGAAAACAAAATAAAACTGAAACTCTATGGTATCTGCAAACAGTGGGAAAGTAGAGACAGATGAGTTTGACACCCACTTGTGGAAGCTTTTCTCAAAAATGAAGAAAAAAAGAAACTTATTTGTAAAGCATTAAAATATTTGAAACTAAGGAAAAGAGAGATTGGTGAAAAGAAGAACACTTTATTTTTTGCCATAGTCTCGTTTACATTGGACTTCTGCATTAGCATTCTGGTTTATCTCTTTGCTTCAAATCATACCCTCTACCCACTAGAGATTTTCCTCTCATATTTTAAGCTGAAGCTCATTATTTTTAAGTGTAAATAAAATCATGAATTTCTCTACTCAAAGTCCTGCAAAGACTCCATCATCCTGGGGATACAATTTTAGCTGTGCCCCACAGTGTCAAAGGCCTTCCATGATCTGAAACTGAGGGTTATTGGATGGCTAACACTCTCTCCATTCCCATTTTCTGTCCTTTCTGCTCTCTCTGAGCTAGTGGAAATATAAAAGGTAATTCCTCATGTTAAGGAAAGGAACTCCAAGGAATTATTTTAGTTTTTGTAAAATGTCAAGTGTTCCGAGGAGAGAGATGTAGTGAGAGACTCAGAGGAGGAGTGGAGAGAAGAGGGATGGGGAGAAAGAGAAAAGAGAGAGTTTCAAATAAGGGTATGTAGAAGAATGGAGTGGGCAAGACATTTTTCTCCTATCCACTCTGAAGTGTGTGCCTGCCAGAACCATTTACTGGAGCTGCTAAACAGCTTTGTTAAGGTGTTTATCCCCTAGACACAGTTCTGAGCTGCGAGTAGTCAGTGGTATAGAAACAAATTCAGAGTATGCCAAGAACACAAGACAAGGTTTCCTAGGCAGACAGTGTTGTGACTCATCTGCATAATCCCCTCACCATGCTCAAGAAGGAGGAAGAAGGAGACCATGAATCCTGGGGATGTCAGCCCTGACAGCTTTATTACAAAGAAGGAGCCACTCAACTACTATACATTCTGGCATCACTACTTCCAGGCAAGTGAGATCTACCCAATTGGATTCCTTGCTAATTTATTTCTCTCTAAGATACAAAGGGGAGAAAAATGAAAATGAGCTCTGACTATACTAAATCACTCCAAGAAATTCAGTTTCTTCAACAGTTTCCTTAGGCTACCAGGACTATGAGATATAAGAAGATGGAAAGAAAAAAAATGGATTTTCAGTTTCCATTCCACATTCATCAGAGCTACTTAAAAAAAAAAAAAATCTTTATTTTAGAAAGAGTGAGAGCATGTGAGCAGGAGGAAGGGCAGAGGGAGAAGGAGAGAATCTCAAGCAGATTCCCCACTGGGCAGAGAGCTCTATATGGGGCTCGATCTCACAACCCTAAGATCATGACCTGAGCTGAAATCAAAAGTCAAAAGCTCAAGCACCTCAGCACCCCAGGGTTACTTTTCAATCTACACATTGTTACTGTCAGTGCTATTGTCTTTTATCCTCTCATCCCTTTTGTCTCACTCTCCCTTCCTACCTCTGTCTTTTTCTTTTTCCCAATCTCTCTCTCTCTGACTTTCTTCCTCCATTCTGTTAATGGGGGAATTTGTTAGTCCATTTGTCACTTTATTTTAAAAAAGTACAAATAAATTAAAAAAAAAAACCTTTTATGTTGCAGTAATACATCAGCTGTACTCATCTATTATCTGTCTGCCTATCCATCATCTATCCATTATATTCCCATATTGAAAAAGAGTTAAGTTGGTATTTTAATTACTGAGGAGGGTACTTGACAGGATGACCACTGGGTATTTATACTATATGTTGGCAAATCGAATTTCAATTAAAAAAAATAATTTACCTAGTTTTGTTTTTTTCTTGAGCCAGATGTGGGACTAGTAAAAAGCAAAGGAGGAAATTAAAAGTGCAATTTTTATGAATTTTAAAACTGGAAAATGGATGCCTAAACAGACTTAGATAAGCAGACTTGTCTAAATATGTTTCAAGGATTTGAATTCCAGATTAGATTACTCTCCGAAGTGTTAGAACTACATGAGGTATTGTTAGGTCTGGATTCTGCTAATCAAAGAGAAGAAATGTGGTTCAGAAAAGTCAGCACCTGTCAGAATATTATTGAAAATAGAAGGGGAAAATAGTGTACAATATTAACAGAGGAATGATCTACTCTAGTGCATATGTGCGTTTTAAATATTCCCTCTGGCTCTGTCACAGGGAACAACAGTGGAGGCAGGGGAGTAAAGGAAATGATTATCTCAGTAAAAGTTAATTGATGACAGTGGCTTAGACAAGAGTGGAGGGTACCACAGTGGAGCCTCTAAGGTAGCCAGATTCAGAAATAGTTTGGGAGTCAGTAATCAAGACTTCCTGATAAAGTGATTTTGGACTGCAGTAAAAGGAAAACAAAATATATTAGTGTTAGATTTTAGTGGTGATGTAAATGGTGTTGTTATTTATTGAAATATAAAAACTGACCAGAATGTAGAATGCAGAGTACTAGATATCAGGAAGTCTTCAATGGAATTGTTTAGCTTAGGTACGTAGTGTACATTCTGTCCTATACATTAGACAACCCTAGGGGATCTAAGGTACAAGGTATTCAATGCAGACTTTTACCTCGAGACCATCAAATGATTGTCTTAAGCTGGATAAACAAGTGTGAAGTTTCAAACTGGAGGTGGTTTTTAAAAACTGCCTAGTGAGTATGTCTCAAGGCGTGCAACTCTATGACGTAAGCCTTCAAAGGAGTAGCAAAAGGGAACTGAGAGGTAGCTCCTGTTGCACTCCAGTGTTTAAGGGATATGCCACAGATGGGAGCCAGCAAAAAGCCTAAGAGAAGTCACTGAGATAGGAGGAAATCTTGAAAGCAAAATAAAAATGTGTTTCAAAGAGGTGGTTATGGTAACAGTCTCTGATGTGGCTGGAAAAGTCAAGTAAGACGAGAACTGAACAGCAAGGAAGGTAGTGGAAAAATTGTTAAGAAAAACCTCCTGCAGTCGAGGAGAAAGAAAGCCAAGTGTAGTGAGTTGTGGAGGGAATGAGAAGCAAGCAAGCGAGAGGGGACAGCCACTAAAGAAAACTCTCAAACTTTTAAAGAGTTTTGCTGTGAAATGGATCTAAACATTCAGTTTATGTTGGAGGTAGATTTAGGGTTGAGAAATTTTTGCAGCTTTCTTTTAATTATTTTAAATATTAAATATTTTTAGTTTTTAAATAAACCTACTAAGGTATTTTTATACCCTTGAAGATGATTCAGGAGAGTAAGGGAAACTGCTAACAATATAATGAAAATGAGAGGAGAAAAAACCTCCTCATATGGCTGATGGGGCAAGATCCATGACACAGATGGAGGGTCTGGGCTTTGATGGATACAAAAATGAGTCATTTATTGTACTAAGAAGGAAGGACATAAATGGTAGATTAGTCGATATGAAAGTGGGAATATTAAATAGTTCCTCAATATTGTTCATAATTTCTCAGTTGGAAAACATCATGAGTTAGATTAGAGAAGCTGGCTTTGGAAGAAGGGTCACAATATAAAATATTTGCTTTGTAAAATGGGAAATCACACATTTTAGGAAAGTGTAGGAGGACAATGCTAAGTGCCCATTTGTTATTTGTTGGCATAAATGTTAAGTGAGAAAAGTGAGTCTTATGGGGTTTCCTGTTTTTCTTTTTCTTCCTGGAAATTTTCAGCTGTTTTGGTGAAGATAAAGAGTAGACGGCTGGCTGGGTTTAAGCAGGACCAGATTTGGTCAGGCATGACAGTCATTAGAGCTATTAGTAAATACTCCAATTTTCTCCCCTTCCAAGTACTAATAAGATTGTGCAGCCTTACCCCTTGAGATTAAGTGTAATTATGTGACTTGGTTTTTTTCCAAAAATGTAAGCTAATTTGACATATATTACTTCTGAATTAAGCTCTAAGAGCCATAGCATAAATTTTTCACATCCTCCTGCTATAACTACTAGAGATTTTTGCCAGTTCTGAACTTAAGAGATATGGATCAGGATGTAGTAATTGCAAAGAATAAATCCTTAGTTGATGTGTTTATTATCGAGTGTTTTTGTTACTATAGTGTTACTGAAAGTACCGCAATACAGTAAGCTAATACAAAGAGAAGAAATCAAAGAAACTACGGCTATTTATCAGGGCCTGACTATCATCCTGCACCAAATGATGTAAGGTGCACAAAAAGAAAGGTGAGTTAATAGAAAAAAAAAATAGCAGGCTCAATGGATTGGGTTTCTGAATGAAGTTGAAATGTATTTCTTTAATTGGTGGAAATAGAGTAAATGATCTAAAAAGCGGGTAATTGTTTTAGAGCGCAAAGCTTGAAATTGAATTTCAGAGATAATTCAGTTGGGTATGACACGACCTTGGTTATTACTCTGGAGATGTGTCGTTGAGGTTGGGTGGATGAAAAGATCATTAAAAGTGAGGAGGTACAAGATCTGAGAGGCCAGGATGTAGATGGATATCTCCTAGGCATTGCAAATTTAACAAATCATATGCTACATAAAAGTATGTATATTACCTGGTAAAACATACAAGATAACTTACAATTTTTATGGTCTTATTTCCTACTAAGATTTGATTGATTTCTAATCAATCTACTCCTCAGGTTCTGCATTCTAATCACAGAAATATCCTTTTTCCCCCCTAAAAATACTGTGTTCTTCCTTGAACCTAGGCCTTTGTACATGCTCTTTCCTTTTCCCTATACCAGGAACTGTCTCCTCCCCAAACTCACTCTGCTCCAATACACTTTCCTCAGGAAATATAGTGGTGGTTGTTTTTTTTTGTTTTGTTTTGTTTTTGTTGTTATTGTTGTTTTTAAAATCAACCTGAACAATGTTTCCAATGGAAGAAATTTACCCACGCCCACCTCTAAAACTGAAGATCTTATTGATTCCATGGTACCATGTTATTTTTCCTGTCACAGTATTCTAAATATAAATAAGTTTTCTTCTTGCCTTGCTAATCTGGGATCTTTCTGATGTTAGGAAATGTGTATTTTTGCCTGATGTATCCCATTTACCTGTGAAGTTAAGCTAATTGAACAAGTTCATTGTTCAAAACTATGATTTTGAGGTTAGCCTGGGTGGCTCAGTGGTAGAGCATCTGCCTTTGGCTCAGGTCACGATCCTGGGGTCGTGGGACTAAGTCCCACATCGGACTCCTCTCAGGGAGCCTGCTTCTCCCTCTGCCTCTGCCTCTGCCTCTATCTGTGTCTCTCAAGAATAAATAAATAAATAAAATCTTAAAAAAAACTCTGATTTTGAAAGAATGAATTTATGGAAAACTTCTTTAAAAGTTTTAGACACAATAGTGAGATTGTATCTATTTCTCTATTTGCTTCTTTGTTCACAAAAGCATATCTTTTTCATGTGCTTAAAAAGTTGATGATCAACAGCTATATCTTTGATAAACTACAAAGAAGATTAAACACCTTAGAACAAATGCACTATTTGATTAAAAAGGGCAACACTTGAAAATAACAGACATTAAATTTTATTCTTTAAATTCTCTTTAAGCTTCATTTAAAGGAAAAATTAATCAGAATTGAGATTTCAATGAAGTGACAACATTGGTTAAAAGTGAGAGTTAAGTGAAAATGAGAATAATCATTTTGTGGAAACAAAAGGAAACAAGTTGGTGAATTTATAGTTCTGGATTGTGTTCCCAGTTCTTTCAGGTCTTGATGTTCAAATTTTTATTTGTTCAAATTGTTTCTTTATGTTAGCCAAACTATATGAAAAAATAGACTAAAATTGTTCTGAGGATAAATAAGAAACACCATAAATTGCTTTACAAGTCCTGCCAGAATATTTTGAGATACATATTATCTTCTTTCTAATTACCTTTAAGAATGGAATTTTGAAATGTGACGTAAAACAGAAGGGTGCTACCTGTGCAAACACTAGGTTGTCTTTTTTGTTTTTATCAAAAATTCAGGAATATAGAAAGTAGAACTATTTTACATTGTAAATTCTTTTGTTAGAAAGATAAGTTGCTGAAAAAAGAATTATACAGTGTTTTGTTTGAAGTCTTTTTAGGAAAATGATAAATGTATTTTATTGTGTTAACCCATAGGTTAAATGTTATGAGACCAGAGTATTCAACTTTTTTTTTTTTTTTTCCTGAGTCATCATTAAAAATCCTGCAGTAGTGGGGCTCTTGATTGGCTCAGTCGGTAAAGCCTCTAACTCTTGATTTCAGTTCAGATCATGATCTCAGGGCTATAAGATTGAACCCTATATAGAACTCCACACTCAGCAGCGAGTTTGCTTGAGATTCTTACCTTCTACCTCTGACCCTTCCCCTGCTCACATTCTCTCCCTCCCCGCCCCAGCCCTCCCTCTTCCCTCTCTCTCTCTCAAAAAAAGAAAAAAAATTCCAGCATTAGTTATAATCCTATAATTCTACTGCATTAGTTATAGTCAGTTTTATGTGTCAACTTGATAAGACTTACAATTCCAGTTATTTAATAAAATAGGTGTTGCCATGAAGTTATTTTGCAGATATGAGGGAAATCCATAATCAATTGATTTTTGGTAACAAAGATTTTCCCGGATAATCTGTGTGGAATTGCTCCATCATTTGAAACAAGGCCTTAAGGACAGAAGTAAGACTTTCTTGAATAAGAGGAAATTGTGCATGTGACCACCAGCCTCAGTATGTGCCCAGCAGTTCCATTTGACTCTCTTACTGTCCCACCCTCCGTATTCCAGACTTGGCTGGCCAGTTCTCACAGACATGTAGGTAAATGGCTTTTAATAAATCCCCTAATATATATAGATATGTATCTATCTATCTCTACTGCATAGATAATCTATTGCTCATATTCACATGCTCTATCTCTGTGTATATACATATATGTATATTTTACATATATAAAATATATAAGCATAATGTATATAAAATATATAAATATATGATAAATATATTAAAATATATAATATATAAAATATTTTAAGATGTATGAATATAAAACACAAAAATATTTAAAAATATATAAATATAAAATATATGTATATATGTTTATATGTAAAATATATCTAAGGTATATAATATGTAAATTTATGAATTTATATTCATACTTCATATCATATATAATTACATATAAACATGAAATATGATTATAATATATAATATCATGTATATATATATACATATGTATATATATAATCTCCTGTTGCTTTTGTTTCTCTGCTTACTCCTTTTGTTTCTCTGATTACACCTACCCAGAAGTATCAAGATCATTCTTATTTCTTCCCACACCTAATTTCCTCTCTGATTGTCAGGATTTTTAGAGCTGATCCATATATTCCTGTTCAAGATTTTGCTTCTGACTGGGAGTATTAATAACTAAATAATGAGTTTATATCGTATAAAAAACCAACAGTAACGGAAAATGAGTTTTTAAATAGAAAAAGATATCTTTCTTATATAAGTACTATTGTGCCTATTGAATAAAGTTGAAAAGCTAAATAATACAAATAATAAAAAAGGAGACATTTTATTGATAATCCAAGAAGTAAATATGAATTTTGTCTTTAGGCGGGTACAATGGCAAAATAAAGATTAGTTAATGCATATGATTTAAATACCTCCTTTGTAACAGATTACTTCATACAAAGATTTTTTAGAGTTTTTCAGAGAAGTTTCATATTCACAGCAAAATTGAAAACATACAGAGATTTCCAATTTACCATCTGTCCTTACACATGAATAGCCCATCCCCTACCAGAGTGCTACATTTGCTACAATTTGATGAACCTACATTGACACATTATAATCCCCCAAAGTCTAGGGTTTGCATAACAAAGTGTGTTATACATTCTCTGGATTTGGACAAATGAATAATTCCATGCAACCATAATTACAGTGTCATACAAGGTAGTTTCAGTGCCATGAGAATCACCTATGCTCCACCTATTCATCCCTTCAACCTCTGGCAACCAAGAATCATTTTATTGTTTCCATAGTTTTGCCTTTTGCAGAGTGTAATATAGTTAACATTATTAAATTTTCAGCCTTTTGGGACTGATTTCTTTCACTTAGTTACATGCATTTAAGATTCCTAGATGCTATTTCATACCTTGATAGATCATTTCTTTTTGGGACCTTCCACAGTTGGTTTATTCATTCTGGATACCTTGACTGCTTCCAAGTTTTGAAAATTAGGAAATATAGATGCTATAAACATCTGTGTGTAGGTTTTTTTGTAGATATAAGGTTGGGTAAATACCAAGAGACATAATTCTTGGATTATATGGTCATAGTGTATTTAATATGTAAGAAACCACCACACTATCTTCCAAAGAGGCTGTGTCATTTTGCAGTCCCACCAGCCCATTTGTAATCAGATTCTTTTTTGTTGTTGAATTTTAAGAGTTCTCTGAATGTTTTGGATAATAGTCCTTTATTATATGTGTTTTTTTGCAAATATTTTCTCAGTCTGTGGCTTGTCTTCTCATTCTTTCAGCATTCTTTTACAAAGTTGAAGGTTTAATGAAGTCCAGTTTATCAATTATTTCTTTCATAGATTGTGTATTTGGTGTTGTGTCTATAAAATCATTGTGATATCCAAGGTCAGCTAGATTTTCTCCTATGTTACTTTGTAGAAGTTCTACAGTTTTGCATTTTACATTTAGCTCTATGATCCTTTTTGAATTAATTTTTGTAAAGGGTGTAAGGTTTGTGTCTAGTGTCTAGAGTCATCTTTTTCTTTCTTTCTTTCTTTTTTTTTTTTTTTTTTGGATGTAGATGGCTAGTTATTCCAAAATCATTGATTGAAGAGATTATCTTTGCTCCACTATGTTATCTCTGCTCTTTCATCAGAAATCAGTTGACACTGAGGTCTATTGCTAGGCTCTCTATTCTCTTCCATTTGTCTGTCTATTCACTTACCAATACAATGCTGTCTTGATAACTATAAATTTATAGTAAATATTGAAGGAGGGTAGTATGAGGCTTTCACTATATTTCCTGCAGTTTTTTACTGGCTATTCTTGGTCTTTTGCCTCTCCATATAAATGTTACAATCAGTTTATTGATATCCAGAAAATAACTTGCTGACATTTTCATTGGGATTACGTTGATTTTATAGATGAAGTTGTACAATGTTTTCCCTCACATGTTTGTAAGCTTTATGAAATATGAGTCATACTGGAAAAGTTCTAGGTCTGGACTTTCTATTAGAGCTGTTTGCAGGGATGAAAATGTCCTATATCTGCAGGCTAAAACTGTGCAATATACTAGCCACATGTGTCTACCAAGCACTAAAAATGTATAGAAGGATCCAGAAACTAATTTTTAAAATGTTATTGTAATTAAGTAAAATTTAAAGATCACCTATAGCTATGTCTACATATGAATAGCACAGATTTAGAGCACAAAATAGAAAATTCTTTGTAAATTAAAGACTAATTTCAGAAAAAAAATTAATTCCTGACCTTCTATGAACACCAATCCATTTTTTTTTAATTAGTACTTTAGGGGTGTGTGTGTGTGTGTGTGTGTGTGTGTGTGTGATCTATCAAATAGGATGCATTTGATACTTTCATTTTACCAAATTAAAATACTGTGAAGTCACAATTCATAATTTTCATTTAATATATTGCCTTTAAAATTAGAAATTTTAAGACCATATTCATATTTTGATAAATGCTAAAAGTTTTTTCTCAACACCCATATTTTTCTCTATTCTCCCTTCTTACCTTCTCTCAATTTCTTCCACTTCAATTTCTTACACTAAGTACTGTTTTTTATTTGTTTGTATTTATTTATTTAAATCTGAGCATAGTTGGCACACAATGTTACTTTAATTTCAGGTGTACAACTTAGTGATTTGACAAGTTTATACATGATGCTATGTTCACCACAAGGATAGCTACCATCTGTCCCATTACGTTCTTTTTACAGTATCATTGATTGTATTATTTATACTCTGCTTGTTATTCCCATGATCTACTCATTCCATAACTGGAGACCCATATCTCCTTCTCCCCTTCATGGGTTTTGCCCAACCCCAACCCCTCTCCTCCTGGAAACCATCAGTTTGTTCTCTATAGTTCTGAATCTGCTTTTTTTCTGTTTATTCATTTTTAAAAGATTCCATTTATCAGTGGAATCACAGGGTATCTGTCTGACTTTTATCACTTAGCATAATCCCCTCTACGTCCATCCATATAGTCTCAAATGGCATGATCTCATCCTTTTTGGTGGCTGTGTGATATGACAGTCTGTGTGTGTTTGTGTGTGTGTATGTGTGTGTGTGTGTGTACACACGTATTATCTCTATCCATTCATCTGTCAATAGACACTTAGGTTGCTTCCATGTCTTGGCTATTGTAAATAATGCAGCAATAAGCTTTAGAGTACATATGTCTTTCCCATTTAGTGTTTTCATTTTTCCTCAGTAAATACCCAATAGGAGAAATATTCTGTTATATGGCATTTCTACTTTTAATTTTTTGAAGAATCTCCATACTCTTTTCCACAGTGGCTCAATCAATTTCCATTCCCACCAACCGTGCATGAAGGTTCCCTCCACCGATCGTCAACCAACACGTGTTTCTTGTCATCTTGATTTCAGCCATTCTAACAGGTGTGAGGTGATATCTCATTGTGGTTTTGATTTACATTTCCCTGATGAAAAAGCGATGTTAAGCATCTTTTCATGTGTCTTTTGGCCATTTATATGTTTTCTTTGGAAATATGTCTATTCAGTTCCTCTGCCCATTTTTTAAATGGATTGTTTGGGGATTTTGATGTTTAGCTGTTAGATTTTTTAATATATTTTGGATATTAACCCCTTATTGGCTATATAATTTACAAATATCTTCTCCCATTTAGTGAGTTGTATTCTTGTTCCTTGATGGCTTCCTTCACTGTAGAAAAGCTTTTTATTCTGATATAGTCTCATTTTTTTTCCTTTTTTGCTATTGTTAATCCTGCCTTAGGAGAAATATCTAGAAAAATTACCATGGCTGATGTCATATAAATTACTGCCCATGTTCTCATCTATGAATTTGATTGTTTCAGGCCTCACATTTAGGTCTTTAATTTATTTTTAGTTTATTTGTATGTATGGTGTTAGAGAGTAATCTGGTTTTATTTTTCTTTACACATAGCTGTCCAGTTTTCCCAACACCATTGTTAGACTGTTTTTCATCCCCCATTGTATATTCTTGCCTCCTTTGTCATAAATTACTTAACCATATACATGTGATTTATTCCTGGGGTGTCTATTCAATTCCGTTGATCTATATGTCTATTTTTGTTCCAGTACCATGGGTTTTTTGATTACTAGATCTTTGTAGTATATCTTGAAATCTGAAATTGTGATACCTTCAGCTTTATTCTTTTTTCTACAAATTGCTTTGGCTATTCATACAAATTTTAGTATTTTTCTAGTTTTGTGAAAAATGTTGGTATTTTTATAGGGATTACTTAAATCTGACTTTGTTGTTGGTGTATAGAAATGCTACAAATTTCTAGGTATTACTTTTGTATCCTGCCACATTTTTGAATTTGTTTATTGTTTCTAATGTTTTTTTAGTGGAGTCTTTAGGATTTTCTATGTATAGTATCATCTTGTTTGCTAATAGGACAGTTTAACTACTTCTTTACCAATATTGGGGCTTCTTATTTCTTTTTCTTGTCTGAATGCTATGGCTAGGATGTCCAGTACTATGTTGAATTTAAGTGATGAGAGTGGACATCCTTGTCTTGTTCTTGACCTTAAGGGAAAAGCTCTCAGTTTGGTAGAATTCACCAGAATAAATATTATTCTTGATTCTCTGTGTAAAACAAGAAATGTCCCCATTAATTAAAAAGCTAAATAATACTAATTTCAATGTAAATTTTTATTTATTATTTATTTATTTATTTATTTCAGAGAGAGAGAGAGAGAGAGAGAGAGAGAGAGAAGGAACACGTAAGGAGAGGGGCAAAGGGAGTTCAGAGAGAGAATCCCAAGCAGACTCTATGTTGAGTGCAGAGCCTAATGTGGGATTCCATCTCAGGACCCTGAGATCATGATCTGAGCCAAAACCAAGAGTCAGATGCTTAATGAACCGAGGTATCCAGGTGCCCCTCAATATAAGTATCAACATTTAAGTAGTTACTTTTCAGATATCCACATTAATGTCAAAGATAATGGCCAACATTGGGAGACATTATGGAAAAAAATAAGCTTTCCTTGGTTGGTCATTGTAAACTTCTTTCTCAGAATTTACAGTAATAAATTTCTAAATTATTTAAAAGATAAGTAAATAATGATTCAGTTACTTTGGATTGCTAAGCAACACTAGATAGATTTTTTTTTCCAACAAGAATGATATGGTTTCATCTTATTTTATTATTCTGTATTTAGATACCTTAGAACTTAGTGGTACAATAAAATATTTTTTATCATTTCATTCTTTTTATCATTATAAATCAGTATTTTAAAATCACAAAGAGATTTTTAGACATTTCTTGGTATTGAGTATGGCTATAGTTATTTCACAAATGTGAAATCTCAGAGATGTAGTTTAAATTTATGTAAGAAAGCCAATACAAGATAAAATTTAATCAACAAGTTTTGGATTTTAACTACCATATAACAGTGCATTAGAAACACTAGTGAATATTAAAGCAATGGGCTGATTTAATGCTCTCCTCAGAATGAGTCATTCATATCAACATTTAAACATCTATTTTACTCATATTTCTTTTTCAAAAACTTAGGATAGCTGACAGAAGTTAGAGACAATCTCTGTGATGTGGATTTTATGAATTTAGTCAATTATGAAGTATTAATTTACTCACTATGTTAAATATTGTGGAGTATACATCAGAAAATAAGATATCCTCAGAGTCTAAAATCATAGAGGGCTTATTTGTCAAATGTCTCTTGAATTCTGACAAGTACCATTCAAGCAGTGGTTGAGTGTCTGAGGATAAACCACACTGAGCTCATTAACAGCATGTTTCTTTTATTCTTACAAGTACCTTTTGAATAAAGGTTATATGTCAGAAACTATTAATAAAAATTTTTAAAGTGATTTGTTTCTAGAAAATAACATTTAGTTGAAAATAACTAATTATCTATAGTTCTCAATTGAATGGCCACTTGATTGGAGAAAAAAAAAACAAAATAAACCAAGGAAATATGTTATTAAAATGATCATTAAAAATGCTGCCATAATGACCGATTGTTCCACAAAGTCTTCCTTACTGAATGTTCACTGTGAGCACATAATTTGCTTTTGTTTTTAAATATTTTTTTAAATTTATTTATTCATGAGAGACACAGAGAAAGAGAGAGGCAGAGACACAGGGAGGGAGAAGAGGGATCCCGATGCAGGACTCGATTTTGGGACTCTGGGATCATGCCCCGAGCCAAAGGCAGATGCTCACTGAGCCACCCAGGTGTCCCATGAATACATAATTTGTAAATAAAAATTAAAGGCATTCTTATATCCTTAATGTATATATGTTAAGCTGGTTTAGCTATCATTACTCACTTGATATTTGTTTATTAAACAGTCACTATGTTTGATTATTTTCTGGTAATAGAAACAGGAATACCAAATTGCATACATATCAAACTCTGGAACCATATTACCGACCTTGATACTTTTCATAATATTTTTATTTTGAGAAATAAAACCAGATTACTCTCTAACACCATACATAAAAATAAGCTAAACTATTATTTTTTTGAGTAAATAAAATTTTCACTCTTATTTGCTAATATTGTGGTCCAGATTGTTTAACTGACTTTTTTTGTTGTTTTTAAGATCATAGAGTTAGTGATTGATAGCCTCAGACATTCACAAAGGCACAGAACATTTCTGTCACTACAAGAATCCTTCATGTTGCCTTTTAATAACCAAACTCACTTACCTGCTGTTAGCTCCTATCCTTCACCCCAGCAATCACTAATCTGTCCTCTATTTCTATAATTCTTCTCTTTCAAAAATGTTGTATAAGTGGAAGGATATACTGCCGTGGCTTTTCCATGCAGCATAACTCTCAGGAGATTCACTCAAGTTTTATAAATAATTTCTTTTTGTTTTTGAATAGTACTATATGGTGTGGGTGTACCAAAGGTTGCTTAAACATTTACTTGTTGAAGAACATCTAATTTTTTTTTCCTGTTCTTTGCTATTACAAATCTCTAGTCATCCAAGGACAGGGTTTTATGTGACTATAGTCTTTATCTCTCTATTTGCTTATTTAGTTTTTAAAAGAAATTGTCAGACTGTTTTCCATAGGGCTTGCCTCATTTTACCTACCCATCAGAAATGTATGAATGATCTAGCTTCTCTGCTTCTCACTAGCATTTGATGTTGTCACTATTATTTTAGCAATTCTGGTAGATGTGTAGAGGTGATTTTAATTTGCATTTCCTAAATGGCTAATGATGTTGAATATCTTTTCAAGAGCTTATTTGCTCTGTGTATCTTCTTCAATGAAATGTATCTTTGCCCATCTTCAAATAGGATTTTTTTCATTTTTGAGGTTTGAGATTTTTTTGCATATTTTAGATATTAATCTTTTGTTAGATGTGTTGCTTGCAAATATTTTCTCCCAGACTGTAATTTGTGGCTTGTCTTTTCATCCCTTTGATAGGACTTTTTGTGGAGAAAAAATTAATTTGATTTATTAAATCAAGTTATTGGCATTCAAGAGCTCTAAACCTAATTTAGATCTCAAATTATTTTTCTCTAAAAGTTTTACACTTTTACTATTTAAAATTAAGTTAGTGGGGATCCCTGGGTGGCGCAGCGGTTTAGCGCCTGCCTTTGGCCCGGGGCGCGATCCTGGAGACCCGGGATCGAATCCCACGTCGGGCTCCCGGTGCATGGAGCCTGCTTCTCCCTCTGCCTGTGTCTCTGCCTCTCTCTCTCTCTCACTGTGTGCCTATCATAAATAAATAAAAAATTTAAAAAAAAATAAAAAAATAAAAAAAAATAAAATTAAGTTAGTGACCCATATTGAGTTTATATATAGTATGAATGTTGGGTCTGATTCATTTTTTTCCTCTTTAGATTAACCAGTTGTTCCTCACTACGTTTGGTAGGCAACACTTTCCATATTAAATTACTTTTGCACCTTTATAAAAAGAAAATCACTTGAGCATATTTGTGTAATTCTGTTTCTAGATTCTCTATTTTGATTAATTAATATATGTATGTAGCCCTTTGCCAATAGCACACAAACTAGGTATATACTAAACCTTCAAATCTCATGAATTAATTTCTCCCATGTCAAATATACTCTAGTTCATTTTCCATTCCATATAAGTTTTAGAACAATATTATTTTGTCTACAAAAAAATCTTGCTAGGATTATTTTTAGAGGTTTTGTTAAACCCACATTGCAATTTTGTGGAGAATTGGGATCATTATTTTGTTCAGTTTTTCTAGAATATGAATATAATATATCTTTCCATTTATTTAGATCTTCTTTGATTGCTTTCATCACCATTTTATAATTTTTACCATATAAGATCTGAAAATCTTCTGTTAGATTTGTCCCAAAGTATTTCTGTTATTGGATGATTCTATTTTTTAAATTTTATTAAAATTAAAAATATTTTTTATTTTTATTATTTGGGGATATAAAAAAGCTAACATTTTAAAAATTAATATTATATTTTTTTACCTATAAAATGTTAGTGACACACTTTTTTATAATTGAAGCATAATTAACACACAATTTTGTATTAGTTTGAGGTATACAACATATTGATTTGCCAATTTTATACATTTTTCTATGGTCAGCAAGGTAAGTGTAGTGACCATCTGTCACCACACATTATTACATTATTATTGACTATGTTCCATGTAGAGTACTTTTCACCTGTTACTTATTTTATAACCAGAAGTTCAGACCTCCTAATCTCCTTTATCTATTTTGGCCACCCCCAATTCCACTCTGGCAACCATACTTTGTATTTAAGAGTTTGTTCTGTTTTTTAGATTCCACATGTATATAAAGCTATGTGGTATTTGTCTTTGTCTGGCTTATTCCACTTAGCACTCCACTTCCATCACTGTTGTCTCAAATGGTAAGATCTCATTCCTTTTTATGGCTGAGTAATATTTGTGTGTGTGTGTATATATGTGTGTACATGTACACAAACCACACCTTTATCCATTCATCTATCAATGGGTACTTATACTGCTTCCATCTCTTAGCCACTGTAGATAATGCAATGGTGAACATAGGAGCGCACATTTACATTTATGAACATAGCACTTTTGTGTTCTTTTGGCAAGTATTCAATTGTGGAATTTTTGGATTTATATGATATTTATGTTTTTTAATTTTATGAGAAACGTCCATGCTCCTTCCACAGGGGTTGCACTAATATACATTCCCATCAACAGTGCATGAGAGTTCCTCTTTCTCCATATCTTCACCAACCCTTGTTATTTCTTATCTTTTCAATAATAGCCATTCTGATTGGTGTGAAGTGATATCTCATTGTGGTTTTGATTTGCATTTCACTGATAATTGAAGTTGAACATCTTTTCATGTGTTGGCCATTTGCATGTCTCTTTTGGGGAAAAAAAAAAGCCTATTCAAGTTACTCTACCTGGTTTTGAACTGTATTTTTTTTTATATTGAGTTATAGAAGTTCTTTACTGCTTATCAGAAGTTAACCTCTGGGATCCCTAGGTGGCTCAGCAGTTTAGCGCCTGCCTTTGGCCCAGGGCATGATCCTGGAGTCCCAGGATCAAGTCCCACATCAGGCTCCCTTCATGGAGCCTGCTTTTCTCTCTCTGTGTCTCATGAATAAATAAATAAAATCTTTTAAAAAAATAAGTTAATCTTTTATCAGACATGTTATTTACAAATATTTTCTCCCATTTAGTGATTGCTTTTTGATTTTGTTGATAGTTTCCTTTCCTGTTAAGAAAGCTTTTTATTTTGGTGTGGTCATGATGGTATATTTTTGCTTTTGTTTCCCTTCCCTGAGGAAACATATACATAATTATATTGCTAAGGCTGATATTCATGAAATCACTAAGAATGTTTTCTTTTAGGAGTTTTATGGTTTAAGATTTCATATTTAGGTTTTTAATGCATTTAGAGTTTGTGTTTGCGTGTGGTATAAGAACATGTTCCAGTTTTATTTTTTTGTATGTAGCTGTCCAATTTGCCCAGCACCATTTGTTGAATAGACTATTTTTCACCATTGTATATTCTTGCCTCCTTTATTGGTTGAGTTACAGGGTTAGTCTATCTTTGTCATAGATTAATGGACCATCTAGTGTGGGCTTCCTTTTGGGCTCTCTATTCCATTGATATGTGTCTATATTTGTGCAAGTACCATACTGTTTTGCTTACTACAGCTTTATAATATATCCAGAAATCTGTGGTTGTGATACCTCCAGCTGTATTCTTCTGTGTCCAGATTGCTGTGACTATTCTAGATCTTTTGTGGTTCTATACAAATTTGGGGATTATTCATTCTGGTTCTATGAGACATGCTACTGGTATTGTGGTAGGGATTGCATTAGATCAATAGATTGCTTTTAATAGTATTGATATTTTGACAATATTGATTCTTCCAGTATGTGAACATGGTGTATTTTTCCATGTGTTTATCTTATCATCAGTTTCTTTCATTAATGTCCTACAGTTTTCAGAGTACAGGTCTTTGACTATATTGGCTAAATTTTTCCCAGGTTTTTAATTATTTTTGATGCAACCATAAATGGGATTGTTTTTTAAAATTTCTCTTTCTGCTTTGTCATGATTAATGTCTAGAAATGCAACAGATTTCTGTATATTAATTTTATGTCTCGCAACCTTACTGAATTTATCAGTTCTTGTGGAATTTTGGTGGAGTCTTTAAAGTTCTATTGATGCTGTGATGTTATCTGCAAATAGTGACCATTTTACATTTTCCTTATAAATGTGGATGCCATTTATTCTTTCTTGTCTGTATTCTTTGGCTAGAACTGCTAGTAGACTTGCCAATGTTGAGCTCCATTGCCACTCAAGCTGAGCGAATTGCAAACCATTCCCTTGTCTAGCATCATAAAACTTGGGGTTATTAGATGTACATTCCAAACTCTACCCTCCTCTGGGAAAAACTGAAAATTGGACTCTCCTTCCTGACTGTAAGGTGCTGTGCCAGGTACTGGGTTTATGGTATGAATATGTCTCAAATTCTCATACCCATTTCAATATAGGTATTTTCTTAGTCCTTCAATATAGGAACCACTCAACCAGTTTTCTGGATTAGAGAATTGATTCATGTTTAGCTATGCATTTGGTATGTCTATGCTAGGAAGAAAAGTCAGAAGCCTCCCAATCCAGTATCTTGCTGATGTCCCTCTTTGAATGATTTAAGTAGTATTATATATTTAAATTTGATATCTACACATTCATTTTGATAACCACATACTCATTAACAAATACAGAAATACTGTGAATGTTCTAAGGTATTATTTTTGCTTTTTTAAATTTTTGAGCTTTTTTGGTATATTGAAATTTCTATGTAAACTAGAATATGAGGTCATTTGCAAAATAGCAACAGCTTCATTTCTCCCTTTCCAATGTGTATGTCATTTGTGTTATTTTCTTGCCTTTTGTGGTAGATAGAACTGCCTTATGACAGATTACACGAACTTCTGAATATCAAAACTTCCTTGCAACCTTGGAATAAGCTTCAATTCATTTGGGTGTATACTTTGTAATTACTACTAAATTCTATTTTCTAATATTTTGTTGAGAAATTTTGATCTAAATTTATATTAGATACTAATCTGTAGTTTTTTTTATTTTGTCAATTTTTTGGTATCACAATAGTAATAGCTTCAATGAGAAATGTACAATCTTCTATTTTCTGAAAAATATTGTATAGGATTGTGTTAATAACACTTTAATATTTGGCACATTCTTTGTTGAAGATATCTCTGCCTGGAGGTTTCCTTTTTTGAAGTC
This sequence comes from Canis lupus dingo, assembly GCF_003254725.2. Classification (NCBI taxonomy): domain Eukaryota; kingdom Metazoa; phylum Chordata; class Mammalia; order Carnivora; family Canidae; genus Canis; species Canis lupus. Next base: position 57,313,378 of record NC_064255.1, read on the forward strand.
TAAAATTGCATATTTAGTGTTTTTAATAGTTATGAGTAAATCTTTCATACTAGGTAAATTTAGCGATATTTGTGCTTTTTGCGGAATCACCTCATTTGTTCTCACTTGTCAAATTTATATTTATAGTAGGGTTCAACATATTTCCTTACTATCTTTTTGATCTTTGCAAGCTCTGTAGAGCTATCTGTTGCTTCATTCATGATGTTAGTAATTCATGTCTTCTCCCTTTTTACTTTGCCAGGCTTGCAAGTGGTTTCCCAATTTTATTTATCTTTTCAGAAGAATCGGTTTCTTTTTTTTCCTCTTCAAAGAGTCCAGTTTAATTACATTATTTTTATGATGAAAATTTTATCGATTTTTTCTTTTTATTCCTGTGAATATCCTTGTTTCTGTTTGTTTGTTTGTTTTTGATTCTTAAAGTAGGAGTTTATTGACTTGAAACATACCATTATTCTAAAAATTTTTCTCTTTTAGCTTGTTGATATGGTCAATAAACATTGATTGATTTTTGAGTATTGAACTTGCCTTATATCCCTGAAATAATAATTAAAGTTAATGTGATAAATTTCCTTCTCAACGCTGCTTTAGCTATTTTACACCAATTTTGATATGTTGCAGTTTCATTCATTGTTTTGTTTCTCTTGAGATTTCCTTTTGGACCATGATTGTTTAGAAGTAAGTTAATTTTTATAGATTTGGAGATTTCTCATTTTTCTGTTGATTTCTAGTTTGATTACATTGTTTAAAAATACATGGCATGTTTTTTATTATTTTTAAGTTGCTTAGATTTATTTTATGCCCCATAGATATTTAACATCACATTCTACTTGTATCAACATTCTTCAGTTTTTGGGTTTTTTTAATTGAAGTAGGGTTGACACAGTGTTACATTAGTTTCAAGAAGTCTGTATGTTATGCTATGTTACCAAAAATGTGGCTACCATTAGTCCCATACACTTCTATTACAATATTATTGATGACATTCCCTAAATTGTACCTTTTGTTCCCATGATTTTTCCCCTTTATTAATGGAAGTCTGTACCTCCCATGTCCCTTCACTCATTTTATCCATTCCCACAACCTCCTCCCCTCTGGCCACGATCAAATCTCTGTATTTATGTGTTTCTTTCTGCTTTTTCTTCTTTTCTTTTCTTTCTTTTTTTGTTTTCTTTTCTCTTCTTTTCTCTCTCTTTTTTTTTCAAGATTTCACATGTAAGTGAAAACATACGGTATTTGCCTTTGTCTGATTTCTGTCACCTGGCATCATACTTTCTAGGTCCATCCATGTTGCTGCAAATGGCTTACCTTTTATCTCATCCTCTATTATGGCTGAGTAATATTCCTGGGTTTTTGTGTGTCCATCTGTGTGTTTCCATATCTTGGCTATTGTAAATAATGCAATAAACACAGTGGTGGATATACGTTTTTTGAGTTAGTGTTTTTGTTTTCTTTTAGGTAAATCACTGGATCATATGGTATTTAATTTTTGAGGACTGTCTATACTGTTTTCCGCAATGGTTACATCAATATACACTGCCACCAACAATGCATGAGAGTTCTGCTTTCTCTACATATTCATCAACATTTATTTCGTCTTTTTTTTTTATTTCTAGCCATTCTGATATGTGTAAGCTGATCTTATTGTAGTTTAATTTGCACTTCCCCAATGTTTAGTGATGTTGAGCATCTTTGCAAGTGTCTCTTTGCCATCTATATGTCTTCACAGTAAAAATATCCAGATCCCCTGTCCATTTTTAATCAGAATATAGTGTTCAGGTGTATAAATCCTCGGTACATTTCAGAATTAATCCGTTACCAGAAATATCATTTGTGAATATCTCCTCCTATTCAGTAGGTTGCCTTTTTGTTTTGTTTATGGTTTCCTTTGTTGTATATAAGCTTTGTATTTTGGTGTAGACTCGGTAGCTTATTTATACTTTTGTTTCCCTTGCCTAAGGAGATATATCTAGAAAAATGTTGCTACAGCCAATGTCAGAGAAGTTACTGCCTGTTTTCTTTTAGGATTTTTATGGTTTCAAATCTTACACTTAGGTTTTTAATTTTATTTTTGTTTATTACGTTTAGGTTTATTTTTGTGTATGCTGTAACAAAGTGCTTCAGTTTCATTCTTTTGTTTGCAGGTGTTTAGTTTTCCCAATACCACTTATTGAAGAGACTTTTTCTCATTGTATATTCATGTCTCCGTTCATAGATTAATTGACTATATAAGCACAAGTTTAGTTCTGGGCTCTACATTGTTCTGTTCCATTGAACATCATATGTGTCTATTTTTCTGTCAATACCATACTGTTTTGATTACTACAGTTTTGTGGTACATTTGAAATCTGGGAATATGATACCCCCAGTTCTTCTTTCTCAATATTGCTTTGACTATTAAGGATATATTGTGATCCCACACAAATTTCAGTATTATTAGTTCTAGTTCTGTTTAAAATGCTGTTTGTATTTTGGTAATTGAATCTGTAGATTGCTTTGGGTAGTATGGAAATCTTAACAGTATTGATTTTTCTAATCCATGAACATTGGAATATCTTTTGATTTTCTTACGTCATCTTCATTTTTTTTTCATCAATGTTTAATAGTTTCAGATACAAGTCTTCCACATCTGTGGCGAGTTTATTCCTAGGTATTTTATTTTCTTTTTGGTGCTTTTGCAAATGGGATTGTTTTCTTAATTTTTCTTTCTGCTATTTTATTAACGTATGAAAATGCAACCCATTCTATGTATTAATTTTGTATCCAGAAACTTTACAGTATGTATAGTATTATGTCATCTGTAAATAGTGAAATTTTAATTTCTTGCTAATCAATTTGCATGTATTTTATTTCTTGTCTGATTGCTATGAATGACACTTCCAGTACTATCATGAATAAAAATGGTGAGTAGACTTCCTTATCTTGTTTTGATCTTAAAGGAAAAGCTCTCAGTTTTTCACCATTGAGTATGATTGGGCTGTGTTTTGTAATGGCCTTTAGTATGTTGAGGTATGTTCCTTCTACTCCTACTTCATTGAGAATTTTTATCATTAATGATTATTGAATTTTGTCAAATATTTTCCTGCATCTATCGAGATAATTTGTGATTTTTATTCTTCATTTTTTGATGTGATGCATCATGTTGACTGATTTATAAATATTGAGCCATTCTTGCATCCCCAGAAGAGGTTCCATTTGAATGTGATAAATGTTGAATGCAATTTGCTAGTATTTTGTTAGAGATTTTTGCATCTGTGTTTACCAGGGATATTAACCTATTGTTTTGTTTGGTTGTTTTTGTAGGTTTTTTTGTTTTTACATACTGTCTTTTCGGGTTTTGGTATCAGGATAATGCTGCCCTCATAGAATGTATCTGGAAGCCTTCCTTTGTTTACTATGTTTGGAATAGTTTGAGGAGGTATTAATACTTTAAATGTTTGGTGGAATTCATCTATGATTCCATTGGGTCCTGGACTTTTGTTTAGATTTGGTTTTGTTGTTTGTTTTGGTTTTGGTTACCAATTCAATTTCATTATTAGAAATTTGTTCATATTTTCTATTTGTTACTGTTTCAGTTTTGGAAGGTTGTATGTTTTTAGAGATTTATTTTATCTAGGTTGTTCAGTATTCTGGCATTTAATTTTTCACAATATTTTTATAATCCTTTTTATTTCTGTGATGTTGATTGTTACTTCTCTTTTTTCTGCTTTTGTGTCCTCTTGCTTTCCTGATGACTTAGGTTAGTCTTATCAATTTATTATCTTTTCAAAGAACCAGCTCTTTATTTTATTGATTTTTTCTTTTTTTTTCTTTTGCTTTAGTCCCTACTTAGTTTCCACTCTTATCTCTTACTCTTGCTTTTTTTTTTACTTTTATCAACTTTAAGTTTTGTTCTTTTTGTTTCCCTTTCTCCAAATGTATAATTATATTGTTTGTTTTCTTGTTTCTTGAGGTAGATCTGTATCACCATCATTTTTCTTCTTGGAATTGCTTTGGGCGCATCCCAAAGATTTTGGGCCAATGGGTTTTCATTTTCATTTGTCTTCATTATTTTTTGATTTTCTATTTTGTTTTTTTATTTGCCCATTGAGTGTTTAGCATGTTGTGCAGCCTCCTCATCTGAAGTGATTCTCTTGTAGGCAGAATATAGATGGGTGTCCATTACTACTCTTGTTATCTATTCTGCATTCCCCCTATGTCTTTTGATTGGAGCATTTAGAACATTTATATTAAAATATTATTGACGGATATGTACTTATTGCCATTTTTTGTAGTTCTTTCCATTTCTTTCTTCTTTTGTTCTCGTTCCTGTGATCAATGACTCTGTAGTGTTAGTTAGGCTTGTCAAATATTTGATTTTGTGTATGTGTATCTATTATAAGTTTTAGGTTTATGCTTATCATTAGTTTCATATGTAAGTTGATGACCAAGTTTGAATACAGACTAAAATAGCTTATATTTATTCCCTCCTCTTCCTCTTTCTCATAGATATATGTATGTTTTCATATTTTACATCTTTTTATTCATAATTGTCTTCTAATTATGACCTTTTATTTTCCATATAAAGTAGTCCCTGTAACATTCCTTATGAGCCAGTTTAGTGGTTTTGAATATCCTTAACTCTTATTTGGGAAACTTTCAATTAAGTTTAGAGACCATACCTATTTTTACCTCCCTTTGCCTTCCCTGTTTATATAATAATTGTCTTAAATATTATTTCTTCCTACATTTAGAACTTCATGAGATGGTAACATAATTTTTGCTTTAACCATCAAACACAATCTAGCAAACTCAAAATAATTAATGTGAATTTAGTTACATTTTAAATCTTTCCATTATTCTTTCTTTTGTGATTATTTCTTTTATTGTTATTTTATTTAGAAGATTTTCTTTAAAAAAAAAAAAAAAAGAGGAGAGCACCTGGGTGGTTCAGTTGGCTAAGCATCTAACTCTTGATTTCAGCTCAAGTCATGATCTCAGCGTGATGAGATCAAGCCCCATGTTGGGCTCCACTCTGGGTATGGAATCTGCTTAGGATTCTCATTCTCTCTCTCTCTCTCTCTCTCTGCCTACCCCCTGCTAACATTCTCTCTCTCAAAAGAAAAAAAAAAAAAAGAAAGAAAGAAAAGAAAAAAATTCCCTGTCTTTTTATTGAAATGTCTACTTGTGACAGATTCTCTTGGTTTTCCTTTATCTAAGAATGTTCTATTTTTTTTCATTTCTAGATATATTTTGATATAAAATTCTGCATTGGCAGTCCTTTTCCTTCTACAATTTGAAATATCCTCTGCTAATTCTCTATGGCCTCTATGGTTTATGATAAAAAAATCTATCAATTGAAATGTTTTGCCCATATAGGTAATACCCTGCTGCTTTAAAGACTTGTTTTGGTTTTTGTTTTCAGAATATTGTATTTTGCCTTAATATATATGACTTTCAGTTTATTGAATTTTGAATTCTCTCAACTTCTTGAATATGTAGGTTTTTGTCTTTTGGAATATATGGAAAGACTTTGGCTGTTTGAGTACTTTTCCAGCCCTTCCCATTTTCTTTTTCCTTATTGACCTCAAATTACACAAATATTTGGTATCACGGGTCCCTGAGACTCTGCTTACTACATGTTTCATTCTGTCTTAGTTTTTCATTGTTCAGATTGAGTATTTCTATCCTCCCATATTTAAGATCATTCATTCTTCAAGTTCCCTAGATCACAGACAAATGTATGTTGAAGTCAAGGCAGATGCCAATCACTTAACCATCCAGGCACCCCATAGTTGTTGAAACGTTAATCAAGAACAGATAAGAAATGTATGTCTTGTTTGATGCAGCTTCTGTTGTTTCTTTATTCTCGATAATTATTTAAACTTTGCAATTTGGTGTGGTCTTCAAAAAGTTTTAAATATGTATAGGTTGGTGTTTAATCTTCTGTTATCCGATAATAGAAACTTATTTTACATTCTCTACTAACTGTCTTCTTGAAACACTCAGGACTTATCTGCCACTCAGTGTTTTCTTGGACTAAACTATTTTTTGGAAGTTATGTGGAGATGAATCTGTACCTTAATTAAAACATGCTTTCTTATCAGAGAGAATAGTATTCCGTAAATGTGCCACTTTGTGTGAATTGGGGTTATAAAAACTTTTGGAGAGACTGAAAAATTTTAAAGTTGTAACCCAACACAAGATTTTAAGGGAAAAGAATTTTGTGTGCCAAGTTTAAAAAGTATCAAGATAACAGACACTTTAATTGTGTGATATTGGACGAATTACTGAACTACCTCTTACTTAATTCAAACTAGAATTGCTCTTATTAATCAGTTGTTTTAACTGCATAACACAGTTCCTGGCACACTTTAGGTACCTACTAACTTTCGTTTATCATTATTTTCATATTTTTATTGTGTCGACAAAAAGTCCCAAGAAAAGAGCTGGAACAGGAAGTAGAAGAATGGATGACAGGGATAGAGAACTTTCATTTGCTTAGTTTTGGCAATAAAGATTTTAAAGTCTGGAAACATACCCTTTGATTTATTTTTAAAGAGGTAAATTTTTTTTTTCTAAGTTACTGTCTCCTTTTCACTAACTTTGAGTCATCATATAGTGATTCCTCACTCTGAAAAGATTTATTTTGTGCCCCCTCTCCTCCTTCTGTAGGATTCTGGAGACACATCAGTCCAAAATAAGCCACATCTTGCCTTTGATGCACTGTTTAAATGCATTCATTGGAATCAACAGAAAGAGTAAGATTATATAGTCACTCATCTTAGTGGATCACAGGCTATATTTTGGAATTTTCAACAGCATTGTGTTAATATTCTAAAAAGCACAACCTAGAGGCTTTTAAATGTGAGGTAAGGATCAAAAGATGAGAGCTTATATGTAATTACTAGAAATTTTCCCCTTGATATTAAATTTTCTTTAGGGAAATACCTTTTCCTGAGGTGACCAAATATAATGGCTTTGTGTCTGTTCCCTCATTTCTTGTGAATACATGCCAAATAACCTGAATCCAGAATGCCTGGGTAGCTCCGTGGTTGAGTGTCTGCCTTTTGCTCAGGGTGTGATCCCAGGTCCTGGGATCAAGTCCCACATCAGGTTCCCCGCAAGGAACCTGCCTCTCCCTCTGCCTATTTCTCTGCCTCTCTCTCTGTGTTTCTCATGAATAAATAAATAAATAATTAATAAATAAATAGTAAATCTGAAAAAATAGTTTGCTTTCTCTTTCACCTTAGTGAAATATATGAGATATATTAGTAGAAATATATGTGAACAAATGTTTCAAAATTTAAATATGTGCCTATATACATGCACATACAGTTATGTAATTGTCACCATATTGTGTGTGTGTGTATATATATATATATATATATACACACACACACACATATACATTTACTATTATGAACACATTATTTGAAAAAGCATTTATTGGGAGCCTAACAAGTACCAGGATGATTACAATATAGTTGTTAAGGATATAGAGCTAAAATAGAATTCCTAGGGCATCTGGGTGGCTCAGTGGTTGAGCACCTGCCTTTGGCTCAGGTCGTGATCCTGGTGTTCCAGGATTGAGTCCTGCATCAGGCTCCCTGCAGGGAGTCTGCTTCTCCCTACTTCTCTCCTACTTCTAAACAATGGCTTACATTATGCAATTAGTTTCTTAAAATTGCCATATTTGATGCTCTAGTTTGTTCATATGAACTAATTGATTGTGAACATTTATTATTTTCACCCTCAGTAATTTTAATTTTTATTTTCTGCATAGTCTATTATTTTAATCTTCCTAAATGCTATTTGGTAGGTTTCAGATACAGCTGGTATCCTCCAAAGTCTTCAAATCTTCATGTGCATGTATACCCCTTATCTAATCTATGTGAATGAGGAGATTTGTGGCTTCTATGATTATTACCTCAGCTGGTATCCTCCAAAGTCTTCAAATCTTCATGTGCATGTATACCCCTTATCTAATCTATGTGAATGAGGAGATTTGTGGCTTCTATGATTATTACCTCAGCCCACTTTGTACAACCTAGAGTCAACCAGGAATCTCTGAAGTAAAATCCTCTGCTGGGCCATCTGTTAATATAGGGCAGTTTAAAATATTATTTGCATTTACTATATCCCACAGGAAACCACAGTAAAATTCCCTCTTGGGGAAATCTGTGACATAGATATTAGCACTGAATTTTTAAAGCCCTTTCTTTTTAAAGTAGGAGATAATACACCCACTAATTCAATTGGGAATATATTTAAGATCCCTATTCCCATACCAACTAGTCATCTCCAGAAGCAGATGTTAATACAAAAATAATAATCATAATATGAAAATCATAAATCAACACTTGAATTAGTGGGCACAACTTCTTCACATTGAAACACATCATTACCCCTTTCCATTATAAAATTCTTTGTTGGCAATCCCAAAGAAAGACAACAGGTAACATAGCTCTAGGTAATAACTTGCCTTTTTAGCTCTAGCCTTTATTCTAGGTTAGAAGTTTAAAAAAATAGTGAAAATAACCTGTCGTTATAGATCTTTTCAAGGTTTTAGTTCTGGATCCGACCAACAAATAAAATATTTAATATTTTTAAAATTTGACAACATAAAATGTATGGCAATATTAAGAATGTTTAAAATTTCTACTTCCCTGCTACATAATCCATATACAATGTATAATGTTATTTTATTCATTACAAATTACCTCTAATTCTTTATAAAGCATTGTACACTAAACCTTCCAGAAGGAATCATTGCTTAAATAGATTTGAGGGGAAAAAACACATGTAATATCCATTGGTTCTTAAAAGAAAAAGAAAATCAGACAGGGGACCTTGTTGAAATATGTTTTTGTTACTCTTCTCTTACTTATTTTACAACAAATCCAAATGTGTGTTTACTTTTATGATATTTTAAAAAGATGTTGAAATGCCTGCCTTCTTTAACTTTCTCTTACAATTTTTCTCTGTCCTTCAATCATTAAAACAAGTCCCTGGATTCTAATGATAATAATTAATATTCTCACAGAAGAAACAAATTATTATTTTTGTAAAAATAGTAAATGTTTATTTTATCAAATTGAATATATGAAAAGAAGAAAAAATATATATATAATTGTTCTACTTTCCACTACCAAAAAGTAGACATCATTATTAAAATTAGTTTAGTGCCTTTCCAGATACCTTTATTTGCTTATAGAAAATATGAGGAGAGGGGCACCTGGGTGGCTCAGTGTTTGAGCGTCAGCCTTTGGCTCAGGTCATGATCCCAGGGTCCTGGGATTGAGTCCCTCATCAGGCTCCCTGCATGGAGCCTGCTTCTCCCTCTGCCTGTGTCTCTGCCTCTCTCTTTCTGTCTCTCATGAATAAAAAAAGAAAAGAAAGATAAAAGAAAAAGAAGGAAGGAAGAAAGGAAGAGAAAAACTAGGGCAGACAAATAGATTAAAATAATTTCATAAGAATATGGCTATATTATATGTGGTAATTTGAATATGGAATATTATATTTACTATAAGTAAAAGTAATTGAATTACAAGTGAAGGAATGGCTATCTGCAAGGCATACAGTAACTACTTTTTAAAAACTTAGGTTTCTTTATTAATTAAAAAATATTATGACAAAATTTATGTGGTTGAAATCATTATATTTCTTTTAAATACATGGCTTGATTGTGGGCATATTTGCCTCTCTGATGCAAAGAGGTCAACAGCACTCACACATTTCCTCTCATTCCTCAGCTCTCATTTTTTTTTAGTTCAGGCTCATTCTTTTCATTCCCGACTTTGAAAATATTTTTTTCTTTTCTTTTTTTCCAGTGTCAATAACTTCATTCTTTTTGTTTTTCTTTAGTGGTTTAAAGTTTTTAAATTCCAGATAGTGATAGCGAACATACAATGTAATATTAGTTTCAGGAGTAGAATTTAGTGGTTCATCCCTTACATTAACACCCAGTGCTCATCACAGGTGCCCTCCTTAATAATAATTTGAGCTGTTATCTAGAAATTGCTCCACATTTAAGAGGAATAACTTCTTACAATGATCTTTTATCTATAGTTTCTTCATATTTAAGTTCTTTATTTTAAAAATATTTTATTTATTCATGAGAGACACAGAGAGAGAGGCAAAGATATAGGCAGAGGGAGAAGCAGGCTCCCTCAAGAGAGCCCGATGTGGGACTTGATTCTGGAACTCCAGGGTCAAGCCCTGAGCTGAAGGCAGATGCTCAACCACTGAGCCACCCAGGCATCCCAAGTCCTTTGTTTTGATACATATTTTGAATGGCTAGATTCTTTCATCATATTTCTTTCTTCCGTCCATCTGTCCTATCATCTTTTAAAGTTAATCTCAATGAGGGTCTTTTTTCCTTATTAGATTGTTCAAAGAATTTCTTCTTTCCTTTTCCTTTTTTGTTGAAGTATAGTTGACACACAATGTTACATCAGTTTTAGGTGTATAACATAGTGATTTAACAACTCTGTTATGCTGCAGTCACCATAGAATGCTACTACTGTGTACCATTGACCTTTTATCCCTTTGACTTAGTCATTATGTAACAGAAAGCCTGTATCTCCCACTCTCCTTCTTTCCTTCTGCCCTTCACCCCTACAATCCTTCCCCCCACCCTCTTACCTTCTGAAAATCATCAGTTTGTTCTTTGTATTTATTCATGTGCGTGTATACCCCTTATCTAATCTATGTGAATGAGGAGATTTGCAGCTTCTATGATTATTACCTCGGCCCACTTTGTACAAATTTTTGTTTGTTTGTTTGTTTATTTATTTATTTATTTATTTAGCTATCTATTTATTTATTTATTATTTTTAAGATTTTATTTCAGAGAGAGCATGCATGAGTGGGAGGAGGGGCAGAGGGAGAGGGTCCAGGTGCCCCTCTGTTTGTTTTATTTATTTCACATATAAGTGAAATCATACAGTGTTTGTTTATCTCTGCATGGCTTATTTTACTTATTTTACAAGCATGGCACCCTCTTGGGCCATCCATGTCACTGCAAATGGCAAGATCGTGTTCTTTTTATGGCTGAGTAGTAATCCATTCAGGTGTGTGCGTGTGTGTGTGTGTGTATGTACATATATGTACAATATCTTCTTTGTCCATTCATCAGTTGATGAACACTTACGTTGCTTCCATATCTTGGGCTATTATAAATGCTACAATAAACACAGGGTTGCATATATCTTTTTGAATTAGTGTTTCATTTTTATAAGAAATTGACAGGCCTTTCACTGACCATTTTCCCCAACATACGTTTGAAGATTGTATATTTTCCTTAGTTCTCTGTTTATTTTTCTCATGAATAATGGTATACAGTATAAAATAGGATTAGTACCTAAAACTATTAACCTTTTATTTTTTTTTTTTGAACCTGGAAGAAAGATCAGCTTTAAAAATGGATGTAAAACTGATTTAATACTACACAATAAACTTCAATTAATTTCATATATGCTTCAGAAGAACAAAACATTCATATTAGTAGTATATATTATCCCTTGCATAATGTTTACAAATAAAATATAGGCCCCTAGTTAAATTTGAAAGTTAGAGCAAAAAATGAATATTTTCTTTTTACTTTAAGTATGTTCCGTATAACATACTTATACAAAAGTGTTCTTTTCTTTTTTTCATTTTTCTTTTTTTCTTTTCTTTTCTTTTCTTTCTTTTCTTTTCTTTTATTTATTTTATTTTATTTTATTTTATTTTATTTTATTTTATTTTATTTTATTTATTTTCTTTATCTAAAATTCAGATTTGACTGAGGACCTGTATTTTTATTGACTAAATTGGGCAACTCTATCCTTGAGAGGACAAAAATATGAAATGAAATAAAGTGACAAAAATATAATAAGATTCAAAACTAAAGGGATGCCTGGATGGTTCAGTGGTTGACCATCGTTCTTTGACTCAGGGCATGATCCTGGGGTCCTGGGATCGAGTCCCACATTGGGCTCCCTGCTTGGAGCCAGCTTCCCCCTCTCCCTATGTCTCTTCCTCTCTGTCCCTGTGTCTCTCATGAATAAATAAATAAAATATTTTTAAAAATTCTAAAACTATTGAAATAAATGGTTATGGTTTGAATATTCATGAATCCCCCCAAATGTATATTGAAATCATAAACTCATTTGCTAGAACATGATGGTATTAGGAAGTGAGGTCTTTTGGGTCTAATTAGGGATTAATGCCCATATAATGTAAGATACTTTCTCTTTCTCTTTCTCCCCCATCCTACCCTTTCTTTTCCTCTCCCACTACCAAGCAATAGAACAAGAAGCTCTCAGCCAGAACCCAGTCATGCTGGCACCCTTATCTCAGACTTCAAGGCTCCAAAATGTGAGAAATGTATGCTGTTTAAACCACCCAGTCTATGACATCTTGTTATAACACACTCCAAACTGATTGAGACAGAATCAGATTTTCTTAAAAATATTATTTGATCATTTTTCTTCTTTTATAGTTGCCAGTTGTTACCTACTATGGTGTGAAATAAGAGTAATTTTTTTTCTGATACTGTATTCACTTATATATTAACTCAGTGCTTTGAAAATTTACTAAGTACTAATACCATTGGATATTATACAGAAAGCAATGAGTAAACTGCAGTTACCAAAGCAACATGAATAAATGTTACAAACCAAAATTTTGTGGAAAAATATAGCCAGACACAAAAGAGTACTGATAATCTTGGTACATAATGTTCAAAAATAGTCCTATTGAATATTAAAATAATGTTACCTCCCTCATATCTCCTCCCCAAATATGTTTGTGAAGGGTGTGAAGAGAGTTTATGAAATACTAGTATTCTATGTTTTGAGCCTCAGGATTGTAGCATAAACATTCATCTTGTGACAGTTTATTAAGCAGTACATAACTTTTTTTTCAATGAATATTATTTTGTAATTTTTTAAGTCAAAGAAATTATTTTCCTCAATGTGCATGACATTGTTTAAGCACTTAGTACTATTCAGGAGACAAAAATAATGTGGATGATCAGAAAATATAATTTATATTTTTGCTTTTTAATTCTTATATGCTGTGATAATGAAAAATTTAGGATCCAGTATATCTTAGTTATAAAGAAATTATTTCCTTATTCAAATTTTATCCACCTAAAAACTTTATCACTGGTATTCTATAAATGTAAAATTAAAGTATGGAAAGTAGTTTTATTATTTAACTTTTAAAAAAGATTTATTCAATTATTAGAGAGTCCAGGGAGGGGGGTACTGGAGTCTGAGAGGAGAGAGATAGAGAGAGAGAGAATCCCAAACAGACTCCTTGCTTGAGTGGGGCTCCATCTCATGACCTCAAGACCTGATATGAAATCAAGAGTTGGACACTTAGCAGACTGAGCCACCCAGGTGCCCCTAGAAAGTAGTTTTAAATTTCGCATATTATTGAGATGCCTGGGTGGCTCAGCAGTTGAGCATCTGCCTTTGGCTCAGGTCATGATTTTGGGATCTGGGATTGAGTCCCGCTTTGGGCTCCCTGAAGGGAGTCTGCTTCTCCTTCTGCCTATGTCCCTGCCTCTATCTCTCTGTGTCTCTTATGAATGAATAAATAAAATCTTTAAAAAATAAAAATAAATTTATCAGATTATTTTTACTTGTTTGCTGTCCCACATCACACATATCTGAATATATTGAATATATTAAAAGTTAATTAATCTCCTATAACTTATGTTATATACGTATATAAATTTATTAGTATTCTCTTGCCCAATCACTTTCAATGGTTACTCAAACCTATTAACATTAGACATATATTCCTCTATCCAACAGGACAGGGTATGTATAATATGGCCTAACTCATGATAGCAGGTCATCTAACACTACCTGAGCAATCTGTCTAGTCATAAATTATAAATATGTTTTGTCTTAGCATCATTGCCATCATGATCAGCCTTCTAATATAATAACATTATATTATAGTTTAACAAAAGTTATTTAATCCTAATGACTGTGTGAGAAGGGTCCTATTACTATCTTTATTTTACAGTTGAGAAAATTAAGACATGCAATTTAAGTGATTTGCTCAAAGTCATACAGCTGTTATGTGGTTGTTTTGTAATGAGAAGTCATACATAGGAAGTTACAAAAATACTTAGGCTTAAGGCTTATTTGAGAGAAAAGCAAAAAGTAAAAAAAAATGAAATATTTATTATCTACCTTGTTTGCTGTATATTGTATATATTTTGCATAGTGCACATCTTTTAGAGATATGCAACCATCTTGGCAATACTTGTCAAGTAGCACAATATTACCACTCTATTTTAACATTCTGGTAAATTGTGATCTCAGTAAAAGGAAATGCAGGCTTAAATCACAAAGGTCATTGAAATATTATGATAAATAACATCATTAGGATAAATTTAAATCCTTACATTTATTTCAGTATGTTTCAAAATCTTGCATATTATGCATGCACAGAAGTTTGCTGTGTAATGGATACATATCTTTTTGTTTATGTTTACATAAACCACATTTCCAAGCTCTCATTAACAGCAACAAACAAAATAATTCTTTCAGACCACAGAGGCAAAAAGCAAACATGTAACTTGCTTAGTTTATCATATTTTTATTTGGTAGAATTATTAAACCTTAGTTTTACTTAGAAAAATATGGAAATAATACAAAATAGAATAAGACAAAATTTAACCCAGTGAATGCCTTCTTTCCTCCGGATTTCCTAGGGATAAGAAGAAATCAGGTCATGAAACATATATGTGTGTAGTCTCGAGCTGGCTTCCTTCCAAAACCCATTTGGAAAGACTTTAGCTCTGTGAGAAACTGAAAACCAACATTAAGTCTGCTGAGGTTGGTCAAGGAAGACTCTTTTAGAAAAGATAGTTCTGGGACTACATCAAATTCCTCTGGAAGGGTGCTTTCTCTCTGCATACACTTGTTTGCAAGTTTGGCCTGCAAGAGCAACCACATTCCCAGATGTGTTCCGGAACAGTCCTCAGAAGCAGTGAGGATTACAGTTCCAATTTCCACATATATGCAAAACAAAATGAGTAGGTACGAGGAGAAGTCATACGTTCCTAGGTAGTGCTCTTTCACAGCATCTGTGTCAAGCTAGACCCGGCTTGGGAAAAAGAAGCGACTATTTCCTATGCTTATTTTCTTTTCTTTGAGGACATATACTTGAGTAGAATGCTTTGGAAAGGAACAAGAATAGTCAAGGAGGAGAGAGATTTGTTTCTCCCTTAAGCCCTGGCATATAAGTCATGAGATATTGATTTAGAAAAAAAAAAGTAAAGATCAAAAATGTAAGCTGGCATAAGAAAGTCCTAAACAGGAGCACCTGGTGGCTCAATTAGTTAAGTGTCTGACTATTGGTTTCGCCTTGGGCCATGATCTTGGGGGCCTGAGATGGAGCTCCTTATGAGGTTCTGTGTTCAGCTTGGAATCTGCTTGTCCCTCTCCCTCTGCCCCTCCTCCAAGGTCTCTCTCTAAATAAAATCTTTAAAAAAAAAAAAAAAGTCCTAAAGAAAATGTTTAAAATAAGTAATGTAATAACTATTGTTTACAGAACCCAGGAGATATCAAATGACATTGGGAAGGTAAAGGGTGACACATTTTTAAGATCATTAAAATTAGTTTATTTGAGGATTGAACCAGAAAGTCATGGCCTAAGCTGGGGGAATATTTTAAATCTAAAACAAAATGAATTAGACCTGAGGCTCAAATAAACATTTTTTTTTTTTAGTATATCAGAGACTAAAATAGAGATAATTAATGCCATTATGAGAAGCCAAGAATAAAAATCTGAAGAATATCTTAAACAACTATTTGGGAAGGAAGAAACTAAGTTGAAGTAATCCAGAAGTCCAGAAGTAATCTTGTGAGTCTGTAAGTAGAAAATTCCATAAACACAGAGATCTGGAGCAAGGTCTAGAGGAGCAAGTGCAGATGAGTATGTCCCTTTATGTCTGTGAACTCCTTACCCTGGGGATATGGACAAAAGAAAAGGCATTGGAAGCGTTCTAAAGCTCAGGCCCAAATCGGGGGCCTGAGTTACCTGTGTCTGAAAGAGATATTAAAATAATTCTGAAAGGTATTGTTAAATATATGCTATCAAGTTATAAAGTTGGGTGAATTTATATTGTAATGTTTCCACTTGTCCCTTTTTCCTTTTTACTATTTAATCTGTGCTACATTCTAAACAGTGATCAAAATATCGAGGTATAATATGGTTTCTGCTGATATAAGAAAGCAATTTATTAAAGATGTTCTATGAGGGTGTTTTTAAGATTTTATTTATTTATTCATGAGAGAGACACACACACACAGAGAGAGAGAGAGAGAGAGAGAGAGGCAGAGACAGGCAGAGGGAGAAGCAGGCTCCATGCAGGGAGCCCGATGTGGGACTCGATCCCGGGATTCCAGGATCATGCCCTGGGCCAAAGGCAGGCATTAAACTGCTGAGCCATCCAGGGACCCCTATGAGTTTTTATATTAAGATAGACCATTCATTTATTCTATTCAGAGTTTCTTTGCTCCAAATATTTTGTTAGCCACTATACTATGGAAATGACTATTTTCCTTAAGGAAATTTCAACCCACGGGAGGAGAGAGAGAGAAAAAACCAATAAGTGCACTGAAAAGGTTTGCTTTAAAGACTAATCAGCCCAAAGGACAGCATTTATAATCTAATAGCAAATTGTGGAAAAATTGCTCTTAGCAAGTTCTATTTTAATTCTAAGTAGATATATTAGCAAGTGGTTTCTGGGATAAGGAAAGAAGAAAGAACTATTTTAGGCACAGTGACCAGCATATGAAGATAGAAGACATGGGGATAGCTAGTTCTAAGGTTAATATATTTCACATGAGAAATGTATTTGTTATATGAAACAAATGGTTTTCTTCTGTACCCAATCTTAATCATTAGATATGTCATCACCTTTCTGAAAGCTTTGCGATTCTTAGAAAAGCCTGTTAAACCACATTGTGTGTGTGTTTGTGTGTGTGTGAGAAAGACAGAGAGAGAATGTTTAATTTATCAGAGAACTAAAGGAATCATTTCTCAACTAAGGGAAAAATGAGTTACAATGCTGAAGAACAACTCTTACCAAGAATTCAAATGGAAACAGGAATAGGTAATTTTGATAAGATTATCCTGGGTTACAATGAGATCCCACCTCACACCAGTGAGAATGGGGAAAATTAACAAGACAGAAAACAGCAAATGTTGGAGAGGATGTGGAGAAAGGGGAACCCTCTTGCACTGTTGGTGGGAATGGGAACTGGTGCAGCCACTCTGGAAAACTGTGTGGAGGTTCCTCAAAGAGGTAAAGATGAAGCTACCCTATGACCCAGCATTGTACTGCTGGAGATTTACCCCAAAGATACAGATGCTGTGAAACGGCAGGACACCTGCACCCCGATGTTTCTAGCAGCAATGGCCACAATAGCCAAACTGTGGAAGGGACCTCGGTGTCCATCGAAAGATGAGTGGATAAAGATGTGGTTTATGTATACAATGGGATATTCCTCAGCCATTAGAAATGACAAATACCCACCATTTGCTTCCACGTGGATGGAACTGGAGGGTATTATGCTGAGTGAAGTAAGTCAATCAGAGAAGGACAAACATTATATGGTCTCATTCATTTGGGGAATATAAAGAATAGTGAAAGGGATTATAAGGGAGAGGAGAGAAAATGAGTGGGAAATATCAGTGAGAGTGACAGAACCTGAGAGACTTCTAACTCTGGGAAAAGAACAAGAGGTAGTGGAAAGGGAGGTGGGTGGGGGTGACTGGGTGACAGGCATTGAGGGGGGCACTTGATGGGATGAGCACTGGGTGTTATGCTATATATAAAAATAAATAAATAAATAGATAGATTAATTAATTAATTAATTAATTAATTAATTAATTAATTTAAAAAATATTTCCCTGGGTTAGTGAGGACCCAAACTGGCAACAATAGACACTATCTGGTCCCATTATTTGCCCTGGAATTTCATTTGATAATATTCTACCTTCTACTGAGATAATTCCACAAATGGAACCTGAAAAAGACATAAAAGTCTATTGAAACTAAATATTTTTTATTTAACTGCCAGAAAGGACATATATTATATCTGTAATGGATACAATAATCAGAGACAAAGACTATTTTTATAATCATAATTCCTAGTAAAATCTCAGTAAATTATTCCCCATAAATGATAAGAGTATGGGTGCCTGGGTGGCTCGATGGTTTAAGCACCTGCCTTCCACTCAGGTCATGATCCTGGAGCTCCTGGATCAAGTCTGGCTTCAGGATCCCTGCTCAGTGGGAGTCTGCTTCTCCCTCTACCCTCACCCTATTCATGCTTGCTCTTTCTCTCTCTCACTCTCTCTGTGTCTCTCAAATAAATAAATAAAATCTTTTTTTAAAAAAAAGATAGTATGTTGAATAAATCAAATGTGTGATAGAGGATTTTTAAAAATATATTTAGTAAAATTTTGAAGATGTGCTACCAATAGTAAATAAGGGTCAATTATTTTATAAATTTTGGAAATGTATTTTAAATACATACCCTAAAAATATACCTAGTAAGTTTTTTTATTAGGTAAAATCGACATGTAACACCATGAAAACTTCAGGTAAATAGCATATAATTCAATAGCTATGTATATTGCCACATGATCCCCATAATAAGTCTACTTAACACCCATCACTATAAGTTGTTACAAATTTGTTTTTTCTTGTGCTGAAAACTTTTAACATCTACTCTCATAGAAAGTTTCAAATATGCACTATAATATTAAGGTTAGTCACCATGGTATACATCCTCATGACATATTATTTTATGGAAGTTTATATCTTTTGACACCCTTCACCTATTTTGTCTACTCCTGACATCAGGCAACCACCAATCTCTTTATCTATTAGCCCATTTAAAAATATTTAGTTTTCTTTTATATTTCACATATAAGTGAGATCAGAAGTATTTGCCTTTCTCTGTCTGACATATTTCACTTAGCATGATATCCTCCAGGTCCATCTGTGTTGTCACAAGTGTCAAGATTTCCTTTTATTACTAAATATTATTGCAGTGCATAAATGTTTAACGCATTTACTTTATCCATTCCTCCACTGATGGGCACTTAGGTTGTTTCCAAGTCTTTGCTATTATAAAAAATGCTGCAACAAGCAATGTCCACAATAGCCAAGCTGTGGAAGGAGCCTCGGTGTCCATCGAAAGATGAATGGATAAAGAAGATGTGGTCTATGTATACAGTGGGATATTACTCAGCTATTAGAAACGACAAATACCCACCATTTGCTTCAACGTGGATGGACCTGGAGGGTATTATGCTGAGTGAAGTAAGTCAGTCGGAGAAGGACAAACATTATATGTTCTCATTCATTTGGGGAATATAAATAATAGTGAAAGGGAATAGAAGGGAAGGGAGAAGAAATGTGTGGGAAATATCAGAAAGGGAGACAGAACATAAAGACTCCTAACTCTGGGAAACGAACTAGGGGTGTTGGAAGGGGAGGAGGGTGGGGGGTGGGGGTGAATGGGTGACGGGCACTGAGGGGGGCACTTGACGGGATGAGCACTGGGTGTTATTCTGTATGTTGGCAAATTGAACACCAATAAAAAATAAATTTATTATAAAAAAATGCTGCAACAAACATTGAAGTTCATATATCCTCTTTAGTTATTATTTTTGTTTCCTTTAGAAAAATCCCCAGAAGTGACATTGATGGATTGTATGGTAGTTCTATTTTTAATTTTCTTTTTTTTAAGATTTTTTTATTAAAAAAATATTTTTAATTTATTTCTTCATGAGAGACACAGAGAGAGGCAGAGACATAGGCAGAGGGAGAAGCAGGCTCCCTGCAGGGAGCCTGATGTGGGACTCTATTCAGGGACTCCAGGATCACACCCTGGGGCTAAAGGCAAATGCTCAACTGCTGAGCCTCCCAGGTGTCCCTTGGTGCCCCTATTTTTAATTTTCTAGGGTAACTTCTGGCTGTTTTCTGTGGTGCTTCACCAATCTACATTCCCACAAGCAGTGCTCAAGTGTTCCCCTTTCCTCCACATTTTTGCCAACAGTTATTATTTTTTGTCTCTTTAATGATAACCATTCTAAAAGGTATGAGAAAATATTCGATTGTGGTTTTGATTTGCATTTTCCTGATGATTAGTGATGTTGAGTGCCTTTTCATGTACCTGTTGGCCATCTGTATCTCTCCTTTGGAAAAATGTCAATTCAGATCTTCTGCCCATGTTTTAAGGGGTTGTTTCTTATTGAATTATATGAGCTCTTTATATATTTTAGATAGTAACCCCTTATCAGACATATGGTTTACAAATATTTTCTCCCATTCCTTAGGTTGCCTCTTAATTTTATTAATGGTTTTCTTTGCTGTGTAGAACCTGTTCAGTTTGATGAAGTCCCACATGTTCTTGCTTTTAGTGTCAAATCCAAGAAACCATCTCCAAGACTTATGTAAAGTAGCTTGTAGCCCATGTTTTTCTTCTATGAGTTTCGTAGCTTCAGTTCTTACATTCAAGCCTTTAATCCATTTTGAGTTTAATTTGTGTATTGTTTAGGATAATGATCCAGTTTTATTCCTTTGCATGTGTCTTTTTAAAGAGACAGTCCTCTCCCTGTTGTATATTCTTGGTTCCATTGTTATAAATTAATGGACCATATATGCATGGGTTTATTTCTGGGCTCTCCATTCTGTTGCATTGATCTGTGCATCAGTTTTTGTGCCTATACCATTTTGTTTTGATTACTATAACACTGTCATATAGTTTGAAATCAGGGAGTATGATGCCTCTAGCTTTGTTCTCTCTCAGGATTTGGCTATTCGGGATTTGTAGTTTCATATAAATTTTAGGATTGTTTTATTTCTGTAAAAACGCTATTGGAATTTTGAGAGTGGATTGCACTGAACCTGTAGATTGTTGTGGGCAGCATGGGTATTATAGCATATTCTTCCAATTCATAAGCACAAGATATCTTTCCATTTATGTGTGGCTTTTTCCGTTTTCTTTCACAATGTCTTAGGGTTTTCATTATATGGGTATTTTACTTTCTTGATTAAGTTTATCCCTTTTTTAATGTAATTGTAAATATAATTCTTAATTTTTCTTTCTGATTGTTGTTCATTGAAATGAAGCAGATTTTTATATCTATATTTTGTATTGTGCAACTTGACTGAGATTGTTGATTATTTCTAATAGTTTTTGGCAGAGGCTTTAGGGTTTTCTGTATATAATATGTATTCTGCAAATAGTGACAGTTTTATTTTTTCTTTCTAATTTGGACGGCTTTTATTTCTTTTTTCTTGATTAATTTCTCTGGCAAAGACTTCCAATACTATGTTCAATAAAAGTGGTGAGAGTGAGTGTCTTTGTCTTGTTCCTGATATTAGACGAAAACTTTTAGTTAATCTCCATTCAGTATGATGATAGCTATGGCTTATCATATGTGGCCTTTATTAAATTGAGGTATATGTCCTCCTTACACAGTTGTTGAGAGTTTTTATTATAACTGGATGTTGAATTTTGTCAAACACTGTTTCTACATCTATTAAGATGATCATATAATTTTTATCCTTCATTTTATTGGTGAAGTATATACATTGATTTGTGGATGGCTAACCATCCTTGCATTTCTGAAATATACTCTACTTGTTCAGGTGTATGATTCTTTTCATGTATTACTGGATTCAACTTGTTAATAATTTGTTGAGGATTTTGCCTCTTTGTACATGAAGGATATTGGTCTATAATTTTCTTATAGCCTCCCTTTCTGGTTTTGATGGCTGAGTAATTTTGGACCTGGTAAATCTTTAAATAACATTTATATACATTTTATAATAGAAATTAGAAAGTATTGTTTCCAAACCACAAGGAAAAGTAGATACTTGGCCAGAAATTATAGGTAAAATAATTATTCCAACATTTTCTATTACTAATCAAGCATTAATTTAGAATGTGCAAATTGGCAGACTCTCTTCTGAGTGTTTTACTTGTATTAATTTATTTGAAACTCACACCAATCCTATGAGGAGTATTCTTATTAGGCTAATTTATAGATGAGAAAACTGGCAGAAGCAGATTGTATTACAAAACTTTGTCTACAGTCATACAACTAATGGCTGAAGGAATTAACATTAAAACAAAACCTATAATCCAGTTACAAACATTATCATCCTTTTTGAAGCATAAACCACAGTCAATGATTACATAAATTGTTTGAAACCATGCTTTTAAGCTCAATCACAATGCTTAATTTACCTAAATAAATTATCTAAGCACCTTCTTGAGACTTGTTGAAAATATGTTAATAAAGTGCTGGGCTAATCATAATTACTGTTAACATTAATATTTTTAAGGTACAATTAAACAAAGTGAGATGGTTTTGAAATGTATCTATACCTACTTAGGTGATCTATTCCCATAGCATGGTGATCTTTATGTGCACCTTCTGATACATATCATCATTTTATTCATTATAATAGGGATTTAATAAGTGATCACCTATATCCTAAAAGAGTCAAAATCTATTTCACATTTGGAACCCATAACCAATGAAAGATCTTTATAAATCATTATTTATTGAATGCCTACTATGTTGTGGACACTGAGTGGTGCCAAAAAAATGTAACACATCTCTACCTACAGGAACTTGTGTGCTAACTGGAGAGTAGTCAGATGCTCCTGGAAGAATTGAGAGATTTATCTTGGAATCCTAACTGTTGGTCTCCTCCCTTTTCTCTCTCAGTTTTGTGGTTTGCAGATTTTTTAAATTGTTGCTTAAGAGCTTTACTATATAATTCTCTACTCTGTTCTCGCACTTATTACTTTCTTCAGTCCTACCATTAAGTCATTCCTTTAGGGAGATTAAAAGATGCTTTATCTCCTAAAATCGATGGGGTTCATTCAAGTGTATATCACTGTATACAGATAGGATAAGTGATAATGTGTCAAGAAGCTCAAACATCTGTATCATTATCTATGTCTGTATCTAGATACTTACATCTGCATGTACATCTATCTCCATATTATTCACATGATACAGGGAGTGAAAAATGGATAATGAGAGAAGATCTCAAAAGAAGATTTTATAGAAAAAAGTCACTTATTGATGCACTTTCTTGTATTTTACAAGACTTCTATGAAAAAGCATTAAGCTAAGTATTGGAAATAATACTGGCAGTTATTGTTTATATTAAGCCACACCATATCCCTTTCAATGTCAATCCTTTATACTTTTTTTTCCTTTTTTTCCCATAATGTGGATTTCTATGCATTTAACTTGTTACTTTATTTTGTTTATTATAGACCTGTCCTTGCCAGAGGACAATGTTCCACAGGGACAGAAATTGTTTTGTTTACTGATATATCCTAAGTACCTAGAAGATGCCTGGTGCATATTGAGCTCTCAATAAATATATGTAGAAATAGGATTTCTGTGATGATATTCCTTCTTTGAAGCATTTTATAGAATAGTTGGAAATCCAGAAAAGCTTTTGAGAGTTATTTCAAAGAGGGTAAATCAGTTATTTCAAGACAATGTAATTGAAGGATCAGAGAAGGTATGGAGAAGCATAAGTTTCTGGTTTTACAATAAGAACATTTAGACAAGTTAAAAATAAGGGCAGAATCAAGTTTTGGTTTTTATTTTTTAATATTGGCAAGTATTGTTACACATTTGGTTAACTCAGGATTTTAAAAAGCAGGAGAGAAAAATCCAGTTGAAATAAAGAATTAGTATGAGATAGGTCATGTAGGAAACAGAATGTAACACTTACTCAGCTTAAGTCCTTGAAACAGAAGCGTTTATGAAGATAGGGAAAGAGAAAGGAATGTTGTAACATTGAGTAATGCATACTTTTAGACCATTCTTTTAACTGCTGACAAGAGTGCACTATATTCACAAAAGACAAAGGTAGAAATTCATATCCTTCACCTAGGGTAAATAGTATATTTATCAGTACATCTGTTTAGTAGGCTGAAAATTCAGTGTTCCTCAGGCTATATACAGCAGAAAAGAAAATGTAATGCTAAAAATTAAAAACTAATCAGCAATAATATAGAAAATAAACTTCATTGTACTTCAGATTTACTTCCCTTTTCACAAAAGAAATAGATTCCACACACTAGTGACTCTGCCAAGGTTTTAACATTCAGTAATATCCCACCAGTGCACACTAAAGAAAATGGAAAGCAAATGCCATGCCAAGATTAGACGTTTGTAGTTCTGTCTGCCTTTCCAACTCTCATCACACTCAGACACCAGGGACTGAAACAACATCATTTTAAACTTAAAAGTAAATTTTGTCATGTGAAAATTGCAGTTGAAATAAATCCTAGATAAGCATGCCCTTTTCTCTCAGGGAAAAAAAAAAAAAGTAAACTGGATTATAAGGATCAAATTGCCCCACTGCTTTGAGACATGTTCAAATATTCAGTTATGCACTATGCATTTGCAATTTATGCATTTTTATTACATTCCTGTTTTTGTCATGTACTAATGCTAGATAAACAGATTCTCTGCAAAATAAACTCTAGTTAAGAGATGTTAAGGTTAGGACACATGCATACGAAAGCCAGCAAATTCGAATTAAAGCTACCTCTTGGTACTCAGTCTGCCCTGCTGGGCAAAAAAACCCATATTCTCTACTGTAGGGAAAGGGATGAAAATGAAAGGTTAACAGGACCACAAAATTGTGTCTATTTTTTTCATGCTTGAAAAAATTAGAAACATCAAATTCAGTTATTTGAATTTTTTAGTGCAAAAATATCTAGTTTCCAAAAAGTACAAAAATCCGTAGCAGAGAAATGCATTAAAGTATGTTTTACATGTTTATTTAAAAAATACCAAGTAGCCAATATTTTTCAGCTCTTTGAATATGATTTATGTTTAAATAAAAAATGATGAGATGACAATAGTGGTAACTGTATTCTATTATATGTTTATAGTTCCCTAAGAATTATAGAAGAATGACCCATTTTAATATTTGTTTTGGTGGTAGGTTTATTGAGCTATAATTTACAGATATAAAACTTATCCATTCAAAATGTATAATTCAATTAGTATTTAATATTTAGTTTAGTATTCAAATTTAGCATATTCATAGGGCTATATTGCTGTCACACAACCAATTTTGAGATATTTCCATTACCCCCAAACCAAACACTACACCCTTTAACTATCCCCCCTTCAGCCCTAGCTAACCACTAATCTACTTCTGTCCTTATATATTTCCCTCTTCTGGGCGTTTCATATAAATAAAATCATATAAGATATGTTTGGCTTTGTTTTTTTTTTCTGACTGGCTCCTTTCTCTTAGCATGCTTTAAGATTTGTTTACGTTGCAGCATGTATCAATACATTTTTATGGCTAGATAACATTCTATTGTGTTCTGTTTACCCATTCACCAGTTGATGGGTATTTGGGTTGTATATTGTGAATAATGCCACTATGAATATTAGTGTTCAGATTTTTGTGGGGATATTTGTTTTCATTTCTCTTAAGTATATTCCTAAGATTGAAACTGCTGGGACAAATGATAACTCTCTATTTAATATTTTGAAGGATTCCAACACTATTTTATGAAATGATTGTGTCATTTATATTCCCACTAGCACTTATGAGCATTCAAATTTCTCCACATACTCATCAATACTTCTTACTATCTGTGTAGATGGATGGTATCCACAAAATTTCTAAAGTTCTCAGCCATTCTTGGAATGCTTTTTCTTTCTCTTCACCTTTTGTTCTCAGACTCTTAAGTGTCTCTCACATTTACCTGAGGATCTGTTCGTTTCTCTTATTTTCTTTCTCTGTTTTTCAGGTCACATAATCTCTGCTAATCTTTCTTCAAATTCACATTCTTTTTCCTACCAGTTCAATTCTATTGAGCTCCTTTAGTTTTTTTTTTTTTTTTTTTTTTTTCATTTTATTTATTCATCTTTGAACTCCAGTATTTCCATTTGGTTCATTTTTTCTTTCAATAATTTCTCTTTATTGATATTCTCTGTTTGATGAGACTTTGTCATATCTTTCTTGACTTTTTATTTTTTTAAAGATTTTATTTATTTATTCATGAGAGAGAGAGAGACAGAGAGAGAGAGGCGGAGACACAGGCAGAGGGAGAAGCAGGCTCCACGCAGGGAGTGCGAGTCAATCCAGGGTCTCCAGGATCACGCCCTCGGCTGAAGGTGGAGCTAAACTGCTGAGCCACCCAGGCTGCCCTCTCTCTTGACTTTTTAAAACATAATTCCCTATAGTTCTCTGAAAATATTTATAATGGCTCCTCTCAAATCTTTGTTAAATCTGACTGCTGTTGCTCTCACAGGCAGTTTCTGTTGCCTTATTTTGTCCCAAGTCAACATTTCCCATTTCTTTGCTTGCCTTATAAATGCTTGTGGTTAGAAACTAGATATTTTAGAAAATATATTGTAGTAAATCTAAGCACTAGTTACCTACTATGCAGGGTTTGTTACTGTTGTTTGCTTTTTTGTTTGTTTTCAGTGAGTGGCTGGATTAGTGTAGTACACTCCTCAGCAGTGTGAAGCCTCTGCAGTTGTTCCTCAGGGGTACGGACCAACAAGCACAGTCACCTGGGGTAACAGTGGTTTTACTAGGGCTCTCTCTCTTTTTCTGACCCCACACAGTAGATTCATTTCCAGTTGATTGTTCTATCTTCGACAATGCCCTTGGGCATGAATTGCTTCACAGACCGATCCAATTTAAATCTGACTCATGTGTAGGGATGGTTTTTAGGTCAGTGTTTGAGGTTTGTTCTGACCCCCAACAGGATATTCCATAGCTATCTCTTTTCCTGGTTCTGTCTTATGGTTTTGCTTGTATTTCCAATCAAAATACCAGTCTCTTCCTAACTGCTTTTTTCCCCCATACTTTCCATTGTTTTTAAGGGACTTCATTATGCTTAATTTTCTACTTTGTTTCCAATAAAGCTATTTTTAGGGGGGAAGAGCTTCAGGCTTCTCTATCTGGGCAATGTTTCAAAGTTATAGCTCTGGAACTGGAGGCAGAAACAATGGTATACTCTCTGAGTGCCAGCTCTGCTTTAGAAACTGGGTGTTCAGTGGAGGAAGTGGTGGTAGCCTCAACTTCTGGTCTTCTCAGCTTTCCTGCCCTAACTTGTAACCTCTACTTTATGGATAAGACAGTGAGGATGATCAGAGGTCCTGTACTCTTAGTTCATGGAGC
Source organism: Canis lupus dingo (assembly GCF_003254725.2). Lineage (NCBI taxonomy): Eukaryota > Metazoa > Chordata > Mammalia > Carnivora > Canidae > Canis > Canis lupus. The sequence continues at coordinate 57,340,589 of NC_064255.1, forward strand.
ACAAGCTGGTGCCTCAATCCCACAAATGGGAGCTGGACAGAATAAGGGAGCCTCTTGGCCAAACCCATTAAGAATTTGCTGTAAGAGTAACTGGGAGACAAAATGTAAAATGTTGATGCCCCACCCCTGACTGGGAGCTAGGGATAAAGTTGTCTTCCTAGCTTCTCCTGCTTGGGATAGAATTTCTATCATCCAAGGCTGGGAGGCCCAGGAGAGAGAGAAGTCTGTGGTTTAAATGTCAGACTCTTGCTGTTCTTAGGAATTTTAGTAGATATTCTTGCACAAATATTTATTGGCTATACACTCTTGGGACTATTTCCAGATACTTTGATTTTTTTTAAAGAAAAGTCACCAGTTTTTCTGGAAAGTAGATCCACGGAGCTTCTTATATTGCCCTTCTACAAGTGGAAACTTCAATCTCAAATTTTAGGAAAGCAAATCATTTCAAACTTTAGTGTTTCAAATTGTTAGAGATTTCTCTTGTGCTTTCCATAGCTCAAAAAGATTAATCCCTAATTTGTAGTCTTATTGATGATTGGAAATGGTTAACATATCCAAAGTTATAAAGTAACCAAAAGGAAGAACTCTTAACTCTGTAATTGCTAGATTCCTTCTAGAAATAATAATAACAGCTTTCACCAGCATGATGCTTTTCAAAGCCCACACATTATTTAAGTTAATCCTGGCAGTAAACTTTTGAGATGGCTATTACAATTATTGTTTTACAGATAGGGAAACATATATTTGTCCCTCAGAGCCCTTCCTCTGTTTTCTCCCACATTGCCAAGGCTGACCTTCAGGCTACACTTTCCATACTCCACTGCCACCTGCATTCTTATTGGGATCAGATATCAGTACCATAGTGGGAATTGCCAGGGTAGAGGAAAGATTAGGTAGAGGAATTTGCTACCTATTCACTACCTGCTGCATCTCTTTTTATTTTTTTTTTAAGATCTTATTCATTTATTCATGAGAGACACACAGAAAGAGGCAGAGACATAGGCAGAGGGAGAAGCAGGCTCCCCTGTAGGGAGCCTGATGTGGGACTGGATCCCAGGATCCTGGAATCACAACCTGAACCAAAGGCAGACGCTCAACCAGTGAGCCACCAAGGTGTCCCTGCTGCATCTCTATATATAGTTCCAACTGCCATAAAAAGGGACCAGTCTATTGCTACATTTTCCAAGTAAAGTGGACACTGCACTCCAGTAGCTTTGCTCCCTCCTTTTGACTGTCTACTCTTGGGTTTCTAGGAACTTTCTGCTAGAACTCATCTGTAAGAATCTTACTTTCTCCTTTTTAGTCTCATCTCCCTCATCATCCGTGTGGCCAAGTGTCAAAATTAAAAACCTCTTTCTTTTAAATATTCAAGTGGTTTCTCTTGTGAGTTAGGTTCTCACTGAAACAATTACTAAGCTGTTAAATGACAAAAATGAAACTTGAATCCGGTGTATTTGAATTCAATCTTAACACTGTTTCTACTTTTATACTAGAGTAACCTTTCAGACTCAGTCCAATGTTGGTTATATTTGGGAAAGCGGTATTCTCTTTAATATAGAGAGATAAAATATATAACACTTTGTGGAGTGACAATTCTTACAATTCTGTATGCTATAAATATAAATGTTACACTTAGTTCTGTGATTATTTGGGAGATAATACTAAATCTCATCATGTATTCTTTATTGTTATCAACTTAAATAGCAAATGAGATAATGTGTTGTTTGATAGGATATGACATAATTGATATAACATTACTTAATAAATGTCAAATTGAAAGTATTTAGTCAACCTTGCCCCTAAGCAACCTCTGATTTATTTCAAATAGAGTGGCACCAAAAAAAAAAAAAAAAAAAGGTTGGCAAACCACTATGTGTTTAATAAATTATCACAATTCATATACAGTCATAGAATATAGCTCACGAGAAAAAATATTCAAAATCACTAAAAAGGTTTTTATATCATGAAATCTATTTTGATATGTATTAATAGTATTGATAGTATTTACATGAGTTTATATATCAGATTGTATTTAATCACTGAAAATATACATTTTACTTATTGTTTGCTACATTAACTCTCTTTTCTTATTAATAAATATTTGATAGAAGACTGTTAAACAGTAGAGAGGTTGAATATATCCTATTAATATATACATACTAATGCATATATGCTCAGTCTAATTTACTAATATTTCCTCATTAAAAAATGACAATGCAAATGACTATATTAAGCTGATTTACCTTTAAGCTCACTTTACCTTTTTTCTTATATGGGATATTGGTTTGGTTCTAAAAGTACAATCACAAGGAAAGTCAGCATGCCAATATGTCCCTTTCTTTGCCTATAATTTATGTCATTTAAAGCTTATTCTCCTTCCACTTCATTATTACTATCATACCATCAACAAACATACATTAGGTGCCTACACATACAAACTCTGGTTATCAGAAATGTATTTAATTTAAAAGGTAGTTAATGTACTTTTTCAGCTAATAAAATCAAATTAAAATCCATATTGACAAAATAAAACAAATTAGGAGATGATTAATATAATGTATATCTCCACAAACACTTAAGTGTGCATGCAAACACACACTCACCCACACTAGACACAAGTATACATGATGACAAAAATCCTAAAATTTTTAACCAAATTTGTATGCTAAGTGTTCCGGAAAAGCAGGTTAAATAAGCAATGACTTCTTATTATAGATTCCCCAATTTAAATAGCTACAATAAAGCCATCTGGGCATATCCACAGATGCACAGCTTGGCAGCAAGCACAGCAGTTTACAGAAGGTCATATGCTAAGTTTGGACATCCTAGCATTCCCTTTGCACTAAATTTTCAAAGCCAGATTATGAAGAAAAGAGTTGTGAATGTAATGCACATGTATAGTTGGTAGTATTTTTACATTTTACATATTTGAAATCGATTGCAGTTTAAGGATGTAGTGATGTACTTTCTAACTGAACACATAATGGAAAGTCATTTCAGAGTAATGCCTTGTAAGACCTAGTTTTATAAATCAAGTTCTTTAAATGTGTAATTCAAACTTACACCTTGATTAATTTTGAGATTCAGTCCATTGATTAGATTTATCTTATTTTTAAAAATCTAAATTGTTCTTAATGAATATATAGTTATGAATAGGATTAAGAAAAAAATATGTAGTGGTGCTCAACCAAGGGTGGTTTCCTCCCCAGGGGACATTTGGCAATGCCTGGGTAAATGTTTGACTGTTATAGTAGAGGAAGGGGTTGGTACAGGCATCTAGTACATAGTGTACAAGTAGGCCTTGAACTTTCTGTTATGCACGGGACAGTCTTCTTGTTATTGAGCAAAAAATCTCAATAATTCTGAGTCTGAAATCCTACTATAATATATAACTTTGATGATTACGTTTTATTGTTATATCACTACTTCATAAATACACATGACTGGTTTGGTGTGCTATATGTAAGAACAGAGAGACTTCACTGGTCAGACCTAAAAGCAGATTGGAGATGGGAAAATAAAGAGTCAGCAACCTGGAGTCAAATTGCTAGAAATCATTCAATTTGAAAGTGAGACACAAAAAAAAATGGATTGATAATAAACAATACCTCACTGGGATGTGAGACAGTATAAAAAGATCTTACAAACATGTAACTAGAATCCCAGAGGGAAAGAATGGATCAGGAAAAATAATTTACAGATCATAATGGTAAGCATTTTCCAAATTTGATGGTAAACATCAACCTAAAAATCTAAGAGGGTTAGTGAATCACAAGATTAAAAACAAAAGAAAAAATCTTGAAGATGGGGGAGGGAGTCAGGGTTGAAAGATGAATCATATACAGGAAGCTACCAGGAACAATATAAGCCAAAAGAAAAAAAAAAAAAAAGACATTTTCTATTTAACCCAAATTCTATAACCAGCAAAATATCCTTTCAAAATACAGGTGAAATTAAGACATTTTCAAATACATAAAAGTGAAAAGAATATGTTATTGTAAACTACTCCACCAAAAATAAGAAACTTAATCAGATTGAAAGTAAATTATATATATATATATAAAAAATACCTGGAGAAAAACTAGATCTAAAAGAAGGAATTAAAAGCACCAAAAAAGAAAAAAAAATGAAAAAAAAAAAAGAAAAGCACCAAAAAGGCCTGTAAATGGTACATATAAAGGACTACCATTTTGTTGTTGTTAGGTAATATAAAAACATAATTACTGTTAAAACAGGAAATAATGCTGTTGTGATAATTTGGGTTTATATCATTTGTAGAATTAAAATACATAGTAGTCAATGTATGAGGGATGATGATATATATAATTACACTGTTACAAGGTTCATATTTTTTAAAAAAACCTATGAATATAAAGTGTTGATAATAACTTTAAGTGTCCTGGGATAACTTAAAGATACATTTCATAATTCTTACAGAAACCACTAAAGTATAATGAAGATACACTTGGTTAAAAATCCAATATATAGTTTAAAATCTATCTAAAATATAAGAATAATCCAAAATAAAGCAAGAAAAGAAACAGGAACAAAAAAGTATATGTGCTGCCAAAGTAAGCACAAGGAACAACAATAACAAAAAAAAAAAAATGGTGGGGGAAAAAACACAAACAGTAAGTATTTAGGCTTAATAAGAAATCAGTAGTTCTGTTGAATATAATGAACTTAACATTTCAATTAAAAATATAGATAGTCATATATAATGGGGATAAAAAGACCTTACTATTGGTTAGGTTGCACCTCTGAAAGAGATGCTCTTTAAATATAAAGACATATGTAAGTTGAAGGTAAAAGTGTGGGGAAAGTTATATCATGCTAATAGTAACCATAAAATTGATCAGAACAGCAATATCGATGTTAGAGAAGATAGACTTATTAGACTTAAAGATAAGGAGTATTTATTTAATCAGGGATAAAAAGGGCACTTTATAAAGGGTTTGATGCAACAGAAACATATAAAATTACAAATACATCTGTACCTAATAACAGAACTTCAAAATACATAAATTTTAACATTAAAGGGAGAAATAGACTCAAATACTTTTCAGAAGTTTTTTTTCTTTTACTTTGTAGTTAGCTATTAGCTTATTGTACCAACAAGAAGAAATGCTAAAATGCCAGTGAATATATCTCACTTTTATTTTTTTTAAAATTTTATTTATTTGAGAGAGGGAGTGAGAGAGCATGAGCAGGGGGAGGGGCAGAGGCATAGAGAGAAGTAGATCCCCCCTCTGAGGAGGGAACTGAATCAGGGCTCAATCATAGGACTCTGGGATCATGACCTGAGCCAAAGGCAGATACTTAACTGACTGAGCCACCCAGGTGTCCCTTCACTTTTATTATTGTACTAACATAAGCAGAGAAATAGGTAAGAGAAGATGATCACAATTCTGTCATATATTCTACTTAGAATTTTAATTCAGAGTACATGTGTTTTAACCATGAAATTAATCAAACTCCTATCATTTGGATCATGGTAAGGTTATAAGCAATATCAAACAGGACTGGCCCATAATGACAGCCAGAGGGTAGACAAAAGTTGTCCTATTAAGCAGTAACAAGAAACCAGCTTGGAATTAACCCATTTGCTATTGGTAAATCAAAAATTGTTATGATACACATAGATACTATAGCTGGATAAAAATGGTCTTGTACACTTAAAGAACAGTCTGTGACTCACTAAACAGCTCTTTTCAACATTAATTGACATAATGCAAAAATACTGTGTTCCTGGTCTATTATTTTTACAAATCTAGCAACAACATTTATCCCAGTGTCTTTCAAAACTTTTTTGACCATGCCCCCAGTAGGTAATGCATTTTATTGATATCCAACACACACACACACACACACACACACACACACATACTCACTTACTCATACAAAAACATGGAATTAAAAAAATGTTTCATAAAGAAATGCATCCCCTTACAATGCATAATAATAATCTGCTCTATTCTGTTCTATTCAATTGCATTCTATTATCTATTCTATTAATAAATTATATTTATTAATGAAGGACTTAATCCACACTAAATTTATTTCATGAGCCACTAATGGGTCATGAACTACAATTTGAAAATTAATATTTAGACTTTAATACTATTTGGTTAGAGTAAGCCACAAAAACATATAATAAAAGTAGTCTGTAATCATCACATTAAACTATTTAGACAATCATCTTGTGAATAGAAGTATTTAACAATTCTTCTTAATTGGAAAAAATAACTTGATTTCTAATACTATTTATCTGAAAGGTAGGCTTGATTTGCAGTGTGCTACTTATTGTCTATGACCACTTTTCCTCCTCAATTAATTGGGTTGTATATGTAAAGAGGGTTTCTTCAATGAGTCTTGAGAAGTGAATGTAGAATGAGATGTATAAAAGGAAGGAGAATTAGAAACATTAGGAAAAGAATTGGAGTCAAAATAAGATGAAGAGAAGAAGGGATGTCTGGGTGGCTCAGCGGTTGAGTGTCTGCCTTCAGCTCAGGGCGTGATCCTGGATCTAGGGATTGAGTCCCACATCAGACTCCCTATGAGGAGCCTGCTTCTCTATGTCTGTGTCTCATGAATAAATAAAATCTTGAAAAATATATCAGAAGAAGAAAATCATACAGGGGTACCTGGGTGGCTCAGTCCATTAAGCAGCTGACGTCAGCTCAGCTCACGATCTTAGGCTCCCGGGATTGAGCCCAACATCGGGCTCCCTGCTCAGTGGGGAGTCTGCTTTTCCCTCTGCCTCTGCCTCTCCACCATTGTTCATTCTCTCTCTCTCTCAAATAAACAAATAAATAAAATGTTAAAAACCCCACACTATCATGCAAAGGAATACAAGGCAAATATAAGAGAAAATAATAAGATAAATATTTGCAAAATATTAGACAAATCAAGAAAAATGTAAGAAATGTGATGCTACCACTGTGAAATGAGAAAATATCAGTATCAAGAATCTTTCAAGAATAGAATTTACTAACGATATCATAACTGTATTGAGCACTTCCTACCTCTCAGGTGCTTTTCTAGGTGGTAAACAAGTACTTATTTATAGTCTCATAACAACCTAGAAGGCAGGTATAGTTATTATTCCCACTTCATAGAGGAGCACACCAAGGTAAAGATTTCCAGATTACATAGCTTTCAAGTGTTAGATCCACAACATGAACAGAAAATGTCTAGCCCCAAAGCCCAAATTTAACTACAGCCTCATATTCCAAAGTTACTGCATTATGAGCTAGACAAAACTATATTCATGTTGTGAATAAGGAACTTTTTTTGAGTCCTACAAGGCAGTAAATGAGAGAACCATGCTTCAAATCCACATGATTCTAAATTTAAAGCTTGTTTTCTTAAGAACTATGATCTACAGACTTACTATAAACATTTACTAATCTCCCCACCCTTTGCTTCATGCTTTATCCACTTTGTAATACACCATTTAATTCTCACAAAGGCCTAATAGAAAACTATTGTTATTATCTCTGTGTTATCTATATATGAAGATGTTCAGATCCAGAGAGTTTACTAGCCTATTTAAAGCCAGGCTGGTAGTAAATCGAAGAGCCTGTATTCAAAGTGAGGCCATCTGACTCTAGTATATATAATCTTAACCAATAGGGTATAATGCTCATCAACAGGGATCTTCCACAGGATATCATATTTGCATTACTGTATTTAAAATTACATATTTTGTGGAAGCATATTCAAATGGAAAGAATTAAGAATAATGGCAGAGGAAAAAGGGACCATGCTTGCTGGAGGAGATTTATAGCTTTAACATTGAAATAAAGAGCTGTAGGATATTATTAGTCCCAGTACAAGCTGTATACAGGTATATTCTGAAAAGTGCTATGAGTACAATGCAGAACTATCAGCACACTTAGTGGAAACAGGTCTACATAAATTAACAGTGAAGAATCATGATTGGTTACTGGAGACCGTGAAAATCCTCTAAGTTTCTTCATACCAAAGGCCAAGATAAATTCCTGATATATTAAATAGTTACCAAAGAAAATTTAAAAAAAACATGAGAGAGCTTATATTATGTCTAGATTATTTTGGAGGCACAAAAGAAAGTTTAAAAATCCTTTAAAAAATTTATTAAACATATGTACATTAAAAAGGAACACCTTAATGTAATCAAGCAAGAAACCTAGAAAAACTAAAGTATTTGCAAATATGACAAAGCAATTGTTGCTTAGTTTAATCAACACAATGCTCATAAATATTAATAAGAAATGCATGAAAATATCCTTAGGAAAATAATCTCCAAAAGGAGAGGAGAAAAAGTAGTACTTAGCGAGGGGCAGACAGAATGACCTTTGATTATACATGAACATAAGTAATCAAGGGATGGGGCCCTTTATGTGACTTCACATTAATAAAGAATTTGAGTCTGGGTGGCTCAGTGGTTCAGCACCACCTTCAGCCCAGGGTGTGATCCTGGAGACCCGGGATCTAGTCCCATAAGGGGCTCCCTGCACGGAGCCTACCTCTCCCTCTGCCTGTGTCTCTGCCTCTCTCTCTCTGTGTGTCTCTCATAAATAAATACATTTAAAAAAAGAAAGAAATGTGACTGCTTTCAACAATGACAGCCCACTTCCCTGATTTAATTATATATTATTTCTCTCTTTTAGGAAATTTCTCAATTATAATTTCTGCATGGTTTTATCACATTACCTCTTATCCATGTGGATTTCATATATATTTCTTATAAGTATCTTGCATTCCCTCCTGTCTTTCTTCTGTTGTCTGTCTCTTCCTCTATTTTTTGGCCTACCCTATATCATGAAAATTATTTAGTGAAGAAACCAAATAAAGTAGCATAATTAATACAATATTGAAGTAACCATATAGAGCCTAAAAAGGGGGAGGGGTCAAATTTGGAAACTTTCAGAGATCTGAAAAAGATAGGTTTGCCATATATAATCACAATACTGTTAAATTTGAATTTTAAATAAATACTATTTGCAAAATACTTATACTAAAAAAAAGTGTTTTTAGTAAGCGTGGCAATCATAAAGGTCATGTACCAAATAAAACAATCATAACACTGGAAAATTCCATTTAAGTCCATTTTGGAAGTTGACTAAAATGACAACGTGGAACTTAAGTAGAAATAAAACTTTAAAAAATGCTAAAATCAATTGGACCACTAAAAACAGAAGAATGAGTTATAAAGCATGGAACTGGATTTGGAACTATTCCTCAGTCAGAAGCTATAGAACAGTAATACAAGGCAGGCAATTTTGTTTAGTACAAATAAAATGACTGACCCTAAGATGTATCAGAAATGACTTAAGAGATTTATTGCAAGATTGAGTTACCAAGGGAAAAGAAAAGATTTATGATTATGTATAATCCAAAGAGATAGAAGTCTAGATGAAATATTTATTTATGAATGGAACCAGAAGGATGATACAGTATGTCAAGTCAAAAGTATGTCAAATGTATTAGTTGAAATGGATGCAAGTATTGTAAAATTCTGCCATAAGGACAGTGGCAAGCACATCCAAGGGGAGCTTTATCAAGTTTTATTAAAACCAGTAATTGTACCAACCTTTTCTTTTGGTAGACGTAAGAATATTTTTCCTAAAAAATTTTATATACAAGATCAATATGTAAAATAGACAACAATGGAATTGGAGTGGTAGAAGCAGTTGAGGGGCTCTAACTCTCAATAAGAACCAGATTAGTGTCTTAAACACTGTAATGGTGGACTTTTTCACTCTCGTATAAGCTCGAACATAAGCACACACACATACACTGAAAACTGTAAAATAATTTGGAGTCTCAAAGTGTCCATTGATTTTTATTTCCAAATATAATTTTAAAAATTATTTCCCCACCTTCTGGAGTATTTGCTTTTTTACCAGTAGTTTACACAAGAGCATAGTATACATCCTGGATAACAGCTATAGTCAAGACTATGCTCTCCTTCTTCCTCCAAAGGGATTTCCAAAGAACAAGAAGAGGTTTGATCGAGAATATATTTGAAGCAAAGGTACGTAAATCAGTAAAAATTACAGGAACAATGAGCAAGAAGATATAAAAGTTGTGAAGTGTGGAGCCAGACACTGATTTTCCTTGATGTTGTGGTGCCAGAACTAAAAACATATTTTGCAAAATCTAGAAATCTTACATGGAAATTATCTAAATCTTGCAATACAAGGGACTTATTACAGGGGAGACAAGAATAAGGAAAGGAACAGAAACCTCATTTTTATTTCAAAGTGGCAAAGCATGTGTATAATGTAAAATAAAATGTGAAGACATAAAGGAGGTATAAAGCTCTGGGATTTAAAGAACCTAAGTAGACATTTCCAATTGCAAAATCATTTAACAGAATTCAAAGGCGGAGAGTAGAAATTGAAGAAATAGCAGGCAATAGAAATATTTCATTTTTACCTACACAGAATAAGCCTCTCTAGATACTCTGTTCTCAGGCTTTTATTTATTACACTTTCTTCCTGGGCATTCCTACCTACTTCCAGGATTTCAGGTATGTCCTCTGTGCTGTAAAACAAGTAAAACAGGTACTTCAACAATGTACAGAGGTTGTCCAAATTGGAGGTGGTGGGTGTCAGACCCCTACATACAAACATACATACATAGTTGGTAGGAAACCAAAAGCAATATAGACTGTATTTGCATTGCAACTCAGAGCCAGCCAGCCACTTTGTTTCGAAACATCTGAATCTCACATTTGCTCCTTATTTTGAGGGTAGGGATGTTGTCAAACAGAAACACCATTTTCCTTTATGTCTTGGAAACCCAGACTTAAAAAAAAAAAGAAAAAATTATTTATTTGAGAGAGAGCATGAGTGGGAGGGGGAAGGGGCAGAGGGAGAGAGAGAAGCAGGCTCCCCGCTGAGCAGGGAGCCTGATGCAGGGCTGGATCCCAGAACCCTGATCCCAGGACCCTGAGATTATGACTTGAGCAAAGGCAGATGCTTAACCTACAGAGCCACCCAGATGCCCCGGAAACCTAGACCATTGGTGGGGCTGTACCCTTCATCTTGGTAGTGGGCAATCTAGGAAGGTGGAAGTTGAGAGGTTTCTCTCTCCTTCAAGGCACTTAGTTTTAATGTAGCAGTTGGCATGACTCAATGCTGAGTTGAGAGGTAGCAGACTTGCTCTGAAATCTACAGTGTCAGGGCAAGACAGGCACTTTTCTCTCTCCAGCCAACAGACCCTGAGGGGGACTGCAGACCTGTTTTTTCTCTTTGTTGTAGGTTGTAGCAGAAGCTGGGGGCTGGTAACTGTTTAATGTCAAAAGATATTTGAATCAGTTTGAGAGTGCTAATGGGTTCTGTCCAACCCAAGAGAAAGATTAATTCACTATCTACACCAAACTTAGATTCCAGCAATAAGATGAGCGAAGAGAGTGACCAGAGGATGCTGAGAACAATGCCTAAACCCAAGGATGACATCTTCTCACTAGTGCTGTCCCATCTTTGCCTTGTCTCTGCCCATCCTGCTGCCCCCCCCCACCCCCTCTCATTGCCAAAGGATTGAAAAGCTGTACTCCTTATCCAAGAAACACATTCTGAAAATTTGGTTTCATTTTATTAAAACGGGGTTGAATATCACTTTAGTAGACTACATCATTACACAGGATTAAGTATATCCCATACACAGGATTAAGTATATTAGTATATAACGAAATAAAATTGTTTTTTTTTTTTCAAATTAGAACATGAGTGACTTCTCATCAAGAAATAATGAATAAACAAAATACGATAGAAAATGAATACTTTCTCAGTGCATAAAAGTTATATGTATAAGTGAAGTTTGCAACTCACAGCTAACAATTTTATTAATTTTGCTGCATTTACTGACACCCAGTGATAATTATACTAAGTGTCTCATTCACACTCTTTGACAAATTTGCCTCCAGAATCTTGGTAATGGAGGGAATTGAAGGGAGGCAGTATTGTGGAAAGTAGGCCTGAGACCCTACCTTGAAAATCTCTTTGCTCTGAAAACGTTCTTTTCACTTAGAGTGAATGTTTATTTAGTGTGGCTTTGATAGAATAGAATAAAACCTATTTAGTGCATTTCCCAGTGTCTTGAGGAGTGCCTACCTGAAACTGTTTATAACACTTTTAAAGCAGATAAATGCAGAAATTATGACTGGCAGTTATATGTGAAATCTTATTTATCTGGGCAACATGTAAATTCAGTCTCTGTAAGCTTAAATGTGTAGAGGTGCATTTCCAACTCTCTTTAGACTCAGATTCAAATAATAGTTACTGATTGCCACTCATAGACCAGAGCTGGTGAGAAGTTCTCTATAAACATTTTATCCTTGAAATCTCCTGAAAAATCTGGGAGGTAAATATTATTATACCCAGCCTATAGATGAGAAAACTGAAATTGAAAGTGGTTAATTAACTTCCCAAGGACAAATAACTATAAAGGTGATAGAGCCAAGATTTGGATTTTGTTGGTTTTGTAATATAAATTCGAATGCTTTTGCTGTTGATGCTGCTTTCTTTCTTACTTTGTTTTATTCCTCCTTTCTTAGGCTCCATTAGAAAGTCAACCTATGTTTGCAGGACTGACGTTCAACCATCTTTCCCTGCTTCCAAACTCTTTCAAATTAAACAGATTGGGGCTTTAAAAATAATGTTTCAAAACAAAAGCCAAAATAAACCCAGCTTGGCTTCATGGCAGATGTTCTAGTTCTAGGCTGAATTAGTCATCGAATCTGCCACTCCTTTGTATGTTTTTATTGTTGTTGATTTTGGAGAATGACACTAAATTAATGAATTGCTTTTCAAATCCCCCTTGAAAATGTGCTTATAGCCATGGACGGTAGGCCCAGGTGTGATAGCAGACTTAATTAGAATGTGCACATTAGATGCATCTCAGAAGGCTGCATATCCAATGCAAATTTTCAAGTGCTTAATGTTCATTCAGATGTGTATAGTGATTGCAGCATCACAGAGGACAAAACTAGAATGCTGGGAGCTTATGAGCTTGGACAGCCTTCTTGTGAACTCAGGAGAAAAACGAATGAGGTTAGGTGGCAAAATCTTACTGATTCCTTTGGAATTGATTCTTATTGCATTAACCAGTAGGATGCACATCTTGCATAATATTAATTATATTGATATAACAGGACATTCATTGTGGCTTGGTTCAGTACACAGTATCTGTTGACATGTGTAGTGGCTATTTTTAGAGTACTCACTGTCAAATAAAATGCTAGTATCACATGACAAAGGTGTCTAATACTCTTGTTTACCAACTAGTGATCGTGTCTTATCTTTAAAAATTCCTATAATTTTTGTTGGGGTTTTATAAGTCAGGAAATTATACTCTTTTTTGGGGCGGGTAGGCTCACATTTGTAGAAAGTTAAGAGACGCAAGTGTCTCTGTCAGACAGTTGGAAATCAAAATAACATTATTCTTACTGAGTAAGCCAATTAGAAAATGGTGCTTTAGATTTATGACAAGACTCCTTGATGTCAAAATTAGGTTTGAATTAGGTAGTCACAAGCAGCACTGGACAACCTCAGACCTCCTCTGTCATAAGAAGCCTCTTAGTGTGTAGCAGAGAAAGTGCAGAATGAATGCATTTTAAAGATAAGAGTTTCCAAAATGAATCAAAGTGGAGCCTAGCCATACATACTAGTTCTCCTAAACTCACTGATCAATTAAATTGGTTACCAATTGAAGATGTCAGATGTTTTATTCCATAGTAGAATAACATCTTGCTTTGTCTAAACAAAACTAAAACAAGAACAGCAAACCACCAAAATTTTAAAGTACACTAATTTGAAAATTGGAGTTATAAAAAAATTAGGTTAGGCAAAATACATAACCCCTCTCTCTCTCTGTCTCTCCACCTTTCTGTGTCTTTCTCTACCTTTCTCTGTCTTTACATTAAAGAATTCATGTAAAACCACCTACATATGAGGGTCAGTTTCATACAGAAGTATTGTAAGGACTGCACCTTAATTTTAAGAAACCACCACAGTTTTCACTAAAGAATGTCCAAAAGGCTTTAAATTGTGATAAAAAAAAATATTTTCACAAGCCTGTCTATTTAAACGGAGGTAACCCAAACTATGTCTTAAACATCTCATGTTTATAGTATCTCCTAATGTATTCATTTCCTATTGTTATTATACAGAATTGCCACAAACTGAGGCACTTAACACATATTGGTTACCTTACAGATTTGGAGGTTCATAGCACAAAATCAGTTTTACTGGGCTAAGTCAATGTCATTAGAGTTCCATTCCATCTGAAGGCTGTGGGGGAGAATTTATCCCCCCTCGCCTTTTGGAGCATCTAGTCAGCTACATTCCCTGGCTCATGGCCACTTCCTCTATCTACAAAGACAGGAGTATAGCATTTTCTAATCTCGCTAAAGAACTGTAAGAAACTCTTCTACAGTTTTCTTGTATAAAAATTTCTGAAAATGACTCTGGAATTACTTTTGGCCCACTCTACTAGGCCAGGACAATCTCCCCAATTCAGGGTCCTTGATTTAATCACACTTGCAAAGTCCCTTTCGCCATGACTAACGTAACATGTTTACAGGTGTCAATGATTCGTACATGGATGCTTTTGGGCTATTTTTCTGTCTACCTCACTCAAGCATTTATATAGCCTGAGGAAGATTTGACTTTTGCTCACATTCATATCCATTAGCCTTGACTATACAAAATCAGAAGTAAAAGCAACCATATAAAGTCCAAAGCTTAAACTGTAATATTTAGCTTAGAGTTAAAGACAAAAACAAACAAACAAACAAACATGATTATCTCAATAGACACAGGAAAATCTAATACCTGCCTATGATAAAAACAATAACAAACCAGGAATAGAATTGAGCATCCCGAAATAAATTCTTACATTTATGTTCAAGTGATTTTTGACAAAGCTACCAAGATAATTCAATTGGAAAAAATAGTTTTATAACAATGTTTCAGCAGCTGAATATACACATGTAAAATATGAAGTTGGATACCTACCACACACCACATATAGAAATTAAGGCAAAATGCATCATAGACCTAGATGTAAGAGCAAAAACTATTAAATCCTTAAAAGAAAACATAGAAGAAAATCTTCATGTCCTTGGATTGGGCGATGATTTGTTATATATGACACTAAAAGGACAAGCAATGAAATAAAAAAGCATGATAAGCTGGACATCATAAAATTACAATCTTTTGTTCTTCAAATGACAACCACAATGAAAGTGAAACAACAACTTACAAATGGGATGAAAACATTTTCAATTGATATTTCTGGTATCCAAAATACATAAAGAGCTCTTTAAAACCTCAATAAGAGTACAACCATCTCTTGAAGTTCTTCAGATGATTGAAAATAGTTTGTACAATTGTATCAAATTATGAAAGATTTAGTTAGCCTTTCTTGAGATAGAACTATATAAAAGGAATAATTACTTCTTCCTCTTCATCTCCTTACCTAACTCAGATAATAATAGTGGCTACTGATAGCCTTATTAAAGCAAATAATTATGATGTGGAAATATCAAGGATTTGGATTCAGACAAATACATAGTCAGATCCTGGGTAGGTACTTAATTACCTGTATGACTGCTCACAAGTCATCTGACTTTCATAAGCCTTATTTGTTTTTTTTGTTTGTTTGTTTGCTTAAGTAAAAATAATGTTAATCGATGGACTAATTCTATAAATGATCATCACACAATTGCTATAAGCTTGCCAGCATTTTAAGACCACAGGAAACGGTGCTAAATAGATAATATTTAGTATATTTCAGTGTACAGGTAGAGTTATAGGAATGATTACACAGAATAATTTAAACTAATCCTTACATTATCATATACATAGTGGGCATAAATAAAATATCACCTTTTCTCTACATGACGTTACTGAGTCACCTCACATCTGTAATATTCTGCAATACCTACACCAGGTCAGTTGCATTTCTATCAACAAAGCATTAGGTAGTACTTGGCTATTGTATACCTTGAACAAGTCTTGGTGAAAGTTGATTTTTGTGAAGGAGATTTATTTCTCTACTTTATTAGCAATACTTAGAATTTGAGCCTGGCTTTGGGAATTACTGACAAAAATATTGATCTCTCAATTGTAGTACCAAAAATATTTACCAGAAAATTTAATTTTTTTTATGTTTAGCCACTAACCTAAATTATCTTTAGTTAACTAACCTTTTCAGTGGTTCTGACACCAAATTTACAAAATGATTTGTGATTTCTTACTTTTTCCTTGGAGATACACTGAAATAATGGTAAGAGTAGAAAAACTATTTTATCTTCTTTCATTCATTCATTCATTCATTCATTCATTCATTTATTGAAGGAAGGAGAGTGGAAAGAGAGGAACAAGCAGACGCTGTGTGAGTATAGAGCCCAATGAGAGGCTTGATCTAATGACCCTGAGATGGTGATCTTAGCCAAAATCAAGAGTCAGACACTCAACCTACTATGCACCCTGATACCTGAAAAATCATTTTTTAAAAAAGCTAAGTAATGGTACCTGAATTACTCAGTGGCTGTGCATCTGCCTTCGTCTCAGCCTGTAATCCCAGGGTCCTGGAATCGAGTCCCACATCAGGCTCCCCAGAGGGAGCCTGCTTCTCCCTCTGCCTTCATCTGTGCTTCTCTCTCTGTGTCTCTCATGAATAAATAAATAAAATATTTAAAATATCTGGGGGAAAAAACAGAAAATTTTAGATGACTATAAGGTGTGTGATGAACTATTACAGAATAGTGAAGAATTCATTTTGTTGTTGTTATTCCATGTAATTTTTGTTTAACTTTAGAGTGTTTTTGTCTAGAAGCCTGCCAAACCAGAAAAACAAAATGAGAAAAAGCAGTTCTTGAGGTTAACAAGTCAATGAGAAACATAAAGCTCTGGCTTAATTTTTTTCCTTCATATCACTGAGCTGTTTTCCACAACTTTGGTTGACATTCAAAACAGAACACTGCTAGGAAGGCAACAGAATACAAACAGAAGCCAGAAACAATTCTATAACATTTTGTGAAGTAGGCTAGGGTAATGCATTCTCAACTCAGCTGAAGATTAAAAAAAAATAAAATATGATTGCTCAAATTATAGTTGATGATTTAAGAAGGAAATCAGGTTGAAATGTCATAATTTCCATAAAGTTTGGACTCTTTATATAATTTCTAATGGAAACATAATGATATGAATTTTTAATTATCATTTCTGTTAATTTTACAAAATTCTACGTTTTAACTGAAATAAAGATTATTTCCTGAAAACAACACAAATCATATGTATACAGTTGCATGGAATTCAACAGGCTAAATTCACAATTGTAACTACCACTCACATGAAAAAATAGAATACTACCAAGTTCTTGGAAAACTTCTGCCCCCAAATTGGCTACAAGTCACTATCTGCCTTCAGTCCTGTCATAAAATAACTATTAATCTGATATCCAATACCTTCATTTACTCATAGTTGTTTTGAAATTTTTATAAGAGAACCATGCAACAAATATTTTTGTCTAATATCTTTCACAAAGTTCTTTGTGAGATTCACCCATATTTTTGCATATATTAATTATTAATTTCATTGCTGTACAGTATTTCACTATATGCTATATAATTATATACATTTCACTAAAGATGGACATTTTTCCTCTTTGTGGTTAGTGGCAATTAATAATAATTAAACAAGGAGGACATTAGACTGAAGTAGCTTTGATGCTTTAGTGGCCTAAGTATGCAAACAAAATCTTAAGCCTGTAAATGACTTGAAGTAGAGAAGTCAAAACCTGAAAGCAACCAATCACAAACAGCCAACTAGACTTTACCAAATAAGGCAACTACATACGTTACAGCCAATCAGATAATTTCCTTTCTTCGCTTCCACATCTTCTCTATAAAAGTCTTTTCCCTAGTTCCTTGTGGTGGAGCATTCCTAACCACTTTTGGTTTAATACTGCCTGACTAGAATTAAGTTTTGCTCAAATGAACTTTTAAAAATTAAAAAGATACTTCCATGAACATTCTTATATATGCTCATATATGCCAGTAAACAAAAATGAAGAACTAAGTTGGAGAACTTACCTAACCAGATATTGAGTTACTATAGAGCTATAAAAGTTAAAGAAAGATGGAACTGGCATGAGGTTAGGTAAGTAGATCAATGAGAATGTATTAATAGAGTCCAGGAACACACACAAATACACATATATGCATGCTTGACTTATGACCTAGGCAACAGTCTAATTCCATGTGTGTAAAATGGTCTTTTCAGTGATTGATGCTGGAACAATTTGACATACTTAAAAAAAAAAATCATGCTCACCAAATGATATAACTGAAAAAAATACTTTAAAAAATTAGACTTGGTGGAGATATTCACATTCTTTATATGTAGCAAAAGGTTCATATACAAGGATGCCAGGGTGACTCAGTGGTTGAGCATCTGCCTTCAGCTTAGGGCGTGATCCCAGGGCCCTGGGATCGAGTCCCACATCAGGCTCCTTGCAGAGAGTCTGCTTCTCCCTCTGTCTATGTCTCTGCCTCTCTTTCTGTGTCTCTCATGAATAAACAAATAAAAAATAAAAAAGGTTCATATATATACATATATACACATATATACATATACCTGCAAATGTGTACATATACACATACATAATATGGATACATAATATGAATATATGAATAAATATAATAAAGGCAAGAAAACCTCAATCTATTTTTAATAGGGAAAAGACCAAAACAGATACTAAAACAGATACTTCACAAAAGGGATATTGAAATGATGATAAAATTTTAAAAGTGCTGGAGATCATTAATCATTTGAGAAATGCAAATTAAGACCACAATGAGACATTACTATACATGCATCAAAATAACACAAATTTAAAACATGACAAATACCAAATATTGATGAGAATGAGGAGAAGCTGATATTTTCATACATTGCTCATAGGAAAATAAAATGGTATAAGCACTTTGGAAAGTTAATTGTTTCAGAGTTCAATTTATAACCAGCAATTCTACTCCAAATTATATAGCCAGGAAAAATAAGGGTATAAATCCACAAAAATCCATGTAAAAAAATGTTCACAGGAGTTTTATTTGTAATAGCTAAAAATTGGAAAAGTCCAATTGCATATCAAAGAATGGATGTTAAATAATGGTATACTTAAAAATAATAATTCTACACAACAATAGGGAAGAATAAACAATTGCACATGTAACAAGATGGATAAATCTCATAATCATAGTAATGGATAATAAAAGTCAGACACAAAAACATAGTTTTATGTTTAAATTTAGATACAGTTAGCGAATTATATGAAGTTCAAACACAATTTGAAATTAGAATAGAATTATATCTGGGGAATATCATAACTTGTAAATTTACAGAAGGAAAACAAAGAGTGCTAAAAACATTCTGAATTTTGATCTAAGTGGCAATTACATAGATGTCATATATATATATACATATATATACACACATATATATGTTGAAAATTTTTGTATATATGTATATATATACACACATATATTTTGAAAATTTTTTAACATTTTAAGAATGTTATCTTTAATATTAATATGCTAATTTTCACATTGTTTCACATATACACACACAACATTTAAGCTATATATGAAATTAGTTCTCTTCACAAGTTTTTTTTTTAGTGTATTTATCCAATTTAAAACAAATAACCAAGCCAGCTTGTCTACGTACCAAAAATAAATAAATAAATAAATAAAAAATCCTATTTTCAATGAGATTATGTCTTCCTATCCAGGTACAGAGTCTATTCATTCATTTGTTTAAGTGGTCTTTACGTTCTGTGAATATTTAAAATTGTTTCTGAATAAAGGTATTACACAACTTATTATTTTTTAACAAGATATATGTTGGTTTGTATGATATCTATTATAAATGTAGTTGCTATTTTTTAAATTTCTGCAAGTAATGATAGTTTTATATTTTTCTTTCCCAGTTTGTAGGATTTAAAACTATTTTTTTCCTATTTACATTAGCTAGTAGCATCAAACATTTTTTTCCTATTTACATTAGCTAGTAACATCAAATGCAAGTTATGATATGAGCTATTCTTTTTTTTTTTTTTTTTTTTTTTTTTTTTTTCTTTTCTACTTCCCAGTCTCCAGGGAAAAGCTTTCTGGACTTGACCACTAATTATAATTGTTGAAAATTTGTTTTAACATTTTAAGAATGTTATCTTTAATATTAATATGCTAATCTTCACATTGTTATCACGAACATGTATGGACTTTTATAAATTTTTTCATCTACTGTGAAGAGAATAGGGTTTGTATCCCTTATTATTTTAATATAGTTTATCAGCTTTAATATGATAGGCTTAGCCATGGTTTTCTTTGTATTTATTTTGCCTCATCCTTTTAGAGCTTTTTAAAAAATTTTTATTTATTTGAGCGAGTCCCTACATGCACATGAGTAGGGAGGAGGCAGAGAGAGAGAGAGAGAGAAAAGCAGACTCCCCACTGAGTGGGGAGCAGGGCTGGATTCCAGAACCCTGAGATCATGACCTGTACTGACATCAGATGCTTTAACTGGCTGAGCAACCCACACACCCCATAAGTTTCTTGATTTATCTTGATGTATACCTGTGAACAAATTTGGAAATTCTTGTTTGATATCCATTGCAATATTGTTTTTCCCCCATTTTTATTCTCTGCCCTTTATGAGAATCTAATTCCATACATTACTAATTTATTTCTGTATTGCTTTTCTATACTTGCCCAGATCGAGCATATTTTTGCTCTCCTTCTTTCATTTCACTTGTTCTTTTTTGTGATATGCCCAATCTGCTGTTAAATGTATCTGAGTTCTGAATTTTTAACACTAGATTTTAAAATCTACTTGTGATCATTCCCCAAAGTGGGTCATCTGTGAGTCTATTAATATTATCCTGCTTTTTCTCTTAGTTCTTTTTCTTCACATGCCTGATTATTTTTTACAGAATGCCAGACATTTAACATTTTAAAGGCTCTGTGTGATTTTTTTTCTTCCTCTAAGAGATTTCTATTTATCCTCTGATGAACGAGTGAAGGCAAGAGGGACTGAGTTCAGAAGAAGCTGAGTTACAGCTTTATAGAAAGTGTGTGCCCTTGAACTTCTGTAGGGAATGCACATAACCCTAATTGTATAGCCTACATCTATTTCCAACTGAGGTATGGGATATTTTCTCAAACTTTTCCTTTTGGAAATTCAGAAATTTCTGGAATTTTTTTTTTTTTTAACACAATGCTACCAGACTATGGAAAACTTTGCTCCACACGTTAGTGGTTCTTGGTACTTCTTATCTTATTGCCCTGTGCATCTCAAGAATTTGGTATGCTTCAAGTGGAAAACTGGCACAGTATCAATATCACCTTGCTGGGATTCCTGTCTTAAAAGATGAATACCTATATTCCAATTTCCTGACTACGTTTACAGTTCAAACTCCAATTTATAACTCTCCACTCTTGAGAACTTGCCAAAATTCTGCCCCTTTGAAAAAAGCCCTCTGTCTAAACTCACTCCCTAGATTCTTGGTCTTTCCATACACCAATAATGGCAGACATACTGAGAGGAAGAGTGGCTACCAGAATATCACATCAATTCTCTGTGGTTCCCTTGCCTCCGAGATTTTGGGCTTTCAAATTTTGCTCAACGCTGGGGAAAATCCTTTACCATTCCTTGTGTAACTGACTGATGTGTTTAAGGGAATATGATAACATGCTGACCTCTTTATCAATAACATATTGGAAATAGTCTAGTTTGGGTCTGACACTACCACTCCATCTGTTTCTCCACAATTCTGTAGAACTAAGTAAGAGTCCCATATGGATAACAGCAGCATTGGCCCAAAGGTTCTTGCAGAGAATAACATAAACTAGACATTTTGTCACTAATTACACAGTTCCAAGACTAGCATTGTATTTTCTAGTTTTTTTAAATTAAATGAAAATATGAAACGACAGATAACATATACTATTATTTCATATAATCCATTACATTTTTTAAAAAGGAAACAGGTGTCACAGTAGGCATAAAAAAGTAAAATATTGCCCAGTCATTAATTTGAAGGAAATATCTCTTAGAAACTCTTGGATGAGGAAAATTGGACATCCACATGCAGAAGAATGAAACTAGACCACTCTCTTTCACCATATACAAAGATAAACTCAAAATGGATGAAAGATCTAAATGTGAGACAAGATTCCATCAAAATCCTAGAGAAGAACACAAGCAACACCCTTTTTGAACTCGGCCATAGTAACTTCTTGCAAGATACATCCACGAAGGCAAAAGAAACAAAAGCAAAAATGAACTATTGGGACTTCATCAAGATAAGAAGCTTTTGCACAGCAAAGGATACAGTCAACAAAACTCAAAGACAACCTACAGAATGGGAGAAGATATTTGCAAATGACATATCAGATAAAGGGCTAGTTTCCAAGATCTATAAAGAACTTATTAAACTCAACACCAAAGAAACAAACAATCCAATCATGAAATGGGCAAAAGACATGAACAGAAATCTCACAGAGGAAGACATAGACATGGCCAACATGCATATGAGAAAATGCTCTGCATCACTTGCCATCAGGGAAATACAAATCAAAACCACAATGAGATCCCACCTCACCCCAGTGAGAATGGGGAAAATTAACAAGGCAGGAAACAACAAATGTTGGAGGGGATGCGGAGAAAAGGGAACCCTCTTACACTGTTGGTGGCAATGTGAACTGGTGCAGCCACTCTGGAAAACTGTGTGGAGGTTCCTCAAACAGTTAAAAATAGACCTGCCCTACGACCCAGCAATTGCACTGTTGGGGATTTACCCCAAAGAGACAAATGCAATGAAACGCCGGGACACCTGCACCCCGATGTTTATAGCAGCAATGGCCACGATAGCCAAACTGTGGAAGGAGCCTCGGTGTCCATTGAAAGATGAATGGATAAAGAAGATGTGGTTTATGTATACAATGGAATATTCCTCAGCTATTAGAAATGACAAATACCCACCATTTGCTTCAACGTGGATGGAACTGGAGGGTATTATGCTGAGTGAAGTAAGTCAGTCGGAGAAGGACAAACATTATATGTTCTCATTCATTTGGGGAATATAAATAATAGTGAAAGGGAATATAAGGGAAGGGAGAAGAAATGTGTGGGAAATATCAGAAAGGGAGACAGAACGTAAAGACTGCTAACTCTGGGAAACGAACTAGGGGTGGTAGAAGGGGAGGAGGGCGGGGGGTGGGAGTGAATGCGTGACGGGCACTGGGGGTTATTCTGTATGTTAGTAAATTGAACACCAATAAAAAATAAATTAAAAAAAATAAAAAATAATAATAAAAAAAATGAAAAAAAAAACAGCTGAGAGACGATACACACAGGCCATCTTTGGCTCATTTATGTGAATGTGTATGTGCATGTGTGTGCGGGCATGCACACCTGCGTGTTTATCTAATTTTATCACCTGTGTAGGTTTATGTATCCACCACCACAGTCAAGGTACTGAGCAGTGTTAATGCCCTAAAGTTCCTTCCTGTTGACATTTTATAACCCACTGCTAGCCTTCACCTCTCCCCACCATGGCCACCCACAGGCAATGACTAGTTTGTCCTCCATTTCTTAAGTGTTGTTATTTCAAAAATGTTTTGTGAAAGAAATCATGTAATCTCCTTGAGGTTTTTTTTTTTTTTTTTTTTTTTTTTTTTGTCAGCATAATTTCCTGGAGATTCCTCCAGGCTCTGTTCCTCATGCCTTATTACTGGTTAGCATCCCATGGGCTAGAGGTATCACTCTTTAACTATTCACATAATGGAGGGCCTTTAGCTGTTCCAATTTTGGCTATTACAATAAAGTTGCTGTGAACATTTGTGTAAAAAAAAAAAAAAAAAAGAAACTCTTGGATGATGTCAGAAGGAAAAAAATAAATAAAAAGGAAGGAAGGAACCAAGAAGTATTAGTACAGAAGATTTCTAAGCCTAAGGGAAAACTAAGAAACTTTAGGTAGAATTACAATCAGTGTAAAGAGAGGAGTTTGAATGTATTTCCTTAGCAAAATGGAGAGAGTGGTCAGAGAAGTACAGGTGAAATAGGAGCAAGAAACTATGTTAAGAAGTGGAGGAATTATAATAGATTTCATGACAAGGCCAGAGAGCTTCTCATCATCAAACCCATAACTGTGTTCATTCTAATTTGAAGTTTACCAACTTGGTCTGAAGTTTTACTTTTTTTAAAAACATTTTCTGTGTGTATGGAATTTAATGTCATTATCAAGTCAGAAGAAATAGAATTGGAAATATTACAAAGTAGTAACACGTCTCTAGAAAAAGCAAAAGTTTTCAATTTTTCATAGTGTTAAGTCATTTCACTTCTAACATGTTCTTACTTGCTTTATGACTTATTGATGAAGAATTGGAAAAGTGGAAACTATGAAAGAATAGAATTCTTTAGTGACTTTGGTCCTTAAAAAGAGCAATAGCTAACAGAGCTTATGCAAAGGAAGGAAGGCTCATGGATCCTCAAGCATGTGAAATATCTGCCCTGAATATTGCCACTGGATTTACTGACTTTCAGATATAAGATTATTTTATTTGCAAGTCTTGCTAGAGGGAAAAAAAAAAGACATGGTTCTAGGAATCTCATAAGAAACCAAGTGTCCAGGAAATTTTCAGCTCAGTTTTTTAGCTGTAGCATATCACGTCTGTGGAAGGTTGAAGAGTTTATCTGAAATGAGCTTCTGAACCTTTCAAGGTTTCTAACATAGTTTTGGTACAAAACACATTTTCCTTTGTCACAATCTGGAATGTGGAAATACCCTCTCAGTGAACCAATATCAAATGTGACAGTCAGTCTGGTATTAGCAAAACATTTATTTATTTTTTTCGAAAAATCCATCAATCAAAGAAATGAAAGTTAGGGGATTTGATGGGCTGCACCTATATGCCAGTGTGCTAATGGATTTTGTCAATAAAGAATACTCACAAACATGAATCACTCTATGGCATATACGTTTGTGTTTTCTAAAGAAAAATTATTTAACTCTTCAATAAAGACACTGCTTTTTTTAAAATTTTGTCTCCCCCTCCCTTAACTCAGAATTCTGACACCTTTAGAGTCAGAAACAAAAGGGGGGGGGGCTGTTAATTTATTGTAAAGTCAATTTCATGCTTAAATTACATGTTATATTGGAAGATGTGAAGATATCAAATTATGGGGGAAAAACCAAAATGGTTATTGGAAAATAATTGTTATGTATTAATTTATTTTAAAGTGATTAATAAGTATTTTACTTTGAAATAATTTTAGATTTACAGAAGAATGACAAATACAATATGTAGCCTCCATTCAGCTTCTTCTAATGTTAACATCTCACATAATCATAGGGTATTTATCAAAACTAAGATTTTGTGACAATACTAAACTACAAATTTAATTTGAATTCCAACAGTTTTCCCAGCAGTGTCCCTTTTTTTTCTCTTACTGGATCTAATCTAGGATACCATGTTGCAATTTGTCTTTATGTTCCTAATCTTAGTTTCTTAAAATTTTCTTGATTTTTATGATATTGATACTTTTAAAGAATACTAGTCAGGTATTTTGTGGAGAATCCTAGAATATTTATTTGATGTTTTCCCATGATTAGAGAGGATTATAGACATAGAAATGAAGACCACGCAGGTAAAATGCCATTCTCATCACATTATATCAGACAGTAAATGATATTAAGATGACATTTAATGGTGACATGACAGTTGATTACTTGGGTAAGACAGTTTACTGGTACTCTCTCTTGTAAAGAAGCTACTTTTTATTATTACTTTTTTTATTTCTTTGTCCCCTACTCTTTTCTTTGAATGTGAATCATTAAGTTTATCTATCCCATACTGGTGAAGGAAGGAGAGGTAGTAAATAAATGCCACCTCCTGAAGAAAAAGTATCCAGATATATTATTTTAAATCCTTCTATAAGAATGATTTCCCTCGTTTCTTTTTTATTCAATATTTTCATATCAGTATGGAATAATCTATTTATTCTTTAAGTTATTATAAGATAATAGTGCTACTTATTTTGTTGTTCAAGTAGTGACACATCTTTCATGTTGACTCCTGTGTATATTTGACCTACCCCCTTATTATTTATATATTTCTTTGTTTTCTTTATTTTATTGAAATATATCTGACATTGTGTAAGCTCTTTAAAATTTTTTAAAAACACATTGTATACATTTTAGGTATACAGCATATTAATTTATATCATTTATATATTGCAGTATGATTTCCATTGTGGCACTAGATAGCACCTTTATCACATCATATAATTACCATATATTTTTTGTGTTGGGAATCAGAGTTTCTTAGCAAGTATGATTATAATACAACATTGATATCTATAATTACTATACTGTGTATTGTATCTCTAGGAGGTGTTTGTTCTTTCTTTCTTTCTTTCTTTCTTTCTTTCTTTTTTTTTTTTTGTCTGTTAATTGCAAGTTTGTACCCTTAAATATCTCTTCTAGTCTGCCATCCACCACTCCTTGGTGACCACCATTTTACTCTCTGTTGTCATGAGGTTTTCTTTTTTTTTTAATTCCATGTATAAGTGATACCATACAGTATTTTTCTGACTTATCCGACTAAGCATAATGCCCTTAAGATCTATCAGTGTTGTTGCGAATGGCAAGATTTCTTTCTTTCTCATGACCGAATAATATTTCATTGTGTGTGTATGTACACATCTTACATCTTTTTTATCTATTCATCTGTCAATGGGCACTTCTGTTGTTTCTATATGTTAGCCATTGTGGATGATGCTACAATAAACATAGGAATGCAGATATCTTCTCAATATCCTGTTTTCATTTCCTTTGGCATATACCCAGAAATGGAATTGCTATATCTTATGGCAGTTCTGTTTTTAACTTTTAAGGAAATAAGGAAATGTCATACTGTTTTCCATGTGTCTGCCCCAATTTGCATCCCTACTGACAGTGTACAAGAGTTCTCTTTCTTCTACATCTTTATAAATACTTGTTATATCTTATTTTCTTGATTATAGTCATTCTAAAAGGTGAAATGTGATAGCTTATTGTGGTTTTGATTTGTATTTCCCTGATGATTAGTTATAGTTAACAACTCCAAGTAACTGTTGCTTATTTTTATATCTTCCTTTGAAAAGTGTCTATTTAGTTCCTTTGCCCATTTTTAAAATTGGTTTGTTTGTTTTTTGTTATTGAGTTCTCAGTTCTTTATATATTTTGGCTATTATCCCCTTAGCCAATATATGGTTCACAAATATTTGTTCCCATTCAGTAGGTTGTCTTTTCCTTTCGTTGTTTGTTTCTGTTGCTATGCTGAAACTTTTTAGTTTGATATAGTCCAATGGGTTAATTTTTCATTTTTGCTGTTTGTGGTCTTAATGTCATATCCAAAAAATCATTGCCAAGACCAATGTACAGATGTGTTTTCTTACTTTACATTTCAGTTTCTTCTTTTATTTTCCTTGCCTCATGTTCTAGTTCATTTTAATGGATAATAGTATTTGGAAATCAAGATCTGAGGATGGGTTTGTTCATTGTTACTGGGGTGTCATTGTTTCTAG
This sequence comes from Canis lupus dingo, assembly GCF_003254725.2. Classification (NCBI taxonomy): domain Eukaryota; kingdom Metazoa; phylum Chordata; class Mammalia; order Carnivora; family Canidae; genus Canis; species Canis lupus. The sequence continues at coordinate 57,368,218 of NC_064255.1, forward strand.
GCCCCTCAGCTGGTGGATCAAAGAATATAAGTGTATATAGAAATGTGCACACGTACACTCAGACATCGGTATCCACCTGTGTATATCTATCCTCTATCATCTGTCTGTACTAAAATAAACATTAATTCATATAGCTATTCTAATCTAGCACCATCAGATTCATTCTAGCCTCCCTTCTTGCTTAATTGTAAGTTATTTCTCTGATAGTGAAAAACCTGGCTCCCATAATCTATAATTTATGTAGTTATTTGTTCAGCCTCGGATATATATTAATTTCAGAATTGGCAAACATTACTTCTGTGTGGAAAAAAAATAAACCAGGGTACAAGTTGGTAGATATTTTTTTGTAAAGAGCTAGATTTACATTTTACATTTGAAAATGTAAAACCATTTTTACCTTGCTGGCCATATAAAAACAGATGGTGGAGAGATTTTGCTCACAAGTTAGTTTGATAGCCCTGGAAAGAGTTGCAGCATTTATGTATAATCCCTTAGCCGTTAAAGACATCATTTTGGGGATACCTGGGTGGCTTAATTGTTAGGCATCTGCCTTTGGCTCAGGGCATGGTCCCTGAGACTGGGATTGGAATAGAGTCCTGCATTGATTGGGTTCCCTGTAGGGGGCCTCTTCTCCCTCTGCCTGTGTTTCTCCCTCTCTCTTTGTGTCTGTCATGAATAAATAAAATCTTTTAAAAAATCATTTTCCATAGTTCCTTTGGCCAGCTTTTTACTCCACCCTTTCAGTGAGATTATACCATACATTTCTGTTAGTTTATTTTTAAGATTCCCCAATTAGATTATCTAGTTTGTACTTCAAGCATAATCAACATCATAAACTTGATATATTTTGTTTCTTATTAATTATCTTATAACTCCTTTAACTATGTAAGATGTGTAATTTATCAAATTAAAAAAAAAGTATTTGTTTCTCACTACTAAGGTTGCAATAAAAGAATTGCCTCAGTAGAAATGCTATTACAGTGGTATAAATAATCATTTCAGGAAAAAAAATTTCATGCCTCATTTAATCTTCATGTTTGGATCAGTAAAAGCAGCAGGAATCATTTTGAGACTATGGAATGTGCCATTTTTTCCCCGCAAGATATAATTGACATATAATATGGTGTAAATTTAAGGTGTATAGCATGTTGGTTACCAGGGGTTGGGGTGGGAACACTGGGAAATGTTTAAGGCTACAAATTTGTGACTAAGGGAGAAATTGCCATTTTACATTGTTGTAGACAGAATTCTAAGATGTCCCTGAAGATTTTCCACCCCTGATATCCACTCTATGTATCATCTCCAGAAAAGTTTCTATAGTAGATTTTATTACCATTATTATGTTATATGTCCCAGTTGACCTTTAGATAGAAAGATTATATGAGGAGGCCTGACTTAGTCTCATGAGCCCTTTAGAAGCTGAAAGTTTTCTCTAGCTGGCTATAGAAAAAGTCAGTGATTTGAAGTATAAGACAGCTATGATGCATCATTAGTGGCTCGATAATGAAGTGGCCACATGCTAAGGTAATGGAGACCTCAGTTCTATGCCCACAAGGAACTGAATTCTGCCAACAACAAAAACAAGCTTGGAAGTGGATTTTTCCACTCAAAAACATACCCCAGCTGCAACATTGATTTCAGCCTTGTGGTACTTAGAGCAAAGAATCCCAGCATTGTGTGTTGGAATTCAACCTATGGGCCTCTGTGCAAATAAACAAGTCTAATTTTTAGTTCCTGTGTTACTCATATAATTTGTTATGCAGAAATATAAAATTAATATATATATATGCTATAAAAACAGAGACCCAAGGTAATTTTAACGCCTAAGATAATTTCCTAACTGGTCTGGAAATCTTAGTATATTATAGAAATTAGAAGTCTGTTGTTTTCTCTTTTAGAGAATTGATAAATCTCACATCTGGGTTGATTTACCCAAGAAAGTAGAACTATTTGTGTTAGGTCACAGAAGATAATGCAATTGGACTACTCTTAAAGTGTTCCATAATCAATGTAACATACTATGTTGTTCTTGATGAGGCTATATTTGTCATTTTATATTCATTTTTCCCATTGTAATACTTTAATCACACTGTTAAAATTTGGAGAACATAATTTGAAAGAATTCACAATCTCTCAGTTTGGGAACTCATATAATGACAAGTTTAGGTTATTTTTCTATATGTCATTGGCTCTCAACAATTAAAATCATTCATGCTGTAGCTGAAAGCCAACGAACTATAAAGTACTTTGAAATAAAAGTAAATATTGTAGCACCTTGCTTTGCAATAAGAATAATCTGCAATGATCTTTTTTCCCCTCTATATTGAATTTGAAGTTATTAGAAGTACCAGTTTAAGCTCAATTTGATTCTCTGTTCCTCTTAACTAGAAGTAACTCTCTAACCTAAAGGAGGGGGAGTTTTAGGACCACATATAAGGAGAGATAAATGTTCATAAAATAGTAACATGATAATCTCATCCTTATTTTGTTGAGTATTTATCTGACCTCCCCCCCCCCGCTCCCTGCCGAAATATGCGCTGGCCCTTTGACTGCTTTGATCATAAAATGTGGCAGAAGTGATATTCTAGGTGTCTGGCAGCTTCTGCTTTTATGCCTCGGGTGAAATGAGTCACTATAGTGTCTCAACTATCCTTGAGATCATCTGCTTTAAGGATGACCAACAAGCCACACAAAGGAACTATGTGTAACTAAGAGATATGTATGACAAGTCTTCAGTTATATAAAGAGACATTGATTATAAGTGAAAAAGCCATTTTGGATAGTCCAGCCCTCACAGAAACCATGTGGGGAGGGGCAGGGGAGCCATTCTCATGGAGGTAAACCATTTTCTGCAATCTCTCCCCCAGTTCCAGAATCATGGGCAAATGATGTATTGTTGTGGTTTTGAGTGCTACATTTTGACACATAGGAGTAGCAGTGACTTTAAGTGTTGATGTATTCCTTCTTTCTCTGGATGAATTCCCTATGCTCTTATTTAACAAAACTTTCCACTTGTGATTATGGGCCATCTCTCCTACCAAATAAAGGAGGTGTCACTTTTTTCTACCTGCTTTCTCTACCATCATCAATATTTTCCCCTTTCAAATAGATAATTCTTAGCATATAAATATACCTCTGTTTCTTCTATTATCTTAAAAAATAGTTTAAGTAATTCTCATGACTCTATATTTCTTTCTAGTTACTGCCCCCCCTTTTTTCCTGATCCCTTTTATAGAGCAGTAGTTTAAGAGAGTTATCTGACATAAGATAATATTCCTATGTTACCATTCTCTTGAATCCAATCTAGTCAGGCATTCCCTCTGTTTGCCTAGGAAAATGTTTTGGGGAAGATGACTAATTATCTCTAGGTTGCTAAATCCAACAAAAAATTTTCATCCTCATATTCCTTCTCTTACCAGTAATATTTATACATTTGATTACTCCCTCTTCCTTAGTTTTCAGGATTTGCACTCTCCTGGTTTTCCTCTTCTCATTATCCTTCTCTTCTCCTCTCATTTCTAACTTTCAAAGTTGACATCCTCAAGGCTGAGTCTTTGGTACTACAATTCTATATCTATACCTATTTCCTTATAAATATTAAGATTTACACATATATCAATAGATCAGTTCTTGTTTGAATTCTAAATCTGTGTATCCATCTTTCTTCTTGCCATATATTCATCAGTATTCAATAGACATGTAAAACTTAATATGTCTAAACATAAACACTTTTCTCCCAGAATTGACTGCTCACACAATTTATTCAGATACTTTTCTTTTTGCCAAAAGTTGTTTTTATTATTATTATTTTTAAATTGTTATTATTATCCTTTAGATCTCTTTTCTTCTCTTTTATACTGTCAGTAAAACCTATAGCACTACTTCGTATCACCTTCACACTGATCCAAGCCACTCTTCTCTAGATTGAAACAGTTCTATTTTCCCCTAATTTTTCCTTAAATGGATCCCTAATGTATATTTGACACCTTGCACTTAAATGAAAATAAGTTACTTATTTTTTAATGTTTGTTTCTGTTCAAACAGAAACATCTTTCTCTTTTAACTCAGAAATAAAACCAAAGAACTTATACAAGACCCTCCCTGCTGGTCCTCAATAAGCCATATACCCTCATCTCAGAACCTTTGAATTTAGTGTTCCTTTGGCCTAGAATGATTTATCCCCCTGTTTTCCATTGGGGAAAACAATGTATGGGCAAACGCATTTAGCTTTTTCAAATGTTATTTCAGTGAGTCCTTCTATGATCTTCCTATTTAAGATTTACTCTCCTCTATGGTAAATTTTCTATTCTATCTTGTTTATTTTTCTGCACAACATATGTTATATGCATGTGCATGTGTGTGTAAATGTGTGCCTGTGTGTGCGTGTGTGTGTGTGTGTGTGTGGCTTATTTTATAATCAAGAGACTTTGCAAATTAGAATACATAACAATGAAGGTAGGGATTTTTTTTGGTTTGTACAATCACTACTGAATTCCTTGAATTAAAATCATGCCTATGGGGCAGCCCAGGTGGCTCAGCGGTTTAGCGCCGTCTTCAGCCCAGGGCCTGATCCTGGAGACCCGGAATCGAGTCCCACGTCGGGCTCCCTGCATGGAGCCTGCTTCTCCCTCTGCCTGTGTCTCTGCCTCTCTCTCTCTCTCTCTCTCTGTGTCTCTCATGAGTAAATAAAACATTTTTTAAAAAAAATCATGCCTACTACAAAGACACACTTAATAAGTGTATGATGAACTAATGAATGAATATGATAAAACTAATAGCATAAGGAAACTTTAGGGTTTTAATAAGAAACAAAAAGATCATAAAGTAGATGAAGTTGTTTGAAATTCTAAAGATTTAAATCTTGTAGTCAGCCTTTTATTTTTCTGAAAAGAAATATAATAGGCCTCAGATTTGAAGATCTGATTACAGGTCTCAATTTATGGACTATACGTATAAGGTACAAGCTTTGCTTGGGAAGCTGTTTTTTCACAAAGTTAATTTTTCTTCACATTTTTTTTCTGCCATAATATTGGAAACCTTTCATGATTCCTCATATGTATCGCTGATTTTTTTATGTTTGTTTTTGTTGTGTGTGTGTGTTTAAGACATACCTTAATAGATGACTAAACATAAAACCATTTTTTTTATTTGACCAGAATATGTTCAAATCAAATTATTTTTAAAGATAATTTTTTAGTCTTATAACACCTCAAAACAAATTAATAGGATTTTCACAGTGATTTACCCTTGACTTTTATAAAAGGATTTTAATGATTTTACATTAGGTAATTATTAAAGAAAAAAAAAATTTGCCCTAATTAGAAGTCTTGACACATCAAGTAACTTTTAGAGCACATGATCAATTCTCATTACTCTACATAATTAAGCATGTGTTATATTATATTGTAGACTAGTGTCTAAATTATAAGCAATAACAATAATAATTTTACCATTATTAGATAATTTTAAAGATTTATTCTTTTTAAATTTAAATGTAGTTTAATCAACATATATGTATTATTAATTTCAGAGGTAGAATTTAGTGAGTCATCAGTTGCATACAACACCCAGTGCTCGGGATCCCTGGGTGGCTCAGCAGTTTAGCGCCTGCCTTCCGCCCAAGACATGATCCTAGAGTCCCCAGATGGAGTCCAATATCAAGCTTCCTGCAAGGAGCCTGCTTCTCCCTCTGCCTGTGTCTCTGCCTCTCTGTTTCTCTCTGTGTCTCTCATGAATAAATAAATAAAATCTAAAAACAAAACAAAACAAAACACCCAGTGCTCATTACTTCAAGTGCCCTCTTCATCAGTGATTTATACCTATGGTTCTTGGTATTTTGGATATATTTTCTCTGATATCTTCATCAACCTTATTGATATGTGTTACTATTCCCATTTTATAAAGAAAGAAGATATCAAATTTTATGTAAGTTGGTCAATATCACATCTAGTTAGTTACAGAGTTAAGTCTGGTTTAAAACCTAATGTTTTGGGTACTTTACTAGAATTTTTTCATATTTTCCAAATTCCTAGTAATTCCTACTTTTTCTCTTTTTATCATTTTATCTTGCTACATTGTGTTAATGTCTATAAGCGTCTTGATCCTCTTTTTTGAGCAAAATGCAAAATAAATTAATATAAGTAGCTTAAAAAAGTACATTAGTGAATTAATGCAGTATTAGCCATTTAACAGATAAAGATGTTAATGTAGTCTGAAATCTTTTCAGCTAGCTCATAGTGATTATAGAATTTTATAAGCTAGACTTCTAAAGAGATATGAATTCAAATTCAATTGTCTTTTTGCTTGTTCATACTTTTACAGTCTTATCCCATTGTTGTAATCAGATAGATTTTTTCAATTTCAAAAATTGTTTCTCAGTTCTTGAATTTTTATATTTTTGTTGTCTCTATTCTCTCTGTTAAGAGTCCCATCTATTTATTCATTATGACTATATTTTATTTTACTTTATTCAAACTACTTGTCAGTGCTACTTTCAAACCTTTTCTTGCTAGTTATCCTACCCAGTTTTTTTCCTTCTTTAGTGTCCAAAATTCATTATCTCTTGCTTAAATTATAGTAATAGCCTCCTAAATATTCTTCTTGATTTAATTTTCACTCATGAACAATTTATTCTCCACAAAACAGCCAAAGTGTTTTATTTAATAAAACAATAATCCTTACTCTCTTACTTAAAGCCTTTCAGTGGCATCCCATTGCATTTAATATAATTAAACTCATTATTTGGCCTGAAAGACCCTACTGTTCCATCAGAAGCCCTACCCTCTTGTTCACATCTCCTGCAACTTTTTTTTTTTTCAAGTGACAAACCAGCATCCTTATCAATGCTGGTCTTCTTTCTCTTCCTAGAACTCACAAAGCATGTTCCAGATTTGGGTTGTAAGACTAGCTGAAACCTTCTGCCAAAAACCTATTTCAGCCATTATCATTCTATGATTCATTCTTTCTTGATGGAGTTATTAATTGAAATGTCATGTTCTCCAACGGACTTCTTACTCCCTAGTATTTCCTCATGTATTTGTCCATTTATTTATGGTTTCCACCACTAAAACATAAGCTCCGAGAGCAGTGAACATTCTTTTATTCACACTGTTGTATCTGCAGAAGATATAAGAGTACTTAACACATTGTAGGGACTCAGTAAATAATTCCTGAATAAGACAATAGATGATGGAGTCCCTCAATTAGTACAGAAAACCCTACATACTTCTTTCTAAAAAGAGATACTTCTAGAATTTCAAATTAGAAAAATTTGCACAAGTGTTCTTGTAAACACCTTATGAACTGGAAACAAAGTCCTTATGATAAGAACAACATAGTAAGTGGCAGTTCACATTACAAGAGAAAGAAAAAAGTTTGGCTTGGTGACCCCAGGTACAACATATGAACTTATATGTGCATGAGGTAATGCTGTTTCTTAATAAAGCTTGTGTAGATCCTGGAAGTTTCTCTCCAGTTGATGCTCTAATGGTGTTCCTTTGAAAACAGTTTTGGAGTATGAGATTACAAAGGAAAAACAGACCAAAACCTTAGGCTGAAGGGTGGAATAATCTCTTATCTAACCATGGACCTCACCTGTTACAAGACAAACAACTGGCTCCAAACTCAGATTCGGCTGTTCGCTCCACAAATATCAATACTGAAGAGACAAGTGGTGGTGGGAAAGGAAACATTGCTGTATTCAGAGAATCAGCAACCTGGGAAGATGGTAGACTAGTGTCCCAAAGACAGTCTTCCCAGTCCAGGGGAAGCCAAGGGGTTTTTAAGAGGAAGGCCAGGGAAATGTGGTGGCTAAGTGCAGGTGGAGCTGGTGCTCATGACTCAGAACAGATTTGCCGGCAACAGTGGCAGCTATTTTTTTTTTTAAAGCTCATTTATTTAAGTAATCTCTATACCCAATGTGGGGCTCCAACTCCTGACCCTGAAATCAAAAGCTGCATGCTCTACCTAATGAACCAGCAAGGTGGCAGTTATTTTCAAATGTGGTCAGGCCTTAATCTTCTGGGAAAGTTTGGTCATTCATTCCTCAAGGCCAGTGGTCTGCAAAATCTCAAGGTAAGTTTGTTAGTTCTGCTACAAATCAAGGGACTTGGTCAGCAAGAAAGGGGTGCATAAGCGTAGAGCAAGTTACCTCTTAAGACTGTTTAGAATGCTATTTCACATTCAGCCAGGGAATACTTGCTACACTGAACAAGCATCTACTACATTGTATATGATCAATGCCTGTGAGCGACTTTTTGTGACAGTGACCAAATACTGAGATTGATTTTGTAGTTATCATTCATCCTAATATTTGAAAACATCACTGAATATTTTGGATTGAGTAAGCTATGCTTAGGGTCCTTCAATGATTTCAGGCAAGTGTAGTCTCAAGAGAAAAACAATGGATTTCTTCCTAATAAGGTTAGAAAGAGGTCAATGTGATTAAGTGAAATAATATGGCTCTATTCATGTCCTAAACTACTAAATTGGATTTTTCTGGCTACATGGAAACAATATGCAGCTGTTATAAAGTTTGTAGAAAGTATTTTATAAATTGGAAAATAAATATAATGCTGAGCAAAAAATTTTGAATTTCAAAATTATAAAACACTCTTCTCAAATATACATATACTATTCAAAATCATTACAATTTCATCTCTGGTTGACTGTATATTATGTGATTACAGTTTTTAAATGTTTTCTTATATATACCCAGTGTATGCAGTGTGAATATATTACTCATAATCAAGTTAATACCATATTACCATATGGTATATGACATCACTATGGAATTAACCTGAAATATATACATATGTATGGTATTATATATATGGTATTAACCTGAGATATATATATATAATATATATAGGTTGATATATATAATAATGATATATATATATATATATTTGTGAAACAAATATTTTTATACTTAATGACAGCTCAGGTTTCTATTATAGATTCAATTTTCCTGAGATTTCAAAGAAATAAACATGCATCACATTTTTAAAACTTGGTTTTAGTGATATTTTAATTTTTACTTGCATGGTAATAACATTATTTAAAACTTAGTTAAATTCATCTAAGTACTCCAGTCCTTTGAAATTTGCCTAGTGGTATATTTTTGTTTTATTCCATAATCACATGAAATTTGGAGATAAAACATTCTTCAAGTGTGTTTGCATGTGTTTGCTATCCATACAGTCAGTCTCACGAGGACAGCTTTCCATAGGCTAGCAAGCATAATATGCAAGACGCTTTCTGATTTATTGACATGACCATCACATACAATAATAGCTTATGTAGTGTGTTTTTTTTTCTTTTTTACTCTGGTTTATCAGATTCTCTCTCAATACACTCATAATTGGGGGAATATTTCACAATTTAATATTGACAGCCAACTTTGCTCAGTGCTGTTATCTCATGTTTTTGATATTGAAAAGAGTTTTATTTATTTCTGCCCCCACTTGAACCCATTTAGTTTTGGTTTAAACCCAAGACTAAATCTTGGTCTAAGATCCATTGAATCATAACGTATAAAGCTCTAATATTATAACATATACAATTACAGGCATTAATAGTGATCAACATACATGTCTTATGTATTCTCAAGTTGACTCTAACACAACAATTGTATTCTCAGATACAACACAATAAAAGTTACAGTTGAACCTATAAGAAAATAGAACAAAGATTTTAGCTAATCTCAGAAGTTTGTTTTCTTGCATGTTTATAGTGATGGAGAAAATGTAGACTTTTTCTTTTGAATATAAAATGTGTTTATTGATCACATGAAATGATAAGTATAATATGAAAATACACAGCATAAGTTTATTGAAGCATTAAAAGTTGTAATATTACATTCTTATGAACATTTTATTTACAAAAATAAATGATTGTTAACTCAGTGTTGCTATGAGACTATACCAGTGGTTTATTCAGCATCAAATAACATCCCAAAATGACCTAAAACAACAGTCATTTATTATTTTTCTCATGCCTAAGGGTTAGTCATGGTTCATCCAATCTAGACTTGGCTCAGTTAATTTTTACTTAGCTAATCTATTCATCTGTAGGTTCAATCTGTGGCTGAACTTTTGAAGCAACGCTTAGTTTAGGCAGTTCTACTCTGTGTCTCTCTCATTCCTCCTGAGACCTGTGGGCTAATTGGGCAAAGCCTTTTTAAGACAACTGGTTATATAGCAAACTTCTCCTTGACCAAAGCAAGTCACACAGTGCTGCTAAGGGGCAAAGAATTATGCCCTGCCCACCTGGGAAGGTGCTACAAAGTTTCATGGTAAAGAGAATAGATATAGGCTGAGAGAAAAACTTTGCATCATTAATGTGATCTACCAGAGAGGGGGAAAAAAATAAAAATACACTTTGTACTAGATGATATAAAGAGAAAAGCACCAATTAAAATATTTTACAATTTAAAAAGAAATTGTGATCTTTAACCATATATACAATCCAAATAGAAATGTTAAGGTGAGCATACAAATAAACAAAAGCAAAGAGATATTGGTCTCCAGCTGGACACCAATAAATGCTGTCTACCTTGAAACATAGATAAATGTTGAACTTGAAACACAGACAAATGTTGCAAGATAGGGGAAACAGCATAGTCACTGGAAAGCATTACTTCTTAGTGAAAACATGGATTAGAATTGGAGAGTGATAGTAAGGAAGCTTAAAGATGTTGCATGTACTAAATTACAGAAACCAAGCAGAAAACTTAAAGCTATGGTAGGCAAACAGCTTACAGGTTTGTTTAGCAAGGTCAAAGAAACAAGAGCTGGAAGAGACCTTGGAAATTCCTGCAGTGGAATCTGGTAATATGTGGCAGTGAAGATAAGAATAAAAATTAAATAAACCATTAAAAGATTGTAAGAATCCTATATAATTTATGTATGTTGAAATACAGTAATTTATTCCAAAAGAATTTAAATACTTCAGAAGTGCAAAATTATGCTTGTAAAATTTGTCTCTAACTTTTGTCCTTGGCAGGCAGCGTTTCATAATAGATTTAGAACGAAATGTATAAGTTTCCTAGTCCCTGTTAAAAGTGATATTTGCTAGAATAATATTTTATAGTCCTTGACATTGTTGGATCCTCTGAAAACAAATTTTCCTATTTATTCCACATGAAAATACTATGGGATGATGCAATTTATTTCCATACTATAAATTTAAAAAATCTATTTGGGTCAAGTTAGTGTTAGTCAACATTCAAGTATTTATTGAGCACTATTGAGGCACTTTACAGATTCTTTTTTTTTTTTTTCTTTACTTTACAGATTCTTAAAGACTATCCTCAAACAGAGAGGAATGACATTAAATAGTATCAGCTAAACCAGACAGCAATACTCCACAGACTGAGCATGTGAAAAGAATCTTGGGATAAGAGCACCAGGAATAAAATCTGATTTTCTTGCCTTGTGCTTCAGTGCAACTTGCAGAGCACAACAGACTGTCTCAAACTTCTTTCTTAAACCAAAATAATCCAAAATGGTACAATACTAGGAAACAGTATCACAAGAGAGTCTTGAGAATGTAGATTCCAGTTTTATTTTAAATGTTTATTCAAATTCTTTGTTGTGCTCCAATGTTCCTAAAAATGTAAACATTTTAATTTCATTCTTGAAGAGGCAAAATTTAATATTAATTGGTTATTAAGTGTGATACTATTATATCATGCTTTTTATATTCAGGAGAAAATGAAGAAATTAAAGAGAATGGCCTCAATATTGGTTTTACCATTTCATAAATTTGTTTTCTGACTCAGTGAACAAAATTTCAAAATAATATGCACATAAATATAAATTAATACAAATGAAGGCAGTTTTCTTAAAATGTATGAATGATGAGAGACAAATAATTGACTAGAGATATCTAGAGTGATGAAAAAGTAAAGTTTGATGTGTTTTAAAACATAGTGGCAAACATGTTGATAAGTATATTCTTGTTATAAGTCTAAATCAATTGTATCATATTACTTATTTGAACTATTTGTCTTTAAGCTTTCTTTATTAAAGTATAATTGGTTTACAAAATCCTATTCGTTTCAGGTGTACATCACAGTGATTTTGTATTTTTATAATTATAAAATGATCCCCACAAGAAGTGTTCTTACCTTCTGTCACTAATGTTATCACATTTACTATATTCTCTGTACTGTACAATATATCCCTGTGACTTACTTATTTTATAACTCAAATTTTGTGTCCCCTTTACCTATTTTGTCTATCTCCCTAGACCCTTCCCCTCTGGCAATCCCTACATAGTTCTTTCTTTTTATCTCTGAATCTATGTTGTTTTTTACTTTTGTTTTGTTTTTCTGGATCTCATGTGTTGCTAAAATCATATGCTATTATCCTTTTCTAACTTATTTCACTTAGCATAATATCCTCTAGATCTATGCATGTTGTTGTAGATGGAAGATTTCTTGGCTGAGTAATATTTTATTGTGCATATATAACAGTGAACTTTTAGGTTACTTGCATATCTTGGCTATTGTAAATGATGCTGCAATGAGCATAGAAGTGCATATATCTCTTCAAATTGGTGTTTTTATTTTCTTAGTATAAATATCCAGAAGTGAAATTGCTGGATCATATGAGGAAACTTCACACTATTTTCCATAGTGGCTGCACCAATTTATATCCCCACCAACAGTGTACAAGTGTTCCCTTATCTCTACTTTCTCACCAACACTTGATATTTTTTCTCTTTTTGATAATAGCCAATCTGACGGTTGTGAGGTGACATCTCATTGTGGTTTTGATTTGAATATCCCTAATGATTATGTAGTGTTGAGCATCTTCTCATGTGCCTATAGGTCACCTGCATGTCTTCTTTGAAAAACAAAAATGTCTATCCAAATTCTTGGACCGTTTTAAAATTCAGATGCTTGTGTTTTTGATATTAAGTTGTATTAATTCTTTATATATTTTGGACATTAACCCCTTACTGCACGTATGATTTGGAAATGTCTTTCTGGAACACCTGGATGGCTCAGCAGTTAAGCTCTGCTTTCAGCTCGGGGCATAATCCAGAAGTTGAGGGATCCAGTCTCACATCGGGCTCCCTGTGAGAAGCCTACTTCTCCTTCTGTCTATGTCTCTGCCTCTCTCTGTGTCTCTCATGAATAAATAAATAAAATCTTCAAAAATAAAAAAAAGGAAATGTCTTTTCCCATTAAGTAGGTTAAGTGTTCATTTTGCTAATGGTTTTTCTTGCTGTTCAAAAATGTAGTTCTATTTCTTTATTCTAGCTTTTGTTAGCCTTGCCTGAGGAAACTGGTCCAAAAAAATTACTATTAAGACCAATATCACAGAGATTACCTATGTTTACCTACCTATGTTTTCTTCTAGCAGTTTTATGGTTTCAGGTCTTAAATGCAAGTCTTTACTCATTTAGAATTTATTTTTGTGTATGAGGTCAAGTTCTGGTCCAGTTTTATTCATTTGCATGTCACTGTCCAGTTTTCCCAGCACCATTTTTTAAAGACACCGTCTTTCCCCCATTTTATATTATTGCCTCCTTTGTCATGGATTAATTCATCTTATATGCATGGGTTTATTTCTGGACTTTCTATTCTATTCGACTGGGGTGTGTGTGTATTACTTATTCATCTTTTCAAAGGACCAGCTTTAAGTTTCATTCATCTTTTCTATTGTTTTATAAGTCTATTTAATTTAGTTTCACTCTGATCTTTATTACTTTTTCCTTCTACTAACTTTCTACTTTGTTCTTATTTCTAGGTCTCTTAACTGTAAAGTTGGACTGTTTGTGATTTTGTTTCTTGAGGTAGGCTCTTACCACTACGAACTTCCCTCTTAGAACTGCTTTTGCAATGTCCCATAGATTTTGGAAAGTTGTCTTTCCATTTTTGTTTATCTTAAAGTATTTTTTGACTTCCTGTGATTTCTTCATTTATCCACTGGTTGTTTAGTAGCATGTTGTTTAGCCTCCACATGTTTCTTTGTTTTTTCCATTTTTTTCTTATAATTGATTTCTAGTTTTATACTCTTGTAGTCAGAAAGATTGTCTGAAAATTATTTCAGTCTTCTTAAATTTATCGAGATATGTTTTGTAGCCTAATATGTAATCTATCCTAAAGAATATTTCATGTGTACTTGAAAGAAATTTATATTCTATAATTTGGGGATGGAATGTTCTGTATGTATTTGTTGAGTCCATCTGGTCTAATGTGTCATTTAAGGCTAATATTTGTTTGGATTTTTTTTTTTAATTGGTTTTCTATCTGTATGATGTATCCATTGATGTAAGTGGGGTATTAGAATTCCCTACTATTATTGTATTACTGTGAATTTCTCCCTGTTAATATTTACTTTATGTATATAGATGCTTCTGTGTTTATTACATAAATATCTATAAATGGTCTATCCTCTTCTTGGATTCACCACTTTGCATTATGTAGTACCTTCTTTGTCTTTTGATACAGTCTCTATTTTAAAGTCTATTTTGTCAGATATAAATATTACTACCCTATCTTTTGTTTCCATTTCCATGGGATATATTTTTCTGTCTTTTTACTTGCTGTCTGTCTGTATTGTTAATTCTGAATGGACTTTCTTGTAGGCAGTATATAGCTAGATCTTTTTTTTTTTTTTTTTTAACCATTCAGATACTCTATATCTTTTGATTGGAGTATTTACTCCATTTACATTCAGAGTGATTTTTGAGAGATATGAACTTAGTGCCATTGTGTTATCTATACATTTGGTGTTTCTGGTAGTGTTCTCTGGCCCTTCCTAGTCTTGTTGCTTTGTGTGTGTGTGTGTGTGTGTTTTTTCTCCACTCAAAAATCCCCCTTAAATTTTCTTGCAGGACTATTTAAAAGACTCCCCTCACCTTTTTTTTTTTTTTTAATTCCTTTAGTTTTTGTTTGTATGGAAAAGTTTATATCTCTCCTATTTTGAATGACAGCCTTACTGGATAAAGAATTCTTGGCTGTGTATTTTTCCCATTCAATCCATTGAATATTTCCTTCCACTGCTTTCTGGCGTCTGAATGCTCTATGGACAGATCTGCTATGAACCTGATCTGTTTTCCCTTGTAGGTTAAGGACCATGTTTCCCTTGCTGTTTTCAGGATTCTTTCCTTATCTATGTATTTTGTGAATTTGATTATGATATGCTTTAGCAATGGCCCAATTTAAAAAAAAATAATGGGACTTCTCTGTACTTTTTGGTTTTTGAGGTCTGTTGTTCCCCCAACTTGGGAAGTTTTCAGCTATAATTTGTTCCAATAAACCTTCTGCACCTTTTTCTCTCTCTTCATCTTCTAGGAAGCCTATGATATGAATGTTATTACATTTTACTAAGTTGCTGAGTTCTCTAAATCTACCTTCATAGTCCATTACTTTTCATTCTCTCTTCTTTTCAGCTTCACTATTTTCCATAGTTTTATCTCCTGTATCACTGACTTGATTCTCTGCTTTATTCATCCTTGTTTTTAAGAACTCCATTTGTGTTTGCAACTCAATCCTAGTATTTTTAATTTCAACCTGACTAGATAGATTTTATTTTATCTCTGCCATATGGGATTCTGTAGTGTTTTCTATGCTTTTCCCAGCCCAGCTAGTAGTATCCATATAATCTTTGTTTTAAATTCTAGGTCAGACATCTGATTTATATCTGTATTGATTAAATCCCTGGCCATGATTTCTGCCTCATGTTCTTTCTTTTGGGGTAAATTCCTCCACCTTGTCATTTTGTCCAGAAAAGAAAAGAAGAAAGAAAAAAGAACAACAACAACAACAACAAAAAAAATGCAAACACACACACATACACAACAAAAACAAAGCATAAAACAAAGAAAAAGAAAAAAAACAAAAATGAAAACACAAAACAAGAAAATAACAACAGAAAACCTAGATCCTGGGTGTGTTTTCATCTACTTGTTAAAAAATATATATATATATATTATATATATATATATAATATATATATAGATCCCAAAATTAAAAATAAAATAAACTGAAATAAAATGAAAGTAGACAAAAAATAAAATATATGGAAAGTATATTTATAAAGAAACATTTTTTTAAAAAATATATAGAAAAGGCATTGAAAAATGTAAGAAACCAAATGAAAAAATACTAAAAATAAAGAAGAAAAGTACAACGGAAGCTTGATCCTATTTCTCCTAGAGCTGCAACTTTGCAGCACTCCATGATCAATAAACTTGGTGCAAGAGAGCTGTTTGCACTGGTCTTCTGGAGCAGGGGGCTGCTGGGCTGAATCTGAGGACTCCTTTCAGTGGAGGGGCTTGTCCATTGGCCCAGGGGGGCAGGGCTTGGTGCGCGTGGCCCTGGCGTCCACTAGGTGGCGCTGTTTTGTTCCCTGAAGCTCTCAGCGTTGATGGGCCCGATGAGTAGGGCTGAGTCCTGCTCTCTAGCCCCAGAGCTGAAAGTTCACAGCCCCTGCTCAGGAAGCCCTCACGGAAAAGCAATTAATCACCCTACTTGTTTCTCCAGTTTCCTCTGAACCCTGCCTTCACCCTGTCCATGTCTGAGCCTTCTTTTTTTTTTTTTTTTTTTTTTTTTTTTTTTTTTTTTTTTTTTTTTTTTATCTCAGGCACCTGACAGAGTTCAAAATTCCAAATTTTAGGGATGCTCCTGCAGACCGCACTATTCCCCCTGGGGAAGGCCTCACCCTGCTTGCTTGCTCTCCCAGGAAAGAGGTTGAATGACCACGGAGCGGTTTGCAATTAGAGCAGAAGGCCAGCACCAAGACCTGCTGCTATCTGTTGGCTTCCAGGCTCCTATGCCTGGGAACGGGGTAGCATCTTGGTGCCACCTGTTCTTCCTGCAACCCAGGGGATCAGAGTGGTCTGTATTTGTTTTTAATTCATAAAAGTCTTATTTAGCTCCAAGACTTCTCCCAGTCTTGAAGGTGTGACCTTGTGTAAGAGCATTCCCTTTATAGAATGTATGTGTCATGCTGCATTGGCAGGCTGGCTGGAGCTCTAGCAGGTGAGCCAGGGTGTCCTGGGACACAAAACCCCAGAGCCATCTTTTTGAGATGTCTGGAGCTGGAGTGGTTGTAAGCTGGGCAGGGGGGTGCTAGAGCGTGCTAAACTGGTGCCATCTTGGCAGGACAACTGGAGCTGGAGCTAGGGGGGGTGGCAGGGATCCCAAGTTGTAACACAGTAGGGCCAACTTCAGGGAGGCTAGACTGGGCAAAGAATAGGGAGTGTCCCAGACTGCACTGTGCTAGTGGTACCTTGGAAATATGGGGGACTGGTGTGGGCACGGGCTGTGGGGGGACCCATGGTGTACAATGTTGGGGCTGCCTTGGCAGACTGGATTGGGTATGGGCATGGGGAGGTGTTTTGAGTATATCAGCCTGGAGTCAGCTTGGCAGGGAGGCTGGGGCTAGAGAGGAGAGGGACCAAAGGGATCCTAGAGCATTCTGTGCCAGTGGCCTTGGCGGGATGACAATGTTGTGTTAGGCCAGGGGTTTCTAGCCCCATGTCATTCTGTGTCTATCTCGGGTGGGGAAGCTGGAGCTGGTATGTGCCAGGAATCTGGGCTGGGCCAGGGCACTCCTAGTAGGCTGCCTAGAGTACCTGGACCATACTTCTACCCACAACATCAAGATGGAGAGGAAAAATAAAATATAGTGCTTGCTGGTACCTCCAATTCTGGAGAAATTTCCATTAGTTCTCCCACCAACTTGATAAATGCTTTATATTTAGTAAATGGGGTTCCTTCACATATAATCTAGTTTCTCTTTAAACTGATATATTTTTTCACTGTGCCCTCACCAGGGCAGGTGAGTCTACATGCAAACTCCTCAGTGGCATGTCTCCCTGTGCAGGTTGCTATATTGGGGTTGGGGTTCTTCATGTCTTCATCTTTCTGCTCTTCTCCATGTAGCCCTTCTATCATTTATTGTGCAGAAGATGTACAATCATTCCTCTGATTCCTTTTGAAAAGGAATTGCTCTTTAGGTAGATGTAGATTTGGTGTGTCTATGGAAGAAGGAGAGTTCAGGGTTTTCCTTTATTGCCTCTTGGACCACCTCTTTAAGCCATCTTAAGAAACAGAACACATTTTATAAGAAGACTCACTTCTAAATATGTACTTAATTTTACCATAAATATAAAAAACAAACATGACCATGGTAAATTTGATACAACTATTTTATATTGCAGCAAAACATTATGAGAAGGAAACAGAATCAGACCTGATTCTGATTCTTCAACAAAATGAAAATCCAAATCTTTAACAAGTTTTTCTTTCCTTTCAATGATAACCAAAAAAAAAAAAAAAAAAAAAAAGTTAATTTATTTCTAGAATCAGTAAATGTCAAGGATTTTTTTCCAGGCACTCTGCTAAGCATTGGGAACTTACTAGGAACTATACCTATACCTCTGCTGTCCTAAAGCTACATTTCACTAGAAGAGCCAAGTATTAAATATGTACTCATACAAATAAGGTATAATTAAAACTCTGTTCCATGAGTAAACATAGGAACCTATCAAATCATTTCAAACCTGACCCTGAATGGCATGAGAGTTAGGAAAGAGTCCCTGGGAAAGTGATATTTCACGAAGGATTGAAAGAACATGCAGGATTAACTCAGGTGAGTTATTTTCAAGGGAAGACGAGGGAGCAGGCAAGTAGCATATGGATAGCATTTAAGTCATGAAATGTCATGTCCTATAGCAGTAGACTTTCTGAGCCATTCTCCAGCATTAAACTTAAGGGTGAATCAATTTACCTTATTGACATTTTCTACCATTGATTGTAATGTGTGTGTTATCTCAGTGAAGGCAAGTCACAACTGAACACTGATATGGAAAAAAATGTCTAGAAGTATTTCCAGTTAAAACCGTATTTATCCATGAAGCAGAGTAAACTTTCAAGGTCACTTTCCTTTCTTGACTACTATATATAAAATTGCACCTTATGCTCAATTTCTGAAAAACTTTTAATTCCTTTTTTTTTTTTTTTTGCTCATTTTCATCCTTATCAGGTACCACTATATATTCTACTTCATCTTACTTCTACCTTTTTCGTCAGAATGTAAACTTCGTGATTGTAGAGAAGCTATCAGATTTGTTAGCACCTGAAAATGACTAAACCGCAGTGTTCAACAAACTGTTGACTGAGTGAATGAATAAATGAATGAATGTACTTACCACTTCAGAATCCATGAAGAGTAGGCAAATAATGGCATGACAGGATTCAGAAGTATAATGGAAAATCGGTCCTAAAATATTTTTCCTACTAGGCTATTCTTTCTAAAATTTCCAAAGTGGAATACACTTTAATAGTGTACTGAAAACAATTATTAGGATAAAAGTGTTATACATAGTAGTTCTCTGCTGAAATAGGACGAATGAATAAGGGGGGAAGGAAGTAGTTTAAATATCAGTTTAACTTTATAATAGAGCTAGTTTGGAGACATAAGAAGTAGTATGATGACTAGAAAATCACAGGGCTGTAATCTGAACAGAAAGCAGATGTTGTGTAATTGCAGCTGATTTAGCATGACAACAGTGGTGCCTTGTGTTTGTCCCTCAGTTGGACACAGCTGTTTTGCCTGCTGGACAGAACAGGCGCAGGAATATTATTATTGCATATGAATTGCATTCTTTATTAGAGAACATAGATGTGGATAAATTAGAAGCATTAACAGAAAGGACCGTGTTAACATAATTTATGTTTGACCTCAACTTAGTATCTTTTTTGCTCACATTCACCCTCCACTTCTGGCCAGGTGGGATATTGAAGAAGAAAAAACTAACTGAAGCTCACATCCTAATGAAATTGTGTGAAGGATCAACAAAGTGATGAAATAAAATATAAACACATTTCAAAAGTGAAGAATTACTATGATGGGATTTTTTGTTTGTTTGTTTAGGAAGATGTGGGGTTTGGATCTATTGGAAGAAGATAGATGATCTTTATCCTGAAATCAACTGGTATGACCTTGCAGAGTTAGGAATGTCCATAAGCCAACATAGTCATTTGCATACACAAATTTATGAGGAGGTGGTTCCTACCTCCTAGGAAAAAAAGCTTTGAGACTGTGACCCGTAAGCCTCTCTAAGGATCAAAGGTATGAAACTGTATTACATGGACTAGAGGTGGTCCCTGCATAGAAAAGAACCATCAGATTTTTCATCAAGATCTTAATAAGCAGAGAAGACAACTGGTTCCAGTACAACACATGATGGATGTAGGACCAAAACTGAATTAGTCTCTGAGACTAATTTTTTTTTTTTTTTTAGAAAAACAGCTTATTAAACTTTTCATTTTCGATTAGTTTTAAATTTACAAAAAAAAAAAAAATCCCAAAGACATTACAGAATTTTCATGTCCTCTGCATAAATTTGTACTATTGTTCACTTTGTACATTTGTCAAATTAATGAACTAAACTTGACACATTATCATTGGCTAAAGTCCAATCTTAATTTGCATTTACTAGGTTCTACCCAATGTCCTTTTACTGTTCTAGAATCTCATCTAGGATGCTCTGTTATATCTCACTTCTGTCCTTCATTAGAATGTAAACTCCATAGTTGTAGTGATATCATTAGGTTTATTTCTGCTATGATCTTAGCACCTAAAACCGAGCAGACTGTAGTGCTCAATAAACTGTTCACTGATTGAATGAACTGAGTAAATAAATGTACTTACCATTTTATGGGATGTATTTACCACTGGTATAATGTTTTGTAGAATGTTCTCCAATTATGATTTGTCTGCTGTTTTTCTCCTGGTTAGACTGTAGTTATGCATTTATGGAAGGGATACCAGAGAAGTGAGTGCCATTCTCCTCAGATAAAGGGTGTATGTGCTATTAACATGGCTTATCACTGATGCTATTAACCTTGGACATCTGGCTAAGGCAGTGTTTGTCAGGTGCCTCTACTGTAAAGTTTCTTCCCCTCCTCTCTTTTGTCCTGTAATCATTAGAAAGTGATTATGTGTAGTCCAAAATTAAAGGATGGGAGTAATGCTGCACCTCCTTAAGGAGAATCACATCAATCATTTGGTATCTTCCATGCTAAAGATTTGTCTGTTATCATTCATTTATTACCCAATCATGGATTTATATCAATATGGATTCATGGATATTTCTTTCATATCTTGAATCATTATCCAATACTACATTATTTCTCTGATTTTCCCAAATTGTTTCAGATTAGGTTCTTGGGAGTTCTTTGACACAAGAGCAAAATTTTCTTTTTTGAGTTCTTTCCTACAGTTCTAGAATCTAATTTTTCCAAAGAGTCTTGCTGCCATTTATTGAAGAATGATGTTCGAAATCAAGACCTGGGCATCTTGTGCAGTTACTGCTACTGGAGCACTGCTTTTCCAGGCCTTCTCAGAGGATATATCTAGGAAATACTTGTGAATGTAATAACCCATGTGTACACAAAAGTGTGTTGAGCCACCTATCTACCATCTTAAACTAAAGCTCAGTTTACATTGACATCTTCAACTCTAATCTAGTACCACATAGTTCATTCTCACCCTTTATGTATATGTAAATTCTCACTCCAAAAGGAAGAAACTGTGTTTCCCCCATCTACCATTCATTTACTTGTTTATTCCCAATATATTAGTATAGGAGTTTCAAAATTTTTAATCTGTACTCACATGGGAAATAACTTTATAAGCTAGAATACAGAGTGTAGTGTACTTCCTTTAGTCTGTATATAGTCTAGCAGTTTTCTTTTTTTTTTTTATTCTAGCAGTTTCTATTCATTGCCAAATTTACTTGGACCATTACCTTTTCCCTCAACTTCTTTAGTGAAGTTATATAAAAAAACCGATTTGTTATTTAATCTTTTGTCATAGTCTACATTCCATTCTGTAATTCTCTAATCTCCTCATTTACTATTTTTAACTTGCATATATTGAGTTTAATTATTAGTATTTTGAGGTCTATGGATTTTGAAAAATGCATATTGTTGCATATCCACTACTATAGTAGCATACTTAATAGATTTGCTACCCAGAAATGTTCCCAGTTCTTCACCTTTTCAATTCTCCCCCTGAACTCACATATTTCTGAAAATTACTGATGTTTTCTATAGTCTGGACAGTTAAATCTTTCCCAGAACGCCATTGCCTCTTTAGGCTGGCTTCTTTCACTTAGAAATATGTATTTAAAAGTATTAAAAAGTTGTTGTGTGGTATCCCCTTAGTACCCTTTAAATGTTCCTGAAAGGGACCCCTGAATGGTTCAGTGGTTGAGCATCTGCCTTTGGCTCAAGGCATGATCCTGGGGTCCTGGGATCAAGTCCCACATGAGGTTCCTCGCAGGGAGCCTGCTTCTCCCTCTGCCTCTCTCTGTGAGTCTCTCGTGAATAAATAAATAAATTTTTAAAATGTGCATGAGATGAGAAGCATTACCTCCTATTTTATTTTTGAGCCTTGCAAAAGATTTTTTGGTTTTGTGTAATTTTTCTTTTTACTTTTGTCTAGTAGTGTATATTTAATTTTATACTTTTTATATAGTTTCCTAAGATGAAAGTTTAGGTTGCTGATTTCTGTATCTTCTTTTCTAGTATATGCATTTAACTGTGAATATATCTAAGCACTGCTTTCACTGGATCTCTATTTTGATAAATTATATTTTTATCTGATGTAATTTGACAATTTTAAATTATCTTTAATTTCTCTCTTTTTTGACCTATGGATTATTTTGTAGTGTGTTGTTTACTTTCCAAAAATTTAGGAAATTTCTAACTATTTTTGTTATTTATTTCTACTTGAATTCTGTTGTGGTCTGGCAGCATATTTTGTATATCTATACTTTTACATCTGTTGTAGGTGATCAATGGTACTGGATATGGTCTATTTGGCTAATATTACATATGAGCTTTAGAAGAATATGTATTCTGTTGTTGAATAGAGTATTTCATAAACATCAACTAGATAAAGTTGATTGATAATACTGTTTAGATCATCTCTATTCTTATCCTTAACCTCCATGATCAATCAATTATTGACAGGATGTTAAAGATTAACTGTAATACTGGCTTTGTCTATTTCTCCTTTCAGTTCTCAGTTTTGCCTCATGTATTTTGTACTCTGTTGTTAGGTATATAAACATTTAGTATGGTTTTGACTTTTTCAATAAGTGACCTTTAAAAAAATTTATGTAATGTCCCTGATAATATTTCTCATTCTGAATGAAGTCTCCTTTGTCTGAAATTGACACAGCTATTCCAACTCTTTTTAACTATCCCTTCACTTTACCCTATTTGAGTCTAAAGTCTACATATTTGAATACAAAGACTCATATTTTACTTTTTTAAAAAAGATTTTATTTTTTATTTGACACAGAGAGAGAGAGAGAGAGAGAAACAAGAGAACAGGAGGAGCTGCAGAGAGAGAGGGAGTAGCAGGCTCCCCACTGAGCAAGGAGTTCAACTCAGGGCTGAGTCCCAAGATCATGACCTGGACCAAAGGCATGACTGAGCCACCCAGTCATGGCAGGCATGACTGAGCCACCCAGGTCCCCTTTTTATTTAAATTTGAAAGATAATTTAACAGGTAATGAATTTTAGGTTAGCAGGGTTTTATTCTTCTTTATTATTTTCTTTATTATTCTTTTATTATTCTTTATTCTTCTTTTCTCTCCCCCCCAATATATAAAGACTTCACTCAACTCCTTTCTTGAATGCATTGTTTCTGATAAAAATCCTGCTATAATTCATGTCCTATTCTATTGGTAAGATATCCTCTCCACTGGCTTCCTTTAAGATTTTCAATTTGTCTTTTGTTTACTGCAGTTTATATATATTTTACTTGTGTGTGTATGTGTATGCATGTCCTAAATCCATGTGCTATTTTCTGAGCTTCCTGGATCTGTGATTTGGTGTCATTTATTTTAAGCCAAATCTTATTGACCCCAGAACATTTTTCCAAGCAATCTACAGTTTTACTAGTTTCTTTAGATTTTATATTTGGCTGTGCTTATATTGATATATTTAAGTTTTACCACCTCTGGTACTTTTATATTTTGCTTTTAGTATTTTTCACTCCTTTTCTGTAATTATTTTCATTTTTTTTCCTTTGAGTTTCAGTTTTAGAAGTTTTTACTGACCAGTCTTCAAGTTCACTAATTCATGTCTAACTTTTTATTTTCTTTTTTATAGTTTCCATCTCTCTAACATTAAACACTTTAAATTGCATGTATTCTACTTTTCCATTACAGCTCTTACCAAAGTACTCATGATTATTTCGAATACTTTGTGATAATTCTAACATCTGTGTCATACCTGAATCTGGTTCTGATGCTTGCTTTATGTCTTTGGATTTGCCTATGTGTGTGTGCATATATGTGTGTTTTCTTGAAAGCAGAAAGTGTATATTGGGAAATAGGTTTGGAAGTAAATAGGCCTCCAATGAGATGATTTGTATCCATCTGGTTATGAGCAGGACTCTGTTTAATGTTTATTGTAATTATAGGTACAAGAGGCTTGAAATTGCTTTAGCATCCTTGTTTTTGTTCTCCCTCTTAACTTTCTTGCTTTCCTTTATCCTGTTGCTCAAAGAAATTCCATGTTGTGAAGCTCTTTCAGCTGTCATCCATTGCTATAATAACCGGAAGCTTGTTGGTGACATGGGAGTGACTTCTATAATCTTCTGATTAAGTCTTTGTCTTTTAATGGGACAGTGGCTTAGAGGTGTGGTCTTTGCAAGTATTATTTTTCTTCTTCCTCCAGAATAAATTGTATCTCCTCTTCTCCTCTAGTTCTTTTTCTGGCTGCAGTAATCTCAGTCTATTTCCTTGAAGCTTTGTCCTCCGTTGACTGTTTTCCATAGGTAATACAAGACTAGAGCAGCCAAAAGTGGAGCAGAATTCCTTTATCCAGCCAAGGAAAGGTTTCACAATTGTCCTCTGGTAAATTTCTTGCCAAAGAGATTAAGTCTTTGTTAGAAAAGTCTAGGGTTTTGCTATAGTAGGGTCAGGGCCAAGAGGGGATCTTTTTCAGGACTTTACCGGGAGCTCAAGCTCCTGAAGGGAGAGTGGAGGCCTGCCAATGACTGTAGCCTTTCTGGAAGTTTCTTACTCTCATGCCATTCTACACTCAGCTTCCAGGAATTCAGCATTAGCATTTAAGTGTTCTACCACTTTATGGGACTTACCCAGGGACTGACTACCAGGGACTTCTGCTCCTGGTAAGCGATTCTTAGAAGCTGTAAGAATCGCTCATCTTTCCAGATTTCAGAATGACAGGTTGTCCTGCTATCTGAGTTCTCTGAGGAGTCCAAGAAAAGTTTTTGATTGTCAGTTTGTACAGAAGGTTTTTGATGTAGGAGAGGTTTTTAGCTTTTTTTGAATGCATTCATTTTGGGGAGAATACATATATGGACATGAGCTGAGAGTATCTTTGTCACTGAACTGTAACGAGTCATTATCGTGGCTTTTATGAATCACTGGAGAAGGTTATAATAACAAAGGGGGATGAGCAAATAGAACAGTGGAAGCCAGGGCACCTGGGTGGCTCAGTCCATTAAGCGTCTGCCTTTGGTTCAGGTCATGATCTCCAGTCCCAGGATCAAGCCCCACATTGGACTTCCTACTCTGCAGGGTGTCTGCTTCTCTCTCTCTCTCTCCCTCCCCACTGCTCATTCTCTCTCTGTTCTCTCTCAAATAAATAAAATCTTTAAAAAACACTGAAAAACAAAACCAAACAAACAAACAAACAAAAAAACAGCAAAAGCCTCAGAGGTGACCAGGATCCAGGCAGGCATTGAGCCTAGTCAGCAGAATATAGTAATGCTATAGGAGGCTTAGAAATCAGAAGTCAGAGCTGTCTTGTCTCAGCAGACCAGAAGGAATTACTGAAAAACCCAATGAGAAGTAGAGTGTAGAAGCTAAAAATTCAGGTTAACACTCAACAAAAATTTTTTAAGAGTTGAAAAAATGTGCAAGTTTAAATTCTCCCCATCTCTGAAAAATTTCCCTTAGATAGATATACACCATAAAAATATACCATTTGGAAGCAGTTCAGTGTAGGGTTTTTTTCTCATTTCATTGGATGATGCACAGTACTAAAGATAATAATGGTTTATTTGTTTACTAAAAATATTAATTTTACGGTGTATATTTTAGATACAAATCTCTAGAAGTTTCTAAGTCATTTATAGCAGATTTAAATTAAATATCAAAATGAGTTAATGCAGGAGTGTTGAATCTCACTTACTTAAAGACTCCACATATGAACATCTTTAGGCATTTAAATTTGCCTGTGTAGGAGACTTGTTATAGTTCTATAAATTGCCCAATTATCTTCATTAAAAATACAAGATATTTGAAACCGTAGTTCACTTACATTCTACTTATCTAATTCTTTCCCCAGATTCTGGTTTAAATTGCTCTAAGCTAAATAGTCACTAATATTGAACTGAAAGCAGTATTATTGAAGCAAGTCAGTTTTAATAAATCTTCTAGAAAAATGTACTTTGACAATTCTTTTGAAACTTGACTTGATTTTCAAACAAAGGAAACAATTTTCAGTGACTGGGAAATAATAAAAAATGGCCAAAGTTAATAAGAAAGTATAACTAGAAATATGAATAGATATGTATTATGTATTGTATTCCAACAGAATATAAAAGAACAAAACTGCTTAATCAAGATTAATCTGATAAAAAGAATATCAGATTTTAAAAATATTTTAAGACTTTCTTTAGAATCTCATTTCTACCAGATAATTTCATAGAATCACACAAAGTTTTGTAAAGAAAATAGAGTTGGATGGTTACATATGTTTGAATCTGTCCTCCACCAATCTTTTGTTATAGGCAAATTGCCTTTGCATTATCCCCTCATCAATATCTATCATAGCAATCTTAATTAAAATACCTCCTACCTTCTTTTATTCAGGTCTAAATCTCACTATTCCTTTGAGATCAGCATAATTGCACTTTTACTTTAAAACCCTGCAATGGCCTTACAGTAGCTATTGCTTATGCCTCTCAACTATATAACCCACAGATTATGCTACCTTTTAGCAATATCTTTTTGCTTACTCATTGTATGCCCCTAAATAGGAGTCCTTCAAAGATTAAAATTTACTGTACTTCTAGAGCTCATATATACCCCTCTGTATATACCCAGTAAAGACATTCTCCTACTGGAGATTCACTTGTCATCAAAGAAAGGGCAATTTATTTATTTTTTTGTCTTGTTTTTATTAAATTGTCTTCCTTTGGATTATAGCAGTCATGATTTTAGAACTCATTTTTTAGAGAGATATAAAATAAATGAGCTTCAAAAATGGAGCTGCAGATATGGAAGAAATAGAAACTTTTAGATGGGAGAAACAACCACAGGACACAGAACAATTTATCCAGCTGTGAATGCAAATAAACTGTATTTGCCACTCCTTTGATTTCCATACTCCATTCCACTCCTGATTTTAGTTTCACATTAGCATCATTGTGATAAGTTTTTACTTATTTTTTCTTTTACATATATCCAGAAATAAAGTCTTAGGAATTACAATAACAGCTAAGAATTAATATAATCATCATCTAATAAAAATAACAATAAATGATCTTCAATTTTTGTTTTGTTTTGTTTTGAATTAAGCTCTAGCTTCTTCCTCCTTTGCCTTTCATCAGGATATATATCATCTTCTTTACTAGTTCTTATCATTTGAGAAATCAGGAAAATATTTTCAAATCAATCAAAGAAGATTGGAGGGAAAGCTTTTCTCAGACTTTTGTATAGGGTTTTCAATGAATGTGCATATATCATTTCTTTATCCACAGGGGAAAGTTATACAGCAGTGAAATCATTCCATTATTATCACCCTAAGTTTTTAGAATAAACCTGAAAGTTCTGAATTTATGAAGGAGCATTTTATTCATGAGCCTCAAAAACCCTAAGTCTGTATGTAAAGTGGAAAGTAACCTGAATAAACAGAAAAAGTTGAACTCTCACCCAGCCTGTCCAGTCTACTGTTTTAAATACATCCTTTACTTATGAGCCATGTTCACATAGCAGAATGTGTTTTCATTGGACATTGATTACTATTATTGTGGGGCTAGTTTGGATCAAATCTCACTTCCCACAAACCATTTCCTATCAGAGTTAATGGGTTTGCAGCTCATTTATAATGATCATATTGGCAGGGATTTAGCTGATGTTTTCAAATACTCAATAGGAGAGGTTTTTCCACTCTCCTGAGTGCCTCTCAGCTTCAGGTAAAGAATGTTACAGCTGGATGAGAGAGCTAATTAGAGCCAATTAGAGCCTGAGTGACCAGCAGTGGCATTAAAATGTCTGGCAGATCTACCTTGTCCTTACAACACAGAGGTTTTTGAGACTCTACAAATACCTGTCTTGGAACATTAAACATTTTATAGAATTGCAGGTAATAAGCACTTAAATTTAATAATCAAAAGAGGCATTGCCAAATGAATCCTGAAAGTAGGACTTCACTAGACATGAATTTACATTGACTGCCAAAGGCATCTCAAAATTAATAGTAAATTTCAGATACTAAATGGGAAGCATCAAGGTTCTACAACCAATTTGGACTTAATAAATCTGGTGACCTGAATTTAATTCAACATAAATACTCATATTTTCTCATATGAAGTACATTGGCTCAGCATTTTGGGAGAGCAATTACCATACTGTCTTCGTTTTATTTTATTTTATTTTATTTTGTTGTATTCACTTTGTCCAATAGAAGACAGTGAGTGTGTGTGTGTCTACCATCTTCTTTCCTACTACTCGATTCATAAGGATGTAGGATCGATTTCAGCTGGTCCTTAAAACATCAAGAAGAACTTGTATAGGCAGACACAGAACGGTAGAATTATTCTGTCTTTACTATTTACAGCTTTTGTTTGACAAACAAAATGGTATGACTGAGGAACAGAGAGAAACAGAATATTTAGCACTAAATCTTAAGGTTTAGGAGAGACATTAAAGAAGCATATATCATCTTCAAAAGGTAATTGTAAAAATTTATAATTTTTATCTATATAATCTACCTATCTCTTCACTAGCTATGTGTCATGAATACAGATATTTACCTGAGAAAGTGTAGTACCATGTTCTAAAACATCCAGATGTTCCCAACAATATTTAGAAGTAAATATGAGTTATTTTTCGAAATATTTTGAAAGTATCATAAATGGGAAATATATAAAACATTTTATTTATATGCCTTATGCTTGAAAGGTAAATGTTAGGTGTACAAAATGATATGAGAAGTTTCTACTGCTTAATCAGTTTTTAATACACAAGACCTACATTTATTATAATGGTGTAGATTTATAATACACCATTTTCTGAAATTCACTGCTACACTATGCAGCCATAATTTATAAGGGAGTAATCAATAATTTCTGATAGGTTGAACACAACAAAATCAATTAACATCTATATAAAAACAAAAATTGTTTTTCTGATACGCATTTCTAAGCAGCTCTAAAAACTACATGATGAAAATGCATTTCATGGAATTGTTTGTCCTTACTCAAATTCAATTCCAGTTATGACCCTGAGAGATGATTAGTAAATTCGACTTTTTAATTAGCATTTTGCATAATTCACTGAAATTATAATGCATTCATGCATTTGATTGTCAAGGTACAGATGTGCTAATATGAAGCTATAATTTTCTCATCTAAATAACTCTTAGTAAAACCTCTAATTTCTTACAATTCTATTGTTTATGACCTATTGCTGTTCATTTTAAAAAATGAGTTCAGAAGTGGATTTTGAAGGTAGTTTGCATTGTTATAGTAAATTAAGATAGTAGGAACCAAAGGAAACTGACATTACTTAAAAGGTTGTTGATTCTATTTTGTTGAAAACCACTTGATCACAGTTAAAATAACTTTTGAATATAAAAAGTAACTTTCTATTTCAAATCACTACTAAATTGTAGCCAAATAGAAATTATAAAATAAAGAGATAAAGAGAAGGTTTTTTTTTTTTTTTTTTTTGGTTTTTTGTTTGTTTCATGGCACATGAGTGGCATAAAGCAAAAATTAGGCATTCAGGTGACATCAGTACTAAACCAACAATATGGACATGTTTTTGATATTTGGTATCCTATAATGATATACCTCGCCCTTGAAAAAGTATGAAAAACTATCTATTGATATACCTGTTGAACGAATTCCCAGACTTTCCTTAAAGATACTTCCGTTTACATTGAAGTTTAGTATGTATTTAGTATTTCTATGTAAAAAGCAAACTCCTACCAATTGAGCATCTCAGCTTCAACTCTGAATAAAATTTTTAAAAAAGGAGTAGAATGTGGAATATGGTTGTTCAAGGGAAGTTGCAGGGTGTACATGTCTTTATTTAAAAACTCACTACAACCTTGTTTTTCTTTCTGTACACCAGAGGGACTATTCGAATGAAATAAATGTTTCCAAATGTAGGTGAGAGAGCTTGCAAGCTAGAATTTCTGGCCATTTCTCCTATTTACAATTAAGGTAAAGTGCCAGGAATCAAGCACCCACCCACACACAAGGATAGTTGCTATGTGCTTTGCCAACATAGATTTTTGTGTTCTTGGTGCTGAGAACATTGGCCAGTAAAAGTGTTATTATTGCAAACATGTGTGGCAATGTTGAATGAGATTTCTAGGGAACAGTGTGGTAAAATGAATATTAGTATTTGGAGCAAATGCTTCCTTCGGATATAATACAAAAAGCACTTCCTATATTTCTGAGTTCTGCTGTACAGAACTCATATTAATGGATAATAGTATGAAAAGACCTCTGTGTTACTCCTGGCATAGTCTACATGGGTCCCTAGTAGGTAATCCCTCACAGCAATTTTATAGCATCTGGCTCTAGATGCTCATAAAACAAAGTGAAGCATCACATTTGTGGCCATGCTGATGAGCTGAGATTGGCTCATGATGAGTTCCACTGTTGTACTTCTAGGTAGCATTATACTATGTCTCATGATTCTTTCATGCTAAGATATTATGTTTTTAGTCATTTACTCACAAGCAGTTGTATAAAAAATTGACATCAGAGATTGGTTTGATAACATGTAAATTAACTTGAAATTTGTGAGGATGAAAGTTGCCAGAAATGGCTAAAGGCTTGAAATTGGTCATATTAGAAATGTTAATGTGAAATTTTATTTGCAGGTTACTTTTTTTTTTAAGATTTTATTTATTTGTTTGACACACAGAGAGAACACAAGTAGGGCAAGTGGCAAGTCAGAGTGAAAGGGAGAAGCAGGCTCCCCACTAACCAGGAAGCTGCATATGGGCATATGGGCTCTATTTCAGGACCCTTGTGATCATGACCTGAGCGGAAGGCAGGCCCTTAACTGAATGAGCCACTCAGGTGCCCCAAAATGGTTGCTTTCAAATAAGAAAAGAGTTGATAAAGTATGTTCTAGTAAGGCCTTAAGTATAAACTTAGAATACTAAATTGTTACATCGGCTTCTGAATTGAATTATTTGTGTGATCTTCATGCACATACTGCTTTTACCTTCATTCAATGATTTTTATTCTTAATAACAATATAGAGGTCCTGAATCCTTAATAGTAAAATTTCAAGTGATGAAGCTCTTGGAATTCCAAATATATTTAAAGGAAAACTTTCTGGATACCATCCAAATGAAAGCATAAAGCTAACCATTTATAAGGCCATTTAGAAATTAAGCCCCACTTTATGGGACCTCATAGTCATCTTTTTCTAATATTAATGCTCCCAGAAAGCTTTCATTTAGGAAGGATGTGATTTGATTTTAAAGACAAGCCTGCAAAGAGAACAGTGAAGAGAATGTAAAACACACTTGTAGTATATTATATTATTGTATGTAAATCATATTCATAGATATTTCCTTGCTCTCCAACTTTACCATTAACCTGAAGTGTTTGAATCATTTTGGTTGCTTTACTGCAATATTTCCAAAGAAAATTCAACATCTTATAGATAAAACCTCACTAATTTATTTATTTTTTTAAAACCTCACTAATTTAAACATAGTTATCAGAGGAAGGCCTATGTATCCATTAGATTTCACTATGGCAGTATGGCAAGCCTGAGTGTGAAAAAGTGGAATTATGTAGCAGAATCTCATCTGTGAGATGCAAACAAAGCCTCATTCAGATTGACTAGTACGTACCATACCTCAATTTTAAAGCTAATTTTGTCAATCTTGTTCTTAAATTCACTTTCAGATTTTTTAAAATTTAAAGGATAAGTCAATAGATTAATGTGATTCACTTTTGTACCTTGTTTTTTTCTTTTCCTTTGAGCATGTGTGTGTGTTTATGTAAGAACCAAACTGTCTTCCAAAGTGGCTGTACTGTTTTGCTTTCTCACCAGCAGCAAATGAGGGTTCCTGTAGCTCCACATCCTTGCTAGCATTTGGCGTTGTCAGTGTTTTGGATTCTGTTCATTCTAATAGTTATGTAGTGGTATCTCATTGCTTTAATTCACAATTTTCTACTGACACATGATGAGCATCTTTTTATGTGCTTATTTGCCATCTGTATATCTTCTTGGTAAGATGTCTGTTCAGGTCTTTTGCTTATTTTTTCTATTTGAGAGAGAGAGTGAGCAAGAGAGCCCAAGTAGGGGAAGTGGCAGACAGGGAGAAGCAGGCTCCCCACTGAGCAGGGAGGCTTGATCCAGGTCCCCAAAATCATGATCTGAGCCAAAGGCAGACATTTAATGGACTGAGCCACCCAGGCACCCCTGCTTATTTTTTAATGGAGTTGTTTTCTTGTTGAGTTTTAAGAATAGTTGAATATTTTAGACAACAGTTCTTTTTTTTTAATTTTTATTTATTTATGATAGTCACACAGAGAGAGAGAGAGAGAGAGGGCAGAGACACAGGCAGAGGGAGAAGCAGGCTCCATGCCAGGAGCCTGACGTGGGACTTGATCCCGGGTCTCCAGGATCACACCCTGGGCCAAAGGGAGGTACTAAACCGCCGCGCCACCCTGGGATCCCTAGACAACAGTTCTTTATCATATCTTTCTTTTACAGATGTTTTCTCCCAGTCTGTACCATGTCTTCTCATATTTATGACTGGGTCTTTGGCAGCAGTTTATCATTTCAACATAGTTTATCAATTCCTTCTATCATTGATTGTGCCTTTGGAAGTGTATCTAAAAGTTATCGCCATATTTAAGGTCATTTAGATTTTATCCTATATCATCTTATAGGAGTTTTATAGTTTTGCATTTTACATTTAGTTTTATCATTCTTTTGAGTTAATTTTTGTGGAAAATGTAAGGTCTGTATCTAGATTTTTTTTTTTTTTTGCATATGGATATCCAGTTTTCCAGTACCATTCACACAAAGTCTATGCACTCTCCATTATATTGATTTTCTTCTTTGTTGAAAATCACTTGACTACGTGGATTGACTGCATTGGACATTTCTCATTCCTAGCACATAATAAAGAACATATTTTTAAAAATATTTTGTTACTGGTATAAAAATACAGTTTGTTTTTTATTTACTTTCGTCTGTGACTTTGTCAAACCCATTAGTTTTCTGATAGTTTTGCATGGTTTGAGGTTATTTTAGATAATCATGTCATGTGTAAATAGTGCCAGTTAATTTCTTTCCTTTCAAATCTTATTCTATATATATTTTCTCCTTACCATGTTGCTCTAAAACTTCCCTTTCACTTTTGAATAAACATTGTGGCAATAGAGATATTTCTCTTAATCCAGATAAGAGAAATCACATTATAATTCATCTTAAAGTACAATACTTATTGTATATTAATATAATTAGGGAAGGTAATGAAGACGATGATTATAAAGCAGTTACTTTATAGTCACAGACTGGCAAGTGTTTCTATCATGAACTGGTATTCAAATCATGATATCAAATACTTCAAATCTCTCACATTACTGGTAATTTTTTCCTCTTATCTTTAAATGTGATGAATGGTACTGATTAATTTCCAAATAGTTAACTATACTTGCAATTATAAAATAAGCCAAATTGGTTATGACATGTAATTATAGTTTTATATATCCCTGGAAAATATTAGATAACTTCAAAACTTTTTGTACTTTTGTTATGAGAATGATGACTCTGTAATATTCCTTTCTTTTAGTATCCTTGGCAGGTTTGGGGCCAAGTTTATGCTTGCTTGATATAATAAAGGGTTAAGGATTCCAACATTTTCTATTTGCTGAAGGCATTTGTGTAAGTTTGAACCTATTTTTTTTTAACAAATACTTGGGAGTATTTAATAGCAAGGCCATCTGGTCCTGGAGATTTCTTTGAAGGGAAGGTATTTAATTTTAGATTTATTTCCTTTAATATAAATCATATTACTGATATTTTATACTTCTCTTAGCTTTATTAAAGTTTCTTCCAAAAGTATTTGTGCATTTTAGCTAACCTGTCATTTTTATTGGCAAAACTCTCTAACATAATTAATATCTATACTATTTTAATATCTGAAACATTTACATTGATATCCCAATTTTGCAACTGATATAATGTTTTCTTATATTTCTTTTTGATCTGCCTACCTATTAATTTATGAATTTTATTGCTCTCTTCTAAGACCCAGCATCGGTGTTGTTCATTTTCTAGTTTGTTTTCCATTTAATTAATTTTTGTTATTATCTCTATTATTTTCTTTCAATTACTTTCTTTAGAAAAGGTGTGATTTTCTTTTTTTCCAGGTTCTAGGTTATAATAAAGGAATATTGATGATATCTTTTGTGAAGAGCCAATGTGACTTTTTTCTTTTTTCAGTGTGCTATTCATAGATATGTTGATTTCCTTTTCTCATTTGTCATGTCCTAGCTTAATCCCACTGTTAAAAACAGTTTGTATGAATACACTCATATAACAAATTTTGGGAATTTTCTATGTTCATCTGAAAATGTGTATGCTTTTATACACATTTATAATTTATATAGGGTATAATATTCTATACATCAGTTACATCATTTGCTAATCATGTACTTCTCATGTATTTAAATTATTAGCAATTTGGGAAAGTTTGTTAAAGTCTCATATTACAAATATGAACTTTTCAAATGTAACTTTAGCCAATATAGCTCTTCATATTGTGAAATAAGATTATTAGGCAGATTTAGATCTTCCCATTTAATTGATACCTTAATCATGATGATATATTGGCCTTTATCTCTCATGTTTATAGCTTTGGAGTATCTTACTTAGTATAGCTACATCACCTTTTTTTAATTTATTGTTTGTATAATATAACTTTTCCTTTCTTACATGCTTTATATGGTATTAACTATTTTTGTTTCCTAAAAAAATGGTAATTTTTTTTACCATTTTTTTACCAACAGGTATATTAGCCTGTTATACATTTAACTTTTTAAAGCTTGTTCCCTTACAGTTAAAACTAGCATTCCTGATTCATTGCAGCCTTATACAAATAATTACTTTTGCCTCTTCCTTGGTAATGCTGGAGTAGTTCATTTTTCTACTTCCTCAGTAATGGTGGAACCTAAGAAATGTATTTCACTCACCTTTGCCTTTTATTGTCATATTGCTTAATTCTGCACATTATTTCAAATCTCCCAAATATTTTAATTATTTTTACTCTATAATTTCAATTTACCTACCTTAAAAATGCTGATTCTTTCTTTTGACTGCTCAAATCTGCTATTGACACACTCTAAAGAATCTTTCATTTTAGCTTCTATAACTTTTAAAATAAAGACTTTTAAAAATATCTCTTTTATTGATATTTTTGGTGAAAAAACATTCTTATACTTTTCCTTAACTCTTTAGACACAATTTCCTGTATTTCATTATATGTATTCTAAATAGCTGATTTAAAATCCTTTCAAGGAAGTCCAACATCTAAGCTTCCTCAGGGACATTTCCTACTGTGTGCTTTGTTTTCCTATATATGAGCCATACTTTCTTGTCTCTTACAATAATGTATTTCACATCTTTCCTTAACACTGGCATAATGTTGTACCAATAGTAGGTCTCTAAAAATGTCTTATAATCTTTTTGATATCTCTATACTTTATCCATGGTTAGGTCTGGTAAACACAGAACACTCTTTGCTCACAGAAACTCTTTGAAAAAAGTAGAAAAAGATTATAAAATGAAAGCAGGCAAACTTAAGCTTTGGCTTGAAGTAGATGCCAGGTGTTGCATGATTTTCAGGTTTGCTTCTTTCATGAGGTCACGTGAGCCTCATTATGCAGCAAGTCTAAAAATCAGAATAGCCCCTTTCCATAGCATTTGTTATTGTTTCTTTTGGTGGTTGTTTTTGTTTAGTGGCTTCTCTGAACTAATTCTGCAGAGTTGGAGTTTTTGACATATGTGGTCCAGAAGTCTCTGCTTAGCTATCTAATTAATAAGTAGAGACAGAGATTTCTTTGAAGATCTGAGAACAAGTCTCCCAATCTTTTTCAAGTTTACTGGGTATTTTGGGGTACACCTTTAACACTCTGCCGGACTCTTTACAACTCTGCCTTAGTCTTCACTCCCTCCTTGGGCAGACTCAAAGTTAAAGGCATGAGTTTATTTAGTGCCTTTTTGGGTCTTTCCCAAATATGTACCTGCTCCTAAGTACAGCCCTATTCTTATTTCCAGAAATATGTTAGAACTTTTCAAAGGTTCCTAGAAAACTCTCATTCCCCAGCCTCCTTTCTTAGGTTTTTTGATTAACTTATTTCTTGTGATTATTATTGACTACTGCAGGCAATGTTAAACAATTGTCTTTGATTATTTATGACAAATGCCCCTGGGGACAATGCTGTTCACTCTGGAAAAGCCTGAGTGAAGTCCAGAAAGACCATGTTTCCCACTAGGGTCTTTCAGGGAACAATTACACATATTAAGGATGACAAATGCCTAGGAATATAATTTTCAAAGGACCTCTCATCTTTTTTTTACTCCCACTACTGGTGGAGAGGATATTTGTGTTCACCATGATTGTCTGGCTAGTGGTTTTCAAGTCTACCATGAAGCTAGAGAGGAGGAGATGGCAATAGAACAAGTTAAAATACCTTGAAACTCATTGTACTTATGTTCTTGAATACATCCTTCCCAGATTTCTGCAAGCCATTAATTAATTTCCACAATTCTGAAAAAGTTGGTTATGACACTTTTTTAAGTGTTCTCAGTGCTTTTACTTGAGGTTATTTTTGAGGTACTTCCTCTACCATTTTTGCTAGCATCCCTATAAAATTTTAATTTTTAAATATTAAACATTATTTATTCAAGATAAAATCTCAAATCAGGGGGATAGCCACTATCTTTTTTCTGTTAAATGTTCTGGGTGTTAAGCCACAGTGTGTGATGGGTTTTAACATTTGATTGTTGTTTTCAAATTACCCTTGAGTATTTAATTATAGTTCATATTAACAAGATAGCCAACTTCACATTCTGTGTCCTATCACATACACCAACTAGTTTTGTTTTTTTTTTAACCGTAGTAAGAACATTCAACATGAGGTCTACGCTTTCTACAAAAATTTTAAGTGTGCAATAGAGTATTGGTAACTATTGGCACAATTTTGTATGGCGGATCTCTAGAATTTACTGATCTTGTATAACTAAAACCGTACATCTTTTGAACAATACCTTCTCACTTCCTCCTCTCCCCAGACCTTGGCAACCACCATTCTGTTCTCTATGACTTCAGCTATTTTAGATACCTCATATAAGTGAAATCACACCAGTTAATTTTTTAATATTAAACTAGCTTCATATTCCCAAGATAGTCTTAGTTTGTCAGGATATACTATGCTTTTTATATATTGCTGTATTTAATGTGCTAAAATTTTCTTACGAATTCTAACAACTATTTTCATAAGGAATATTGGTGTGTACTTTTCTATCTTAGTAATGTCTTTGGTTTTGGTATTATTGTTATTCTGGCTTTACAGAATGATCTGGGATATATTCCCTCACCTTTAATATTCAAAAGGGGATTTTGAGGAAATTCTTGGTTGAATTCACTTGTGAAACCATCTGGACCTTGAGCTTTCTTTCTGAAAAACTTTTAACCTACTACTGAATTTTTTAAAATACAAGAGACCTATTCAGATTATCCATTTCTTCTATCATTTTATGTATAATATAAAAACCTTACAATAATGTATTTCCACATCTTTCCTTAAAGCTTTATTCTATCACTGTCATATATTTCATTTGTACATATACCTAAACTACATACTACATTGTTATTGTTAAATACTTAATTGTCTTTTACAGAGATTCATGTAATATCATATATATCTTATGAATAAGTTACAGGAATAAAAGGCACAGCATAGAGAATATAGTCAATGGTATTGTAATAGTGTTGTGTGGTGACAGATGATAGCTATGCTTGTGATGCACATAGTATAACTTAGAAAGATATTGAAGATAAAGAAAAATTCCATCACTACAAGGATACTTGATGTTGGTCATTTGTAACTACATCCTTCCCTTTTCCACCTGCCAACATTGCTAATGCTTTACAACCACTAAATTGTTCTCTTTTTTTTAAAGATTTTATTTGTTTATTCATGAGAGACACACACACACACACACACACACACACAGGCAGAGGGAGAAGCAGGCTCCGTGCAAGAACCCTGACACTGGACTCGATCCTGGAGATCCGGGATCGCATCGTGGGCTGAAGGCGGCACTATACCGCTGAGCCACCCGAGCTGCCCTAATTTGTTCTTTATTTCCATAATTTTGTCTTTTCAAAGTAAAAATTATGAAGAGATTGTGTTAAGGAGGCAATCATATTCAAGTTGATTTGCTTCCCCTGAATATCAAATACTAGCTTCCATTATTAGAATGCTGTATAGATCATATAACTATTTTCCAGCTTAAATCATAAAATTTGAAAGGTATAAAATATTAGTTTTTTTTTTTCTCTAACTCACTCTTCATTTCTAAGTGGTCATTTATTTGTATTTCTTCGTTATACAAGGAAAATACTACTTTTTAATTAAAGTAACAACAGACATTTTATTATTGATCATGATTATCTTATGTAGAAATTTACAGTTTATAAGATTTTCATATATTTTAATAATAAAATAGAATAAATAATATATATAATAAATAGAATTCTAACTTTAACATACATTTAAAATGCATTATATTTGTCTCTCTTGATATTAGTGATACAGTGTGATTTGTTCTCATATTTTAATTGCCATATAATGAGACAAACCTTTAATTTTTCATAACTTTCTAGCAGTAAGGAATGCGATCTGTTTTCCAGAGTTCAAATGAGGCCAGTTCAGGATCTGGAGTAAACTATCAGTTGACAAGAATGAGTAATCAAAATATTATTCCAGTGAAAATTCCTGGCCCAACTTTTGCCTTACCATACACCTTCCAAATTTGGGCAGTTTGGACTACCTCTAAAGTCCAGTTTTATTATGTCTAGTATTAGTATTATCATGTTGCATGTGTCAGTTGAAATGAAATTAGTTTTTGTGGCCTTTTTTTTTTCTAAGAAGAATGAGAAAGTCCTCAGAAAAATAGTCAACAGATGGCTGTATCTGTAAGTTTGTTTGTTTTTCTGCAACAGTCAAAATAACGTGGCTGGAGTGCTAACAAGATCAAGGGAAAATATTTCAAATGAAAATAAATGAATATGTGCCTTGAGAAACTAGAACTATTCTATGTTGGGATGGCACTTCATTCATGACATTCTAAATCTTTAAAGGCATACTTTAAGAGAACAATTAGCAAATATTGTTTACTATAAATCTTGTTATAATATATATAATAAATGATATTATCTATTTTACATATTATATATAATACAAGGGCTATATATAATATTATATGCATATTGTGTATGTAATATATGCATATGTATATGTTTACAATGTATATAAATATAATATACAGTATTATTTCAAGGAAATCGTTTCTTTGAGCAATTTTTCTTCTCTTTTCTCATGAGATAGATTGTATATGTCTTATTCTATTTAAGTTAGCTTCATGTACTTTGTCAAGAAACAATAAGCTGGGACATCTGGGTGGCTCAGTCGGTTAAAGCATCTGCTTTCAACTCAGGTCATGATCTCAGGGTCCTGGGATCCTAACATTTAGTGACTTAAGAACAATGTATAATTTATCACAATTCTATTGGTTGACTGAATGGTTTTCCAGCTGATCTTATTTGGGCTCACTCTGGAACTGCATTTCCCTTATGTGTCAGCTGGGCACTTGACACAATCAGAATAGCTGAAATGACCGGGCCTTTCTTCCCAATATTTTCATCCATTTTTCTCCCCAGGACTTCAATTCAGAAGCCACCAGTCTACAAAGACCATATTACAGGTCTATTTGCCTTACCTTTACTGATATCACATTGACCAAATCATATCACTTAGGACTACCCAAGAGTATAGACACCAAAGGTATTATTTATTGGTGGCCATCATAAAATCAATTATCCACATCTATGGATATGAAAATCCTTTGATTTTTTATGTGCTATTTTATTTATTACCCTCATCAGGCTCCCTGCTCAAGAGTAAGCCTTTTTCTCCCTCTGCCTGCCACTCCCTCTGCTTGTTCTCTCTCTCACTCTATTAAATAAATAAACATAATCTCAAAAAAAAGGCAATTTCCAATTATTGTGAATTTTGTTAATATACAGCCAAATTAGTTTCATTAAAGATGTAAATTTTTTTTCTAATATTGTATTTCTTCTTATATGTTTTACTTATGTAAAACTTAATCATAGGAATTATACCCTAAAACAAATTAACAAGAATTACAAAAGCCATTGTAGATAATGTAGTATGCTGCTCAGACTCTGTTCCCACCTCCCTCAACATCTAGCACTCACTCATTCATTTGTTGGTACTATTGGCAGCTGGATATTTCCAAATGAGATTCCCCAGAATAGCTGTCCCTGAATGGAAGAGAGGCATCTTACTCAGGTCTTCCACACCACGGATAGTTCTTGTAAAATGGCTGATTAATCCGGTTGTTGAAGCATTGCTCCTGTTCCAATGAAAGCAACTCTGCAAAACCACGTCAGATCCAGAGCTCCTTGTGAGAACTACTGAGAGCTTCCGTTGACTGCTAGATCTTATATATATTTTTTTTTATTCTTCTACTGATAATGAGATGATCTTGAGAGCACAGCACTCGTGAGTACTTCTAACACATAGCTTTACATTTCAGTTGCTTCTCAGTCTTCTCCAGTTCTTTGAAGGTTGATTCTTAGATCATGGCTGGACTGCCAGCAAAGTCAGGGTCCAGACTGGGAGGAAGTGGGATCTTAAAACATGGTATGGGAATACCTGATTTTTGGATTCCTAGATTCCTAGAACTTTGAATCTGCAGAAATTGTCCTCTCTTCTATTAAACTAATACTTCCCACTTAAGTGAAGACATTACAATGTCTGCCTTATAAAATAACACACTCCAACCTTGAGGATCTTCCTTCTCTCTTCTGATGACCACTATAATAATAACTAAATCACAACACATTTGAACCAGAAATGTCCTGATCTACTAAAAAAGATGCAAGACCTGGTCAATATTTATCAGCTAGAATCAAGATAGTATTTATGAAACATAATCTTGATGTTCTAGGTCAAGGAGACTGGGATGTAAGATTGGATTATTCTGAGTTGGGATGGCATTTCATCCATGTTACATTATGGATAAGGAAATGGTAAATGGAAATGGATAAGGGGACACCTTCCTGGTAAAGCATCTGGATAATGCTCTAGTATTGGTTCTCAGAAGCTTGAAGAAAAAGATGGCCCGTAACAAATCACATAAGTGATAGCACTACCTTTACAGATGTTGTTTAAAGTAATAAAAATTTAAAGTATACATGTTAAAGTGGTTACATTATATAATGCTATAATGCTGAAAAACTTGATGAACATATTCTCTAAGATGGCTTCAAGAGCATTCATTTAGCAAAGACATGAGGAATGTCTTGGTGAGAGGGGTACCAGCATCACTAAGAAGCTGTGTTAGGCATCATTTCAGGCCAGGGCTGGCAAAAGATATATTCAGTACTGTTAAATTAGAGTCCTCTTATCCTAGATGGGCAGCAATTCAGCTTAACTAGAATCAATGCATATTCCAAGCATGAGTCTGCATTTCCTTCCCCCAGGTCTTCTATTAACATCGCTATCTAAGGGCTTAGTGTGTATATTTGATCCTATAGAACATTGTACCAGACCCAAGGTCTCATTGGAGAGTAAAATAAGTGTTGCAACTACCAAATAACTATTGGATCCCCTCATTTTATTG
Source organism: Canis lupus dingo (assembly GCF_003254725.2). Lineage (NCBI taxonomy): Eukaryota > Metazoa > Chordata > Mammalia > Carnivora > Canidae > Canis > Canis lupus. The sequence continues at coordinate 57,410,449 of NC_064255.1, forward strand.
CATACTATAATGCCAAGAAAACTACCAGCATGGTGGAAACACTTTTGAAATGTGTTAAGGAAACAGCTTGGAGATATTAACCTACAAGGGTGATCTTACTGTCCTTAGAGATGTAGTTGATGCATACACATACATACACAGGATCATTATGTGCGTTAGGTCTGGGAACAAAAGTATGGAACTAGGAATGGCTCCACCTACTATCACTTTCAATGACTTATTCTGACGCATCGAGCTCTCTATGCCTGCTCCTCTAGTGCCCAGAATGGGGATATTTTCCTCAGGGTATATATCTAGAATCCCATTAAACTTCAACTTTCATATTGTGCAGGTATCCTGGGCTTATTGTGCTAGGATATCAGTAGGCAAAGAAGGAGTATCACCATCCTAGCAGGGTAACTGTCATTTCACATGGAGGTAGAGCTACTTTTAGAAAATAGAAGAGGGATGAATTTGATACCTGAGTGATTCACTTAAGCATGTTTTAGTATTTCCTTGCCCAGTTTGGATAAGAAAAGGAAATGGTATGGTGACTAAGGGCTCAAACTTCTTAGAAATGAGAATCTATATAACCTTAAATGACAGGCCATCTAGACCAGCAGAGGGGCTTGCTAAAAATGAGTGGAATCTATATTGAGTAGTAGAGAGGGGAAATAGCATGGATCACTTGTAGCTTCAAGATCAGACATAGTGGCATATAGTTTATTCACAAATCATACAAATTCTCCTGATAAAGAGGCCCACCAGAATCTTAGGTTAGCTCAGTCCAGAACTTACATTACAAAACAATGTGGATTCAGTGGCATAGGGTGGAATTCACTGGATTACCCTATAAGTTCTGCCCACACTTGTTTCAGAACTGAAGCACTCATTTCCCTAGGTGCTGGGTGTGTTGCTGGCTGATAGTTGTCACCTGAAGTTTTTTGTGGAAATTGTATATGCTTATAAAGAACTCCCTTACTCAGTGTATAATGGCATCCCCAAGGATGACGCATATCCAATGATTGTTTCATCAGGATATTTGAGGACCTGGTAATTTTGCTATAATGCAACATAATTCTGTAGGACTATCCCCTTCTAGAGTTTCCCAAGTGACTGAGGTCACTGCTGTAACTTCATCACAATTCAAGTCTCTCTTTGCCCATTTCTACTTCCTTCTCTCCCCACCATTTTTTCTCCCCCCACCGTTTTGATTCAGAACACTCTCCATTAACTTCCTAACTGCATCGCAGACTCTTTTTCTGGGAAACTCCACCTGAATTCATTGGATTGAATTGTGCACCCCAAAAAGATATGTTCAAGTCCTAATATCTGGTAGCTATGAATGTGACATTATTTAGAAATAGAGTATTTGCAGATATAATTAGTTAAGATCATACTAGATTGAGTAGAGCTTTAAATTCAGTGATGCATTCTTATAAGGAGGATGATATTCTGAGACACACAGAGGAGACACATAGGGAGGAAAGGCAGGGGAAAATAGGGGAAGCAATTAGAGTGATGCAGCTATGAACCAAGGAAGACTTGGGGCCACCAGAAGCTTGAAGAGGCAAGGAAAGTCTCTACCTCTATTTCTTAAAGAAAATGTGGTAATTTTCTTACTGTAGCCCTAGAAGATTAACACTCTTCAACAAAAGCCAAATAAATAGAATAGGATATTTTTTTACAGACATTTTGAAAAACAGGTGGAAGCTAATCAGCTTCCTGAAAAGATTGACCCTAAATTCTCAGAAGAGTGAAGAGAGAAATAGTGTCAGGCATTAGGGAATTAAGAAAAGTTAGACTGAATAATAAAAAATGCTGAAGAAAAATCAGTATTACTAAAAATTGAAATGAAATGTTTTGGACACTGAACTAATCTTTAGGGCTTGAAAGAAGGCATTTGAATATGAAGGTTAATTTTATGATGTGTCAACTTGAGTGGACCACAGGATGCCTAGATTGATTAGACACTATTTCTGAGTAAGTATGGAAAAGATTAGAATTTGAATTGGTGAACTCAGTAAAGCAGATGGACCCCTCAATGTGAGTAGGCATTATTCACTTAATTGAAGACCTGAATATAACAAAAAGTTCAAATAAGTTTGAATTCACTCTCTGCCTATTTGAAGTGGAACATCAATCTTCTCCTGTTCTCCACACTCCTGATTCTCAGGCTTCAAACCTGTGCCAGAATTGACACCATTGGTTCTCTGATTCTCAGACCCTCAAATTATGTCACTGGCATTCCTGGGTCTTCCATATGCAGAAGATAGATAATAGGACTTCTTAGTCTCCATAATCATGTGAGCCAATACCTTGTGATAAATATTTACATACAATAAATCATTATGGATATTCTGTTGGTTATGCTTCTCTGCAGAACTAATATACTAAGGTTCGTATAAATAAATTAAAAGCAATAATATGAAGACATCCCACATGCTCCATGCAGGGAGCCCGATGTGCGACTTGATCCCGTGTCTCCAGGATCATGCCCTGAGCCAAAGGCAGATGCTCACCGCTGAGCCACCCAGGTGTCCCTAGCATTTCACTTAAATGCATGAGGATTCTCCTTTGGGTAGTATGTTTGGCTATTGGGCTTTCAATGTCTCCCTATTTAAGGGTAGATCATGTCATTTTCTTTAGTTTCCAGTGGTAATATTACTCATTGATCTTACAGCAATTTAGAATATTAGGTCATGGATAATGGAAAATGAATTATATAAGACTTTTTCTTTGTTTTGATATGTTTATATTTCTTAATGCACATTTTTAAAGTTTATTGAAAATTTCAAATCCTCCTAGGCTCATGTTAGAATTGCAGTATGAGTGACTAAAATATATTTTGTCTCAAAAATATACTGAAGAATATGATAAAGGAAAAGATGATGTAAAGTATGTTATACAATTTTTTTGGCTCTTAAGACTATTTTTTAAGTGCAGAAAATTGAGGTTAGGAATAGAAAAAGGATATGTAAATATATTTTCAAAGATATTCTGGGAGAATTAAAGTAACTAGAAACAAACAAATCAGGTCCTTTGAAGTATAGTTCTGTGTGTAATCTTAAAGAAGGGAGTGCAAAGAATATAAGGAGAAATGAGAGTTCAAATTCTGATATATTTTGATATAAGTTATCATGGGTGGAGCCAAAGACCTTACTTGAGATTCTTTACCAAAAAGGTTATAGAGTTAACATCTTTTTTAAACATCAAAAATTCAATCTTTTACTTCTGGTATATTTGATAAATAAATTTTACTTCTATCACATAGAACTGATGATTCCATAGCTCTATAGATATTCCATATGTATATTTTAGAGCCCACCTCCCCAATATAGTGGTCCAAGGAGCAGAGGCCTTGCCAATATTAACTTCATGACAGGATAATCTAATTTGAATTTATTTGGGATTTATCCAATCCAATTTGAATAGGTCTAGAAAGGCTATACCTCCTGCTGTTTAATCTCTGAGACATTCATGTACATTTATTGTCTTCTTCAAGATACTTAGAGCCTTATGTCCTGGACAGTTATGCAATCATATCCCACAATCCCAAGTTTCTGAAAAGGTCACTTTCATCACTCATGAGATAATTTACCCTTGATATTTGTCTCTCTCAAAAAGGCTATACTTAAAATCAGAAATATCTGTGAGTTAGTGCTATCTTTGGGGCTTTTTAATTCAGAATTTTAGCTTTATAACATCAAATCTATCAACAATCCCCACACACAAGCAAACCTAATCCCAGGATATGGAGGGTTCTTAGAATTGGTAACAAAAGCAAATGTGCTTATTCTTTCCAAAAGAGGTATATTATTTTGCTATATATAGAGGTCATTAAGAGATAGGTGCAAACAAAAGTGAATGGTTGTTTATAAATGATAGAGATTTGTTGAGGCAGAGAAAGATAATTTGAGTAATTCAACTTTCTTAAAATAGGGCACAAAGTATGATGCAGGGTAACCAGAGATGGAGGTTTATAAGATTGTCATATATTTTAATAATAAAATATAATTCTAATACTTTAAATGAGAATATTTAAGGTATATTCTTCTTAGCAACTTTGAAATATACAATACAGCATCATTTACTATAGTCAACAAGCTGTATATTGCCTTCCCATTATGTATTATGTATTTTATGATTGGAAATTTGTACTTTTTTGATCACATCCACCCATTTCACTTACACCCAACTAGTTGCCTCTGTAAACCACCAATTTCTTCTCTGTGATCATGAGCTTGGGTTTCTGGTTTGTTTTTTTTTCATCTATTTTAGATTCCACATATAAGTAAGATCATACAATATTAATCTTTCTCTGATTTGTCTCACTTTGTATGTTTTCAAGTTCCATCCATGTTGTCACAACTGGCAAGATTTCCTTCTTTTTTATGCCTGAGTAATATTCCATTAATTCAGGTAATTTTATATCTTGACTATTGTAAATATATATTTACCCCTGCAATGAACACAGGGGTAAATATATCTTTTCAAGTTGCAGTTTTTATTTTCTTCATATAAGTACCCAGAAGTAAAATTGCTGTATCATATGGAGTTCTATTTGTAATTTTTTTTTAAGAACCTCCATACTGTTTCCTATAGTGATGAGGTAATTTACATTCATAGTAACAGTGTACAAATGTTCCCTTTCCTCTCCATCCTTGCCAACACTTTTTATTTCTTGTCTTTTTTATAATGGCCATTCTAATAGGTGTGAATGCTATCTCATTGTGTTTTTGATGAAAATTTCTCTGATTATTAATGATGTTAAGGATCTTTTCATGTACCAATTGGCCATCTGTATGACTTCTTTAGAAAAAAATATCTATTTAGTTACTCTGCCCATTTTTTAAATGTGGTTATTTTTCTCTTGTTTTATGAATTCTTTATATTTTTGGCTATTAAAAACTTATCAGATATATGATTTGCAAAGATTTTCTCCCATTTGGTAGGTATCCTTTTCATTTTATTGATGATTTCCTTTACTGTGAGATGCTTTTTAGTTTGATGTAGTACCATTTATTCATTTTAGTTTTTGTTGCCTTTGCTTTTGGTGTCAAATTCAAAAAATTATCACCAAAACTGATATGAAGAAGCTTATAGCCTGTATTTTCTTTAGGAGTTTTATGGTTCAGATCTTGCATTCAAGTCTTTGATCCATTTTGAGCTAATAGTTGTGTATGGTATAAGACAGTGGTCCAGTTTCATAAATTTGCATGCAACTATCCAGGTGACAGCAAAATTTATTAAAGAAAATGCCCTTTCCCAATTATAGTTTTCTGGATCTTTTGTCATGAGTTAATAAATCATATATGTGGGGAGTTATTTATGTGATATTTCTTTTATTGATCTGTATGTCTGTTTTTATACCAATACCATATTGTTTTGATTGCTATAGGTTTATAATGGAGTTTGAAATCAAGAAGTGTGATGCCTCTGACTTCATTCTTTTCACAATTGCTTTGGCTGTTCAGAGTCTTTTTTGATTCCATACAAATTTTAGAATTATTTTAGTTCTGTGAAAAAATTCCCTTAGAATTTTGATTAAGATGATTTTTTTCTTTCTTTTCTTTTTTTTATTAAGATGATATGAATATGTAGATTGCTTTGGATAGTATGAACATTTTAACAGCATTAATTCTTTCAATCCATGAGCACTGAATACCTTATTTTTTGTGTATCTTTTGCAATTTCTTTCACTAATGTCTTATAGTATTCAGAGTATAGATCTTTTACACCCTTGGTTACATTTATTCCTAGATATTTTATTATTTTAATTTTTTTTCTTTATCTTTCTGATTTTTATCCTTCAATTTTAATGTGGGGTTTGACACGATTTAATTTTTGGTTGTTGGAATCTTGTCTCACATTTAGATCTTTCATCCATTTTGAGTTTATCTTTGTGTATGGTGTAAGAGAATGGTCTAGTTTCATTCTTCTGCATGTGGATGTCCAATATCCCCAGCACCATTTATTGAAGAGACTGTATTTCTTCCAGTGGATAGTCTTTCCTCCTTTATCAAATATTAGTTACCATAAAGTTGAGGGTCCACTTCTGGGTTCTCTATTCTGTTCCATTGATCTATGTGTCTGTTTTTGTGCCAGTACCACACTGTCTTGATGACCACAGCTTTGTAGTACAACCTGAAATCTGGCATTGTGATGCCCCCAGATATGGTTTTCTTTTTTAAAATTCCCATGGCTATTCGGGATCTTTTCTGATTCCACACAAATCTTAAAATAATTTGTTCTAACTCTCTGAAGAAAGTCCATGGTATTTTGATAGGGATTGCATTAAACGTGTAAATTGCCGTGGGTAACATTGACATTTTCACAATATTAATTCTGCCAATCCATGAGCATGGAATATTTTTCCATCTCTTTGTGTCTTCCTCAATTTCTTTCAGAAGAATTCTATAGTTTTTAGGGTATAGATCCTTTACCTCTTTGGTTAGGTTTATTCCTAGGTATCCTATACTTGCCATCAGGGAAATACAAATCAAAACCACAATGAGATACCACCTCACACCAGTGAGAATGGGGAAAATTAACAAGGCAGGAAACCACAAATGTTGGAGAGGATGCAGGAGAAAAGGGAACCCTCTTACACTGTTGGTGGGAATGTGAACTGGTGCAGCCACTCTGGAAAACTGTGTGGCGGTTCCTCAAAGAGTTAAAAATAGACCTGCCCTACGACCCAGCAATTGCACTGTTGGGGATTTACCTCAAAGATTCAGATGCAATGAAACGCCAGGACACCTGCACCCCGATGTTTCTAGCAGCAATGTCCACAATAGCCAAACTGTGGAAGGAGCCTTCGATGGTGTCCATTGAAAGATGAATGGATAAAGAAGATGTGGTCTATGTATAAAATGGATTATTACTCAGCCATTAGAAACGACAAATACCCACCATTTGCTTCAACGTGGATGGAACTGGAGGGTATTATGCTGAGTGAAGTAAGTCAATCGGAGAAGGACAAACATTGTATGTTCTCATTCATTTGGGGAATATAAATAATAGTGAAAGGGAATAGAAGGGAAGGGAGAAGAAATGTGTGGGAAATATCAGAAAGGGAGACAGAACATAAAGTATCCAAACTCTGGGAAACGAATTAGGGGTGGTGGAAGGGGAGGAGGGCGGGGGGTGGGGGTGAATGGGTGACGGGCACTGAGGTGGACACTTGACGGGATGAGCACTGGGTGTTATTCTGTATGTTGGTAAATTGAACACCAATAAAAATTATTTTATTAAAAATAAATAAATAAATAAATAAATAAATAATAAATAAATAAATAAAATAAAATAAAATAATAAAAATTTTTGGTTGTTATACCATCCTTGTATCTCTGGATAATTTCCATTTGATCATGATATATGATCCTTTTAATGTATTGTTGAATTGAATTTACTGATAATTTGTTGAGGATGATTTTTTTTAATCTTTATTAATCAGGGATACTGATTTGTAATTTCCTCATATAGTACTTGTCTGGTTTTGGTAACAGGGTAAGGCTGGGCTTGTAAAATGAGTTTCTAAGTGTTTCCTCCCCAAATTCTACTTTTTGAAGGAATAAAGAAAGATTGGTATTGGTTCTATAAATGTTTGATTGGATTCACCAGCAAAACCATCTGATTCTGTACTTTTGTTTGTTGGGAGGTTTTATAAAGACATCTTGAAAGATCTTAACTACTCTTCTAAGTATGATAATAAACTAGAGATTAAGAGATGGTATGCCAGGCAGGCTAAAACATAATTGAACCTAAGTAATATGAATTTGTTCTAAATATCATGGTTTAGTGACTTTCTTTACAATGCCAGGCAACATCAGAGAGGAAGCAAAGGTTTATCTGGTTTATCATGATGTTGATTTTATTTTCTATATTATTAAAAATAGGAATCAGGCAAGTAGATCATCATGGATGGAAGATGTTTCAAATCCTAGCAAGAGAACAGTTGACATACTCTTTCATAGATTTCCATGTATAAAAAACTTAAAGTGAATTCAGATGATAAGCATGTTGTGTGGAGGAGGTTGGATCAGAAAAAAAATAGGTAAAGTCAAAGGTTTTACAGGTTCCAGTAGAAGGAAGGACAATGATAAGAGAAAGTAAGGGATGGAAAGAGGTAAAATAAAAATAGTGGAATACAATAGAAAAAATGTCAATGGAGAGCATTAACACTGACTATTAAAATTTTGTGATTAATAAGTGCTATTGGGGAATTTCCTGTAGTAAATTATGAAAAAAAAAATTATGGGTCCAAAAATCATGTAGCTTAGTTGAGCATTGATTATAGCTAACTAAATTATACAAATGGTATTTCATAGAAGATAAACCTAATAAAACATCCATATCAAGATAGGATTATAAACAGATAAGTAGATTTGAATTATGAGAAAAGACATAGAAGGCTTACAAACTAAATGAATTAGTTTGTTGATGGTTTCCTTTGCTGCACAAAAGCTTTTTATTTTTGTGTACTTCCAGCAGTTTATTTACCAATCATTGTTTTCAATCATGACTATTTCAGTAAGAAGTCTTAATGTTAACTATACACATAAAGTAGGACACTTAAAACACAATTTATGATAAATTCAAGATTAGTCAAAAAAGATACTCCAGTATTGTTTTCCCATAGTTATCAGATAGATGTATGTAGTTTATGCATATAGGGAGAAATAGATTTATAGATTTGAGGCAGAGGCCAGATAGAAGATGGAAAAGATTCAGAAGTTGTTTAACTTCCATTCTCCACCTGAAGGTACCTTAAGATTTCCCACAGTAGTCTCACTTTCAGTCTCTTCATCTTGGCCAACAAGTTTACTCAACCTACAATCTCCTGGTAGAAGAGGAAAGCAAGATTTGACAATGATTAACTATATAGACTCTCTATTGTAGAACAAATGGATAAGAGTGTATATGATATATTTTCAGGAATATTCAGGGTCTGTTGAAGAGATGAGTGAATAAACAAATGAATAGAAGGTAATATAAGGTAAAGATTGTCTTAAAGCAGGATCTATGAAGGATAAACCAGCAAAAGATAGTTAAGTCAGCATAAGATAGTTAAATCATTCCAAAGAATGGGAACAAAAATGGGGAACGATCAATGGAAAAAAATATATGTGAATGTGTGCACTTTTCTACTACCAATTCTCCATGAGAAATGTGAAATAATGTAATTATTACAAAAGGTATCTAGAGATTATTTCCTTTCTTTCTTTGAAATATTAGCCAACAAGAATTTTTTTTCCTCCATGGATTTTATGATACTTTTAAACAAAGGCACATTAAAGAACATAATATCTACACACACATAGATGCATCTGTACATATGTATGTATAAACATTTATATATATTCATTTATTCATATATCCATATACTTTATATGTTTATTCATTTGTTTAGTTTTCTCTTAGTATATAATCATGAACATATATTTGTTAACAAAAATGTAGGTAAGATGACTTATCAGACAAAATTTCTTCTGAAAAAAGTTTTTAAAATATACTTAAAAGTGTATTTTTTATAATGTACTGATAATTAATACATATAGCTTATAGAATAACTCTTCATGTTCTAGACACATGAAAAACTAAAAGGAAATATATTATTTAGATAATAGTAATTTGGAGATGTTGAAGAATATAGATTCATAGTTAAATAGACTTATCTTAAGATACATTTGTAAGGAAACATTTTTAGAGCAGGAAAACAGGGTCATGTGAATATTATTACAGAACCATATTTATTTTTATTTTAAAAATTATTTTTTATTTAATCTAAATTCAACTTACCAACATATAGTGTATAACATCCAGTGCTCATCACATCACATGCCCTCTTTAATAAACATTTATTTTTCTAATGTTTATTTTTCTTTTCTTCCTCTGGTGTTAGGGAACTTATATAGACTACAAGTGGATGTGCTAAGTCTTTCTTGGCAAAAGAAGAGCATATCAGAATGCAAATTCTCTGGAAATCCTCTAAGGAAACATGTCAGGTTTCTTTTGCATGCATATAGAATTATCTCCTAGAGAGTTAAAGAGAACAGGAAAAAGGAGGACAAGAGCTTGCATGTAATATTTGCTTAAATCTCATTACATAGACTTTGAGTTTTCAGTTTTCCCAGTAGAAACTATTATTCGTTTCAAGTTCAAATATCTAGCTCAAAATTATAAAATTTTCTGGCACTTTTATTAAAAATCCAGGTGTGCTATAACAGTCATAACTAGAGACTGCAGCATCTTAAAGGCTTTATATTCCTGGGATTCCAAATTCTTTTAAAAGAATACATATGAATCACTTTCTTGGATTTAACATTATTTCTAAAATCAGTACAAGGAAGAGGAGCTTTATTCCTGTTTCATAAATTTCATACAACGGTGTAGTATTATGACTCCTCAGTTTTCTCTGACATATTAAAATATTTTCTTATTTGTCAAATACGTAGAGTGGGTAGGGTCTTCTTACCTAGCTCAAGTCTTGTTTCAATGGTATAGATAACCAACATGATATTCACTTCTGTTGAATGTGAATTCATATTGTTCACTTTTATAAAGTCTGATTTAGCATACCCAATGAACAAATATTGCTCACTGGAACATGTGGGTAAAGACTACTTAGAGAAAATCTAGAAGTAAAATTATTTAGAAGTACAATTTTCATAATTTGTCAATATTAAATCTGTAGAGCCTAAAAAATATTGTCCCTTAATGGACCACTGAAATGAAAGCCAACTTATTTGGAGCAAATTAGTTTGGAGAGGTTGAGGCCTCAAATTTTAATTGAATGTAAATAGCACACTCAGTATGCAAGGCACCATCATTTGAACAATCTCAAAAAAGATTAAAAGAAGTCTCTCTGTTCAGGAAATAGCACATTAAAAAGCTGTGTATAGCCTAGTTATGTCAGTAAACCATATTATGTGTGTTAGCAGACCACCTTAGTGGATGAGATGTATTATAATCAGGATGTTTATCATACATAATTACTGAACAGGAGCTATATTATATGGCACTGACAAACATGGATCTGTAGTTCTAGATTTATGTCCTTTTAGGTTCCTGAGCAGAGATTGTTATGTATAAACCAGCAGAAGCAGATGGACTGCTCTCCAGAGTACAATAGAGCAATGTAGGATTTTACAGAAGTGTTTCCTCTAGCAAAACCACAGAATATAGATGGCTAGTGAGACAAGTACCACAACTGACCAAAAAGAACTATTGGTCACACTTAAAATTTAATGGTTGTATATATCAAACCTTATATATAAGCAGGATGATTATGAAAAAAAAGGGGGAGGAGAAGGAGAGAGAGCAAGCATACTTCTTGTTTAAAGAGTTGCAACAAACTTGGCTTTATCAAATAAAAATTGAAAGCATAGACTCTAAAGCCACTTTTTAATAGATGTGTAACTTTGGGCATATTTGTTTACCTCTCATCATTTCCTCTTCCAAGAAATAGAGACAACAACTGCACTGTTTATAGAGTTGCTATAAGGATAAAATGAGATGAGGGTGAAAAATAATCTCCATGCATGTGTTGGCTGTAATTATTATTCTGCTTTTATTGATGAGGGAAAATCTCAGAGATTTTAAGAGCCTTGCCCAACATTTCCCAACTAACAAGTAATGGAGTAAATAACAGATAATAAGTGCCTCAATTATTTGTTGCTGCATAACATCCTAACATTTAGTGACTTAAGAACAATGTATAATTTATCACAATTCTATTGGTTGACCGAATGGTTTTCCAGCTGATCTTATTTGGGCTCACTCTGGAACTGCATTTCCCTTATGTGTCAGCTGGGCACTTGACACAACCAGAATAGTTGAAATGACCGGGCCTTTCTTCCCAATATTTTCATCCATTTTTTCCCCCCAGGACTTCAATTCAGAAGCCACCAGTCTACAAAAACCATATTACAGGTCTATTTGCCTTACCTTTACTGATATCACATTGACCAAATCACATCATTTGGGACTACCCAAGAGTATAGACACCAAAGGTATTATTTATTGGTGGCCATCATAAAATCAATTATCCGCATCTATGGATATGAAAATCCTTTGATTTTTTATGTGCTATTTTATTTATTACCTTTAGATGAGGACATTTGTAAAATAAAATAATTATGTATTTTATTAAAATGAAGAACCTCTGTGTATTTGTGTGTGAAGGTGTGTGTGTGTGTGCATGCATGTACACAAATGCTTACATGTGGGGATATGGCTGAAAATTCTTGAAACATACTGACACAATGATCTACAATTTAATTGGAAAAATCTTCATGATGTTCCAAAAATTTGTGGCAGTCAAGTAATAATAAAGTTGTTAAATAGGAATTTATTCATAAAATAGGCACATGGTTATTGAATCTTGCCTGTGTCACACAAACCCACTAATCGATAACCTAGTGGTGAGTATTTGGTGACAAGAGTATGTATGTAAGACAATGGACATTAGTTATTGAATGCTTTAGCCTTCTGGAAATGTAATTATCAGATAATGTATATATCTTTGTAAAATGTGCCTGTGATGATTATATACATACATTTCAAGTGAATTCACATTTTTTATAATACTCCTTCATTTCCTTATCTTTAAAATGCAGATAGTATTTATAATACTAATTTCTTTTTTATTTTTAGAATTAAAGATGACACCACCTTTATATAAAGTATCTGTCATAATTCTTGGGGCCCTTAATAGGCACTAAATAAATCTAGTAATTGCTCCTCTGTTTTGCTACTGCTAATGCTGTTCATCCTCCTCCTTAACCCCTGGTCTCTCTCCTTGCCTTCCTTCCTTCCTCTCTCCCTCTCAGCCTCCTCCTTGCCTTCCTGACTTCCAACTTTCTTACTTTCCTATCTTCTTTCCTTCCTTCTTTTCTTCTTAAATTTTAATAGTCTTTAGCTATGCACCATTTTAAATATTTATTTAGAATTATATAACAATATTTGCCTTTATGGCTTTGGGTTATAACATGTTTAGTACATTTATAGCCATAAACCAATTTTTTTTAATTCTTCATATTTTCTTCCAATAGTATATAGTTTTTGAAAGTGTGTATACTTTAAATCCACCATAATTTTTTTTAAGATTTATTTATTTGAGACAGCAAGAAGTAGAGCATGAGTGAGTGAAGACAGGGAGAGTATGAGTGGGGGAGCAGAGGGAGAGGGAGAAAGACCTCCTAGGACCCTTGGATCATCATGATCTGCCTGCAAGGCAGGTATTTAACTGACTGATCCCCCAGTTGCCCCATAAATCCATCATATAGTTGTTTAAGATTTTATTTTTGTCAGAGAGAGCACAAGCAAGGGGGAGCAGCAGGCAGAGAGAGAAGCAGGTTCCCTGCCGAGCAAGGACCTTGATGCTGGACTTGATCCCAGGACTCTGGGAGTGTCTCTGAAGGCAGACACCTAACTGACTGAGCCATCCAGGCATACCAATCCACCATAATTTTTATGCATGTTTAGGCATGTTTTTGTTATAAAGTCAAGCTCTAAATGAATATATATACATATATAGAGAGAAATATATATAGATATATAGATGATATATATACACACACACATACACACATATGTTATGCCAAGTATATATATATAAATATGTATGTTTAGCCAATTATCATACAATAACTAATTTAATATCATCCTTACCATAGGCTGCATTATCATTTATACCTGCTTTTCTGTCTAGACCATTAATGCATTTTTCTATTCCTTAAACCAAAAGCATACATTTTTAATTACTGGAACTTTTTCATGCTGTGACATCTGGTAGGGTATGTTTATTTTCTCTTACTTGAAATACTTATTGTTTTTAATACTTATTATTTTTGTATATTTTATTTAACAAGTGAAATTTAAAATAATTTGATTCTTTTCTATTGATTTTTTTCTGGAATTGTTCTCATCTTCTAGAATTTTTAGACAAATGTTGAATTTTCTGACTCCTCAATTTTATATAACCCTTTTATTATGATTTTTTTATACCTTTGGGTCCCTTCCTTAATTGTATCTTTTGTATCATATATTCAACCTTCATGTATTTGTATTTTATTACATAATACTCTATGGATGAAAAATGCCAGAAATCATATTTTAATTTTATAAACTTTCTTATTCTTGATTTCTCTTATGCATAACTGACTTCTCTTTTTTCCTTTTTTATCCTAAGTATTTCTAAGAATACTAAATGAAATGCCTTTTTTAAGGTATTTTCTTTGTCCTAATTTTGTATGCATTATATTTATTTATTTTTTATTTTTTTTGTATGCATTATATTTAGATTAGTTATTTTGTCGTTTTATCTTGATCCTTTTCTTTCAGATTCTTTACCTATCAATGATGTCTACTAATCCTTAACTGGTAATTCATATTTATTAATGGGAAATGGGTAATTTTTCAAAGGTAGTTAATATCATTAATAATAATGGCTAACATTTGCATTGCTCTCCTATTTATAAGGCATTTCATAAATGGTTAGTTTATTTAATATTATCAAAAATCATAGAAGGTTGGCATGTTATCGTCACCTACTTTTACATTAGGAAAATTATCCAGAAAGTGTCAGTACCTGCCAAAGGCCATGTAACTGTTAAACAGCAGATCATAGATTTGAATAGATGCACCTGGCTTTCAATTTGATCTTAACCACTTGACTAATCTTTTCTGTAATTATTTTTATCTATTTCTTAAACAGAGTGCCAACTAGCCAGCTGTCCTGTAGGATTACTGTTTAGAAATCATACAAGCAGATGGGAATTCCCAACTGTATTGTGACTATGAAAAGCTTTAATCTGGAAGTGAAGTAGCTTTCTCTGTTTTGCCACTGGAATTAGTTACTTTTTTTCCCCTTTTTTCTTATGTACAAATTCTTTCTTTATACCCAAGTTTGAATATTTTGACTGGGATCTGCCTCAGTGTTTGATCTCATCACCCATGAGATCATGATGGTGGGAGCATCGTGCGTTGGTTAGTTGAGTAATTTTATATTATTTAAGTCTCCTACTTTTCTGATTCATATTATGCATGGTTTTCCCTCCATTTCTTAAATAGGATAATAAAATTTCCAACTGTCATTGAATTGTCTATTATTCTGTCATCCTTTGTCTTATGTATTGGGGGGACTATTGTTAGGTGCATACATCTTCTATAATTATAACATTTTTCTGATGGATTATTTTATCATTATAAAATGTCCCTCTGGGATGTCTGGGTGGCTCAGTGGTTGAGCTTCTGCCTTTGGCTCAGATCGTGATCCTGGGGTCCTGAGACTGAGTCCTGCATCAGGCTCCCCATAGGGAGACTGCTTCTCCCCATCCTGAGACTTTGCCTCTCTCTCTGTCTCATGATTAAACAAATGAAATCTTAAATGAATAAATGAATAAAATGTCCTCTGTCTTTAAAATAATTTTTGTCTCAAAGTCTATTTCTTTCTGATAGTAATGTAGCCCATCGCACCTCTCTTTTGGCTATTGTTTGTGTAGGCAAATATTATTTTTATTATTATATTTTTACCCTTTCTGTGTATTTGAATCTGTAGTATGTAAACAGACAGCATATAATTGAATAATGTTTTGGTTTCTTTTAAAAATCTATGCTGCCAATCTCTGACTTTTGTTTAGAATATTTAATCTATTTGCATTTTATATAGATAGATATGAGAGGATTTACATCTGTCATTTTGCTATTTGTTCTTTTTATTAAAATAGATACTTTCCAGTATGCCATTTTAAATCTTTTTCCCCTTTTATTATGTATTTTAAGTTATTTGCTTATAAGTCAATCTGGGAATTACAATTAGCATCTTATCCTAAAACAGTGAAGTTCACATTTATACTCACTTAATTTGAATAGTACACAATAGATTTGCTGCAATATAAGTCTATTATACCCCACTTATTTGTGCTGTTTTTGCTATAGCACCACCTAATATTTTTATACTAATACCTACACAAGATAAATTTTATATTTTTCTTTATGTAATCATCTTTCAAATCAAATAGGACTAGAAAATATTTATTAAAAAACACTTAAAGTAAAAAGCAGAACAAATATAAATATCAACAACTCTGTCAAAGAAGTGAAATCATAGAGCAAACTGCCACTCCCAAAACTGGAAAGACAGAAAATCAGATACAGAAAATCATGTTTCCTGAAGCATAAACCCATGAGAAGGGACATCCACGAGAATTAGAGCCAGAATAGGAAAATATGAACTGTAGTTGTGCTGGAGGCTGAGTGTAGACAAGTCTAAGGTAAAAACTTTAGGACAATCCAGTGTTACAGAGGCCCTCACACTTTTGGGGATTTTACCTCCAGAAACTACCAATTGCTAATGGTGAATATTAAAGAAAAATCCCCTTATGCTTTGGCAGTGGGCAGGGGAAATTAACCAACTTAAATATGCCAGAACATTCTCTTCCCAACAATGCCTTCCCTCAGGAGAAACTATTTACCAGAACCTAACCTGCTATGGTTATATCACAACCTGACCTATCCAGGGGAAGAGAAAAACCCAACTCCAAATCCCTGTAGCCTTGCATGTGAGGAAAGAAAAATACAGAATTATAGGTCTCTCCAAGAATCCTAAACCACCTATAAGGTGGAGAGGAAATTGAGAACTAGTGAACTTCACAGACCAGATACACAGACTCACCAAGCCTAAGCCTTAATCATAATACTATCAAATAGTTTCCTTCCCCCATACTGTATTACTAAAAGCACATTTATTTCAGTTTCTTTTATCCAGTTCATCATTTGGCTTTTCAACAAAAAAATGTATAATAACAGGTAAAAATACAGTTTGAAGAGACTGAACAAGCACCAGAGCCAGAGTCAGATATGTTGGAATTATTACCAGGAATGTTTTTAACCTATTAATACACCAACAGCCATAATGAAAAAGTCAAGAGTCAACAAGAAAAGGTGGATAATGTAAGCAGAAAGATAGAAATTCAAAGAAAGAATAAAAAAAATTCTAGGGTTAAAAATACTGTAACAGGAATGAAAATGGGCTTCTAAGTAGATTGGACATGGGTGAAGAATGAACCTCTGAGCTTACAGATTTGTTAATAGAAACTACCAAATCTTAAAAGCAAACTTTAAAAGACTGGGAGGAAAAAACAAAATAGAATATCCCAAGACTGTGGGATAACTATTGATCACATCAATAGATATAGAAAATGCTCATTTGTGATAAAAACTCTCAGCAAACTAGGAATAAAGATCTTCCTCAATTTGGTAACCAACCAAAAAGCAACCTTACAGCTAACATTGTATTTAATGGCAAGAAATTTGAAACTTTTGCACAAAAATCAGGAATAGGCAAAGACATCTTCTCTCACAATTTTTTCCAGTACTGCCCTAGAAATCTTAGTTAATGAAATAACTAAGTAAATAAAAGATATGCAGATTAAGAGAAATACAACTCTCTGTTTGCAGATCACATGATGGTTTACATGGAATATCCAAAAGGGTGAACAATCAACAATAACAGCAACAAAATCCCTGCTGAAACTAATGAGTGATTGTAGCAAGACTGTAAGATGTAAAGCCAATGTTAAAAAATCAGTCCCTTTCCTGTATACCAGCAATGAATGATTGGAATTGGAAATTACACAGTACCATTTGCATTAGCACTCCCCAAAATGAAATACTTAAGCATAAAAATCTAACAATATATGTTCATGATCTATGTGAAGAGAACTGAAATACTCTAATCATTGAAATAAATAAGAACTGTGCAAAATCATGTGACTGACATTACTTAACATTGACATTCTGTAAGGCTCCAGTAATCAAGACGGTGTGCTACAGGTGAAAAACAGACAAATCAATCAGGAACAAAATAGAGAACACTGAAATAGGCCCACATAAATATAGGCAACTGATCTTTAACAAAGGACCAATAGCAATACAAAGGGAAAAAACAGTCTTTTCAACAAATGGTGCTGAAACTAAATATCTACATGCAAAACACTGAATCTAGACACAAATATTGGCCCTTCAAAACAATTAACTCAGAATGGATCACAGACCTAAAGATAAAATGCAAAATTGTAAAACTCAGAAAATAAAAATAAAATAGGAGAAATTCTGGATACCTTGTATGGGAATGCCTTTTTATTTTTTTTTAATTTTTATTTATTTATGATAGTCACAGAGAGAGAGAGAGAGAGAGAGGCAGAGACACAGGCAGAGGGAGAAGCAGGCTCCATGCACCGGGAGCCCGATGTGGGATTCGATCCCGGGTCTCCAGGATCGCGCCCTGGGCCAAAGGCAGGCGCCAAACCGCTGTGCCACCCAGGGATCCCGGGAATGCCTTTTTAGATACAATACCAATCTCTGAAGTAAAGAATTGATGAGCTAGACCTCATTTAAATTAAAAACTTGTGTTCTATAAAAGCATCAAATGAATGAGAAGATAGGAGCCACAGACTAGGGCAAAATATTTCCTGATAAAAATATGTTATATGAAATATGAAAAAGAACTCCTAAAATTACCAGTAAAAATGAACAGCCTGATTAAAAAATGAGCAAAACATCTGGAGTTTTAATAGGGATTGCATTAAATCTATAGAATCTTTGGAGTAGTAAGGCAATCTGAGCAATCCATGAGCATAAATATCTTTCCATTTATTTGTTCTTTTGAAATTTCTTTCATTAATGTCTTATACTTTTCAATGTATAGTTCCTTCATGTCCTTGGTTAAATATATTCTTAAATTCTTCTTTTTTAAAGATTTTTTTTTTTCATTTATTTCAGAGAGAGGGAAAAAGAGAGTGCAGACATGAAAGGGGGAGGGGCAGAGGGAGAAGCAGACTCCCTGCTGAACATGGAGCCCAACATGGGACTTGTTCCCAGGACTCTGGGATCATGACCTGAGCTGAAGGCAGACACTTAACTGTCTGAGCCACCCAGGGCCCCTCCTATTTTCTTTTCTTTCTTTCTTTCTTTTTTTTTTTTTTTTCTTTTTTACTCAGTTGTAAACGGGATTGTTTTCTTAATTTCTCTGATAGTTGTTATTGGTGTGTAGAAATGCAATGGTTTTTCATATATTGATATTTTATTCTGAAAATATACTGAATTTGTTGATGAATTCTAAGGCTCTTTGCTGGAGTCTTAAGGGTTTTCTATATATAATATTATGTCACATGCAAATAGTGACAGTTTTACTTTTTCTTTTCCAATTAGGATGTCTTTTATTCCTTTAATTGACTGATTGATTGATTGCCTAATTGCTCTGGCTAGGCCTTCTGATACTATGTTGAATCGAAGTCACAAGAGTGGGCATCCTTGTCTTGTTCCTGATCTTAGAGGAGAGTTTTTCAGCTTTTCATCATTGAGTGATGTTATCTGTGGGCTTGTTATAAATGACTCGTATTAAATTGAAGAACATTCCTTTTATACCCACTTTCTTGAGAATTATTGACATTAGTTTTTCTTTAAATATTTGGTATATTTCACCAGTGAAAGCCATTCATTCCACAATGAATACCTTGTCTTGGACTTTGTTAATTGGAATGTTTTGATTACTGATTTGATCTTTTTACTAGGAATTTGTCTAATTTTCTATTCGTGATTCAATCTTTGTGGTTATATGTTTCTATGACTTTTCCATTTCTTTTAGGCTATCTAATTTGCTGATATGTAATTGTTCATAGTAGTCTCATAATTTTCTATATCATTTATTTTTGAAAAATAGTTTTATTGGCTACAGATTATTTGTCAACAATTTGCTTCTTTCATCTCTTTGAATAGATAGGCTTAAAAATGATCTCTCAGAAGATATTCATGACAAATCCTTGGAACCAATAAATATTACCTTGGAAAAAGAAAATTTTCACATGAGCTAATTAAGCTAATGATCTTGGAAATGAGATCATTCTGCATTATCTAGGTGGTCCATAAATCTAATGACAGTTGTGTTTTAAGAGATACAGGAGAAGTATTAGATAGAAAATGAGGAAGATTTATGAACACAGTTCAGATATTAGATCCATGCCACCCAAGTAATGCAAATAGACATCAGAAGCTTGAAGAAGCAAATGACAGATTTTCTCCTAAACCACAAATAGAATACATTGGCAATATATTGATTTGGCTTTGGCCCCAGGATGAAAGAATAAATTTAGTCATGTTAAGTTATGTTTTGTTATGAAGCTTAAGGATACTTGTTTCACAGGTATCTGAGGCACTGTTCATTTTTCTTCATTCTTAGTTTTCATACTGGATAGTATCAATTGCCCATCTACAAATTGGCTGATTCTTTCCTTCTTCCTTTCTTCTTTCTCTCTTCCTTCCTTCATTCCTTCCTTCTTCCCTCCCTCCTTCCCTTCCTCTCTTCCTTCCTTCTTTCCTTCCTCATTCCTTTCCTTGAATTTGCTGCTGAGGCTGCTAATTCCTTCTTTTTTTTTTTTTTAATTTCAGTATTGTGATTTTCAACTTTAGAAATTTTTCAGTTTTTCTATCTCTTTTGATATTCACCATTTGGTGAGTCAGCATTACCATATTTTCTTTTAATTCTTTACATATGGTTTTCTTTTTTGTTCTTTGAACATATTTACAATGCTCCCTTAAAATCCTATCTAGTAAGTTCAACATCTGGGCTCATTGGATACAATGTCTGTGAAATCATTTTCTTCTTGTGTAGGAGCCAAACATTTTTGTTTGTTTCCATTCTCATAATTTTTGTAGAACATTGGTCATTTTAAATGCTGTAATGTGCAACTTGAAATCAGATTCCCCTCTCCTTAGGATTTCCTCATGTCATCGACATTACCACTAGTTTGCACAGTGACTCTCCTGGATTAATTCTATAAGCCTGTGTTCTCTGTCATGAGTGAGCACAGAAATCTATGCCCAATTAGCTCATTGGTTGGCTAACAGTTTTTCTTAAATTCCTTGAGCCATTAAGACTCCCAGCCTTTGATAAGGATTTCTGCATGTGTGTTGTGGTAAATATTAGATGATATGGCAAGTACTTTATACTCTTAGTTTCACTTTCTATGTATGCAGAGTTTCAAGATCAGTCAGAGATAAGAGATTAGGACCTTCTTGGGACTTTCCTAGGCATGTACACAGACCAGTTTATGATCGTAAATTTGTAGATTCCCAGGAATATGTTAATATTTTCAAAACTACCTATGGATTTCACATTCTCCACATTTTCTTTTTAAGATTTCTGGCTGCCTCTTGTTTGTACTATATAATATAGCCACCTCAGGCAGCCATGGTATAAAGCAATTACTGCTGATTGTTTTTGACACATACTGTCACTAAATAAGGTCTGAGTCAAATCAAAGACAAGTGCTATGAATGTAGCTTTAGTAGGAATAGTCTAGCAAGGTGAATAGTGACAATTCTCTGAGGAGATTTTTGAGAGACCACAGACCATTTTCTCTCCCAGTGGCAGCTAGCCTCCTGATTTGTCACAGCTATCGTTGTTGTAAAGTTGCTGTTTTTTAAGTCTACCATGGTGTGAGGGAGTAGGAAATTGTAATAAGAAATGTAAATGATTACCAAGATTTAGCTGTCTTTTGGGGGAAAACAAACAAACAACAACAAAAAGTACTCCTCAAATTGTTGTGAGCTGTGGTTATTTGCAGGGTTCCAAAACATTTGATTTTGACAATGTTTGCCAGTATTTGAAAACTTTGAATGGAGAATTAGAAAGCCTTATTCTGATGTTCTGGAAGTTCCTCCAAAAAAGTCCTTTTGTGTTTTTTGTAATATTTGAGTCCAATGTTGTTCTCTAGTTTCTGTTTAGAAGTATACAATCCTCTCTAAGAGTTCAATTCCTCCTCCTCCTCCTCTTCCTCTTCCTCCTCCTTCTTTTCTTCTTCTTCTTCTTCTTCTTCTTCTTATTATTATTATTATTATTATTATTACAAATTTCTTCAATCTGATTTACGCATTACTCTGATGCTTTCACTTTCTACTTTCCAGAAATGGCATACATCCCCTTTAATTAATGGTATCTCTGTGTTTTAGCAATTATTTTGCTTACAGGCACACACATTTATTTAAATTTATTTTCTCTCATTTAATGGGGTTATGAGAAATGGAATCACACATGGGTATTGGTCTACTACCTTGAAGTAGACCTCACATTCATTACTTATATTAATTTATAAGATTCATTTATGTATAGATTGATAATGAACATGATCCTATCATCTAATAAATATCACACTAAAGGCTCTATTTAAATTTTTTTTTTCATTTTTGAGTATTCTTCTTGTTTGTACATACTTGTACAAAAAATACTTATGTTTAGGGTTCTTTAGTTTGAATAATTAAACACCAAAAGGAGAATTAATAGACAAATCTTAGAAAGAAAAGGAGAGACTCTTGGTTTAGAAGTATTTGCTGTGCTCCATGAGTTAAAGTCTGGAGTTTATGTCATTAATAGAAATGCCACTGTAAGTTGAGCATTACTCTTATTAATTTTTTTTTTTAGATTTTATTTATTTATTTGAGGGAGAGAGAGCACAAGCTGGAGGGTGAGGGGCAGAGAGAGAAGCAGGCTCCCTACTGAGGAGAGAGTCTAATGCAAGGCTGGATCTCAGCACCCTGAGATTATGACCTGAGTCAAAGGCAGATGTTAAATTGACTGAGCCACCTAGAAACCTCAAGCATTACTCTATTGAAGCTGATAAGTATTTAAAATATATAAATTCCTTTCCTCCAGTGTATTTGTTAAGTATGTATAAAATGAAAGGTATACACACTCATTGATGAAAAGAATATTATCATCTGATGAAAAATCAGCAGGTAGCCAAGTAATGTCTAAATATGAATATTGAGGTATTTTACACCTCAATAAATTTATTTATATGAAAAATTTATATGAAAAAAATCTACCATCTATATGATATGTTTTTACCTGAATAAAAACATAATTTTTCCTCATGAGATTCCAATACATTTCAACTATAATTACACGTCATTACCAGTCACTTTTGCCTCTCTTTTTATTATTAATTTCACTTCTGAGGACTATAATTCATAAGTAATAATTGAGGATAAGATGCTTATTAAGATTAGAGTTAACACTATCATTTTGATCTATTTCCATGAAATACATACAAAAGCTTTTGGTTTCCAAACAGCTTGGAATTGTGGAGTTCTGAATTATGCAAAGATAAATGCTCATACTTTAACCATAACCAGAGTATGTGCTTTATTCATGAGTATGAAGCAATCTTTATTTTAAGAAATTAGTTTTCTTGAAGGGACAGATAATCAGCATTGCTACAATGAACTATAAGTATGATTCTATATTTCTTTTCATAAATCTTTCTCCTTACAACATTTGAGTACTGGCTTTAAGAATACGATAAATGATGTATGTCTGTTGTTTGTATTATCTCTGAGTTGTGTGGGTGTTAGATCATCAGATCTTTCTTCCATAATCTTCATCTTCTCATATTACCTTCTCATCTTCTTCATCTACCTCATTATTAATATATATTATTATTATTAATCTTCATCTTCTCATTATTACCTTCTCATTATTACTTCTCATTATTGCCTTACTCTGTTCACACAAAGATATATCCTTCTTACTATAAATCTTCATTCTTAAGCCCTTGAATCCAATCAAATCCTTAGAAAACATGTATTGTTCTCATGAGTATGTTAAGTACTAAAGGAGCTTGAAAAACAGGAGAAAGTTAAGTTAGTATGTGTCCTTAAAAGATAGGAATATGGAAGAATGCCCATTACCAACTACAAAGAAGAAGCTATCAAATTTAATTTGATAAGCTTTCCATTTCATGTTCTTAATAGAGTTAAGCATCCCACAGATGAACCAAAAAAAAAAGGTGCCATACTGCATTATTGAAACAATTCTCATCATCTTTTAGGAATCTTGCTGATGAACCACCAATAGTTATTAATTTAAGAGAGCAGAGAAGCCCAGACTTACTAAAACATTATATTCAACTAATTACCCAGTAGCCTGCAGGAGTAGCACAATTAAATCCAAATATCAGACATTCCAAAGAACATTGAATTAGTTACAGATACAACAATAACCATTTCTTCATCTAGAAGAATGGTGAAATAATTATAAGGAGGAAGCATTCCCTTAAGGATATAGAAAAGACCTGAAACTTAGGCTAGGTGTATTTTGAGAGGAAAGATAGGACACCTCAGATTGTAAAGGGGCTTCCTGTTTGGGGTATAGAATACCACTGCATGCTGGCTAACAAATTTACTAAACATAACCCAAAGAAATTCAATAAACATTTTCACTTTCTCTCAAACACATGACAGTAGAAACTGTGAAATAAATTGACCCCAATGTGCAGTTGAATGTGAAACCCCTGGGAAGAATCCAGCCATGTGAATGGAAGGTACTTATGCCTGGCAATAGCTAGCCTAGATTATAGTTTTCTTTTCTTTTTTTTTTTTTTAAGATTTTATTTATTTATTCATGAGACACACACACACACACACACACACAGAGAGAGAGAGAGAGAGAGAGAGAAAGAGAGGCAGAGATACAGGCAGAGGCAGAGGGAGAAGCAGGCTCCGTGCACCGGGAGCCCGACGTGGGATTCGATCCCGGGTCTCCAGGATCGTGCCCTGGGCCAAAGGCAGGCGCTAAACCACTGCGCCACCCAGGGATCTCTTTTTTTTTTTTTTAAGAGATTATAGAGATTATAGTTTTCTAAGAAAGAAGACATTAGTATCAATTAGAAGGGGGGGGGGAAGCTTGAGGAAGATGAATCTTATTCTACCCATTTAATAATTAATTTTTTTCTTTCTATAAGGCTTTATTTTTAAAGATTTCTACAAGGAAAACAAATTGTGAAACTATAAAGTACTACTCTATGCATTTCAGTGTGAAGACTTCTCTGAATGCAATATCTCACAATATGCCGAACTTGCAAGACGGGGAAGGTTCTTTTGCTGATTACTTTGATATAAAAAGAAACTGAAGAGTAATTAGAATGCTAACAAAATCATCTTTCTCTCCTTTTTTCCCTATATCATTCATTTTCTAATTATTTTTTTATTATTTCTGCAAAAAATATTGTATGGGCTACAAAATAACAAGGCTTTAATTTTTAGTATATTTCTAGATTTAAAAAATCTATACCTCTCATGTATTTGCTTATTTTATATTCCCTTTTTCTATGCAATTCAAACTGCATGAGAGCCAAGACTTGTCTTTTTTGTTCCTTCTTTTATCAACACTGTTTAGACCAATACCTGGGACAAAGATTGAGCTCAGTAATTTTTAGTAGGTATGTTATTAGAACATTATTTGCAATGACTTTGCAAGTATTGATGTAGAACCAATAAGTTGAACTGTTCATATGGAGAAACAGGAAATCTTCCAATTTGTTATACAATCAAGCTACAATGAAATACACAAAAAATTAAAGGATTTTACTCCAGTTTTATCTGGTTGTCAAAATCTATATTTAATTTTAATATCCTATTAGTGTAAGTTGTCTTTGAGTGATACGATATTTTTTTCTTAATAAAATAACATGTTACCAAGATAAATAGGAAAATTAAATATTAGATATAGGGTAGGATGTTTTATAGCTTAGAGTCTGTTATAACCCTGATATTTCAAGATTACTTTGATTTCTTAATAAATGAGAGCCTTCCAGAGGGGGTTGGCCAATAAGTAATCACCTAGAACTAGGCACCATATAATTTGTTTTACAAACTGAGACAACTTTCAAAAATAAAATGAGATACTTTTAGTAAATAGACCAGAACAATTGGCATAACAGATACTATCTAGGGAAAACTGGGACTTTATTTCACACTATATAGAATGATGGCATTTAATCAATTACTATCAATTCTCAGAAAGAGCTGAAAAAATCCTAATGAGTCTGAAGATAAATAAATCTCTCTCTTTCCCTTACATCTCTCTCTCTCTCTCTCTCTCTCTCTCACACACACACACACACACACACACACACACACACATAGGGAGGGATGGAGGGACAGAGAGAGAGAGAGAGAGAGAGAGAGAGAGAGAGAGAAAGTCAGGGGTTTCCCATCTCTAGAAGGTCTTAGTAGGACACTGTGTTCTTCACAAACTGGGATCCATTTCACTGAAAAACTTCTACTTGTCCACTCTGCCAAGGACTTCACTATATGAGTTTGGGAAAATAACTCAGTGGAATTAGACTGTATAATCACAGAAGCAAGTTCACAATATTCAGAAAGATCTAGCAAATAAAATATTTCATTCAAAAAACATTGATAACCTAACAAAAAGCTGAAAGGATGAATACAAATTGCAACCAGATCCAGACAAAACAGTAGCAAATGGCAATGATAACTGCCTTGTAAATTTGTGACCAAGATAGGATTATCAGAATATTTGGTTTCTGTGTCTGGATTTACTTTTCTAGTCCCCAAAGAATTGATTTAAATTATGTGTACTAAAGTGGCTCTGCTTTTTATCTTTGAAATAACTGTGGATTGCATCTGTCCACTCTTTTTTTTTTTTTATAAATATTTTTTTTCTTTTTTTTTTTAATTTTTATTTATTTATGATAGTCACAGAGAGAGAGAGAGAGAGAGAGAGAGAGGCAGAGACACAGGCAGAGGGAGAAGCAGGCTCCATGCACCGGGAGCCCGACGTGGGACTCGATCCCGGGTCCCCAGGATCGCGCCCTGGGCCAAAGGCAGGCGCCAAACCGCTGCGCCACCCAGGGATCCCTCTTTATACATAACCCACTCTTTATACATAACCAACTTACTATCATGCTCCCAGGTCTGACAATTGTTTCTAATGCAGAATTGCAGTCATCTGGGTCACATTCATTTAGTCTTCTTCATGATATATTTAGAGGGTTTTTTTTTTTTTTTTTTTTGGAATGGGAAAAGAAAAAGATAAGCTCTTCTTTAAGAGTGATAGAAATCATGTGAAAAACTTCATGACCAAAATAAGGAAAGTGTCTTCCTGAGGATTAAGAACTCAGACTATGACCTGGGGATACTTGATATAAAATACTTAAGTGCTACTGACTCTAGTGTGAATTAACCAATTATGAAGGGAGTGAGGCTGATAACATGTGCTGGTCATGTCTTGATACATCAAAGAGTGCAGGAATTAGCTAAAAGATTGATCATAGAGATTGATTATGTTTGTAGGCATCTGCAAGTGTTCTTTCTTTTTTGCAAGTGTTCTTAAGTGAATGAACAGGTCTTCACAGTAAGTGTTGAACTATTTATAGATATATTCATATACAGGCAATATTTTCATATTTTTACCATTTTCTTGTGTTTGTTCCTGCTTTATACATATTCTGGCTTAAAACTGAATACATTCAATATTTAAAAAGTTATTTTTTAATGTAGCTCTTATTGTGTGAACATACTGCCTATATAGACATACAATGTTAAGATTTTCTTTTTTTTTTTAAGATTTTATTTATTCATGAGAGACAGAGAAAGGCAGAGACACAGGCAGAGGGAGAAGCAGGCTCCATGCAGGGAGCCCGACGTGGGACTTGATTTTGGGTCTCCAGGATCATGCCCTGGGCTGAAGGTGACACTAAACCGCTGAGCCACCCGGGCTGCTCAAGATTATTTTCAAAAAATATTGTGCATCAAGAGAAAAATAATGGAAAATAATACTCTGAGAAAACATCCAAGATGGTATCTGTGGTTGTTACTGGAATGAGTGATTATGGGTCATTTTCTCCCCTGCTGCTTCACACGTTGTATAGTATCTGAATAGTATATTCTTAAATAACGGAGATAATCAGAGAAAGGTAATCAGGAAGCCTAAAGAAGTTTGGAGAATTAAGTTAGCCTATAGTTACTGCTTTGAATATATTTTTTAAGATCCTTTAATGTCTTTTTTATTTTAAAATTTCAAAATGAAAGGCTTAGACTTGACTTTCTTCATAATAAATGATTTAAAAATTAACTTATAATAATGAGATATTTTATAAAATGTGTTTTTAAATAAGCAACAAATTATATATTCATATTGTGATTGTAGGAAAGAAGCAAAATAAAAATAGAGTCACAGGAACATATTTTACCTAACAGCAGGTCATATGAAACAACTACAGAATTCACAAATGCAAAACAAAATTAAAGCAACCAATCCTCTAAACAAAAATGGGAAATGTAAGAATGAAAAACTGAATATCACCCTGTTATATTTGACAGTAATTAATATTGACACACTAAAATCTGATTAAATATTCCAATATGAATGATTAGGGATAATTAAACTCTCTTTTATAAAGTCAGATGATAAATGTGGAATAGCTGAGATTCAAACCTAAGTGTTTCAAATGTATTACCACACCACCAGATTTGTCCTCTGTCCTCTACAATTACACGTATTAGAAATGGGCAGTGTGTCGATATAATATGGAGAGAATAACAGCAACGTTCAGTTGCAAAGTTTGATCAGACAAAACTAATAAATATTTATGTATTTAATCTCTACAGCTATATCCTAACTTATAAGAAATTATTATCTGTATAGCTACATATCAATATATAGCTCTCTATCTTTAGTTAATATAGATACTACTTGAACTTTAATTTTTTTAATAATAATTTATTTTTTATTGGTGTTCAATTTGCCAACATACAGAATAACACCCAGTGCTCATCCTGTCAAGTGCCCCTCTCAGTGCCCGCCACCCAGTCACCCTCACCCCCCGCCCACCTCCCCTTCCACCACCCCTAGTTCATTTCCCAGAGTTAGGAGTCTTCCATGTTCCGTCTCCCTTTCTGAACTTTTATAAAGAATTAAAATAGTTAATTCATTTCTTAATATTTTTATTTTCATATGAGTTCTAGAAAATATTCCCTCCCCCAATTATGTAGTAGACCCAATGACAAGAGAGATTTAGTCTTTAGATATTTTTGCGTCTGAACAAAACCTAGCACAGTGTGCTCTAGAAATGGGTCAACCAAAATAAGTGGCTATACACTATTGACTAGAGAAATAAAAAATATCAACACTTTAGAGATATGATAACAATTATCCAGATAATTTTAGATATCAGATTGTACATGGGGTTTTTAATTTATTTCAGTCAAATGTTTGTAAATTGTTATTACACATGAATAGTACTATCAAAATAAGTAGGAAGGTAAGGAACCCAAACCAGAATGAAAGAATAAAATTTCACTGAAATAGAAAATATATTTTATTTAATTATTTACTTAATTTTCATTTAGTTAATAGTTAGGTATCAGGAGATACTGCACCCATTAATGTAGTTTTAACAAGACAAAGCCCTTAACATTATGAAGGTCATGTTAATAGTTAAAGAAAACTTTCAATTGCTCTGATGTATATATCATTTATATATGTATGTAATTATATATATATGTTAATATATAAGTTGAATTCTATATTCATTTTTAAATAAAGTATAATTGACATATAACATAATTTCAGGTGAACAATGTAATGATGTGATATTTGTATATATTGCAAAATGATTTCTTTTTAAAGGGCTAGTTAATTCTGGTCACCACACATTCAGAGTAACAAATTTTTTATTCTTGCAATTGAAATTTTTAAAATCTCCTCTCCTAGCAACTTTCAAATATGCAGTACAGTGTTATTGTAGTCACCATGTTGTACATTACATCCCCAAGACTTTATTTTATAAATAGAAATTTGTACCTTTTAACCCACTTCACTCATTTTACACATCCTCACTATCTGCTTCTTGCAACCAACATTCTCTTCTCTATATCTATGAAAGCCAGTTTAAAATTAGTTTTTAGATTTCATGTACAAGTAAAATCATATTTGTCCTTCTCAGTTTTACTTATTTCAGTAAGTAATTTCAGTACAAGTACCGAAATTTCATGTACAAGTAAAATCATATTTGTCCTTCTCGGTCTTACTTATTTCATAATACTTTCAACATCCACCCTTGTTATCACAAATAACAGTATTTTCTTATTTTTTATGACTGCATTATATTCCATTGTATATATTTACCACATTTTCTTTATCCATTCACCCATCAGTGGACATTTAGATTGCTTCATAGTTTGACTATTTAAATAATGTTGCAATGAACATAGGGGTGTGTATATTGCTTTGAGTTATTGTTTTCATTTCCTTCAAATAAATTCTTGGAAGTGGAATTGCCAAGTCATGAGATAGTTTTATTTTTAATGTTTTTCAAGAACCTCGTACTGTTTTTCATGATGGCTGTACCAATTCACATTCCTATCAACAGAGCACAATGTTTTCTTTTCCCCATACCTTTGCCCACACTTGCTGTATCTTCTCTTTCTGATAATAGCCATTTTAACAGATATGGAAGGATATCCCATGGTAGTTTTAATTTGCATTTTCCTGATGATTAGTGATATTGAGTACCTTCTCCTGTATCTATTGGCCATCTGTATGTGTTCTTTGGAAAAATGTCTATATGGATCCTCTGCCATTTTTCAAAATTAGTTGTTTTTGTTTGTTTTGCTATTCAGTTGCATCAGTTCGCTGTGTATTTTAGATAAGAACCTCTTAACAGATTAGTGATTTGCAAATATTTTCTCCCATTTCATAGGTTGTCTTTTGATTTTGTTGATGATCTACTTTACTATGAGAAAGCTTCTTGATTTGATGAAGTCCCACTTGTTTATTTTTACTTTTGAAGTCTGATGCAAAAAAAAAAAATATATATATATATATATTCAGATTTTACATTCAGATTTTACATTCAAGACTTTAATCCATTTTGAGTTAATTTTATAGGGTGAAAGATAATTATATATATATATATATTCCTATCCAGTATTCTCAGTGCTGTTTTTTGAAGAGACTATCCTTTCCCTATTGTATATTATTGGCTCCTTTGCCATAAACCAATGGACTATTTATGGATTTATGGATAGGATTATTTTTGGGCTCTCTATTCTGGTCCATTGATCTATGTATCTCTTTTCATGTTAATATCATATTGTTTTGATTTATATAGCTTTGTAATACAGTTTTAAATCAGGGAGTGTAATATCTCCAGCTTTGTTCTTTCTCAAGATTGCTTTGATTATTTGGGATCTTTTGTAGTTCCATGCAAATATGAGGACTGTGTGTTCTATTTCTGTGAAAAAAATACAATTTGGAATTTTGATAGGGACTGCACTGAATCTATAGTTTGCTTTTGGTAGTATGAGCATTTTAATAGCATTCTATCAATTCTTGAGCACGGAATATATTTCCATTTATTTATGTCTTTGTCATTTATCAATGTCTTATAATTTCCAGAGTACAGGTCTTTCACCTTCTTTAATTTATTTCTAAGTATGTTAATATTTTTAATCCAATTGTAAATATATAGGTTTTTTTCTAATCTCTTTCTGATAATTCATTAGTAGTGTATAGAAATGAAACAGATTTTTATATATTTATTTTGCATCTTATAACTTCACTAAATTTGTTTTTTAATTCTAACAGTTTTTGATGGTCTTTAGGGTTTATATGTATAATATTATATATTCCACAAATAACATCAGTTTTAGTTCTTCCTTTCCAATTTGCATGCCTTTTTCTTATCTAATTGCTCAGGCTAGGCCTTCTAGGACTCTGTTGAGAAAACATAGCAAGATGAGAATCCTAGTCTTGTTCCTGCTATTAGAAGGAAAGCTTTTCAGTTTTTTGTCATAGATACGATGTTCCCTGTATGACCATCATATATAGCCTTTATTATGCTAAGGAACATTTTGTCTATACTGACTTTCTTGAGACTTTTTATCACAAATAAATGTTGAATTTTGTCAAATGCTTTTTCTGAATCTATTGAGATGTATGATTTGTATTCTTCATTTAAAATTTGGTAGATCACATTGATCGACATACAGATGTTGAACTATTTTTGTTTCACTAGAAAAATCCCACCTAATCATTATATATGATTCTTTTCATGTGTTGTCAAATTTGACATGCTAATATTTTGTTGAGGATTTTTGAATCTATGTTCATCAGGAATAATGGCCTGTAATTTTCTTTTCTTGGGGCTTCCATCTCTGTATTTGTTATCAGGGTAACACTGGCATCTTAAAATGATTTTTTAAAAGATTTTATTTATTTATTCATGATAGACATAGAGAGAGAAAGGCAGAGACACAGGCAGAGGGAGAAGCAGGCCCTATGCCGGGAGCCCAAATCAGGACTCGATACCGGGACTCCAGGATCATGCCCCGGGTCAAAGGCAGGCACTGAACCACTGAGCCACCCAGGGATCCCCTTAAAATTATTTTGAAAGTATTTTTTCCTCTCCTATTTTTTGGAAGAGTTTTAGAAGGATTGATATATAATTCTTATTTGAATATACGGTAGACTTCACCAGCGAAACCATGATATTCTGGACTTTTCTTTTTTGGGAGGTTTTTTATTACTGATTCAACCTCATCAGTAATCAGTCTAATCAGCTTTCTATTTATTTATTTTTTTTATGATTTAGTCTTTGTAGATTGTATGTTTCTAGGAGGTAATTAAACTTTTTGGCATATAATTGTTCATAGTGGTCCCCTAAGATCTTTGTGTTTCTGTGTTATCAGTTATTAATGTCTTTTCTTTTATATCTGATTTTATTTATTTGAGTCTTCTCTTCTTTTTCCCTTAGGAGTCTATTTGAAACTTTGTCAGTTTTGTAGTCTTTTCAATGAACCAGCAATTAATTTCATCAATCTCTTTACTTTGTTTTTTTATACTGTTTCATCTATTCCACTCTGATCTTTATTTCCTTCTCTCTACTAAATTTAGACTATGCCTGTTCTTTTATTCCTAGTTTATTGAGATGTGTAGTTATACTATTTATTCAAGAGTTTTATTTATTCTTGTGGTATGCATTTATTGCTGTGAACTTCCCTTGTGCACCACATAAAATTTGGTGTATTTCCATTTTATTTGTCTGAAGGTATCTTTTTTATTTCTTTTTGAGTTTTTTTCTTTGACCCATTGGTCATTTAGTGGCCTGTAATCTCCACATATTTGTGTACTTTCCAAATTTCTTTGTGTAATTGATATAACATATCTAGTTTCATACCATTGTGGTCAGAAAGAATGCTTTCTTAGATTTTAGATTTTAGATTTTAAAAACTTGTCTTGTGATATAATATATGATCCATTCTGGAGAATGTTTCATGTGCATAGGAGAATAATGTACATCCTGTTGCTTTGGGATAGAATATTCTGTATACATCTATTAAGTCCATTCAGTCTAATATCTAATGTCTCATTAAGACCAATATTTCTGTATTAATTTTGTTTGAATAATCTATCCATTGATGAAAGTGGGTTACTAAAATCTTTCAATATTATTGTATTTTGGTCTATTTTTCTCTTTAGGTCTGTTGACATCAGGTTTTTAATATATATTGTATATTAAATATATATTAATATGCATTAACATAATAATATGCAATAATATATAATATAATATATATAGTCATTTATCAGCATCTTATATTTCCAGAGCACTGGTCTTTCACCTTCTTTTTTTTTTTTAATTTTTATTTATTTATGATAGTCACACACAGAGAGAGAGAGAGAGAGGCAGAGACACAGGCAGAGGGAGAAGCAGGCTCCATGCACTGGGAGCCCGACGTGGGATTCGATCCGGGTCTCCAGGATCGCGCCCTGGGCCAAAGGCAAGCGCCAAACCGCTGCGCCACCCAGGGCTCCCCTCTTTCACCTTCTTGCTTTAATTTATTTCTACTTAAAATATATACTTAAATATATATAGTACTTAAATATCTACATTTAAGTATTCCTATGTTGAGTGCATAAATATTTACAAATGTTATATCCTCTTCCTGGATTGAATATTTTATAATAATGTAATACCCTTCTTTGTCTCTTATTACAGTTTTCATCTTAAAATTTAGTTTGTGTGATATGAGTATAGCTACCCCAGCTTTCTTTTGGTTTCCCTTTGCATGAAATATCTTTTTGCATCCCTTCACTTACAGTCTATATGTATCTTTATCTCTGAAGTGATTGTCTTGTATGCAGTATTTGGATGGATCATTTTTTAAAAAAATATTCAGCCACTGTAAATTATCTTATTGGACTATTCATTTCACTTATTTTTTTAAAAAAATATGTATGTATGTATGTATGTATGTATGTGTGTATGTATGTATGAGAGAAAGAGAGAGAGCATGTGGTGGGGAGGGATAGATGGAGAGAAGATGAGAGAATCTGCACTAAACAGAGAGCCAGACTTGGGGCTCCATCTCATGACCCTGAGATCATGATCTGAGCCAAACCAAGAGTTGGATACTTAACCACCTCCATTTACATCTCAAGTAATTATTGATAGGTATTTACTTTCTATTTTGTGGGATTTTTTTTTCTGTTCCATTCTTCTTTTCCTGGTCTCTTCCTTTATGATTTGTTGGTTTTCTTTGGTAGTATACTTAGATTCTTTTTTCTATCTACTATAGGTTTTTGGTGTATGCCTCACATGTGGCTTACATATAATCAATCATATTTATAGAATACTTTAAGTTGTTAAATTTGAATGCATTCTGAAGTTCTGCATTTTTACTTCCCCTTCCTCACCTTTTATATTTTTAATGTTATATTTGTCATCATCTATGTCATGTTGTTTTGTCTTGAATGTTTATAGTCACTTTATAAGTTATTAATCCACTACTTTATACTTTTAAATTAATTCTAAATTTTAATATATATTTACCTTTATCAGTGAGGTTTATATTTTCATGTGTTTTCCTGTTACTAATTAGCACCATTTCTTTTTGGGTTAAAGAGGTCCCTTTAACATTTCCTGTAAGCCTGGTTTAGGGGTGACATACTTCCTTTGCTTGTGCTTGTGTGGTAAACTTTCTCTCACAATTCTAAATGACAACTTTGGCAGATATTCTAACATAGAAGAATTTTTGTGGGTTTTTGTTTTTGTTCCTGTTGTTGTTTTTACATTGAATATATAGTGCTACTCCCTAAACACTTGCACAGTCTCTCCTGAAAAATCTGCTGGGGTCTTATGCAGATTCCCATATAACAAGTTGTTTTACTCCTGCGGCTTTTAAGAGTCTCTCCTTGTCTTTTGACATCGTAATTATAGTGTGTCTTGGTGTGAGTTTCTTAGGGTGACACATTTGGAAGTTTTTGGACTTCCTGGATCTGTTTCTTTTTCCAAGTTAGGGAAGTCTTCAGCCTCTTTCTGTCTCTCTCCTCCTTCTAGAAACCTTAAACTGTGAATGTTAGTGTGCTTGAAGTTTCTTAGGCTATCTTCACACGTTCTTTTTTTTTCCTCTTTTGCTGTTCTAATTTAGTGCTTTCCACTCTTCTGTCTGTGAATGTATTGATCCTTTCTTCTCCTTTAGCCAGTCTGCTGTTTAAATTTTTAAATTATATGGTGCATTTTCTTTATGTAATCTCCATGCTGGACTAACATAACCCTGAGATAAAGACCTAAGCTGAGATCAAGACTCATATGCTTAATTGACAGACATTCAGGTGTCCCTCTAGTGTCTTTTTTTTTCTTTCAAGATTTTACTTAAATTACAATTAGTTAATATATAGCTTAGTATTACTTTCAGAGGTAAAATTTAGTGATTCAACACTTGC
Source organism: Canis lupus dingo (assembly GCF_003254725.2). Taxonomy (NCBI): domain Eukaryota; kingdom Metazoa; phylum Chordata; class Mammalia; order Carnivora; family Canidae; genus Canis; species Canis lupus. The sequence goes on from NC_064255.1 coordinate 57,446,027, forward strand.
ATATAACACCAAGTTCTCATTACAAGTCCTCTCCTTACTGCCTATCACCCATTTACTCCATTCCCCTATCAACATCCCCTCCAGAAAGCCTCAGTTGCTTAACCTCAGTTAAGAGTCTTTTATGGGGCAGCCTGGGTGGCTCAGGGGTTTAGCACTGCCTTTGGCCCAGGGCGTGACCCTGGAGATGTGGGATCGAGTCCCACGTCGGGTACCCTGCATGGAGCCTGCTTCTTCCTCTGCCTGTGTCTCTGCCTCACTTTCCCTCTGTATCTCCCATGAATAAATAATAATAAAAAAAGAGTCTCTTATGGTTTGTCTCTCTCTGTGTTTTTATCTTACTTTATTTTTCCTTCCCTCCCCTTATGTTCATCTGTTTTTTTCTTTAATTCTACATATGACTGAAATCATATGGTATTTATCTTTTTCTGACTGAATTATTTTGCTTAGCACTATACTGCCTAGCTCTATCCATATCATTTCAAATGGCAAGATTTCATTCTTTTTGATAGCCAAGTAATATTCCAACATATATGACTATACCTCCATATGTATATACTTATGCTACCTCTTCTTTATCCATTAATCAGTTGCTAGACATTTGGACTCTATCCGTAATTCATCTATTATGAATAGTGCTGCTATAGATATTGGGGTGCATGTAACCCTTCGAATCACTATTTTTGTATCCTTTTGGTAAATACCTTGTAGTATAATTGCTGAGTCATAGGGTAGTTCTATTTTTAACTTTTTGAGGAACCTACCTACTATTTCCCAGTGTACTGCACCAGTTTGCCCTCCCACCAAGGGTGCAAGAGAATTCCCCCTTTCTCAGCATCCTTGCCAAAATCTGTTGTTTCCTGTGTTGTTAATTTTAGCCATTCTGACTGGTGTGAGGTAATATCTCATTATAGTTTTGATTTCTATTTCCCTGGTGATGAGTAATGTTGAGCATCTTTTCATGGTCTGTTAGCCAGGTGTATGTCTTCTCTGGAAAAATGTCTATTCACGTCTTCTGACTATTTCTTAACTGGATTTACTTTTAGGGGCGTTGAGGTTGATGAATTCTTTATATATTTTGGATAGTAACTCTTTATCAGATATGTTATTTGCAAATATCTTCTCCCCTTCCAAAGGTTGCCTGTTAGTTTTGTTGATTATTTCCTTTGCTGTACAGAAGTTTTTAATCTTGATAAAGTTCTAATAGTTCATTTTTTCCTTTTGTTTCCCTAGCCTTAGGAGATGTGTCTAGAAAGAAGTTACTACAACTCATGTCAAAGGGTTACAACTGGTGTTCTCTAGGATTTTGATGGTTTCCTGTCTTACATTTAGGTCTTTCATCCATTATGAATTTTTCTTTTTGAGTGGTGTAAGAAAGTGGTCCAGTTTCATTCTTTTGCATGTTGCAGTCCAGTTTTCCCAATACCATTTGTTAAAGAGCCTGTCTTTTTTTCCATTGGATATTCCGTCTGATGACTATATAGTTATGGGTCCATTTCTGGGTTTTCTCTTCTCTTCCATTAATCCATGTGTTTGTTTTTGTCTCAGTACCATACTGCTTTGATGACTACAGTTTTGTAATATAGCATGAAGTTGAAAATTGTGAGTCCTCCTGTTTGCTTTTCTTTTGCAAGATTGCTTTGCCTAATTGGAGACTTTTGCAATTTGATACAAATTTTAGGATTGTTCTAGTTCTATGAGAAATGCTATTGGTATTTTGTTGGAGATTACATTTAATGTGTAGATTGCTTTGAGTAATATAGACATTTTAACAATATTTGTTCTTCCCATCCATGAACATGGAATGTTTCTCTTCTTTTTTTTTTTTTTTTGAACATGGAATGTTTTTCTATTTTGTTGTATCATGTTCAATTTCTTTCATGAGTATTCTATAATTTTCAAAGTACAGATCTTTTACCTCTTTGGTTAGGTTTATTCCTAGGTATCTTATTTTTTTTTAAGATTTTATGTATTTATTCATGAGAGACACACACACACACAGAGGCAGAAACATAGGCTGAGGGAGAAGTAGGCTCCATGCATGGAGCATGATGTGAGACTCAATCCCGGGACTCCAGGATCATGCCCTGGGCTGAAGGCAGGTGCTAAACCACTGAGCCACCCAGGGATCCCTGGTATCTTAGGGTTTTGTGTACAATTGTAAATGGGACTGATTACTCGATTACCCTTTCTGATGCTTTATTATTGGTGTGTAAAAATGCAACAGACTCCTGTGACTTTGCTGAATTCCTATGTCAGTTCTAGCAATTTTTTGGTGGAATCTTACAGGTTTTCTGCATAGAGTATCATGTCACCTGCAAGTAAAAGAAAGTTTGATTTCTTCCTTGCCAGTTTGGATGCCTTTTATTTCTTTTTGTTGTTTCATTGTTGAGACTAGAACTTTCAATACTGTGTTGAACAACACTGGTGAGAATAGTCCTCATTGTATTCCTTACCATTGGGGAAAGACATTCATTTTTTCCCATTGAAGATGATATATTTTTTAAAGATTTTATTTATTTATTCACGAGAGGCACAGAGAGAAAGAGAGAGGCAGAGACACAGGCAGAGGTAGAAACAGGCTCCATGCAGGGAGCCCAATGTGGGACTTGATCCTGTGTCTCCAGGATCATGCCCTGGGCCAAAGGCAGGTGCTAAACCACTGAGCCACCCAGGGATTCCCCTCATTGAGGATGATATTAGCTGTGGGTCTTTTGTATATGGCCTTTAGGATGTTAGATGTGTTCCCTTTATCCTTACATTGTTGAGGGTTTTTATCAGGAAAGGATGCTATATTTTGTCAAATGCTTTTTCTGAACCTATTGAGAGGATCATATGGTTCTTATACTTTTTTATTAATGTATGTATCCTGTTGATTGATTTGCAAATATTGAACTACCTTGCAGCCCAGAAATAAATTCCCACCGAATCATGGTGAATGATTCATCTATTGTTCTATTGGATTTGATTAGATAGTATATTGTTGAGAATTTTTGCAACCATGTTTATCAGGGATATTGGTATGTAATTCTTTTCAATGGTATCTTTGCCTGGTTTTGGAATCAATGTAATGCTGGCCTCATAGAATGAGTTTGGAAGTTCTCCATCTATTTCTATTTTTTGGAATTCTTTCAGAATATATACTCATTCTTCTTTAACTGTTTGGTAGAATTCCCTTGGAAAATCATCTGGCCCTGGGGATCCCTGGGTGGCGCAGCGGTTTGGCGCCTGCCTTTGGCCCAGGGCGCGATCCTGGAGACCCGGGATTGAGTCCCACATCGGGCTCCCGGCGCGTGGAGCCTGCTTCTCCCTCTGCCTGTGTCTCTGCTTTTCTCTCTCTCTCTGTAACTATCATAAATAAATAAAAATTAAAAAAAAAATTAAAAAAAAAATCATCTGGCCCTGTACTTTTGTTTGTTGGGAGATTTTTGATTACTGATCCCATTTCTTTACTGGTAATGGATCTACACATATTTCCTATTTATTCTTGATTCAGTTTTGGTAGTTTATACTTCTAGGAATTTATGTATTTCCTCCACATTGCCCAATTTGTTGGTATATATTTTCTCATCAGAATTGTTTGTATTTCTGTGGTGTTGATTGTGATCTCTTTCATTCATGATTTTTATTTAATTGTGTCCTTTGTCTTTTGATAAGTCTGGCTAAGGGTTTATCAGTTTGTTAATTCTCAAAGAACCAGCTCCTAGTTTCATTAATATATTCTGTTTTTATTTCTATATAATTTATTTCTGCTCTAATCTTTATTATTTCTTTCCTTCTTCTGGATTCAGGCTTTATTTGTTATTATTTTTCTACATCTTTAAGGTATGAGATTGTATATTTGAGACTTTTCTTGCTTCTTAAGGAAGGCCTTTATTACTATCTACTTCTCTCTCATGACAGGCTTTGCTTCATCTCAAGGGATTTGGACTGTTGCCATTTCCTTCTCATTAGCTTCCATATATTTTTTATTTTTAATTTCCTGGTTAGACCATTCATTCTTTAGTAGAATGTTCTTCAACCTCTATGTATTTGTGGCCTTTCCAAATTTTTTCTTGTGGTTGATTTCAAGTTTCATAACATTGCATTTGAAAAATATGTATGATTTGATTTCAATCTTTTTTTTTTTAACAGTTAAGGTCTGGTTTGTGACTCAATATGTGATATATTCTGTGTGTTCCATGTGTACTCAAAAATAATATATTTTCTACTGCTTTAGGATGAAATATTCTGCACATATCTGTTAAGTTCATCTGGTTCAGTGTGTCATTCACAGCCCTTTTTTCCTTGATGATTTTCTGCTTAGATTATCTGTCTATTGCTGTAAATGATGTGTTAACATCTCCTACTATCCTTGTTTTATTATCAATGAGTTCCTTTATGTTTGTTATTAAATCAATTTATATATTTGGCTGTTCCCAAGCCAGGCACATAAATATTTACAGTTGATCAGTCTTCTTTTTTGGGTAGATCCCTTTATTATGATATAGTGCCCTTCTTCATCTCTTATTACAGCCTTTGATTTAAAATCTCATTGTCTGATATATGAATATCTATTCTGGAGTGATTATTTGTTTTTGTTTTTGTTTTACCATTAGCATGATAAATGTTTTTCCTCCCCCTCACTTACAATCTGAAGGTGTCTTTAGAGGGTCTAAAATGAGTCTCTTGTAAGCATATGAATAGGTCTTGTTTTTTAACCCATTCTGATACCTCATGTCTTTTGATTAAAGCATTTAGTCCATTTACATTCAGAGTAATGATAGATATGAATTTAGTGCTATTGTAATGTCTGTAAAGTAACTGTTCTTATAGGTTGTCTCTGTTCCTTTCTAGTCTTGTTATTTTTGATCTCTCTTTTCCAGTGTCCCCTTTAATATTTCTTGCAGCCTGATTTAGTATTCACAAACTCCTTTAGTTTTCGATTGTCTTAAGACACTATATTTCCTTCTATTCTGAAAGACAACCTTGCTGGATAAAGTATCTGTGACTACATATTTTTCCCATTTAGTGTGTTGAATATTTCCTTCCACTCCTTTCTGGCCTGCCATGTTTCAATGAACAAGTCTGCTGCTAAACTTATGTGTCTACCCTTGTAGGTTAAGGACCTGTTTTTGTCCCTACCTGCCCTCAAAACTCTCCTTATCTTTGTGTTTTGCAAGTTACATTATGATATGTCATGGTGTTGATGTGTATTTGTTGTTGATTTTGTGGGGAGTTCTCTGTGCGTCTTGGACTTGAATGCCAGTTTCCTTCCCCCAAATGAGGAAGTTCTCAGGTATAATTTGCTCAAATAAACTTTCTACCCCTCCCCCTCCCACTTTTTTCTGGAACTCTTATAATATGGATATAATTTTACTTTATAGAATCACTGAGTTTCCTAAGTCTACCTTTATTTATTTTTTAAGTCTACCTTTATTATTTAATAGTTTTCATTCTCTCTTTTTTTCACTTCATTATTTTCCATGGTTTTATTTTCTATATTACCTAAACTCTCCTCTGCTTCTTTAATCCTTGTTGTGATTATATCCAGTCAGTTTTTCATCTCCCTTATAACATTGTTTTATTTCAGCAAAACTAGATTTTAGGTCCTTTATCTCTGAGCAAGTGCTTCTCTGGTATCTTCTATGTTTTTTCTAGCTTAGCTAGTAGTTTTATGACTGTTGGTCTAAATACCTCTTCAGATATGTTGCTTATATGTGTTTTGAGCAAGTCCCTGGCTGTGACTTATTCTTGACCTTTCTTTTTGGGAGAATTCCTCTGTCTTGTCATTTTGGCTAAGTTTCTGTCTTCTGTGTGTTTTGAAAACTTGTTATGTTTCCTGCACCTGAGAGTCAAACTATATTTAAAAAGGGTCTTACAGTATCCAGGGCCTGGAACTTCAGGAAGTGTTTGATGTATGCTATGTGCACTCTGTTGGCTTTTAGCTGCTCTTTCTCACTGGTCAGTCTTCTGCAGAGCTCCTCCTTGCTTGCAGTATAGAGTGTTTGGGCCTTTAACTAGATGTGTGTTGATTTGTTTGTTAAAATAATCCTGGAAGGGCCACCTGGGTGGCTCAGTCAGCTAAGCATCTGCCTTCAGCTCAGGTCATGATCCTGGGGTCCTTGGATTGAGTCTTGCATCAGGCTTCCCACAGGGAACCTGCTTCTCCCTCTGTCTATGTCTCTGCCCCTCTCTCTGTGTACTTCTCATGAATAAATAAATAAAATATACAAGACCGATTCCAAAGAAAAAGAATAAAAGAAGTCTGATGCAAAAAAAAAAAAAAAAAAAGAGAGAGAGAGAGGAGTGAAAAAAAAACAAACTAACAAACACAGAAGAAACTATAAGCCTGATTGCAAAGGGGAAAAAAAAAAAAGTAAATCCTGGTCCTATTTCCACCAGAACTGCAGGTGACACATTGAAGCACTCTATGATCATTAGACTTGGTGCATATGGGATGCTGCCCATGCTGGTCTTCTTGGAGAGAGGCCTACCACAACTCACTAGCCCAGAGTCAGACTTGTCCTAGTAAATATGCACTTCCCAGGTGCAGGGGGGTAAGGCTTGGCATAAATGGCACTCACTATGTTGCTTTCTGAAATCCCACTGTGTTGATGGCAAGGGGGAAAATTGTTCCATCTCACTGTCTTATCCCCAGACAGGAGATCAAATACCCCCTCCTGTTCAAGAAGCCCTCACCAAATAACAAGCGTCTTCAGTCTACCTAGTGCCATAGTTCTCTTGTGTTTTATCTCTGGAACAGGTCTGGGATTCAAAACTCCAAATCTTAGAGAAGTTAGCACCTCAAAGATCTTCTTCTCTCCTCCAGAGAAGAGTCTTGCTGTGCTGTGCCTGGTGTCCTTTTCCCAGGAAAACAGTCCTATGCCTGAGAAATGTGCAAAATCTATAGTGTGGCTATAGTGTGGCAGTGTGGCTGCAAATGCAGCAATCCAGTTATTTATACTCTGTGCATGGCTCTGCCCCTGCCTATGAAAGGCTACTTGGTGATCTCTACAGGATCTCTTGTCCTTGAAGAGGCACTGTACCCTCTCACAAATGTATTCCAGGAAGGGTAGTATTTTCTCCCAGTGCCACACAGGAGATCCCTACACTACTTTGTGCACTCCCAGGCCAGTATCCTCCTTCTCCCTAGGAGTGCACACCATACCCCCCCTGGGCAAAAGTCCTACCCTTGCAAAACCTCAGAGTTTGTGCTCCACAAGCTGTTTGCAAAAAATCCACGGTACTCAGTACCCCTCACTCCCCAGTCCATGGTTCAGAGAGGTTTTTATCTTGTGTGAAACCAATGCCACACTTTCTCAACTCCTCTTTCTTCTTCTCTCTTTTCTCATCTCTTCTGTGACACTGAACTTTTTCTTTCCTCCAGTTCACCTCCATGTATCTTGTAACTCCCACACTGTCTCTTTCCAACTGTGGTGATGCTTCTCTCAGTCCTCAAATCAGGTTTCTGGGCATTCCAAGTGATCTGTGTTACAGCTGTGTTGGAGGGATGAGGAAAGCCCAGAGTCCCCCTACTTCTCCACCATCTTAACTCCTTCTCTATTTTCTTTTAGCTCAGCTATTCTTCTTTGCGACTATTTGTTACTTTTTTTAATATTTTCTATTTTTGTATTGAAGTTCTCACTGTGTTCATCTTCTTCAGGGTTCAGTAAGCATCTTTATGACATTTTGGAACTCTTGAACAGGAAAACACTTACCTCCATTTCATTAAGGACTTTTTCTGATGTTTATCTTATTCTTTCATTTGGAACACATTCCTCTGTTTCTTCATTTCTCTTGTCCCTCTATGTTGTTGCCTTTGCATAAATGAATCAGTCACTTCTCTCATTCTTTATGAAATGTATAAGTAGGAGATAAGCCTTATCATTCCACCCTGCCCTGGCTCTGGGCTGTCTCTCAAAACTTTGTGACTCTTCAAGCAGCCTATATTATTTTTAGTGACCCCTAGTATTTGAGAATGTGCCCAGACTAGTCAGTGTCCCAAAGGGAAGGATCTTAGCACATTTTGATTCAAGCTGACTGGAATCCAGACCCATAGGCAACAGCTCTTAAAGCATGCAAATATATAGAATCTTGTGGTATGACAAGCACATAAATTCTGCTGGGCACCAGAACCAGGTGATATAGAGGTATCTCTTTTGTGGTTATCACAAAAATTAGGCCAGAGAAGCATAAAGCACCTTTCCAGGAGATACCAACAACCTGGAGTGAAGCAGAGGGAAAAACCAAGAATGATATCCACTGACCTCTGTCCCTGGAGTAGTCTTCTAGGTATGTGCCGGATTAGAATTGGCTGAAGCTCCAGGATAAGCAAAATAGACCTCTTTCACAAAAAGCCTTCAGATGTATTTCAGTCTGCTGTCTATAAAATGTTTTTGGTGTAGTAGGCAGCCAAGAATTGTCATTGCATTTATTATAGTCCCATGGTATCCAGGAATGTAACCCCTTCTGGCCACCAGAACTAGGTGATTAAGGGGTTTCCTCTGGTCAGTAGCTGCAACAATCAGGGCACCAGAAGTAAAAACTGGGGTGCCAGTCACATGTAAAATCATTCTTCAGGAAGATAATCATGCTCTGGAATGTGACAGAGGGAAAGTGTAAAGATAACACCAAGCCCTCCAGGATCTCTGAAGATTATTACAGTAGGCCCTTAGATATGTGTTTAATTAAAAGCCTTCTCCTCAGGCTACAGATATCAAGATAAACTAATAAGCCTCTTGCATACAAAGACTGGATTTCTGGGTCTGTTGACTCTTGCTGTGCTCTGTGTTTAGAACTCTTTCTATGTTGGCTATAGTCCTTCATATAATAAAACCCTCATTGCTTAAGCCCTGCTTGCTACTAGAGCCATGTGATCTAATGATGTCCCCTGGGCAGCAGTCTCAAAAATTGGTTCAACTAAGGAGGGTACCAGTCCTTTATTGTGCAGAGGGAAAGCACAATAATAGTTCTCACAAGCCTCCATCCCAGTAGACTACTCCAGTAGGTCCATAGATATGCGTTACATTAGATGCCTGTCCATCAGGCTAATACTCAAAGATAAGCCAATAAGCCTCTTTCACATAAAGGGTGGATTCCTCTCAATTGGCTGACTACACTGGGTCATGGGGTGGGTGAATCCAAATGCATGTCCCTTTTAAGAGTTGTTTCTCAGTTTACTACAGTCTTGTGGGTCTTGTGGACACAGATCCTGTTGGTTTTCAGAGCTAGATGATTTGGAGATTCATCTCTCAGGTACAGGTTTCAAAAGTTGAATTGCCCAAGGTGGGATTCAATGCCTTCACTACTCAGGGAGAAGCTCTAAGTTTTGAGTTCCTCTTGATTAGAGATGGCCATGCTAAGGGTGGAATTTATGGTGAGATTGCATCTCAACCTCTTTTATATGCCTTGATATGTTTTTTTTTTTTTTTTCTCGTTTCCTCAATGTGTAGAAGTCAGTTAGCTTATTAGCTTATTTTTAATTTAGTTTAGCATTTTTTCTCCCGGAGAAAACTTTTCCATATGTATCTGTAGATTCAGTATGTCTGTAGAGGAGGTGACTTCAGTGTCTTTCTATGTCACTATCTTGAACTGGAAGTCCTCATTGTTTTTATAGTGAAGCACGTCTAGTTGAATTAATATGGAATCTGAAAAAAAAAAAAAAAAAACAACAGTGAGTTTCTCAAGTTTTTTTTTTTTTAATCCTAATAACAGCAGTTATAGAAGGGTGTGATTTTGTTTTTGTGTGAACATTATAGAGACACATTCAATACAGTATAATTAGAAGTTTAATCAGGTCAGTAGAGTGTAAGCCATTACACCGAGAGTACAGTTCCTGAGGCAATAGAAATCTTATGTAGAAATGTACACTTACCACCTTATTGAGAGTGTTTGGGTTTGCAGTTTACCAAAGTGTAAATAGCCAGTGGCTTTTATAAGTTGTATGTAACTTGATTAGCCAATAAACCATATTAAAGTACAAAATAAGCCATTTTACCACATACAGTTACCCATTCAAACCTGTCATCCATTGAGCTGTGTATAAAAGGACATTTGCAGGAGAGTGTATCTACTTCTTTATTGCAGAGTCTCTTTGTTTATGTATCAGTACACAAAATTTAGTAATTAGCATTAGGTCTCAGTTCATTTAATGTAAATGAGCAAGATCTCAACTCTCCTCGTTCTATTAGGGTGTAATAGCTCTCTTGACCTCCACTTAGGAGCAAGGTATTTCATCCACCACCAGGGGAAAATGAAAATGGCAGTGGTTTCCTTTCTCTTCATGGAAATGCAAAGTGCCTTTTACATCAATTTGTATTAATCAATGAAGAAAATATGAGATTACTTTTATTTATCAGACTCAAACTGTACTAAATAATTGCAAGAATGTGCACTTTTGGTGGTTTGAGCAACAAATTGAAGTCAACAATAATATTTTTGCCTTTCTTTATGAATAGAAACTTCAAACATAAAATAAACATTTCAAATTGCTTTTTCTCTCAACATGCAGGAGGAGAAACAATTTTCTGAAGTTAATAACATTTCTGCAAAGGCTGTGGGGAAATCATGCAAAGCTAAACTGCATAACATGGAAGCCTGCTAAACAAAAAACTTTTGGAACTTCTATTACATTTCTTTTCTTTATTGTTCTATGAGATTTAAAGTACTTTGAAAGAGTAGCCATTTTTTTAGAAACTGGCTGTCTTATATATCTTAGAGAAGAAGGCATTTAAACCATCATTAACTCTTACATCAATTGTATTTATAGGTAAAGTTGTTCAGGGTTTCAATTTTTTTCTCTAGAAATATAAAGACATGCTATTATTTTTAATGCATGTCTTAATAAATAAACAAATTAATATTTTAATGGGTTATACCTTTCAGATTAAGACATTGGTTTTCCAAATTATGATTTGATATGACTGTGATTTTACATAACAGAAAGGATGTAACTTTTTATTTTCATATTTGGGACTCTTTACAAGGAAAAAACTCCTTCAAAATGATATGAAATTTTAATGTCTTATGAACAACAGATTCATATGTCTGAAATCGCCTTGCTTTCCACACTCACTCTAGCCAGAAATCACATTGTAGTTGACAGCCACCTTGCTAAGTCTGGCACCTTTTACTGGTAGAACTAAACATAAAAACTCTCACTCTTCATCATAGGCTTAAGACAGATGTCAGCAAACTTTTCCTAAAGAACCAGAGAGTAAATACATTAGTTTTGTGGGTCACATATTCTCTATAGAGCTACTCAAATCACTCTTATAGTGTAAAAACATTATAGACAATAATGTAACTAATTTTTAAAAATGTTTTCAAACATTTAAAAATGTAAAAACCATTTTAACTCGTAGGCCATTCGAAGACAAGTAATGATTCACTTTTGGCCTATGGGCATTACTTGCTGAACTCTGGCTTAATACACATCACTGTCATTGTGCTGACTAAAAATACTTGTTTGCATTTCTGAGTTCATGTTGTCCAATCTTGCTTTAAATTTTTTACACAGAAAAATATATATTTATTTTAAAAGATCTTGCTATCCAAAATTAATAGTTATTAACATTTTAGTGGAATCCTTTTCTTTGCATATATATACTATATATTCATCCAGAGGATCTCAGTCCTTTTCAGGAGACAGAAATGTAAATTATAATATAAAACACTAAGTGCTATGAATGAACAAAATAGTATGAAGCAGAAAAGATATGTAAGTAATTCTGCATGGCAGACTTAGGGAGTATAACAAAAGCTGAACTTATTTTTTCATGTGTTTCAATCTTTTATTTAAATTCTAGTTAGTTAACATATAGTGTAATATTAGTTTCAGGTGTGTAATTCAGTGATTCATCACATATAACACCCAGTGCTCATCACAGGTGCCCTTCTTAGTTCCCATCACCCATTTAACTCATCTCCTGCCCACTTCCCCTCCAGTAACCCTCAGTTTGTTCTCTATACTTGAGTCTGTTCTATACCTTGCCTCTCTCTCTTTTACCCCCTATGTTCATCTGTTTTGTTTCTTAAATTCCACATATGAATGGAATTCTATGGCATTTGTCTTTCTTTGACTTACTTCACTTAGCATAATACTCTCCAGCTCCTTCCTGTCGTTGCAAATGTCAAGATTTCATATTTTATGGCTAACATTCCATTGCATACACATACACATAATATTCCATTGTATATATATCTTCATTCATCAGTTGATAGACATTGGGCTCTTTTCCATATTTTGACTATTGCTGCTGTAAACTTTGGAGTATATGTCCCCTGTGAATCAGAAATTTTATATCCTTTGGGTAAATGCCTAAGTAGTGAAATTATAGGATCATAGGGTAGTGCTATTTTTAAATTTATGAGGAACCTACCTACTGTTTTCCAGAGTGATTACCAGTTTGCCTTCCCAACAACAGTATAAGAGACTTCCCCTTTCTCTGAATCTCTAATTGGGGAATTTTGTAGTTCCATACACATTTTAGAATTGTTTGTTCTAGTTCTGTGAGAAATGCTGTTGGTGTTTCTCAAAAGACCCACAGCTAATATCATCCTCAATGGGGAAAAATGAATGTCTTTCCCAATGGTAAGGAACACAATGAGGACTACTCTCATCAGTGTTGTTCAACACAGTAATGAAAGTTCTAGTCTCAACAATGAGACAACAAAAAGAAATAAAAAGCATCCAAACTGGCACGGAAAAAGTCAAACTTTCTTTTACTTGCAGGTGACATGATACTCTATGCAGAAAACCTGAAAGATTCCACCAAAAAATTGCTAGAACTGATACAAGAATTCAGCAAAGTCACAGGAGATTACATTTAATGTGTAGATTGCTTTGGGTAGGATAGACATTTTAACAATATTTGTTCTTCCCATCCATGAACATGGAATGTTTTTCCATTTCTTTGTATCATGTTCAATTTCTTTCATGAATATTCTATAATTTTCAGAGTACAGATCTTTCACCTCTTTGGCTAGGTTTATTCCTAGGTATCGTATGGTTTTGTATACAATTGCAAATGGGTTTGATTACTCGATTCCCCTTTCTGCTACTTCATTACTGGTGTGTAAAAATGCAACAGATCCTGTGCTTGGGAAACTCTCTCCTTCTATTCTGAATGACAGCCTAAATGGATAGAGTATTCTTGGAGGTGTATTTTTCCCATTCAGCATGTTGAGTATATGATGCCACTCTCTTCTGGCCTGTCAAGTTTCTGTTGAGAGGTCTGCTGCTAATTTTTGTCTTTTGTAAGTTAGGGATTTTTTTTTCCTCTTGCTGCTTTTAGGATTTTTCTTTCTTTCTTTCTTTCTTTCTTTCTTTCTTTCTTTCTTTCTTTCTTTTTTTAGGATTTTTTTTTTTTTTGTATCTCTATATTTTGCAAATATACCAGGATGTCTTAGTTTGCCTGCTTTGTTGATTTTGATGGGAATCTGTACCTCTTGCTTTTGGGTGTCTGTTTACTTCTCCAGATTAGTGAAGTTTTCAGCTATAATTTCCTCAAATAAACCTACTGACCTCTTATTTCTCTCTTCTACTGGGACTCTTGTGATATGGATATTATGCTTTTTGGAGTTGCTGAGTTCCCTAAGTCTACATTCATGATCCAATATTTTTCTTTTTCTCTTCTTTTCAACTGCATTATTTTCCATAATTTTACTCTCCATTTCCTTTATTTGTTTCTCTGCTTCTTCCATCCTTGTGGTGACATCCAGTCATCTTCATATCTCAGTTATACCTTTTTAAATTTCAGCCTGACTAGTGTTTGGTCTTCTCTTAGGTAAGGGACTCCTTGGTGTCTTCTATGTTTTTTTCAAGCACAGCTATTATCCTTACAATTGTTTATTTATATTATGGATCAGGCATATTACTTACTTTGTTTCAATTAGATACCTGGTTATTTATTTATTTATTTTTTTTATTGGTGTTCAATTTTAGATACCTGGTTATGACCTTTTCTTGTTCTTTCTTTTGGGATGAATTCCTCCATCTTGGCATTTTGTCTAGGTCTCTTCTTCCCTGTGTTAGGAGAGCCTGTTATGTTTCCTGCTCCTGAAAGTAATGGTTTTATTAAGAAGAGATCATATACTTTCCGAGGCCTAGGACTTAGGGAAGTGTTTCTGGTGTATTCTGTGTGCACTCTTCTGTGTTTCAATTATTCTTTCCCTCAGGCCGGTCCTCTGTAGACTTTCTCCTTGGCTGCAGTGGGGAATGTTTGGACCTTGGCCAAAGTGTGGTGAGTTCTAACTAGGGTGCTTTGTTCTGCTTCTTAAAAGAGACCTGATGCTATTTTAACTAGAACATAAACTTTACAGGACTCTTATCAATAGACTTGATGTATGCAGGGGGTTTGTGTTGGTCTTCTGGATGAGGGATCCACTGCTCTGGTCTCAGGCACACTTGCCCTCATGCAGAAGTACCTGCCGATCAAAGGGGGGTGGAGTTTGGGGTAAGCACTTCAGGTTACCATTTTGGCACTCTGCCACTTACTGAAGTATATGCTGGGTGTTGGAGAAAGGAAATAATACCAGCTCTCTCCCTCATCCCCAGAGAGGGGAGTTAATGCCCACCACTGTTCAGGAAGCCCTCAAGGAAGAATGTACAATCTCCTGTTTTGTGTCCCAGGCATCTCTCAGATTTGCCTTCACTGTATGTCTGGGCCATCTGCCCAATGGTAGTAGAGTGAAACTGTGCTTTATCCCTGACATCCTGGCTGAGTTTTAAAACCCCAAATTTTAGGGACCTGTCACAGCTCAGACCTTCCCTGATCCTCAGTTGCATCAATGCACAGGAGCTTGGAGTTTTGAATAAATACCGCCAAATGCCACTGTCAGCACTGGGGCAGAGATACCTGGTAAGGGGCAGGGGAACATAATGGCAACCACTTCTTTGTCCCTGGAGAGGCAATGCCACCCCCCCAGATGCATTTCAAGAAGGGGGAACTATCTCATCCAGTCTGTCCCAGGGGATCCTCATATTGCACCATCTGCTCCAAGGCTTCTGCCCTCCTTTTCTACAGAAGTACTGCAGCACCCACCAGGCTCGACACCAGCCACAGTGCAGATCTCTAAAACTCCAGTCTTTGAGCTCTGTAGGTTGTAAAACTGCATGATAATAAGCCCCTCATTTTCCTAGTCAGTGGCTTTGGGGAAGTGTTTTCCTTGTATGATCACCCTTGTGTTCTTCTTTCTCTTTTCAACTCTTTCTGTGATCAGGGCTTCCCCTGCTCCATGGCACCCATGACCCCTTTATCCCCCAAATCGCATTTCTGCACCTCCTACCTTCCATGATGTGGCCTCTTCTCTCCCTCTAGCTGTGCAGTTTGTTCTCTCAGTCCTCAGATCATTTTCTTGAGTGTTCCGAATGACTTAATACTTATCTAGCTATGTTTGAGGGATGAGGCAAGCTTAGCATTGTCCTACAACTCTGCCATCTTGGCTTTCCTCCCAATCTTGCTTTAATTTTTGATCAGTGCTTCCAGTCTCACCAGACCATCAACATATTGACACATGTATAGTATTGGCTGGATATTTTAAGCTTTTCCTAACTGCCCAATTCATCTTATTTTTTTTCCTTTTTACTGTTACTCTTCATAAATTAACAAATACAATGACAACATAATTTTATAGGCTCATACAAGAGTCTAGTCATTTCTCCAGGCTATATATATTTTTTTCCTATTCTACCTACTTGATTTGTTTCCTGAAACCCCAATTTAATTATGGATAAAATGATGGAAATAGCAATGAATAAATCATATAAGGTCTTGGCTCTCACAGAGCAAAACAAAGAAAAATTGTCATGCACCAAAAATGATAAGTGTTTTGAATATTCCCATTTAAAGTAATGGGTCACTGGTTGTGGGTCCAGTGTCAACAAACATGAACTGATGTTGATAGGATTTTGGTTCATTAAAGCATATATATAGCAAAATTTCTTAATATATTCTCAATAGTATACATGTCCAATTGGCCATGTTTAGACTAAATGCTTAACAGTGCTTCATCTTTCTGTGTATATATAATTTCAATTTGTTCCACCAAAACTCTCATATAAACAGCTTTATGATAGAATTACTAGATCATTTCATGTTATATGTTAAGGATTGAGGACAAAATAAATATTCTAGATTTTAGTTTTCCTGTTAATTTTTTTGCAATCTCAGGTTTCTTAGGAATTTTATGAAAAGGCACAAAAGGAACTTTTAAGGAGTTTTCAGTACATGCATATAAATACAAGAGAAATGCCATCAGCCAAATTTCAGGGGAAACTATTTTCAGTGACCCATGACAATACCAGTTTTTGCATTTCCAACATAGGATATCACAACAAATGAGGGTTTTTTCATATAAAATTCCATCATAATTATGTAGATTTATCTCCTGCTAAAATATATCCTCTAAAACTACATCCAAATTCATGTTAATATCCTTCTTGCTGACAATTACTTATACATTCAATTTTTTTCATCCATTTCATGTCAGACAGAATCAAATTGCTAAGTGAAATTTAATGGTGCAAAACAACATAAATAGGTGCTGAAGAAAAATGTATTAAATATGGCTCATAATATGAAAGTCTAACTGGAACCTATTTCATCAGAAATAATTAGGTCATAAATGGAACATGATTGTCATTTAAAATTCTAATTTGTTACAGAAATTTAATACTATAAGAGTGTCATAGGAAGCAAGAACGAATGTTCCTTTAATGCTCAACTCTTTGGGGGCACCTGGGTGACTCAGGGCATGATCCCGGAGTCCGGGGATCGAGTCCCACATCGGGCTTCCTGCGTAGAGCCTGCTTCTTCCTCTGCTTATATGTCTCTGCCTCTCTCTCAGTGTGTCTCAAGAATAAATAAATAAAACCTTAAAAATATTAAAAAATAAAATAAATAAATGCTCAACTCTTTGTAGAGTATTACAGCTATAACTACCTTTAAGGTTGCATAAAATTGTTGCACTTCAAAAATACAGAAACGTCAGAGAATTGTTCAAGAGACATGTTGCTCAAAAAATTTAGTTGTGATTTTATTTTTTTCTGAAGGGAATGCTAACATGAGAAGTCTGCTCTAAAAATATGCAGAAAAATCCTGGAAATTTTTTTTGTTGATTAAAAGCACATTACTGTTGAATAGGGAAGATTTACCACTCTTTTTGTACTTTGAAACTCTTGGTAATCTTTAAGTCTATACTTTTTAACAGAATAATGATACTATTGTATAGTTTATTTATATGGAGTTTAGCTACCTGCAGAGGTAGGATGGAAGCCTTCCCAAAATTTGGTCTGGATGTTTGAACTCATGATGCCACACACAGATATAGATGCAAGAAATTATAAAAAGGTATATTATTTACATATTTTCCCCCTGGGGATATCAAGGCAGAGTGAATATGCCTTCACAAAATGGAAAAACGATTAGTCTTAGTGTTTTATTGCATTGAAGGGCCCATGCCCAGGGGTAGGGTTTCTGTGTATAGCCAGGCACCTATATGGTTTGAATCTACTATCCCTACCAAATGAGGTAGCATTCAGGCTTTTTAGCATGATGAGACTTAACTGAAAAACAGTAATAAAATATCAAAGGTTGGGATCTTTATTATAATATACCTACTTATGTAAAATTACATGATTTTTAGAAATCTTTTTACTTTTATTTTACAAACTAAGAAAATTTCAGTATAGTATTAAATTTCTAAGAAGTCAAATGAACAGCAGACAATTATGTAGTGCCTACAACGTGCCAAACATTATTAGCATTTGGCATGTGTTAATTTTCACCATGATCTAAAACTCATGAAAAATTACTATCCTTAATTTTCCTAAAAGAATAAAGACAGAAAACTTAGTAACATATTCAGTTACATGTGTCCAAATTAGAAACTGATTATGTATTTATACCCAGATAGATTAATACCAGGCTGTGTTTTAACCATATATCCTACCTGTTGATGAGCTGTGTAAGTGGATTCCATTTTGCTTTTTCTTTCCATTTCTGATAAACTTCAAGTTATGCATTTTATTTTGTATCTATAAGTATAGGAATTATTCTACATAGCTTTAAAAAACATATTTTTCAGGGTGCCTGAGTGGCTCAGTCGGTTAAGTGTCTAACTCTCTTGATTTCAGCTCATGTCATGATCTCAGGGTCCTGGGATGGAGCCCTGCATCAGGCTTCATGTTCAGTGGAGAATCGCTTTTCCCTCTCCTTCCACTCATGCTCTTTCTCTAACATAAATAAAAGTCTTTAAAAAACCATATATTTCTATCCTGTGTATTGTCATTTTAATAAAGACTACCTATAACATTCATAATTGCTTTTAAAATGAGGGGAAAAACCCTTAAGAGCTTTTATTGCATGTAATTAACAAATACTATGGGCTTAGCTTTTAGTCAAAGCAATTTTAAATTAGGGGAGAATTTTGTGGATATTTAGAATATTATAAAAAACCAAAGATATTTATATTTTATCCTTTTTATTAATATCTATTATTTTCATATTTTCATTACTGTATCAAACCACTTTGGTGTTCTTTCATTCAAATCTTTTTGTTTCATTCCATTGGCATCATTATTATTTATTTTATATGCTACATATAAAATTAAACAAAAAAATATATTTGTTTTTAATTCCAATGTAGTTAATGTACAGTGTTACACTAGTTTCAGGTGTGAAATATAGTGATTCAATAATTCCATACATCACTTAGTGTTCATCACTCCTTAATCCCCAACTTCTACTTCACCCATCTCTCTACCCACCTCTCCTCTGGTAATCATGTTTGTTCTCTATAGTTAAGAGTCTGTTTCTTGGTTTATCTCTTTCTTTTTCCTTGGCTCATTTGCTTTGTTTCTTCAATTCCACATACAAGTGAAAATGTGTCATTTGTTTCTCTATTTCACTTAGCATAATACTCTGTAGTCCATCCCTTTGTTGCAAATGGCAATATACCATTTGTTTTTACGGCTGAATAATAATGTATATACCACATCATCTTTAGCCACTCATTCATTAAAGGACACTTGGGCTTCTTCATAGTTTGGCTTTTGCAAGTAATGCTGATAGTGTAAATAATGCTGCTATAAATATATGGGTGCATGTATCCCTTTGAATTAGTGTTTTTTTTTTTTTTGATAAAAACCCAGTAGTACAATTACTGCATCCTAGAGTAGTTTTATTTTTAAGTATTTGAGGGAACTCTATACTATTTTCTACAATGGCTACACCAGTGTGCATTCCTACTAACAGTACAAGAGGGTTTCTTCTTGTCCATATCATTGCCAACATGTATTGTTTCTTGTGCTGTTGATTTTCATTGGAATTTTGTTTTAAAGATTTTATTTATTTATTCATGAGAGACACACAGAGAGAGGCCGAAACACAGGCAGAGGGAGAAACAGGTTCCCTGTGAGGAGCCCAATACAGGAATCGATCCCAAGACCATGGGATCACAACCAGAGCTGAATGCAGACACTCAACCGGTGAGCCACCCAGGTGTCCCCTCATTGGAGTTTTGATTTGCATATCCATGATAATGAGTGATGTTAACCATCTTTTCATGTATCTGTTGGCCACTTGGATGTTTTTTTTAGAGAAATGTTTGTTCATGTTTTCTGCTCACTTTTTAAATTGGAATATTTGGTTTTGGGGTGTTGACTGGAATAAGTTCTTTATATATTTTGGATTTAAACCCTTTATTGGGTGGATATATCACTTACAAATATCTTCTCCCATTAAGTAGGTTGCTTTTTAGTCTTGTTGATTGTTTCCTACACTGTACAAAAGCTTTTTATTTTGATGTGGTCCCAATATTTTATTTTTGCTTTTACTCCCTTGTGTCAGGAGACATATCTAGAAAAAATGTTGCTGATGTCAGAGAAATTACTGCCTGTGTTGTCTACTAGTATTTTTATGGTCTCAGATTTCACATTTAGGTCCTCAATTCATTTTGATTTTATTTTTGTATTTGGTGCAAGAAAGTGGTTGTTTCCTTATTTTGCATGTAGCTGATGAGTTTTCCTAACACCATTTGTTGAAGAGACTGTCTTTTTCCCATTGATATTCTTTCCAGTTTTGTCAAAGGTTAATTGACCATAAAATTGTGAGGTTCTTTCTCAGTTTCCTATTCTGTTCTATTGATCTATGTGTCTATTATTGTGCCAGTGTCATTCATATTGTTTTGACTACTACATCTTTGTAATATAAATTGAAGTTGGGAATTGTGATACCTCTGGTTTTGCTTTTCTTTTTCAATATCGCTTGGTAATTCATGATGTTTTGTGGTTCCATTTAAATTTTAGGACTGTTTGTTTTAGCTCTGTGAAAAATGCTATTGGTATTCTAATAGGCATTACAGTAAATCTGTAGGTTGTTCTGGGTAATATAAACATTTTATTAATATTTGTACTTCTAATTCATGAGCATGGAATGTTTTTCCATTTCTTTGTGTCATCTTCATTTTCTTTCATCCATGTTTTGTAGTTTTCAGAGTTTCTTTCAACTCTTTGGTTAGGTTTTAGATATCTTATTATTTTGGGCATAATAGTAAATGGGATTGTTTTCTTAATTTATCTTTCTGCTGTTTCATTATTAGTGTACAGAAATGCAACAGATATTTGTACATTGAGTTTGCATCCTGTGACTTTCCTGAATTCATATATCAGTTCTAGTAACTTTTTGGTGGTCTCTTTTGGGTTTTCTATGTAAAGTATCCTGTCATCTGCAAATAGAGATGTTTTTGGTTTTTGTTTTGTTTTGTTTTGTTTTTTTTTACCAATTTGAATGCTTTTTATTGCTTTGTGTTGTCTGTTTTGGCTAGTATTTCTAGTACTATGTTGAATAAAACTGGTCAGGATGGACATCTTGTCTTGTTTCCGGCCTAAGGGGGAAATCTCTGTTTTTAAGGATCATGTTAGCTAAGGTTCCTTTATATATGACCTTTATATGACCTTTACTATGTTGAGGTATTCCCTCTATACATACTTTGTTGAGAGTATTTATCATGAATGGATGTTGAACTTTGTCAAATGCTTTTCTTGGTCTATTGAAATGATCATATATTTCTTATCCTTTCTCTTATTGACATGATGTATCAAATTGACTGATTTGTAACTATTGAACCACCTTTGCATCCCAGGAGTAAAGTCTACTTGATTGTGGTGAGTTATTTTTAAAGATGTATTATTAGATTCAGTTTGCTAGCATTTCGTTGAGGATTTTTGGATCTATGTTCATCTGAGATATTGTAATATCTTTATCTGGCTTTAGTATCAGGTAATGCTGGCCTCATAGAATGAATTAGGATTTTTTTTTTCCTTTTCTAGTTTTTGAAATAGTTTGCCTAGAATAGGTATTGACTCTTCTTTAAATGTTTGGTAGAATTAATATGTAAAGGCTTCTGGTCCCAGACCTTTGTCTGTCAGGAGTCTCGATTACTGATTCAATTTTATTGCTGGCAATCTGTTCAAATTTTCTACTTGTTCCTGCTTTAGTTTTAGTAGGATATATGTTTCTAGGAATTTGTCCATTTCTTCTAGGTTGTCTAATTTGTTGGCACATAGTTTTTCATAATATTCTTTTACAGTTGATTTTATTTCTGTGTTGCTGGTTGTTATTTCTCTTTGATTTGTGATTTTGTTTATTTGGATCCTTTTATTTGTTTGGCTAGAGATTTATCAATTTTGTTGATCTTTTTAAAGTACCAGCTCCTGGATTTATTTTAGTTTAGTCTCTATATCATTTATTTCTGCTATAATCTTTATTATTTCCTTCCTTCTGCTGGTTTTTAATTTTAAATTCCTATCTCTATTAGCTATAAGGTTAGTTTGCTTGAGATTTTTCTTGTATTTAGAGGTAAGCATGTGTTGCTATAAAATTCCCTCTTAGAACTGCTTTTGCAGCATTCAAAAGATTTTGGACCATTATGTTTTCATTTTCATTTGTTTCCATGTACCGTTTGATTTCCTCATTAACCCATTCACTGTTTAGTACCACATTACTTAACCTCCATGTATTTGTGGTCTTTCTGGTTTTTTAATTTCTTTTGTTTACTTCTAGTTTTGTAGCACTGTATTCAAAAAATAAGTATGGTATGAGTTTGACCTTGAATTTGTAGAGGTTTGTTCTGTGGCTTAATATGCAGAGAACCTTCTGTGTGTACATGGAAAGAATGTGTATGTTACTGTTTTAGGGTGGAATGTTCTAAATAGATCTGTTAAATCCATCTGGGCCAGGGTGACATTCAAAGTGATTGTTTCCTTGTTGATTTGCTGTTTGGATGATCTGTTCACAGATGTAAGTGAGGTATTAAAACCCCCTAATGTTATTGTATCATTAATTACCTCCTTAATGTTTGTTATTAGCTTTTATGTATTTGGATGCTCCCATGTTGTGTACATAAATATTTATATTTGTTAATATACACTGTCCTTCTCTGTCACTTGTTACATCAGACACAACCGACCATAAAAAAAAAAATTGTAAGTATTGCAACTCTAGCTTTCTCTTGACATCCATTTGGGTGATAAATACTCTATCCCCTCACTTTCAATCCACAGGTGTCTTTAAGTCTTAAATGGGTATCTGCAGCATATAGATGGGGCTTTTTTTTTTTTTAAATCTACTCTGTCATCCTATATATTTTAATTGGAGCATTTAGTCCATTTATATTCAAAGTAATTATTGATATGTATTTATTGCCATTTTATTATTTGTGTTGCGGCTCTTTTTACTGTTTTCCTGTGATCCTTTCTTTCTCTCCCTTTCATAGATTGTTCATTTTATTCAGTGATATACTTGGATTTCTTACTTTCTAATATTTGCATATCTGTATCACTGTTTTTTGAGTTGTGGTTACCATTCAGTTTATATATAATATCATCTGTGTATAGCAGTCTATATTAAGCTGATGGCCACTTAATTTTGACTGATTATTTACTCCTCTCCCTTCCATGTTTTAGATATTTGAATAATATTTCACATTTTATTTTGTGATTTGATTTTCTTTTATCAATTTTTTGTTGTTGTTCTTGTGCTTCCTATCTTTCTGAGTCATTTGTTTTGTTTTTGTTGTTGTTGTTGTTGTTTTGCACTAACAGAATCTTCCTTAACATTTCTTGTAAGGCTAGTTTAGTGGCCATGAATTCTTTTAACTTTTGTTTGGGAAATTTTTTATTTCTCTTTCTATTGGGAATATAGCCTATTCGCGGCCTCAGATTTTTTCCCTTTTAGCACTTTGAATACATTATGTCATTCCCTTCTTGCCTGCAAAGATTCTACTGAAAAATCACCTGATAGCCTTATGGGGTTTTCTTTGTATGTAACTGTCTTCTTTTCTCTTACAACCTTTAAAATTCCTTAACTTTGTTTTTTACCATTTTAATTACTACATGTCTTGGTGTCAACCTCCTTGGTTTGAGTTTACTGGGGGCTCTCTGTGTCTCTTGAATCTGGACCTCTGTTTCTTCCCTTAGCTCCAAGAGGTTTTCAGCTACTATTTTTTAAACACATTTTCTGCCCCCCCCCCCCTTTTACTCTTCTCCTTCTGAGATCCCTCTAATGCAAATGTTATTATGCTTGATGGAGTCACTGATTCTCTATGTCTACTCTCATTATGCATTATCTATTCCTCACCTGTTCAGCTTGATTGCTTTCCATTACCCTATCTTCCAGGTCACTAATATGTTCCTCTACTTCCTGCACCCTATCATTTATTCCATCTATTGTAGTTTTAATTTTATTTATTGAGCTTTTCATCTCTGATACATTATTTTTGTTTGTCTTTGCCAGAGATCTCATTAGTGTCCTCCCCTACTTTTCAAAGTCCCGTGAGTATCTTTATAATCATCACCTTAAATTTCCTATCAGGCATATTACTTATTTCTATTTTGCTTATATCTCCTCCTTGTTCTTTCATTTGGGACATATTTCTCTGTCTCTCAGATTTGTCTACCTCTGTCTGTTTTTGTATATTAGGTCAGTCAACTGCATCTTTTGCTTGAATGTAGCAGTTTTATGAAAAAAGAGGACTTGTAGTGCTCTGCAATGCAGTATACCCTGTTTACCAGAACCTTGCACTTCAGGGAACTCTCCTAGATATATTGCGTATATCCTACTATTGTGTCTGATTTGCTTTTCATTCATTCCAGATGTCTGCACTGATTTTTGTCTGTTGTGAGTTGTGCTTGCTTTCTGTGATGTTAGTGAGACCCTGGCAGGCTAATGCTGAGGGTGGTATGACAGCAGGAGAACTCAGAAGGTGGGGCATCAGTATTTGCAAAATTTGTACTGAACCATTAATCCTAGGTTTGATCCCTTGCAGCATAGTGGCTAGCAGAGACACGATGCATGGAGGTGGCAGCCAGATGGGGTATATGTGGTGTTAACAGAATTTGCCCTGAGCCCAGGGCCAAGGCCAGCAGAGTATATTATATCAAAAGAATAGAACAGAGGATTATCTGAGTGGCTCAGCTGGTCAAGTGTCTGCCTTTGACTCAGGCCATGAACCCAGGGTCCTGGGATCAAGCCCTACATCAGGATCCCTGCTCTGAGGAGAGCCCACTTCTCCCTCTCCTTCTGCTGCTCCTTCTGCTTATGCTCACTTGCTCTGTAAAATAAATAATTAAATCTTTTTAAAAAAGACAATAGAAGAGATAATTATTCAAAAAGATAAATCAACAAAACTTTTAGATACCATCACCAAGAAAAAGAGAGGACTCCAGAATTAAGAGATGTTATAACTGATACTACAGAAATGCAAAAGATCATGAAGCTGCTATAAACAATTTTATGCCCACAAATAGGACAAACTAGAAAACACAAATAAATGCCTAAAAACATACAACTTATGTTTTTTCTCTCTCTATGTCTCTCATGAACAAATAAGTCTTTTTTTAAAAGTACAAGTTTTAAAAGTACAATTATAACTTGATATAAAGTATAGCATGATGACTACAGTTTATTTTAATTTTTTTAAGATTTTATTTATTCATGAGAGACAGAGAGAGAGAGAGAGAGGCAGAGACACAGCCAGAGGAAGAAGCAGGCTCCATGAAGGAAGCCCGCTGTGGAACTCAATCCCAGGACTCTGAGATCACACCCTGAGCTAAAGGCAGATGCTCAACCATTGAACCACCCAGGTGTTCCATGACTATAGTTTATAACACTATACTACTTATCCAAAAATTGTTAAGAGGGTAAATCTTAAAAGTTCTCATTAAAAGAAATGAAAAATTTGTAACTAAAGTACCAATTTACTTCTACAATAAATCTGTTGCTCTGGTTTGAGAGAAAAACAAAAAAGCTTCCAAGTTACTGTTACTCTTAAATATGTAGCCAATGACTACAAAATGTAGCTAGGTAATTGATTTTGTTTTCATTTATATCCTTTGAGATTAGTTTCTACATTGTATTTCTGGCAATGAATCTGAAATATAGAAGAAATGCACTGAACTTTGAACATCATTATTTCTATTGGGCTGAGACATGGTCTTCAGACCTATGACCAGTGCAACAAAGTTAGGCCTTAAAAACAAACAAACTGACAAAATTTTAACTCCACAAATCTGGTGATAGGTTTTAATACAGAGAAGTGATTAATATTAAACTGAACACAATAACATGTGAGGAGTTTATGTGTAGAATGGTATCAATAAATCTTTATTAAATACCTTCCATGGTCCAGGTATTTGGTTAAGCATGCAGATTCAGTTTTGAACAAAAGTAAAATAATTTCTCTACTTAGGGAGAGGTCCTGAAGGAAAAGACATTAAAAAATAATAACCATGAATTAAGCACTATAAATTGTATGTTTATAAAAAGGCATACAGGCATACAGTGTACCATGAAAACATATAAAAAGAAAACCTGATGTGGTCTGATGGCCACTGAAGAATTTTCTAAGGATATAACTGAACAACCATTAAATTATTTGGATGTGATTGAATTAGTTCCCTAGCCTAATGAAATAAAGATGAATCATGCCTTTTTACACTTTCACCAGTTCTGGGTGAGCCAATAATTCAATAAGTATTTCTTCATTGATGTGATTGGTACAAATGTTGAATATTATCACTTCAAAGCATGATTGAAATTTCCATCAGATTGACACTAATCTGTAAATGAACAAAGTTATTCATATATTTAGAAATTTATTTAATTTTAAATATCTATATTGTTTTTATGGTCCTTTTGTCATAGACTGCCATGAAAGATTTATAAAATACCCATCTGAAATTTTCATGGTAATAAGATAGCATTTCTGTGATCTCCTAGTCTGGAAATTATCCTATGGAGAAAGAATAAAATTTGCTTGGAATGTGTTACATTTAACTGAAATTAAAATGTATTTTAATGATGGCATCTAACTCCTCTTGGAATTTATAAATCATCTCTCTGATAAACTGTCCCAAAGGTGCAATCAGCAGCTATATGACATCCATTGGTAGATAAGCTAATGCTTATTTATTTGAAAGCTATTTTCAGGTTTTTTTGCACCAAATATTTTTCTTTAGGCACTAGAGAATATTAAATAAGCTTCACTGACTTCCCTGAAGGAGTTGAGGCTTAGTGTTTTCTGATTTTTATAGTAAAATCCAATTTCTCCTTTTGATATGGTAGTGAATCATTAGATTTCAGAAGTGCCATTTCCATCATATTTTATTTCCATAAGTGCGAATTTTTATATTTTAGTAATCTCTAATGGAGTTCATCAGCAATACCTAATCAGGTTGCCTCTGCATTTTAGTATATTTCTCCATTGCTGAGCAATCAATGATTTGTTAGCAAATTATAAGAAAAGCTGAACAGCCTTAAAATTAGGACAAGAACTATTTTTTAAATGAATTTTAAAACATATAAAATGTTTACATAATAACCATTTATTTCATGCCTACTATGCACTAGACACTGTATGTAGGTATTATCCAACCTTCACGATAACTCTATGAGGAAGATATAGTTTAAATTTAATAGAGTGAAGTTCAGAAATGTTAAGTAACTGGCACAATTTCACACAACCGGTAATCGATACCGTCATGATGTTTTTGACTCCATAATCTATGCTCCTTCTGTTGCTTCAATATCTCTAAAACTACTTTTCCTGCCTATTTCAGAGAACAATCTGTGTTGTCTGTAGGCAAACTACTTTTTTTAGGAGCAGCAGAATATTTTGCAGCAAGTAGTATAATGTGGTTGGAAGTATTGGCTCGCATCAAAGAATGCCTGGCAAGAAGGTATATTTTATGAAATAGGTATCCTTATGACACTTTTTAGTTCACTGAAGTTGAAAACCTTAAATTATATTATAGTGGCCTGAAAGAGCTAATATAGTGTCAAAATTTTCTACATGATTTCCATTGAATCATTTATCTATTGCAGAAATATATTGATGTCCACACGGGTTTATTGGAACTGCTGGTAAGGCCTGGATTTCATCTTTCTAATCACTGCAACTTACAGATATTTTGGTCCTATTACTTGTACCCATGCTAACAAGCAGCAGAAAACTGAAACAAATGACTATTGATTGTTTGACTCAGGTTTCCATTTAATAGTGATGATCTATTAGATTTTTAAAATTATTGAATTCAACTTGTACTCTCAACAGTAATTCACTAAATTTTAATCTTTAGGTGCTTTTTTTATGGTGCTCTTCCTCCATTTCAATAGTAGGTTGGGGGACACTGGGTGGCTTAGCAGTTAAAGTGCCTGCCTTCAGCTCAGGGCATGATCCTGGAGTACTGGGATCAAGCCCCACATCCCTGTATGGATCCTGCTCCTTCTTCTGCCTGTGTCTCTGCCTCTCTCTTTCTCTCTGTTATCTAATAAATAAATAAATAAATAAATAAATAAATAAATAAATAAAAAATATTTTAAAAATAGTAAGTTGTATTACATTTATAAAATACTTTATATTTTTTAAATTATCTATAAATTTGTATTTATAATCCAGTGAATAACTGCCTCATTCTAATAGTATACCCCAGACCCTTAGTGGTTACTTTTATCTCTACAATTTAAAATTTCTAAAATTATTCTTTCCTTTCTGTATGAATTCTAGTAGAACAATGTATACATTCCAATTTTTATTGTTTTTTTTTTTTGGTCCAAATGAGTTGGTATATCACTTATAAATACTAACGTGTGGAAGAAGAGGATATTCTATTTAATTCAACAAATACATATAGTCTATCTACTGTAGTTTAGACATTCTGCTGGATGCTGAAGGGAGACTGTTATAAATAAATCAGATGACACTTTGTCTTTACATAGCATATATTCCAGAGGAGGAAGGCAGAAAAAAAATAATCCATTATAATGTATGCTATTGAAGCTCAGAGGGTAAGCACAGAGGGACAAGAGCTATTGCACTTGAGAGCTCACACCATCTATTAAATGAAACAGAGGATTCTTGTGAAACACAGAGAAGAACATGCCTTGTTGCTCCATGGAAATTTTATCTACAAGTTTCTTTAGCCATTGAATAACATTTGTTTTGTCTTTTAATCAGCAATCATATCAGAAAACTTATTTTTAATCAGTACTGAAGAAAAGCAAAAATATATAAAACAGTTTTTGTTTTCCTACATTAGGATTGCCCGCATTTTAAGAAATAAGACTTTTATTCCTGTATGAATGCTTATCAGTAAGGAAGTCCAGAATACTAAATGCTATTTTCAGATCTGGCATTTAGAAATAGTGATTTTTGAACTAGTCATTGAAGATTTCAACTCCTTCCAAGAATATCCTTGTTATTTCTAAAACATTCAAAGTTCTCATTACCTATTTTTATATAATTGGAAGACTTGTATCATGGTATTCGCCATATTTTTAACTATAAAATGCCAACATCAATTCTAGAAACTGGATATTGAGAGTTAAAGTTACCTTTAAGAAATGCATATCACCATTTGCAAGGCTTATTTCTTGCAAATTATTCTAGCTTCACCTTTGCATTACAAAGTTTTGCTTGCCCTGATTCCTAAGAGTAAGCATTCCCAGTAAAACTGGTTCATAAGAAATATTATATAGGTTTATTATAATTAATAAAATGAGAAAACTAGTCTAATTTAAGAGTTAATAACGTTGAGCAAGCTGCAATGGATAGAGCTTCATTGTGCCTACTGGTAATGATGTTGTGACGTACAAATATTAATGGTGCATCTTTGCTTTTGCCTGTAGGGACCTTTGAATTTTCTTCAGTTTGCCTTCATTAGCTTGACTAATTTCCTAGTGCCATTAAGATTTTAGTTTTAAATCTACCCTTTTATCTCCTGTAGAGATGCCAGATCTAGAATTCTAAAAACTCTATTTCTTAGATATCTTTGTTTTTGCCAGTGAAAGCCAGGGAGATTGGAAGTTAGGGGAAAGGAACAAGTGACTTTACCGTATTTCTTTTCTGACACTCTCCCTCTTCAGAAGAGGGCATCTAACTCCAGATTTTTTTGGGTTCCTGCCATCAGCCACAAACATTTGCCTTGGTAGTTCAGATTTTATCTTTAGATGCCCCCTCCTTATGGTTATGGGTCTGATCTCCATAGAGCCTCTCTCCATTGAGCTAAGCACTGGCCCTATAGGATCCATCCTCTAAGTTCCCAGGTTCTGAAGATCTTACTCTTCCTTTCAGTTTCCCCAGTCCTAGGGCTGGTAGCCTTTTCATACAGTCATCAACCTCTGGGTAACCTCTGTATCCTCTATGCTTTTTGGGCTTTCCACCACCTTTGCAAATAATTTCCTATACTAAAGAATTTTCTTTAAAATTTTTTTTTCTTTTAAAAAAAGATTTATTTATTTATTTGAGAGAAGGATAGAGAGAGTGAGAGAGCAAGCATGAGTGGGGAGTGGCAGAGGAAGAGGGAGAGAGAGAAGAGAGAATCTCAAGCAGACTCTGCACTGAGCACAGAGCTCTATCTCATGACCATGAAATCACAACCTGAGCTGTAAACCAAGAGTCAGATGTTTAACCAATTGTACCACCCAGGGACACTTGGTTTTTGTGGGGTTTTTTTCTGATTAAATGTATCCCAATATATTCATGACATTGGTGACATAATGGACTCAAGGTGCACTAATACAAAAGTTACCTAATTTTAATTAAGACTTCACTATATGTTTAGAGAAACAATTTTGAGTTGTATAAGACAGTCCTCATGATACCTGGTGTGAGCCATATATGGAGGATACTTTGTAAGATCATCTTTTTTTCACATTAGATATAAAATTATATAATTGGAATTCAGAGAAGAGCACTACCTTCAGGCCAGAATTATCAGATTCTTATCTGAACCAGAAAAGAATCTGAAGAATGCAACACTGATCTGATTACTGTCCACATTTGCTCACATGCTCTCAGGGAATTATTAATCATCTCTCAGTTATCTAGCTCACTGAGCCAATTACTCACTAATACACTAGAAGGAATTTATAACAGTCCATCAGAAACTGGAAAAACCTAAGCCAAGTGGGACTTTTTGAAAGATCTACATCTAAATAATTTCTAGTATTTCTGATATTTCTGAATTTAAGAAAAAAAATATAAGCTTGCAAACAACAACAAATTGCTAAAAAAAGAAAAGTATACTTCCTTTTCTATAGTATTAGCTTCCTGAAGTACATATTCTTGGGTAGATGACCACCACCTAACTGTGATAAACCCTGTCAAGAGAATTTTCATGCATAAATATGAAAAAAAGACATTTCCAATCTTGAAAGTCTCAGAATGTATACCACCTGTACAACTTCTCTAAAACATACTACTTGAAGTATTCTAGCCTAATAAATATGGAACCAGAATAGAGTTAAGATACAGAGCCACAAAGACTAGGTTGAGGGGCACCTGGGTAGCTCTGCTGGTTAAGCATCTACCTTTGGCTCAAGTCATAATCCCAGGGTCCTAGGATCAAGCTCTGCATTGGGGGGTCACTGCTCAGCAGGAAGTCTGCTTCTCCTTCTACTCCATTCCCTCCCCTCATACTCTGCCTTTCGCTTTCTATCTCTTTCAAATAAATAAATAAAATATTTTAAAAATAAAAAAGACTGGGTTGAGTCTGAGGATCACTATGACACAAATTTATATTTGGCAACATGTTGCTTTAAATTTAGAATACTACAAATATATAACCAGATAAGGATACTAGTGAATAAATCTAGCTCCACACTGTCTCAATGTAAGGCACACTCAAGTTCAAGAGTATTTTAGCCACATTTTAGACAGTAATATCTATTGAGGCAGAGTAACTATAAATTGAGGATTGCTAAGTTTTATCTCTCAATGAGCATACAAAGACAAATTATACTGGAACTAACGCAATAAGTCTACATTTTGGCAAGCCATATCAAATAGCCTCAACATCTAGATTTTGGACCTGAATTTGTCAGTATTTAGCAATTTCACTTTACCTGCATCCATGTCTCAATATAAAACTTGTTCTTTATGTCTTTTTAGGAATCATAGATAACTACATGTTTCTTGACAGAGAGGTATAATATGCAGGAGAAATAAATGACCAATAAGGTCTTTGGAATATATATATATATATATATATATATATATTACAATATATATAAACATATTACAATATATATGTATATAACATATACATATTATAATGTATAATATGTATATAACGTATACATATATACATATATGTATATAACGTATACATATATACATATATATGTATATAACGTATACATATATACATATATGTATATAACGTATACATATAATAGGGTATGATATATGTATATATTGTATACATTATAATATATGTATATGAGATACATATACATATACATATGATATACTATAATATGTATATCTCATATAATTATATATGTATATGATGTATATAATGTATAATATTAATATATTAACAATACAGATGGTAAAGAAGTTTCTCATCTCTTCAAATTCAAGTTCTGCCTTATACCAACTGATTACCTTGGCAATCTCCTATATTTCTCTTTTCATTAATTGCCTTATATTTAAACAAAAAATGATAATAGTATTTAGATTATAGGGTTATATGAGGTTAAATAGTTATTATGCTTTAAGTAGGTAAGGGCTTAAACAATATTTTAAATTACAATAAGTGCTATAGCATTTTACAATATTTTATAAACACATTATAAACATTATAAACATTATAGAGGTAGAAATACATAATGTAATTCTTCAAGAAATCAAAACAGAGTTAGTAATATCAGAAACAACTTTTATAACGGTTAGAAAAGTGAAAATATTTTAAGGATGTTTTCTTTTTGTTAAGGAAAAAGCCTTTATATATTGATATTGAAATGTAAATATTTATTACTATAACCAGTAATGGATTAAAAATAAAATAAAATTTCCAGTTCACTAGACCAAGAAAAAAGAGAAGTATGATATGAATACAGATATTTACCCTATAAGTATAAAGATGAGTATTTCTCTCAAATATAAAATATCAAAATTGATTATATAACTTCCCTGCACATATAAACATCTTTAATTCTCTAAGTATAAATCAAATTGATTGGGCTCATCTAACATCAGTGTGATAAAACTTGATATTAGGAAAAAATAACATTCTTCTAAAGAATAAAATGAGCTTTAAATCAAAGAAGAAATAGAAGTTTAAATTACTGGTTATTTACAGATGTTTACCAAAAAGTAAGGCATACAGAGTAAGCAGTATTCTGAGAAGCTTTCATAGACTTAAAATATACTAAATACAAATACATTAAATCTTCAAGTATTTTGAAAAAAAAAAAAAACAGAAGAAAATCATGATCTTAGCAGGGAAATTAGCTTAGAAAAATACTAATAGATTTATCAGATACTATATTCATATATTTTCTCTGAAAATATAAGGGAAAATCTCACAATCCTGTTTTGACAAATGAAAAACATTAAAAAACAAACACCAGGATTTCCTGGGAAGATAGCAGAGTAGGAGTATCCTAAACTCACCTTGCCCCAGGGATACAACTAGGTAACATTCACAGAAGTGTAAATAGCCCAGAAAATACCTGAAGCCTGGCAAAACAAATTCCACAAATAAATGTAGAGAAGTGCCACATAGAAGAGAATGGGAAGGGCAGAGATGCAGTCAAGGACTAAATGGATCCCTTGGAACTATCAGCAGGATGGAGGGAACTGTGGGCATGGAGAAAGAAAGGAAATAAACCCTCACACCATGAAACCTGCATGAAGATGAATCCCATAACATTTGGCTTTGAAAAAAGAAGGGCTGAATTTCCTGAGTTCTTATAACCAGCAGGACTTAAGACCTGGATTTTAAAAATCAGAGGTTTGGCTCTGGGAGAGCCAGGAGGGCAGAGGAAACTGAAATCCCACTTTTTGAGATATAGCACAACAAACAGCCTGCAGAGATATAGCATAGAAGAAGCAGTTTAAAAAATATCTGGAGCACATGGGAGGGAGAGTTGTTTACTAATTTCAGAGTCTGTCCTGAAGGAGCAGAAATCCTTGGGAGACTTCTTCAGGATAAAGGAATATGTAGGTGCCATGTCTCTTCCTCACACCCTAGCATTAACACATGGCCACCTGTGGGAACACATGCCCTACCTAACTTCCTAACAGGGAGCCCTACCCTACCAGTAATTTTATATATAGACCACATCTTCTTTATATATATATATATATATATATATATATATATATATATATACACACACACACACACACAATAAGAGATGAACACAATAAATGAAATTAAAAATATACTTGATGGAATAAACAGTAGACTCCCTAGCAGAAAAAAAAAAAAAATCAGTGACTTGAATGACAGAGTAATAGAGAGTAATCAAACCGAGCAGGTGAGAAGAAAAAAGATTATGCAAAATGAGAATAGACTTAGGGAACTCATTGACATCAAGTATAACAGCATTCACATTATAGGGATCCCAGAGAGAAGAGAGAGAAAAGGGAAAGAAAATTAATTTAAAGAACTAAAGCTAAAACTTCCTAAATCCAAATAAAGATATAAATCTAGATCCAGGAGGCACAAATATCTCCCAACAAAATTTAAGACACATAGTCATAGAATGGTAAAGTTTGTGGTAAAGAAAATTTAAAAGCAGCAAGAGAAATGAAAGCAGTTACATACAAGGGAAAACTCACAAGACTATCAGCTGATTTTTCAGCAGACACTTTGCAGGCCACAAGGAAGTGGCATGTTGTATTTAAAGGGCTGAAAGGAAAAACATGCTGCAGCCAAGAATATTTATCCACCAAAACTATCATTCAGAATAGAGAGATAAGAGTTTCCTAGACAAACAAAAGAAGTCATGAGCAGTAAACCAGCTCTACAAGAGTAAAAAAAGAAGGAAGCACAAAAGTACTAAAAATAAATATATCTGTAAAAATCACAAAGGACTCACAAAATAAAAAGAAGTAAAGTGTGACAACATATATTAAAATGTGGAGAGGAGAGAGGAGTAAAGAATGAGTTCGAAATTAAGCAACCATCAACTTAATATAGATTGCTATATGCAGGAGATTTTTTTTTTTTTCTCGTAAAGAAACATTTTGCTTTATTTTCCGGACTTCAGGTAATCACAATGGGCTATTTCCTGAGCCCTTCCAGACAGTATTCTATTTTTTTAAATTTTTTGTATATTTTTTACTGGAGTTTTATTTGTCAACATATAACATAACACCCAGTGCTCATCCCGTCCAGTTCCCCCCTCAGTGCCCATCATCCAGTTACCCCATCCCCTGCCCACCTCCCCTTCCACTACCCCTTATTCATTTCCCAGAGTTAGGAGTCTCTCATGTTCTGTCACCCTCTCTGATATTTCCCACTCATTTCCTCTCCTTTCCCCTATACTCCCTTTCACTATTTTTTATAAATGAGTGAGACCATATAATTTTGTCCTTCTCTGATTGACTTACTTCACTCAGCATAATACTTCCAGTTCTATCCACGTTGAAGCAAATGGTGGTATTTCTGGTTTCTAATGGATGAGTAATATTTCATTGTATATATAGACCACATCTTCTTTATCCATTCATTTTTCAATGGCCACAGAAGCTGCAGGAGATGTTATACACAAACCAAATGGTAACCACAAATCCAACACCAGTAATATGTATGCAAAAATAAAGGAATCCGGGATCCCTGGGTGGCGCAGCGGTTTGGCGCCTGCCTTTGGCCCAGGGCGCGATCCTGGAGACCCGGGATCGAATCCCACATCGGGCTCCCGGTGCATGGAGCCTGCTTCTCCCTCTGCCTGTGTCTCTGCCTCTCCCTCTCTCTCTCTCTCTCTCTCTCTCTCTCTCTCTCTCTCTGTGACTATCATAAATAAATAAAAATTAAAAAAAAAAAAATAAAGGAATCCAAGTATATCACTAAAGAAAGCCAAATAATCATGATAGAAGAAAGCAAAAGAAAGCAACAGAGAAGAAAATAACCATAAAATGAGTAACAAAATAGCAATAAATAACATACTTGTCAATAATTACTTTGAATGTAAATGGACTAAATGCTCCAATCAAAAGACATAGGATAAGGAAATGGAAAAACAAACAAACAAATACATCTATATGCTGCCTAAAAGAGACTAATTTCAGGCCTAAAGCAGATTGAAAGTGAAGGAATGAAAAAGCATTTATCATGCAAATGGATGTGAAAGGAAAGCTGGAGTAGCAATCCTTATATCAGAGAATATAGACTGTGCAGAAATCTGTTGCACTTCCTATACACTAATAATGAAGCAGCAGAGAGAAATTAAGAAAGCAATCCCGTTTATAATTGCACCAGAAATAATAAAATACCTGGGAATAAACTTAACCAAAGAGGGGAAAAACCTCTACTCTGAGAACTATGAAATATTGATTAAAGAAATTGAAGACACAGACACATCTTTCCATTTGACACAAACAAATGGAAAGATATCCTATTCTCATGGTTTGGAAGAAATGTCTATTTTTAAAATGTCTATATTTACCCAAAACATTCTATAGATTTAATGCAATCCTTATCAAAATACCATTAGCATTTTTCACAGAGCTAGAACAATTAATCCAAAAATCTGTGCAGAACCACAATAGACCCTGATCAGCCAAAGCAGTTTTGATTTAAAAAAAAAAAAAAAAAAAAAGCTGGAGGTATTATAGTTTTAGATTTCAAGTATACTACAAATCCATAGTAATCAAAACAGTATGGTATTGGCACAAAAATAAACATATAGATTAAGGGAACAGAATAGAAATCCCAGAAACAAATCCACAATATATGGTCAATTAATCTTTTTTTTTTTTTTTTTTTTTTTTTTTTGGTCAATTAATCTTTGATAAAGTAGGAAAGAATACTGAATGGGAAAAAAATAGACTTTTCAACAAATAGTGTGGGGAAAATAGGACAACTACATCCAAAAGAATGAAACTGGGGCACTTCCTTACACCATAAACAAAAATAAACTAAAAATGTTAAAGGATTTAAATGTGAGACCTGAAACCATAAAAATCATTGAAAACAAGTAGTGATTTCTCTGATATTGGCCATAGGAATGTTTTTCTAGGTGTGTCTTCTGAGGCAAGGGAAACAAAAACAAAAATAAAATTTTGGGACTGGGATTCCTGCGTGGCTTAGCAGTTGAGCATCTGCCTTTGGCTCAGGACATGATCCCAGGATCAGGGTTTAAGTCCCACTTCAGGCCCCTGCTTCTCCCTCTGCCTAGGTCTCTGTCTCTGTCTCTGTCTGTCTTCTCTCTTTCTGTGTCTCTCATGAATAAAAAAAATAAACAAAATCTTAAAAAAAAAATATATTGGGACATCATAATAAAAAGCTTCTGTACAGCCAAAGTAATAACCTAACAAAACAAAAACACAACTGCTTAATGGGAGAAGATAGTTGCAAATGACGTATCCAATAAAGAGTATCCGAAATATGTAAGGAACCTGTATAACTCAACAGATCTAAAACAAAATAATTCAATTAAAATGGGTAGAAGATATGAACAAACATTTCTCCAAAGAAGACATACAGATGGCCAACAGACATATGAAAAGATCCTCAGCATCATTCAAAATCAGGGAAATAAATGCAAATCAAAACTACCTGTCAGAATGGCTAAAGTCGAAACCACCAGAAACAATAAGAATTGATGAGGCTATCAAGAAAGGGAATGCTCTTGCCCTGTTGGTAGAAATGCAACTGGTGCAGCCATGGTGGAAGACAGTATAGAGCATCCTCTAAAAAATCACAAATAGAACTACCCTATGATCCAGTAATCACACTACTGTGTATTTTCCCAAAGATTGCAAAAATATTAACTCAGAGGAATATATGCACCTCTATGTTTATTGCAGTATTACACACGACAATTAAATTACTGAAGCAGCCCAAGGGTCCATGGACAGATGAATGGATAATGGAGATGTGGTATACATAGACAATGGAATATTATTCAGCCATAAAAAGGATTTCACTCATATGTGGAATTTAAGAAACAAAACAAAAAAAGCAAAGGGAAGGAGAGAGAGAGAGACAAATGAAGAAACAGACTCTTAACAAACAGATAATTATCAGAGTAGGGAGGTGGGAGAATGGATGAAATACGTGAAGAGGATTAAGAATGCACTTATCTTGAACTCTGAGTAATGTTAATCACTATACTGTACACCTTAAAGTAATATAACGTGCATGTTAACTATACTGGAATTAAAATAGAAATAAATAAAAATTAACATTAAAATTTTAAACATTTTTTTTAAAAACCACCTATAGGGCTTTGCTAGTAATAATAAAAGTGTAAAAAACAGTTTCAAAAAGAATACAAAATATTATGCAGATTATTATAACTTTGGACAAAGGCTTTGAGGATAGTTATGAGATGGCATTTTTTTTTACATTAGAAACAACTAGAAATTGCTCAAGTTTTCTCAGCAGGAAGTAGAAATGCAGACTAACCTGAAGGAATTAAAAGTTTTATCTGTGATATATAACAAAACAAAACAAAACAAATACCTAGTGGTCTTACAGATGAATTCTAGCAAAATGCAAGATGGTGTTTGAGTATTTTATAAGGTATAAAAAATAATTATAAATTCAGTTAATGAGGTCAGCATACAATTAATTGGTTTAGGGATTGGCTTAAACTAGACTTAAATGAATTAAATTGACAAATAATACCTCCTAAGGAGAAAAAAAGACCCATACTACAAGTATAAATAACAAAATAACACAAAATATCATCGTGTGATGAAAATATACCATGGAAAGTTAGATTTTATTTTAGAAATAGAAGAATGATTCAATATTAAGAGTTTTATTTATATAGTTTGATGCATTCATGCATTAGGTTAAAAAGTATAATATCAGTAAATACTAGAATACATTAAATAATGCATATTCTACTATAGTTTTTTTCAACTTTGAAAAAAGACAAACTTGTTAAATGATGTCTGGAATGAATTAACTACATCAAAATTAAGATACGATTTCTATATAAATTACAAACCACCATATTAATCAACTCCACACAATTCTCAGTGAAATTAAAAACAAAACAAATTTCTCCTACTATGTAAATTGTTTTGAAGACTTTATCCAAGAAAAGGGAAATGTTGAATAGCACTTCTGGAGAAAAAAAAATTATATAGACATTTGGATTAGTGCTAGCAAAATGCACAATATACTCACATCCAGCTTGGTCTTCAATTCATCTTGGATATCTTTCCACATAACCTAATAATCTTTTGTCACATTTGCTCAAGACATGCTGCATACCTTTAGTGTTCTCCTTAACTTCCCCTTCTCATTATTTTCAAGCATAAACTTCACTGCATTCTATCAGAGAAAAAAAGGTAATAACATAGTAACTGCCTAATTCACTTCCCTTTCACACAATTTCATTTTATCCAAAGTCATCCCTTTCTTCGACACTTCCCATCACAGCAGAAGAGATCTTATTTTTATATCCAAAGTTAATACATTTCTGGAGTAGGTCTTTGGATCAATCAATGTTCTGAGAGTGAAAGAAATTGAAAATGTTTATGTACCAGATGGAGAAAATCTGGGTGATAGAGCAAGACACAAGTAGTGGAAGAGGATAAAATATAATCAAGAGACAGTTCTTCTGTTTTAAAGCTGTACCCAGAGGCCACCAAAATAGAGTTCTAAACTTTACCACTATTCTCTCTTAGCAACATATGTTTATTTTTTATCACATATTTACCATACTTATATTAACTATATTTATATTAGTGTTTTATCTTCTATGTTATAATCTGCCTAAGAAGCAATGTTTATAGTAATAAATGTATTTTTAAAATAAATTTCATATATTCACTGAGCACTTATTATGTATTATGAATTCCACTAAATGATGAGGGGAATTAAAAGAAATCACCTTTTCATTCAATAGGACAGAGATGTAGACTAATGTTAGTTAAGTAAATGTAAAATTATGAAAGCTCTAGGAGGTGTAACAAAAATGACTAAAAGCAGATGTTTACAAATTATAATGAAAAAATCTGATTCAGTCTTGGAAGTCCATTTCTTGGAGAAATATTTCACTAAGTGATATTTGAACTGAGATCTTAAGAATGGTAAGATTTAATTGGACATACTGAATAAGAAGTACTCATGGCTGACAACTGCATAGTTTTTAAGCTTCCACTGAAATTATAAAATCACATAGAAGTCTGTGTTTCTTTGTTCTTAGTTGCAACACTAAATATATGATATAAGCAATTAGATGATGGAAAAACAATTACTAAGCACCTAATTCTCAGTGTGCCACATAAATTAATGAATACTGACTTTTCCATTGAGCCTCCATGTAATGGATTCAAATAGTTACAAAAAAATTATTGTTTAAATCCACAATAAACAATTTAATCAACACTAAATGAATGTGTGCATAAAACAATAGTATATTTTTAACAATTTCCTCAACTAAAAGGGAGCAAAATAAAATTGAGGCCTCCTAATTCTGATTCATACTTGCTTCTTCCTTGATCATCTCTGAGGTATAGGCTAGGCTCAGAAAGTGATTCTTCACAATGATAGAGAATCCTTGTCTTTTCTCACTTGTCTCCTTGGCTTACACAGTTCTTGGAGTGGGGAGACCACTCTCCCCACTGACTCTGATGGCAGCAAACTTCTCTCCTTGGATTAAAGGCTTCATAAAAAAATCAAACCTCAACCAAAGAAACTTTGTAATTTGTTCAAAATATGTATATATTTCATTTCTTAAAAAAACTTAAACATCATATGTAAAATAGAAAGAAAGAAAGAGTTTGCTGTTTGCAATCATATATTAACTTTCTGCTTAAATTCAGTATATACTGTGGTATGATAAGAGATTGTTACAACAGATCCAATTTAGAAGATATAAAATTCTATTAAATAGTCATAGCTGTAGCCCTTCCCACTTTCCCTACAAACAATTATTCAATTATTCTTCAGAGAATAGAAGCATGCTCTAATAAGGTGGAAGTCCATATTGAGCAAATAAACTTATTTAGACTTACTATGCCAGTAGGTCTTTAAACCCAACTTATGAGGTATTTGGTGATTTCCATTTACAGTGATTGCTACTGAAAGAAGCAGCAGTAAAGTTGCAACTGTAATCTTGCTAGCAACAGTATTCTCAGAACATAGTCACTGAAAAAGCATCATGTTAACTTACATTCATATTTTGTAGGTTAAAATTCATGCCTCTAATCCCTTCACTGGATCGCTGCCTTGTTGAAAAGTAGCATCATTTACAATCCTGACAGCAGGGGATTGGGGTGCCAGGAACTGCAAATGTGTTGTCATCTGACTTCGGCAATGGTTTAGAAAGCCAAAGAATAGTGCAACATATTTTCAACAAGGAAAATTCCCTTAAGAAGATAAAAGACAAACAAGCATTTAAATAGGATAGAAGTAAAATATGTTATAAGGCCTCTGCTAAATAGCTTTTCACATATTCTTTCATATTATTTTCTTTCTGATTATTTAGCCAAATAAGATTGTGTTTTCTCTTTCTCCATTCCAGTAGCTATTTTTTTCCAAATCTGTAGTCATATAACAGCCTTCAAATAAAAAATTATTCTACATTTTTCTGTGGGTTTAGTTCAAGTGCTTATTACTTTGAATTTTTTTTAACAAAAGATGATAACCTAAGAAATCATAGTAGGGGACTCAGAAACAAATCTGTTATATTCTGCAAAACTACACACAGATAAAGTCAATGCGTAAATTTATAGATTCTTAAAAAGTATAGGTGGAAATATGAATTCTTGACTTTATTCATTATGTGTATTAGTAAGAGAAAAGATATTCAACTCTTCTCCCTTGTCTTCAGGATCACTCTTTTCTGTTTACACCAGTTAGACAAAAATAAGCAATAATTAATTGTTCATCTCCCTGGATCTCCTTGGATACTGGTAAGCCAATGTTCCCAAGTAAGTCCAATCATTCTAGCCCAAACATTCTCTGTATATTACTGTCCTTGTACATGCTAAGGTGTGCCATGATAAGAATTCAGGATTTGCCACAATGTTCCAGCCTACCAAAGATTTCTACATTGGAAGATTTGGCTTTGCTTTCATTTGGCATTATCTTATAAGTTTATAATTCTGTGGGAAACAGTGGCAGTGATATGAAGCAGAATCCAGCTATATCTGTTTTACAGAGGGGGTGTGGGACCCAACTGGCCATTGAGAATAACATTGAGATATTCATATTCTTATTCATCCACCCAGATTACCACTGGCATGCCTTAAGCAAATGTTCTTTGTCTAATCATCCAGGTATTTCTCTGCTATACATTAAAAGTTATTTCATAACATATTAGGGCTTGAGATTCTCTAAGCCTCTGTAAAGCTCTGTCTGCCTTGAATTGCCTACACGGATGTTTCATTTCTGGGAATTTACTATCTGCCCAGGAAGAAGGCAGAGTCTCTTTCTCAAATTGGGTTCTGATCTCATATTGTTTTATCGCACCACCTGTTCCAAGACTGGGGATTATTTTTTTTTTTAATCTGGAATGGGATAGTCTTCCACAGTTAAGATGCAATTTCTCCATATATTTTTATTATATCTTGAGTAGCCTTGATTCCCTGAATTCTTGATTTGTAAGCCTCTTATAAACTTTTTCAGGAAACAACTCATAGGGAAATTATTACTTGAATTAAGAGTGGGATGCTAGAAAGAAAAAAAAAAGTGGGGGAGGACTAAGAGAGGTAAAATAGTTACTGTTTAAAAAAATGTTTTCTTATGTTCTATATATCCATATTTCTACTATGGGCATATATAGACAATTCAAGCTATAGACACAGACCCCCTGAATGTTTAAAAAGTTATTAAGGTAGAGGGGATGTCAGTATGATGTCTACTTAATTTGTATAAAACAGAAACTTTTGCTTACTTATTACACCTCCTAACATACTTATCTAATTATGGTGACATGGCAAGTTGTCACTGAACCCAGAATATTATTTCTTTAATATTCTCAGCTAACCAACTTTTTCTCAAGACATTTGACCTGGAATCTATGGACAAAAGTCAGACAGAGCAGGAATTAGGATGCAGAAATATTAGCTACATCTATATTTTAACCAAATTTTAACAGAAAAGTAATATTCTCTCACATTATGAATATGGATAACAGACTGCAGGCATACTTCATTTTACTGCATTTTGCCTTATTACACTTCATAGATGCTGTGCTTTTGTGGCAACTGTGCATCAAGCAAGTCTATCAGCATCAGGTTTCCAACAGCATTTGCTCATTTTGTACCCTGTGTCACATTTTAATAATTCTCACAGTATTTTAAACTTCTATATTATTATATTTGTTATGGGGATCTGTAGTTAGTGATATTTGATGTTACAATTGTATTGTTTGGAGGAACCATGAGCCACACCCATATACAATGATGAACTTAAGAAATGTGTGTTCGGATGCTCCACAGGTCAGCCATTCCCCTATCTCTTTTCTTCTCTTCAGGCCTCCCTATTCCTGGAGCAACAATAATATTAAAATTAGGCCAATTGATAAACGTATAATGGCTTCCAAGTGTTCAAGTGAAAGGAAGAATTGCACATTTCTTACTTCAAACCAAAAACTAGAAATGATTAAGTTTAGTGAGGAAGGCTTGTTGAAGGCTAAAACAGGCCTAAAGCTAATCCTCTCACACGAAACAGGCAAGTTGTGAATGCAGGGGAATTTCTTGAAAATTAAAAATGTGAAAATCCTACTCCAGTGAAGGTGAAAATGATAAGAAAGTGAAACAGCCTTATTGCTAATATGGAAAAAGTTTCAGTAGAATGGAAAGAAGGTCAAACCAGCTATGACACTCTCTTAAGCCAAAGCTTAATCAAGAGCAAGGCCCTCAAGCTCTTCAATTCTATGAAGGCTGAGAGAGGTGAGGAAGCTGCAGAAGAAAAATTAGAAGGTAGCAGAAGTTGGCTTATGCAGTTTAAGGAAAGAAGCCACCTCCATAACATAAAAATGCAAGGTAAAACAACAAGTGCCAATGTAGAAGCTGCAGCAAGTCATCCAGAAGATCCAACTGAGATAATTAATGAAAGTGGCTAACAACTTTTTAATATAGACAAAAGTCTATATTAAAAGAAGAAAAAGGAGAAGTTATGCCTGGCTTTAAAACTTGCAAAGACAGGCTAATTATTATGTTAGGAGCTAATGCAGCTGGTAACTTTAAGTTAAAAGCCATTCTCATTTACCATTATTGAACCGATACATATATAGAGAGCAATTCTCCTGAAGAAAAAGTGAGTATTTATTGGGCAGTTTCTGTGCAATACAGGATAGAGGGACTACATATAAAATAGCAGGAAAAACAAAGACACAGTAATGATGGGAACCCCACCCTTGATGCAGCAACCTGAGTAGGGGGGATACGACTGAGAAATAT
The DNA here is from genome assembly GCF_003254725.2 of Canis lupus dingo. Taxonomy (NCBI): domain Eukaryota; kingdom Metazoa; phylum Chordata; class Mammalia; order Carnivora; family Canidae; genus Canis; species Canis lupus. The sequence continues at coordinate 57,489,890 of NC_064255.1, forward strand.
GAGAATGTGACAAGCCCAAGGCACAGAAAAAAAAAAATCAGTGGCTTGAAAGGAAAATAGAGTATAAGAAAAGAAACCTACTAATCCTGAAAAGTCTAGTAAACAGTAGGGAACTTCTGGAACACTCACGGGGATAGAGATACTGGATAGCACCATTGTTTACATACCCTTCCACGTTGATACCACAAACAGGATCAACATCAAGGCACTTTAGGCAGTCTGCCACCTCAGCTAGCCATAGGCCCCAGCCCACACCAACTTCAGCTGTCCTCCTCAATAATGTGGCTCTGAGCCTGTGCTTGTCCCAGATCTAACCATCCTACAAAGGATGTCTTGGCATGATGCACACTGAGACACTCCTGCCTTGTGTAACTATAGTTCCCGCTATCTCATCAAGCAGTCTGGGCATGAAACACCCCAGGACACCTGCTTTAGTTTCAGCCATCCTATCAGAGCAACCCTGGTGCAAAGTGCTCCAGGATAACCCATCTATGTCTGATCCAGCTCCAACCATCCTCCAGGGCGGACCTGGTACAGAATGCCCTGGAACCCACAGTCTGAAGCCTGCTACAGCTCTAGCCAACCAGCCTAAGAAACTAGGCACATGCAGTAGACATAGGAAATATTATTACATAAGGCCACTCCTTTAAGATGTGAAGAGGTAGTTGTTTTGCCTACCTTATGGGAATAAACACAAATTCAAACATAATGAGGAAACAGAGGAATATGCTCCAAATAAAAGAACAAGAGAATACATCAGCCAAAGAATTAAATGAAATGATAAAGTTTAAAGTAATGGTCATGGGATCCCTGGGTGGCGCCGCGGTTTGGCGCCTGCCATTGGCCCAGGGCGCGATCCTGGAGACCCGGGATCAAATCCCACGTCGGGCTCCCGGTGCATGGAGCCTGCTTCTCCCTCTCTCCCTCTCTCCCTGTCTCCCTCTCTCTCTCTTTCTCTCTCTCTCTGTGTGACTATCATAAATAAATAAAAATTAAAAAAAAAATAAAAAATAAAGTAATGGTCATGAAGTAGTCACTGGAATTGATAGGTCAGTGGATGAATTCCGAAAAAAAATAATAAAAACATATTAAAGGAACAGAGTTAAACGATACATTAATGAAATGAAAAAATAACTAGAGGGACTCAACAGCAGATTAGAACATACAGAAGAAAATAGTTCAGCAATCCTGACACAGAGTAGTGGAAAGAAACTAAAAACTAAAAACAAACAAAAAAAACAAACAAACAAACAAACAAAAAAATTCAATAAGTATAGCTTAAAATATACCTGGTCAACAAATCAACAAATATATGCAGTATAGAGAACCCAGAAGAAGAAAGACAGAAAAATGCATAAAACTTATTAGAAGAAATAATAAGTGAAACTTCCCTAACCTGGGGAAAGAAACACAAACCCAGGTCCAGGAAAGCACAGAAAGCCCCAAACAAAATGAACTCAAGGAGGTCCACACCAAGACATATGATAATTAAAATGTCAAAAATTAAAGTTAAAAACAGAATTTTAAAAGCATCAAGAAGAAAGCAAATAGTTATATACAAAGGAACCCCTAGAAGAATATCTGCTGTTTTTTTTTTTTTTCAACAGAAACTTTGCAGGCCAGAAGAGAGTGGCATAATATATTCAAAGGGAAGGAAGGAAGGAAGGCAGACAGGAGGACAGAAAGACAAGACAGTATTACAACCAAGAATAATCTACCTGGCAAGATTAACATTCAGAAGTAAAGGAAAAATAGTTTTCCAGACAAACAAAAATTAAAGGCATTCATCACCACTAAACCAACATTAGAAGAAACGTTTAAGGGACTCTTTTAGTAATTGGGGGGGGTGGGGGTGGGGGGTGGAGAAAGGCATAAGTAGAAGAAAATCATGAAAGCAAAAATATCCAAATAAAAGTAAATATAGTAGAGGTAGCAGATCAATTACGTATAAAGCTAGTCTGAAGATTAAAATAAAAGAAATTGTAAATCTATTATACTTTTAAAATTACCTAAAGAAATTAGGTAAAATCATAAAATAAAAAGATCATAAATAAAAATCATAAAATAAAAAGATCTAAAATATTAAATACATAAAGTGTGGAGACAGGAAAGTAAAAGTTTAATGCTTTTAGAATATGTTCCAACTTAAGTGACCATCAATTTAATATAGACTGTTATATACTTAGGGTATTATATATGAACCTCATTGTAACTGCAAACCAAAAACACATACACACAAAAAAGAGAAAGAAATGCAAGCATAACATTAAAGTCATTAAATCACAAGGGAAAAGAGCAAGAGATAAACAAGGAGCCTGAGAAGTACTTAAAAAAAAAAAAAAAACTAACAAAATGGCAATAAGTATGTCCTATCAATAAATAATTTAAATGTAAATTTTCTAAATTCTTCAATCAAAAAACATAGGATGACTGAATGGATTTAAAAAAAAAAAAAAGACCCCTCGATATTCTGCTTACAAGAGACTCACCTCAGACCTAAGGACACATACAGCCTGAAGGTGAAGGGATGGAAAAAGAGAGTCTAAGCAAATAGAAGAAAGAAGAAAGAGAAGCAGCAAAGCAGCAGGAGCAGCAGCAGGAGCATATTATATAAAATATTCATTTAAAATAACCCTAGGGTTGTTGGAAGGGAGGTGAATGAGAGGAGGGAGTAATTTGGTGATGGGCATTAAAGGACATGTGAGGTGATGAGTACTGGGTATTACATGCAACTGATATTATTGAACACTACATCTGAAACTAAGTATGTACTATAAGTTGGCTAATAAATTTAAATTTAAAAAAATTACAATAGTATGAAACTAGAAATTAATTCCAAAAAGAAAACTGGAAAAGATACAAATTTGGAGACTAAAATACTTGCTATTATACAATGGGTCAAAAAAAAAGAGAAAATATAAAAATACTTGAAGACAAAGGAAAATGAAAACACAGTTCAAAATCTTTGGGATGCAACAAAGGCAGTTTTAAGAGGGAAGTTTTTAGTGATACAGCCCTATCTCAAGAAACTAGAAAAATCTAAAATAAACAATCTAACCTTACACCTAAAGGAACTAGAAAAGGAAAGCAAAACCCAAAGTTAGTAGAAAGAAGAAAATTAAAAAAAAATTAGAGTGGAAATACCACAGAAATATACAAGACCAGAAGAAATTAGAAAAATTATATGTCAACAAATTGGACAATCTAGAAGAAATGAATAAATTTCTAGAAACATACAGTCTTCTAATACTGAATCAAGAAATACAGAAAATTTGAATATACCAACTACTGGGAGCAAAATTGAATCAGTAATCAAAAGACTCCCAACAAACTCTAGGACCAGATGGTTTCACAGGTGAATTATACCAATCTATAAGGAAGAGTTCATACCTATCCTTTTCAAACTACTTCAAAATATAGAAGAAGAAGGTATTTTTCCAAATTATTTCTTTAGTTTTTAAGAAAGATTTATTTGAGAGAAAGAGAGTGAGAGACAACAGAGCAGGAGGGAGGGGCAGAGAGAGAAGCAGGCTACCCTCTGAGCAGTGAGCCTGACTCAAGGCTCAATCTCAGGATCCCAGGGTCATGACCTGAGCCAAAGGCAGCTGCTTAACCAACAGAGCCACTCGGGCAGCCCATTTCCAAATTATTTCTATGAGACAAGAAGTACTCTGATACCAATACCAAACAAAGACACTATAGAACAAGAAGACTACAGCCTAATACCCCTGAAGAACATAGGTGAAAAATCTTTAGTAAAATATTAGCTAATTGAATTCAACAAAAATTAAAACTATCATTCACTGTGAATAAGTGAGATTTATTCCAGCAATTCAAGGATGGTTCCAAATTCACAAATCAATTAATCTGTATACTACACTAACAAAATGAAGGATAAAAATCATAGGATCATTTTAAAGAGAAAGCATTTGACAAAATCCAACATCCATTTATGATAAAATGTCTCAACAAAGTGAACTTAGAAGGAACTTACCTCAACACAATAAAAGCCATATATGACAAACCCACACCCAACAGCATACTAAAAGCATACTGAAAGCTTTTCCTCTAAGATCAGGAAAAAGACAAGGATGTCCACAAAACAAAGACAGGCACTGTCATCACTGTTATTCAGCATATTATTTGATTTCCTAGACTGCAGCAGTCAATGAAGAAAAAGAAATAAAGACATCCAAATTGGTAAGATAGAGATGAAATTGTTACTATTTGCAGATGATATAGTTATCAACATAGAAAATCCTAGGTACTCTACCAAAAAAAAAAAACTATTAAAACTTACAAGTTTAGTAAAGTTGCAAGATAAAAAATAATACACAGAAATATTTTGTATTTCTATTCACTAATAAGGTATCAGGAGATAAATTAAGAAAACAATCCCATTTATAAATACATCAAAAAGGAATAAATTTAATAAAAGAGGTGAAAGATCTATATTCAGAAAATAAGACTTTGATGAAAGAAATTAAAGATGACATGAATAAATAGAATGATATACCATGATCATGGGTGGGAGAATTAGTATTATCAAACTGTTTATACTACCTAAAGCAATCTACAGATTCAGTACAATACCTTTCAAAATACCAAGGGAATTTTTTTAAAGAAATAGAATAAATAACCCTAAAATTTGTATGGAAACATAAAGACTCTGAAAGGCTAAAATAATTGTGAGAAAGAACAAAGTTGGAAGTATCAGAATCCTGGATTTAAAATCATACCACGAAGCTGTAGTAATCAAAATAGTATGGTACTGACATAGATACATAGATCAATGGAATGGAATAGAGATTCCAGAAATCAACCCACACTTATATGATCAATTAATCTACAACAAAGGTGGCAAGAATATAAAATAGAGGAAAAGACAGCATCTTCAATATGGTGTTGGAAGAACTGGACTGCTACATGCAAAAGAATGAAATGGACCACGTTCTTACACTATACACAAAGTAAACTCAAGATGGATTACAGATCCAGATGTAAGACCTAAAATCTTAAAACTGGTAGAAAACATAGGCAGTCATCTCTTGGATATCAGCTTTAGAAATATTTTTCTGTATCTCTCTCCTTGGGCAAGGCTAGCAAAAACTTAAATAATTGGGACTACACCAAAGTAGAAAGCTTTTGCACAGCAAAGGAAACCATCAACAAAATGGAAAAGCAGCCACTGCATGAGAGAATATTTGCAAATAATATATATTCAGCAAAGGGTTAATATCCAAACTATACAAAGAACTCATACAACTCAATATCAAGAAAACAAATAATCTTATTTTTAAAAGGGCAGAGCACCTAAACAGATATTTCTTCAAAGAAGGCAGACAGATGGCCAACAGCCCCATGAAAAGATGCTTAACATCACTAACCATCAGGCAAAGAGAAATCAAAACAACGATGAGGTATCACCTCACTCTTGTCAAAATGGCTAATATCAAAAGACAAGAAATAACAAATGTTGGGAAGAATATGGAGAAAAGGGATCCCTGGTGAACTGCTAATGAAAATCTTTTTTTTTTTTAAAGATTTGTTTTAATTTATTTATTTATGAGAGACAGATAGAGAGGCAGAGACATAGGCAGAGGGATGAGTAGGATCCATGCAAGGAGCCTGACGTGGGACTCAATCCCCCGGGGTCTCCAGGACCATGCCCTGGGCTGAAGGTGGTGCTAAACTGCTGAGTCCCCCAGGCTGCCCATGCTAATGAAAATCTAAATTGGCTCATAACCCAGTGTGTGTAACCATAACAAATAATATAATATTGCCCTTTACAACAACATGGATAGACCCAGAGTATATTATGCTGAGTGTATACTGAGTGAAATAAATCAGAAAAAGACAAACACCACATTATTTATATGTGGAATTTAAAAAATAAAATGAATGACCAAACAAAAAAACATAGAAATAGACTCATAAATGCGAGAGAAAACTGGTGATAGCCAGAGGGGAGGTGGGTGTGGGGATGGGTGAAATAAGTGAAAAGGATTAAGAGGTACAACTTTCAGTTATAAAATAACCATCACAAGGATGAAAATCACACCATAGGGGATACAGTCAATAATGTAATAATTTTGTGTGAATATAGATGGTAACTACACTTTTCATGGTGATCATTCTGTAATGTATATAATTATCAAATCACTATGTTGTACACTTGAAACTAATATAAAATTATATTAACTATTCTTCAAAAAAAAGTCTACCTATAATCTATCAATGGAATAACAAAAACTAGATAACAGTACATCTCTTACAACATAGTTTACCAGATATTTTCAATCCACTGTTGATATCTACTGCTTAGGAAAAAAAAAAGAAAGAAGAAAGAAAGAAAGAAAGAAGAAAGAAAGAAAGAAAGAAAGAAAGAAAGAAAGAAAGAAAGAAAGAAAGAAAGAAAGAAGAAAGAAAGAAAGAAAGAAAGAAAGAAAGAAAGAAAGAAAGAAAGAAAGAAATTCCTTTTAATATGTTACTACTCAAAAAATAAAATAAATAAATAAATAAATAAAATGTTACTACTCATTGACAAGGCAACTGGTCACCCAAGAACTCTTTTAAAGACATACAATGAGATAAATGTTTTCATGCCTGCTAATACAACATCCCCTCTTTAGTCCATGGACCAAGGAGTCATTTTGACTTTCAAGTCTTATTATGTAAGAAACACAGTTTATAAGGCTTCATAGATAGGGTCATTTGACAAATTTGGGCAACGTAAATTGAAGACCTCTGGAAAGGATTCACCATTCTAGATGTCGATGTCATTAAGAACATTCATGATTCATTGGAAGAGATCAAAATATCAACATGAACAAGAGTTTGGAAGAAAAAGTATTCCAAACCTTCTAGATGACATTGACGGTTTCAAGACCTAAGTGAAAGAAATAACTGCAGATGTGGTGGAAATAGCAAGAGAACTAGCAACAGAAGTGAAGTCTGAAGATGTGACTGAATTGCTGCCTCTCATGGTAATACTTTAACTGATGAGGAGTTGTTTCTTATGAGTGAGTAAAGAAAGTGGTTTGTTGAAATGGAATCCACTCCTGGTGAAAATGCTGTGATGATTGTAGAAGTGACAATGAAGGATTTAGAATTTAAACAATGCAGCATGTGAGAGGATTGACTCTAAAAGAAGTTCTACTGTGGGTACAATGTTGCCAAGCAGCATCACATGTTACAGACAAATCGTTTGTGAAAGGAAAGTCAATCCATGCAACGAACTTCCTTGTCATCTTAAGAAATTGCCATATCTACCTCAACCTCAGGAAGCACCACCATGATCAATCAGGTGTCATTAACAATTGAGGAAAGACCCTGTATGAGCAAAAACATCATGACTCACTGAAAACTCAAATAATGTTTAGCAATTTTAGTGATAAATTACTTTTAAAGTAAAGTATGCACTTTGGTTGTTGTTAGGCATAATGTTTTGTACACTTAACAGATTATGGTATAGAGTAAACATAACTTTTATATGAACTAGAAATCAAAACTTCAATTTGACTAATTTTATTGCTATATTTATTGTATTGTAACATTTACTTTATTGCAGTGATCGGGAACTGAATCCACATTATTTCTGAGGTATGCCTGTTAACTAGTAATATAGATTACAGATGTATTCATACAATATTATAGTTTATGCAAGATTTTAATATATATTTGCATTTATCATAAAATTTCAGTCTACTGAAATCACTCTTATATCTTGTTATCTTATACACTAATAAAGAAGCAGATATATTACTCTCTTGATTTTGATTTAAATATTTTGAAAACAAAATTTCAGTCTACCAATCTCCTATAAAGGAGATTAAATTTAAAATTAAATTAAATTAAATTAAAATTAAAATTATAAAATTAAAAAAATTTTTTTGAAAGATTTTATTTATTTATTCATGATAGACATAGAGAGGGGTCGCAGAGACACAGGCAGAGGGAGAAGCAGGCTCCATGCAGGGACCCCAATGCGGGACTTGATCCTGGGACTACAGGATTACACCTTGGACCAAAGGCAGGTGCTAAACAGCTGAGCCACCCAGAGATCCCCTCCTTTATAATTTGATAGATTTTATTGTTTTAATTTGAAAACAATATTTGAAGGGATACATAATCCTCACAGATAACCAAAGGGATACAAAACACACACACACACACACACACACACACAACTTTACAAACCCATGCATCATAGTAGCTTCTGTTGGAGCTAAATAATGTTTCTGTACCACCCATGTCACTAGCAGAACACAGATAATCAAGTTTATGACTCGATGCTTTCTGAACATTGATTTGACATCTCCTTGTATAGGAATATGATTAAAGAAGAAAAATAAATAATGTAATACTACTTATATTGATTTGACCAAAACCCAGAAAGAAATTATGCTTTACTAATAGTCATTGGATGGAGTGCCACTATGACCCTTCCTAGTTCCATGTATCTGACAGTCATTGATTGATCACTTCCCATGTGGAAGGATTTCTAAAGACCCTGTAATTATAAAGGCTTGATAATGATGGACTCATTATTTTTTCACTAGCAGAGCGTTACAATATATTGCAGTTTTTATGCTATACTGTGTCCATAAAATGAATAATTTTTTTTGGAAACTCTATCTTAAGTAGTAAATTCTACAATAATTTGTAATGTAATGGGGTTCAGTTTAAAGAGGAGTCACTCTTTTTTTTCATTTTTCCACTCACTTTACAAAGAGATGTTTAAAATTTGCTGACCTTTTCTATAATAAACCAGTAGTTTGCTGCCAAGCAGATATATTAAAAAAGAATAATGGCAGTTAATCTGCCTTTTCAATATAAAAGTGGAATTTTAATACTAAGAGAGAAAGTCACTGTTGTTCAAAGAAAAGTTTCTGATGGAAAGAACAGTTTTAAAAGAGATGCTTGCAAACTCTTCCATGTTTATAATTTTGTTTCTAAAAACGGCACATGCCACATATATCTGAAAGTTTCAAAACACTGAACCTACATTTAGAAAATAAAAAGCTAAATTAAAATTTTTATTGGGTTTAACTTATTTGTAAAAATATAAAAATTAAACATTTTAGTTTACCATTACTCTCTAGGATGGGGGAAATGGAAATTTTCTATCTATATTCTAATGAAAATTTATATGTAATTGGAAAATGAGATTGAACATTATCATATGGATTAATAAGTGCAGCCAATGATACTTCTATTGCATTTTTATATGTGTACTTTATGAGGTTTTTTCTTTCTTAATCTGTAATTGTCATTAAAAATACTTTTAAAAATAAACCTAATTTTATGAAAGATCCCTAAGTTGATAAACTCAAATTTTCAAAAATCATGAAGTAATCAGTAATTTACTCTCAACAGAAATATTACCCTTCATTTTAATGTTTTAATTGAAAAAATGTAATTAAATATTTTATATGATATATACCTCACCTTATTAACTTTCTATTTATTTTATGATATAAATATTCTGTTAGTTTTGTGGTATATACATATAATTTATTGAAGTTAACATGAATATATTGGTATACAATTTTTTTAAAAAAATTTCACTCTTGGGATACACAATCCAAAATGTTGGCACATCAATGGATAAACATGTAAGAGTATCTATGAATGAATAATATTGACCTAATCTTTTGTCAACAGATATTTTTTAAAAGCTAATTTACTGTTATATTGACTGCTTTGCTTTTAATATCCCGAGTGGTCATTTGAAAACCACTTCCTCTTGAAGGTCATGTGAAATAGCTTTTACTAGCAAGGCAATTTGTTTCATGTTTCAATCACTTCCAGGAGTTCTTGTAATTATGGACATATTTTGCATGCTTCATGTTCCATAACATGAGTTTTGCTTGCTGAGTATGATTTCCTAAGTGACTGTTTCAGCTACGGAGTTTTTTATTAACTTTTGTTACTCTCTCTCATCCTCTCTCCACTATAAATGCCTTAGGTCTGACTATTCAGATCTCCTGCCCAGATTACTTTCAGATTCTTCTAAGCAATCTTCCTATCCCCTGTTGGAGCCTTTTCAAGGTTGCTGCCAAAATAATAGTTCCAAAAATTAACCCCATACTTGAAACTCCAGTGGCTTGCCTGCAGCCTCAAAATAAAATTCCAGTTCCTGAAAGTTGTGACAAAGTTCTCTCTTGAAGGAAATCTTATCACCTCAAAATCTTACACCACCAGAAGTGTGCCAACTTGTTACCACACTATTGCACATGCAGTTTCCCCTGCTAAAAACCCCATTTTCTGACATCTTCCTTAATTCTGGTATCTTCTTTTCTTATATATCTGATGTTCATCCCTTCCTCTGTTACATTTCCTTTGATTAAACATCCCTTCTCTGTACTCCTATTGCTCCCACATCAGTGTTTGCCAGTTCATTTATCATATTTTAAAGTAAGTTATATAACCAGCAGAAACCCCTACACAAAGTCTTTGACCAGAAATTCTAAAATATGAAAATTCCCTGGATTTACTCACAAAAATGGAATGTAGCAGGCAGCCCTGGTGGCTCAGTGGCTTAGCAACGCCTCAGCCTAGGGCAGTGATCCTGGAGATCAGGGATCAAGTCCCACATCAGGCTCCCTACATGGAGCCTGCTTCTCCCTCTGCCTGTGTCTCTCTGCCTCTCTCTGTCTCTCTCTCTGCGTCTCTCATGAATAAATAAATAAAATCTTTAAAAAAATGGAATGTAGCAAGGTTCTGTGAAATCTTAAGGAATGGCTTTATTTTCATTCTAAATTATACTATCCATTGAAGTGACAGGAAAGAAAAAAGGCACTAAAATCAAGGGGAAATAATATACCATACTGTATTGAGACTAATAGAATAATGTGCATGTATTTTTAACAACCAAGTCTTTTACCTTTTATGTTTTTCATAGTTGACTGTTCTATCTTTACATGGGACTCAAATATTCTTACTTTTAAATATGAAAAGAAACATTAATCACCCTAATTAAATAGAATAAGAACTCCACATATTAGATATAATGATTTCAAAGGTAAAATTAGAAACTAACAAAAAAAGGAAAATGTACTTCATCTAAGAATACAAATTTATGGGGTGTCTGGGTGGCTCAGTGGTTGAGTAGCTGTCTTTGACTCAGGTCATGATTCTCAGGTCCGGAGACCCAAGTCCCACATCGGGCTCCCTGTGGGGAGCCTGCTTCTCCCTCTCTCTGTGTGTGTCTCTCACAAATAAGTAAATAAAATCTTTAAAAAAATAAAAATGTATATCTTCATTCAGAGTGATTTAACAAATATAAGATATTATGATATTTTTTTAATACGAGTTTACTGAGGGAACAAATTAACAAATTTATTCAGATACTAACTTACAAACTAAAATCAGCCTTAAAATACATTTTGGTTAAAGCTCCCAGGGTAAAGCTAGAAGTGTCTTCAAAAGTTATATTGATATGGGATCCTGCTAAAGTGGCTCTCCTTGTGGCCAGTTTCAATTTCTGTGTATTTATTTTCAGAATGGTTTACAAGTAGAAACAGGAATTTATGTTCCAAAAAATTGTTCAAGTATCATCACATAAAGAATGATTATTTCATAAATATTCCTGGCCAATCATGCTTTACTATGTGTGATGAGGGTGAGGGTGGGTGGCCAACTCTGACCTCTGGGATGCCAGGGATTGACTGGGGTCACCCCACTCCTTTGCTTACCCCTTATATCTGACTGGGGGAAGTGGTTGAACACCCAACTACAGCAATGTTAATGATAAATGACTATGCCTTTAGAAAATAATATTCATTTACTTAAATAAAAATAAAACATTTTAATAAAGAAGAAGCACTTTTACTGTACATTTTTAACTTTGCTTTTTCTCCTTGGTTGGAACCAGTGTTGTGTCTATTTGTTTTTTCTTAAAACATTCACTGCCCCTTCCTTTGTCCCATTCTGACTGGCTTCTTTCTACTAACTTCCTTTGTGTAGGATTAGTCTTTCTGATGCATCAACTATAAGGTATTGATTTGCTTTGACCAATGAAATATGAGTGGGAGGGATATGTGTTAGTTCCTGCAGAAGCCTTAAAGTCATTACATGCTTATACCATAGCTTCCTCCCAACTCTGCCGAACATGAAGCCAGTATGTCCCAGATAGGGCCTTTAACTGCATATTCATGTTGGAATAAAGAAAGAATAATAATATGACAGAAAATAACCTTGGTTATCGAAGGCTATTGAGATATGGGCACTCTTTGCTTTGGCAACCTAACTTAATCAACACAAATTCAAGAGGATCCATAAATCATCTACTTTTGGCAGATATATGCAAAGAATAATACCTTCTTAGAATTTTCTTTTCTTTTGCATATAACTTTATCTTATATACAAGTATATTATTCCACCAATTTATTAATATATCTGGCTCACCTTACTAATCTGTAAAGTTCTTAAAAATAAAATCCATGTGGGATACTGGGTGCTTCAGTAGGCTGACCATCATACTCTTGGTTTCCACTCAGGTCATGATGTCTTAACATCAAGCCCTGCCTTAGGCTCTGCACCCTGCTTGTAGTCTGCTTGTCTATCTCTCACTGCGCTCCTCCCCCTGCTTTCTCTATCTCTCTTTCTCTTTCATTCATAAATAAATAAATAAATAAATAAATAAACAAACAAACATTTTAAAAATAAGATTCATATTGAATTACTCTGCTTCCTTCATGCCCTGTTGAATCTTGTTCATACAAATATTTAAGAAATGTGCTTAAGGTTTGTCAAATGAATGAATAGTGAGTCTACTAAAAAGTCATAGGAAGAAAAAGGTGGCATGCTTTTTGGAAAAATGAAATAAAAGAAAGCATAGTGAAACTTGATAAAGGAAAAGAACAAGCAGATCTCAAATTAATAAGCAAATAGACTCATATTATAAATATGGGGAGATATTCCATAGCTCTGAATATGAAGGAAAAAGATCCTTTTTTAAACATATATATCTATATGTCTACCATCAGTCTCATTAAAATATTGATAGTATTCCATTTTGAATAATTTCAGTTCGTTTATGATTTTGTCAATTTTCATGAAATATTTATAGTTCTGTTAAACTCAGCTATGTGTTTGCCACAAAAGAAGAGTCACTGCCATTGGATGCATGGGGAAAGAACATATTAGGACAATTTGGATTAGTGAATCAGATATTAAAATGGATAATTTCTTTGAGGAATCAGTACCATAATAGAAGGATATCGATTCCCAATTTGGTTATTTCATCACATTTTAAAATTGATCCTGATATCTTATTTTACCCAGAGGTACAACAAAATCTTTATTAATCAGATTAAAGGGATGAAAATATAATAAAACTTTAACAAGCACAATATATTCCACTGACTGCTATATTCTGTATGTGTGTGTGCATATACATATATGTATGTGAAGAAAACATAATACCTTATATTTTAAATTATTTCCATATACTAGCTTTAAAGCCAAGCACTTAGTGAACATTACCTCATTTAATCCTAACAAAAATCATACGAGTTAGGTACTTATGTGAAGGAATAGAGGTACAAAGGTTTTATCCAAGATCCCTAAGTTGATACACTCAGTAATAGAGAAGTAGAATTCATTCAAACTCTTAGTTTTCTCTAAGTCATAGTCTCTCTAAAGATATATATGTTAATGACATTATTTCTATGGAGTTTGATATGTAAAAGTAGTATGAACACTGAGGTAGAGATTAATCGCTGAAAGGTCTGTACTGTGTGAATTTAAGGGAAAATATGGGAAACAGTTAGAAGGAAGAAAGAAATGGAGGGAAGGAAGTAGGGAATGGAGTTACCCTAAGCTTTAGTTTTCTTTTTATCTCTGAGCTTTAGTTGGTACCCCAGTCTCCATCCCCCCCACTCTTACTTGCTCATATTCCCCACCATGTTACTTCCAAGCCTAACAAGATAGGCTTCCCACAACAGGACTGAGCCAGCAGACACCAGGATCCTTAGAATAGGAGCAAAGCACATTTCTGTATCTTTTGGCACAAGAGACTTAGGCAGAGGCTGAGGTCCTATGTGGAGAGCCCAGATACAATGCTCTATGATTAGAGAAGCAGAACTTCAAAGTCTGGTTCCAGACAACCTCTAATTGAGACTCCAGAGTTCAAGGTTCAAGATTCAAGGGAAAATAACCTACTTTTTAACTTCACTCTTTGAACTTCAATTTCCTTGGCTTTAAAGACCATAGTAATTGTACCAATGTAGGATTATTACAATACTTAAATGCTTTTGATACATAGTAAATTCACATTTTGGCTTGGGCCAAAATATAACTAAAGTCTGTAAGAAATACATTTATTAGTTCTCCCCAACTAAGCAATAATATAAAATGCTTCTTCTCTGAACAACCAATGGTTTCCTTTTTAATATTCTCAGAAAATATTGAAATCATTGTAAGGAAGCACCTTATTTTAATGAACCAAGTAGTAGTAGTTTTTTTTTTTTAAAGGTTTTATTTATTTATTCATGAGAGACACAGAAAGAGAGGCAGAGACATAGAGGGCAAAACAGGCTCCTCACAGGGACCCTGATGTGGGACTCAATCCTGGGACTCTGGGATCATGCCCTGAGCCAAAGGCAGACACTCAACCTCTGAGCCACCGAGGCATTCCCAAGTAGTGGTAATTTATATAAAAGATCCCTTTTCCTCTATTTTAGAAAACAGTATTCAAATTATTCCACATATTTGGAAAAATATTTTAGAACTTGCTTCACATTTTTAAAAAGATACATGGGAAGAAAGAAAGATTGTGGCAGAGCAAGAGGATGCTAGACTCCTCTCATCCATGAACACAACTAGATAATTATCAAATCATCCTAGCTACCCCAGAAATAGACCTGAAAACTGACAGAGAAACTACACAACTAAAAGGAAAGAAGGGGCTACGTTAAAGAGGGTAAGAATTTCAGAGATGTGGTTTAGGGGAGAAATGGATCATGGATGCTATGGAAGAGAGGGAGCCATGGTTGTAGAGGAGGGCAAGAGAGTGAGGAGCACACAGGGGAAAACACAAAGAGAATATTTCCCCAAAGCCATTGGTTTATAAAATAGGGGATGAATTTTGTGAACTCTTAGACCAGTGGGGCTTAAAGCCTGGAGTTTTAAAGGTAAGCAGTCTTGGCAGAGTTAGAGCCTGGAAGGCACTATGCTGCTTCTGGAGAGGAGGCAAGCAAACATCCCAGGGGCAGACAGTAGAAACAGAAATCTGAAGAATACCTGGGGCATATTTGGGGGAGATCAGTCCCGTTTCTCAGAGTGTATCCCTGAGAGGCAACACTCATAGAGACACTTCTCTAAAAACAAAGGAGCTGGCTGGCACCATTTCCCATCAGGATAAACGAGAACCACCTGCAGGCAGCAGCACAGCCCTGACACTGGCTGCCTAACTTGTTTAATAATGCATTCTGGCAGAACTCCCTTCACAGTCAGGCTTGCCTCAGTCCCACTGCAGTGGGCTCTTCCCCCAGAAAACCAGCAGAACCCCCTGCCCACACCATCTCTCCTCACCAGAGAATTCTGCAGGACCTCAGTTCTGGTGGTGTTGGTGTCAGGTCTCATTTCACAAGGCCAGAGCATAATTAATACTCACCACATTTAGGTCAGGCACCAAATAGTGCCCTCAGAAAGCAGGAGAGCTTCCACAAAACAAATGGCCTGAAGGATACAGCAGCCACAGAACAACAGCAGAGCACATGCAGCACACACCAAAGATAATCCCTGAAGCTCCAGAATCTAGGCACTACAGGGCCTCTTTTTCATAAGGTCATTACTTCCAGGAGCAGGAGATATAACTGGGTTTTCCAAATTATGGAAGAAGACTGACACTTAGACAAAATGCCAAGATGGAGGAATTTATCCCAAATGAAAAGAAAGATAAGGCCACAGCCAGAGATCTACACAAAATGGATATAAGTAGCATTCCTATTGGAGAATTTAAAGTTCTAATTTGACCTTAAAATCATAAGGTTATGATCCCTCATAATGCCTTTCTTTATCTCCTTTTAGACTGTTTTAAAGTCTAGTTTGTCTGATATAAGTATTGCTTTTTCAGCTTTCTTTTGATTTTGATGTCCATTTGCAAGATGAATGATTCTCCACAGCCTTCATTTTCAATCTGGAGATGTTTTCAGGTTTAAAATGAATCTTTTGTAGGCAGCATGTAGATGGATTTTTTAATCCATTCTGATATCCTGTGTCATTTGATTGGTGCATTTATTTACTTATGTTCAAAGTAATCATTGATAGATACGTATTTACTGCTTTTTAAAAGATTTTATGTATTTATTCACGAGAGAGAGAGAGAGAGAGACAGAGACACAGGCAGAGGGAGAAGCAGGCTCCATACAGAGAGCCCAATGTGGGACTCAATCTCAGGTCTCCAGGATCACGCCCTGGGCCAAAGGCAGTGTTAAACTACTGAGCCAGCCGGGTTGCCCTGTTTTTTGTTTTTTTGTTTTTTTGTTTTTTGTTTGTTTGTTTGTTTACTTGTTTGGTGATGTTCCTGGAGATTATCTCTGATCCTTTCTTGTCTTTATCACTTTTGGTCTCTTGAGAAATCCCCTTTAATATTTCTTACACGGCTGGTTTAGTGGTCTTAAATTCCTTTAGTTTTTATTTGTCTGGGAAACTATCTCTCTCCTATTCTGAATGATAGCTTTACTGGCTAGAGCATTCTTGGCTGCACATCTTTCCCTTTCAGCACTTTGAATATATCATGGCACCCTCTATTCTGGCTTGCAAAGTTTCTGTTGAGAAATCTCCAGGTAGTTGTATGGGGTTTCCCTTGTAAATTAAGGACTATTTTGTCTTGCTAATTTTAAGATTTTTCTTTATCATTATATTTTGCAAATTTATTACAAAATGTCTTGGTGTTGGCCTAGATCTGGATCTGGATGTCTGTTTCCTTCCCCAGATTAGGGAAGTTTTCTGCTATTATTTCTTAAAATAAATTTCTGCCCCCTTTTCTCTCTCTTCTTTTTTCTGGGATTCCTATGATACAAATGTTATTATGTTTGTTGGAATCTATTCTTCTGCTGCATAATTCTTTCTCTCTCTCTCTCTCTTTTTTTTTTTTTGTTCAGCTTCACTATTTTCCATTTTTCCTGTCTTCTACATCACTTATTCCTCTGTGTCTTCCAGCCTGCTGTTCATTTCACCAAGCCTGTTTCCAACCTCATTTATTATATTCTTCATCTCTGATTGATACTCCCCCCCCCACTCTTTTAACTCTGTGGAAAAGAGTCTCACTGATATCTTCTATTCTTTTCTCAAGCCCAGTGAGAAGCTCTCTCTCCCTCTCTGTGTGTGACTATCATAAATAAATAAAAATTAAAAAAAAAGAAAGGCATTATGTAATGATAAAGGAAACAATCAAACAAGATGGAACAGTTGTAAATATATATATGCCCCCAATATAGGAGTACCCAAATATATAAAACAATTAATAATAAACATAAATAAATTAATTGATAATAAAACAATAATAGAGAATTTTTTTATTTATTTATGATAGTCACAGAGAGAGAGAGAGAGAGAGAGAGAGGCAGACACAGGCAGAGGGAGAAGCAGGCTCCATGCACCGGGAGCCCGACGTGGGATTCGATCCCGGGTCTCCAGGATTGCGCCCTGGGCCAAAGGCAGGCGCCAAACCGCTGCGCCACCCAGGGATCCCAATAGTAGAGAATTTTAACATAAGCATGGAGATGTGAGAGGTACTCTAGGCACTAGCCATAATACTTGGCTTTGAAAACTAGTGGGGCTTTGGGTGCTTTTAAAAGTTTTAAAAACTAGTGGGGCTTAACTCTAGGAGAGCCAGCAGGCAATTAGAAACAGAATTTCTGCTCTTAACAACCCAGCATTCTAAATAATTCCATCCAACACCCAACAGAGAATCAGCAGTTTGGAAAGGACCTGGGGTATATGTGAAGGAGGTTCATTTACTAATCTCAGAATGTGTGCTGGAGGGAGAATCTTCAGATTTCTTCAAGAACAAAAAATGCTGGCAGGTACCATTTATCTTTCCTTCCCCATCTTAGATAGCTGGACTTTTGCAGGAGCCATCCCTAACACCTTCCACCTATTTGCCAACACCACCTGCCTCACTCCCATGTTTCCCTGCAGATTTGCCCCATCCAATCCACCCATCTCATCTGGCATCCCTCCAAAGCAGTTCCTGTCCACCTATTCAAGCAGGTTAGACAGAAACTACCTGGCTGAGACTTGTGCCACTCCAAAGTTACTCATGCCTTATGGAGAGGAAGAGATAACTTCATATACCAGCATGCCTGCAGTTCCAGCAGTCAAACTTCTTCTTTTTTTTTTTTTTTAACTTTTATTTATTTATGATAGGCACACAGTGAGAGAGAGAGAGGCAGAGACACAGGCAGAGGGAGAAGCAGGCTCCATGCACCGGGAGCCTGACGTGGGATTCAATCCCGGATATCCAGGACCCCGCCCTGGGCCAAAGGCAGGCGCCAAACCGCTGCGTCACCCAGGGATCCCCAGCAGTCAAACTTCTAAACTGGCTCTGCAGAGAACAAGCCCTGCCATTTGGTGTGCCAGCAACTGTGACAGACAGGCTAACTACATTCATCCAGTTTGACCACAGGTCCTACCCACCAACAAAAGCTTCTCAGTTGGCCATGCAGTGAGAAGTGCCATCAGTACACACCTGAAACTGTGGCAGAGGAGTTAACTGTAGACAGCCTGACTGCCAACCCTGCCCACCTACAACCCCTTAGCCTTTCAAACAGGCGTCTCAACAGCATAAGGATCAAACCATGTCCAGTGCATCCATAGCAGGCAAAGCTAATCATTGCAACTGGTTGGCTGAGAGTAAATGTGGCTCAGGCACAAAAGTAGGGTGCACACAGTCCATATAGGAGATATACCTGGAGCACCTGATTCTGTTGACCAGGGGGATTGTGCTACAGGTCACCAAAGGACTTCATGAGGCCACCACTTTCAAGACAAGGAAATAGAGCTGAGCCACCTAATACATTAAAAACAACAACAACAACAAAAACAACAACAAAAACAAAACAGTGAATTGGACAAAGTGAGGAGACAGAGGAATATGTCATAAATAAAAGAATAAGACATAATCACAGTAAAAGATCTAAATAAAACTAAGATAAGCAATATACCTGGTAAATAATTCAAAGTAATAGTCATGAAGATACTCACTGGACTTGAGAAAAGAGTAGATGAACTCAGTGAGAACTTCAACAAAGAGAAATACAATATAAAAACCAATCAGAGCAAAAATATAACAATTGAAATTTTAAAAAATACACTAGAGGGAACCAGTAGCAGATTAGAGGAAATGGAAGAATGGATCAGTGATCTGGAAGACAGGATGATGGAAAGCAACCAAGCTGAACAGCAAAAAGAAGAAGAATAAAAAATGAAAGAACAAGTTAAGGAAACACTACATCATCACCAAGTGTGATAACATTCACATTATAGAAATCCCAGAATGAGAAGACAGACATAACTGGGTGGAAAAATTGTTTGAAGAAATAATACCTGAAAATTTCCCTATTATGGGGAAAGAAACAGACAGCTAGGTCCAGGAAGCATAGGGAGTCCCTAACAAGATGAACCCAAGGAGGCCCATGTCAAGATACATAATAATTAAAATGGCAAAAAGTAATAATATAGAGAAAATTTTAGAAGCAGCAAGAAAAACAAAACTGGTAACTCACAAGGGAAACCCCTTGAGGTTATCAACTGATTTTTTTTTTTTTTTTTTAGCAGAAACTTTGCAGGCCATAAGAGACTGGGATATGTTTAAAGTGCTGAATGGAAAAAAACAAATAAGAATACTCTATCCCACAAGATTATCATTGAGAATATAAGGAGAGATGACAAGTTTCCCAGATAAGATTTAAAGGAATTCATCTCCATTAAATTAGCCTTACAAGAATGGTAAAGGGAATTCTTTAAGTAGAAAGGGAAGGCCATGACTTGAGTAAGGACATCATGAAAATTAAAAAAAAATTCACAGGTAAAATCAAACATACAGTAAAAGTTGTAGTTAATCACTTAGAAAGCCAGTATATAATTTAAGCAACAAAAATCAATTTATCTACAAAACTTAGTCAAGAGATAAATGTAGGAGTGCTGACTATACTGACTCCATCTTGTTCATGTTTGCTCAATGGCCTCTCTTGGGGCTACATGTTCTGGCCCTGAGAAGATTAATATATAAACCTTAGAAATGCCCACCAAGGTTAGGATAGAGAGAAGCTTGCCTTGGCCTCCCATTGTTAGAATTAACATACTATTTTCGTGTCCTTATGCACAGGCGATGCCACAAAATCTAATTATTTAGTCACCAATTAAGTGCATGTAGGCCATCTGAGGTGTGTATAAACCTTCTGATCTCATTGCAGTGCCCTTCTTCCTGTCCTCCCACTCTATAAAATCTATAGACCAAGGCCTGGATTTTGCAGAAAATTATGATGCTACCACCATGGATCAGATTCCCCTGTCAGTAATTTACCCTGAGTAAAACTTTGTATAAACTGTATGGAGTGATCTGCTTTGTTTTCCAATCTCAAAGTGCCTTCTCAGTTTAGAGGATACTTTACTGTCTTTCCCCCACCTGCTAACAGATATACAAAATAAAAATATGTAAAGTATGATATTTTATACATAAAACATGGGTGGCAGAGTTAAAATATAGTGTTTTTAGAATGTGTTTGAGCTTAAGCATCTATCAACTTAAAATAGACTGCTACATGTATAGCAGTAAGTATAGCATGTGATATATGAACCTAATGGTAACCACAAACTAAAATTCTGTAATAGATACACAAAATGTGGAGAAAGAGATTGAAGCATTAACACTAAAGAAAGCCATCAAGCCACAAGGGAAGAGAGCAAAAAAGATGAAAGGAAACAGAAAAGACCTACTAAATCAACTGGAAAACAATGAACAAAATGGTAGTAGGTACATACCTATCAATAATTACTTTAAATGTAAATGGACTAAATGCTCCAGACTAAAGATGTAGGGTGACTGAATAGATAAACAAAAATGATAACAGAAGAAGACCATCTATACACTAAATGTAAATGCTCCAAAAGACTTACCTCAGACCTAAAGACACATGCAGATGAAAAGTGAAGGGGTGGAAGACATATACTATGCAAATGTAAACAAAACAAAAGTTGGGGTAGCAATACTTACACAAGACAGAATGGACTTTAAAACAAAGACTGTAGCAAGAGACAAAGAAGGGTACTACACAGTGAAAAAGGGATCAATCCAAGAAGAAGACATAACAATTGTAAATATCTATGCTACCAATATAGAAGCACCTACATATACAAAGCAAATATTAATAGCCATAAAGGGAGAAATTGGTAATAATATAATAATAGCAGGAGACATTGATGCCTTATTTACATTAGTGGACAGATCATCCAGATAGAAAATCAGTGAGGAAATGGTGGTTTTGAATGACACATTAGACCACATGGACTTCACAGACATATATAGAACATTCCATCTAAGAAACAACAAAATACGCAATCTTTTCAAGTGCACATGAAACATTCTCCATGAGAGACCATATTAGGCAACAAAAAAGTCCCAATGATACACCCCTCCACACACACACACACACACACACACACACACACAATGGAATGTTACTCATAAAAAAGAATGTGATCTTGATGTTTGCCACAATACAGATGGACCTAAGACAAATACTATATGATTTCATTTATATGTGGAATGTAAAACGCAAAATGAACAAAGAAATAAAATAGACTCTTAAATACAGAAGATAAACTGGTGATTGCCAGAAGGGAGGTATGTGAGAGAAAGATAAAATAGATAAAGGGGATTAGGAGATACAAACTTCCTGTTATAAAATAAGTCATAGAGAGGAAAGGGGGGGGAGATGATACAGCCTAGGGAATATAGCCAATAATATTGTAATAACATTGTATTGTGACAGCTGGTAATCACAGGTATTGTAGTGAACACTGAGTACTGTATAGTGTTGTTGAATCAATATGTTATGCATCTGGAACTAACATAACATTGTTATAATTAACTATACTTCAATTTAAAAACCTAAATGATGGATGCCTGGGTGGCTCAGTGGTTGAGCGACCGCCTTCGGCCCAGGGCAAGATCCTGGAGTCCCAGGATCGAGTCCCACCTCAGACTCCCTGCATGGAGACTTCTTCTCCCTCTGCCTGTGTCTCAGTCTCTCTCTCTCAGTCTGTGTCTCTCATGAATAAATAAATAAAATTAAAAAAAACAAAAAAAAACTAAATAAGATCAGCCCCAGTGGTTCAGTGGTTTAGCGCCACCTTCAGTCCAGGGTATGATCCTGGAGACCCAGGATCGAGTCCCACATCGGGCTCCCTGCATGGAGCCTGCTTCTCCCTCTGCCTGTGTCTCTGTCTCTTTCTCTCTCTGTGTGTCTCTCAAAAATGAATAAATAAAATATTTTAAAAAACTAAATAAAATCAGTTGATAAAAATATGTAAATAAAGATCATATAGGCAGTATAAGCATATGTCAAAATATAGAAGGTACTATGTGAATAATTATAAAATACTACCATTTGAAATAGAAGACATGGTTAATGTATTTTCTTGATTTATAAAATCCATCATACCAGTACCTTGCCTGTTACCTGACTTACCTAATTCAATTCTAAATGTTTTAGAAAATATTTTACAATTATTTCCCTTAACCTGTATTCTCAGTTTTTATCATAACTTCTCTCATCCCTCCTTCCTTTTAACCATGGAAATAAATATATTCCTTTCTGTTCCTTTTTTGTTCAAAAACCACTGTAGCTCACAGAAACCACTCTTTCAAAATATAATGGTATCTTTATTGAGAGTTTTGAATTATTATTATTTACTTTTCTCTACTTTTCATAGATTTTTCTTATATTCCCAAACCAAAAATAGTGTTTTTTTACATAAAGATTTTGTTTCCCTAATGCACAGACTAGAGTCTGTGATCTTAAATTTCTAGTCCTGGCTTAGCTATTAATACATGAGTAAATCAATCACCTACTTGGGTTATCAACTTTCCTTTCTTCAAAATGAGAGAACTGGATTTGATTATCTTTAATATTCTCCAATTTCTTTAAAATATTTGTGTTGCTGCTTTTCTACATATTCATTTTCCAGAGACAGACATTTTTAGTTCAAACCTAATTGTTTTCCTTCTGCCATTTTTGGTCCATGCTCTGTTTACCAAGAATTATACAGAAAAATCATTAATAATTATGATATATCTCTGAATCTTGAAGCTCATATATTAGAACCCAAACTTTTTAATAAGTTTTATGAATTGTTTTGTCTTCCCTACCAAACTGGGAGTCCCTTAAAGGGATAATCCTTGACTAATTCATCTTTATATTTTCATAGCACATAGAACAAACTGCCATGCATGTTAGGGACTTGAAGAAATTTATTGAATAAAAGAAACAAAACACTTATTTAGATTTCTAGCACTGTTCACATCGAAAAGGTCATATTTTTTTGGAATCCTCAATTCAAAAACATAGTTGAGTTTCATGGTAGATACTAAAACTAAAACTAGACAAATATTTTTATATCATCAACTTTTCAGCTGATTTTCATTAGACAAATCTGGAGTTTACATTTAGAAAAGGAAAGAACATCATAAAAGAATGGGAAAATGAAGGTATTAGAGGGGAGATGATACAGTAGACATTTAGGAGATATCAAACATTTTACTCAGCCATAAGAATATTTAAAAGATTTAGGGGGATCTCTGGGTGGCTCAGTGGTTTAGCGTCTGCCTTTGGCCCAGGGTTGGTTCTGGAGTCCCGGGATCAAATCCCACATCGGGCTCCCAGCATGGAGCCTGCTTCTCCCTCCTCCTGTGTCTCTGCTCTCTCTCTCTCTCTCTCTCTCTCTCTCTCTCTCTCTATGTCTATCATAAATAAATAAATCTTTAAAAAAAAAACTCTAAAAGATTTAGTTTGAAATTATCTTAAGAGTTTTTTTTTTATTTCTAGAGCACATCACTGTTTATGTAGATCTTAATTTTAGGTATCCTTATAAAAATCACAATTTAAAAGGTCACTCTTTAGACCCCCCCTTTCCTTTGCTACTTCTGTCCATTTTGAATGTGACTTATGATGTTGAGAACGTTTATGGTATCATTGCTTCATGTGGTTTGTATTCCTGAAGCAGATGTGATCTCAGATGATGAAGAATCAGTTACTCCTTTGAGGAAATAACTACAATAGGCAATTAAATGTACTGCAGATCCTCTAGTTAGTCATTTATATAAGAATTAACTGTAGTGTTCATGGACATTCTATTGATATCTATGTGTGACTAATTTATCTTTCCTTCCCTATGACTGAAGCTAAAGTTGAGCATAGTTTTCTTTTTTTCATTCAGCAAATTACCATGTATTAAACTTGCTTTCCCCTCTTTTAAAAATTTTGTTGGATTTATTTGTAAAGTCCAATATTTATGTCAGGGTCATGATTCTTATCGCATAAAGGCATTTACAAAAATACAGAATTGTAAGCCTCATTTAAGAATTAAGTCTCAAAAAAAAAAAAGAATTAAGTCTCATTTGCTCATTAATAAATACATAAGAGCAAGCCCAAGTACCCTTGAAGTTCTCCCTTTAAGTATTCATGGCTGCCATTATAACACAGAGCACAAAGGCTTCAAAGAATTGCAGCATCCTCTCTGATTTATTTTTCTCTCAACACATACAGGAAAATACATGAAGATACTACAGAGGCTTAACATTGTCCGGTACTATGAAAAATACTGCCTTTCTAAAATCTATCACAGTCTAAGATTATTTTGTGACCAAGAAAAGTAGGGCCACCAGAACAGGGATAGAGAAGAGGACTGAAATAATTTGTTATCTTTATTTTCAAACATACACCCTTCAGAAAATGATGGAGGGCCTACATATGAGGGAGTCACAAGTTAGCAGAAATCCTCTTAAGCCTTTTCTTCCAATGGAGGCAGAGATGTTTGGAAAGAAACTGAGAGGAAACACCCAGACAGCAACAAGATCATTGCTACTTAGGAATCATAGTTTCAATTTTAACCAGCTTTTAGAAACAACTTCCAAATTTATTTTTTCTAGTTTTCCTGGGGATTTTTCCTCCTAATCTATCATATCAAGTTTGAAAGAAAATGAATACTAATTTGTACATATTCATGCTAAAAGCTGGAGAAAAAAAATCACATCCGCTTCCCAGTTAAATAACAACTTGAGATTTTGCAGTTTCATTTCTTATTCCCCTCTTTTCCCTTATCTCAAAGTACACCTCTTTGTATTCCAGAAGAACTCCAAGATTTGCATATAAATCTAATTGTGTGTATTGATGCAAAACTTTTCAATTCATGACAAACTACCCATAGATATTAAAATTAATTTGTGAGGAAAGAGTCATTGTGTTTAGAGATACAAAGTGTCAAGCCTCCTGCTCCTCCACATTTTATTACCACTTAACTGTCCACAGCATGGATTTAGAAGTGTTACATACTCACCTAAGAAAAGATCTACATGTCCGAGAAAGGTGTATATATAAACTTGGTTTTATATATCTGTGTACTTTTGCATATATACTTGTTGCTTTCGTTATTTTTGAAAGGAAATGTAAGGCTTTCATATTGAGAGGAGATTGATCCAAATAAGAAATCACTTCAACCTTGTGACAATTGGGAGTTACTTTTATCACTTGCATCATATAGTAATCCATGAAGTTATTTAGCAACAGACTACCTACTTCTGTGTTTACTCTGTGTAAATCAATTTTTCTTGCTAAAATCAAGACTGTTACATTCTCAGACTTTAAATTAATTTTTAAACTAATTTGATTCACTAGATGTGGCATTTATTTATTCAGTTATGTCTTATCCCAGGTGTAGTGCTTTCTTTCCTGCTGATGTTAAGTCATAGGGCTCTCTGAATTGTTTATGTTAAGGGGAACAGAATGGGTATTTCCAGCAAATATAATGGATCTTAGAATTTTATTTTGACAATGACTTCTCTATGTCCTACTAGCTCTCCCCAACTGCGAAATTCCAACATTGAGTATTAATTACTTGGAAGTCTGTCCTACCATTTGTGCAGTAGAACTTACCAAGAGGAATATCTGCTGGTGCAGATGGAACAATACTATCAAAATTGAAACAAGAATTTTGCTATTAAACACATAAAAGCAAAAACTTCAAGGTTACCAGTTCTTACATTTATAGCTTTCTCACAGCTACTGTTTTAACCCAGAACATCTACTGTGTAGGCCCCAGGGGGAAGGAGAGAGAAGTTTAAGATTACAATTCTGCCTACAGTTTGAGAGTAGAAGTGATATCCTGGATAGCACTTAATTTATCTTATTTTCTATCTTCTTGTTAGAGATTTTACAGAGAGTTGGCTTATGTTATCCATCATGCCATACTAGTCCATACATGATTTTATCCAGCAGTATGCAGTTGAAATGAACATAGGGAATACAGAGGAGAGGACATGTTTGGCCTAAAAGTTCAAGTGAAAATTTTAAAAACATCAGGTGACTCTGGAGAGAGACCAATTATCTGAAATACTCGATATTATCAATTTCATTTAAGAACATTTTAAATTTAGAAACTATTATAAACAAAGTGTCAGAAATTCTGTATCTTAACATTTTTCTTTCAAATGAGTCATCTAGCTAAATTACCATAAAACTGAGTCTAAAATAATTATGTGTTACCAAATAAAATTTGGATCATGTTTGAAAAAGCCCCAAAGGAGATATAACATTTGATGCTTATTTAATGAAAATTGCTTTTCAGACTTAAGTAGGAACATAGAGGTCTTTGTTATTAACAAAAATGGCATTGAGGTATACATAAATTAAGAAAGCATACAGAAAATGAAATAAATGTTTAAATATACACATAGGTAATTAAGTTTTCTGTGTTTATTTCATTTAAACATCCTATTTTCCAATGGTAATAACAGAAATATCAAACTCTTTAAAAAACCAGTCAGCTAAAGGCCTAAAATCAATAGAGTTTTCATGTGTCCATTCAAGGACAGAAATTTAGATTTTGAAATACAGGATGATAGCTACTTCTTGAATTCTACTTGTACAGAAAAACTCTTCCTGTAACAGTTGCATTACAACTAAATTTTCTGCCCTTGAAGTCAATGAAAATTCTGTTCCCTGAAATGTGGCCACAAATTGACTCAATACTATAGATTTTATTATTTAGTTATGAGACCTCATTCATGGACATTAATATATGACTTAAGAGTTTGTGGATGGGAGAATACTTATCTACTAAATGTAATACTCTAGTTTCAAAAGGTTTAAATTCTAATTTTTTTTAAAGATTTTATTTATTTATTCATGAGAGACAGGAAGAGAGAGACAGAGACACAGGCAGAGGGAGAAGCAGGCTCCATGCAGGGAGCCTGCACGAGACTCGATCCCAGGTCCCCAGGATCACGCCCTGGGCTGAAGGTGGTACTAAACCCCTAAACCGCTGAGTCTCCTGGGCTGCCCTTAAATTTTAATTAATAATCTCATGATAAATATGTTATCAAGACACCATGTTATCTTTCTGATAGTCTTTTTTTTTTTTTAAGATTTTATTTATTTATTCATAAGAGATGCAGAGAGAGCAGAGACACAGACATAGAGAGAACCAGGCTCCATGCAGGGAGCCCAATGTGGGACTCCATTCCGGGACTTGAGCGAGGATCACATCCTGAGTCGAAGGCAGATATTCAACCACTGAGCCACTCAGGTATCCCATCTTTCTGATATTTTTAATCTGAAAACCATTAAGACTGCACTCAATCTAAATCCAAATTGTTTAACAGTGACATCATGATGTCTGATAGAAACTTTATGTCCACTACTAATTTTATTTATTTTATTTTTTATATATATATAAAATTTACCACTTTTATTTCAAAGAGAAAAGCATAAGATTTTTAATATCTAGGTATGTCCAAGTAAACGCAGCTCTATACATGTACCTTTTTTTATGCCTTTTTAAAATAATAAACTAAAAAAGGTCAAAGGAGTATTATAACATGATACTCATCCAATAAATAAACTCTAAGTAGTCATCAGAATGACAAGTCTCTAGAATATATTCCTCTTGGAAGCTCACATGATAACCAGAAAAATTACTTGACTAATAGAATTTTAAAAGATATTAACATTCTTTAAATCCAATTGAATTTTTCCGGAAATTATTTTGTTTTGGAAACCAGACAAATGTTTAATGAGTCAGAATTTTTTTTTATATTTCATATACATTTTTCAAAGGAATTCAATTAGATGCATTATGAAACAATCAAGCCACCATCAAATTATAAAAAAAAAAAAGTTTTTTTTCAGACTGAAACACATAGGGAAAAACACATGCAAAATCACATATGCAGAAAGTGAAAAACAAAAATATACATTGAATATGCCACTGCAAAGAATTACACCCTCAAAACTAGCAAAATAATTCTACTTTACTTCAATGTAGTTTGAAAATAACACCAGGACTTAATACAATTTCATGAAAGAAAGAAAATTAGCCTATTGTAATGTATAAAAATGACAACTACAATAAAACTTGTTTGACTATAGTAAATATTGTGATGACTAATTTTTAATTTGTGCCCTTGAGGATTTTATAGTTTAGAAAGTAAGAAAGACATACATAACAAAGTGAAGGATATATAGGAATGAGAGAGATTATCTAGCATTAAGGGGAAAAAGAGGAAGAGGTAATTATTATAAGAAATATTTCTGTGAAACTTAGGAGTCACCTATCCCTAAAAATTGGAATGGCAATAAAAACCCAGATACTACAAATAAATAGACATTTCCAAAATAAATCACTTAAGGTTTTAAGAGTTACAATTACTATTTTGCCACATGAAAAGTGTGGATGAATCTGTAAGCATGGGCCATGATATATATCAGAGTGACTATAGAACATTAAAAGTAAATTTCAGGAAAAGTGTTGACATAGGCATTTGACCTTTGAGGTGGGAGAGTTAAATTCCAGACTTTTAATTTATCAGCTTCTACAACTATTTAAAAGGAATGAGACTTCACCTAAGGAAAAGTGTAGTTGAATAAACGAGGCATGTAAAAGGAATTAGAAAAATTAATGGAATAATGACTGAATCTCCTATTATTTTTGTCAAAATATTTATATACTCAAATGTAATAACATACATTATCTCATTCGAAAGGTTTTTTTTAATCCCAAATTATTTGTGATAGAGGATGAGGCATATTAGAATACACATACTTAATGAACTTAATTGTTAAACTATGACATATAAGTAGCAAAATAAATCATTATTTTAGTAAAAAAGGATAAAATGCTATCCTACTATTTCTAACTGAATTAACACTTTTTTTTGCTCTATTGATTTAATCATGAAATAAATAAATCAGCAGTTTATATCATAAAAAGATTTAACTATTGTTGGACCTATTACCTTTAATACCAATACATAATAAAGAACCAGCCACACAGCTTTTCCTCTTCTAAGGAGCAAAAACAAACTAAAGGAAACAAAGCACCTCACATGTAAAGAATTTTTCAATGAATATTTACTGCTAACATGCTGTTCTTACAGTTTCTGGACTTATTGCCTGTTTTGAATGAAAAATAACAGAACATTTCCGGAGAGAGTTGGCAAATTCATCCAAAAAACTCTCTAGTTGTATTGTTTTTGTTTAATCTGCTGCCTGAACTGCAAGATGCCTAGGACACAAATTAATATATTTTAGGACAAATATGAGCAATCATGATATGGGTAAAATGTTCTTGTGTATTTGTTGGTAGGAAATTTAAATGTCAGAGTGATCATACAAAACGGATTACTGAGATTTGGCTTCACTTTTGACACTATTTTCCTGTATTGTATTTAAATATGATAAAAAAAAAAAAAAAAAAAAAAAAAAACCTAACTGAAAAGGACCGGACTCAAAGAAGTAGAAATCAGCATAACCACCACCTTTTTCTTATCCTCCAATCGTCTCACTCAAATAAATCCCAACGAAACAATTAAATTTGTTAGAGTGGCTGACATGAATGACTTATTTGTATTGCTCTATCCATTCTGCACACAATCATAATAAAAATTTTCTTTATAAAACTTGAATATCATTAGGCATCTATAATTTTCCAAAGTAGGATTTTTGTCTTTGAGATTAGAATGTCCTTATTTTGTTGTTGTTTGTTGTTGTTGTTTTTAAGATTTTACTTATTTATTCATGAGAGACACAGAGAGAGAGAGAGAGAGGCAGAGACACAGGCAGAGAGAGAAGCAGGCTCCATGCAGGAAGCCCAATGTGGGATCCTGGGACTCCAGGATAACGCCCTGAGCTAGTCAGAGGCTCAACTGCTGAGCCACCCAGGCATCCCAGAATGTCGTTATTTTGAGTTGTTACTCTACCAGTAATCATCAAAATTTAAGTCCAGGGCAATTAATTTATGTGGACTGTAATTTCCAGATGTATACTTCCTTGTAGTGAAAAACGGTATTACGTTTTTCTCAAAATTACTCATTTAACAAGGACTTATTGCCTGAATATTTTAGATCTTATAAAAATTTTGTTCACGTCTGACATACGAGGTAGCCAGCTCTGTGTTTGTTATAGAATTCTTATGTTTTCATTGGAATGTTTTGTCATATTTTAAATATGCCAAGTTTAATTTCTTTTTTATTTTTTTCCTTTTTTGGTATACTTGAATGCAGTTTGAGAAATTATACACAAGTGGTCACGGAATATTTTTTTCCTATTTAAAAGGAAAATGTGAAAGAAAATATAGAAAGCTCTAACTTTTTAATAATGAATTATATTTGATTAATCCATTTATACCATTGGAACAGAGTTGATATGATAAGGAAATTCAGGGGAGATCATATCTATATTATCATTGTTCTCTACCATGGTCCATTCTATGGTATGTAAGTTTCTTCATCATGTATGCAATTAAGTATAAAAAGGATTCATAGACTAAAAAGAAATGTTTCTATTATATTACTGTAAATGTATCCAATAATTTTTTATGATTCTTTTTAACTTAAAAGATCCTTTTTAGGTTATATTTAATTTTCAGAATTTATGTTACTCAAGTCTTTGAATTTGAAACAGAAGATGCATAGAAAAGACAAAATCTTGTTTCTTTTAACATTGATTTTGAGTTTCTTCTGTTTGTACTTATTAAGATATATTTATTTATTATATATTATTTCTCAAGAAATATGAGTGATTCTCTACTTTCTTGTCCATTCTGTTAGGTAGTATCATAAAATCAGTATGAATTTCTTAACATTTTATAGCTACTGAACTTAGATTTTGAAAGCCACAATTATTATTTTTGACAGAAATTTGATAGAGATAAATGGCAAAAGAAGGCCATTTTCCATTTCCTGCATGGAAGACATTTTCCTTATGACAAATACTATTTAAAGACTTAGAGTTGAAATTTATTTTATAATGCAGCTTCTAGAAGCACTTCTGCTTCCTTGAATAACTGGCAAAATATCTCTCTTTCATTAATTCATGAATTCATTCATTTAATATAGTTTATATTTACAAATTTTGTTTCCACCAGAAAGTGCAATATCTTTCCTAACACATATATTCTTTTGGTAAAGCACATTTTTTAAAAGAGCTACCTATAAACACATGAACCTCTAATCCATATCTTTGCTGTGCCTAAAACTCAAAAAAAAAAAAAAAGTGTCAAATTGGCATTTCAAAAGCTCAAGGTACACTTTGTCAAGTCAAAATCAAAGTCAATGCAAGGAAACTACTGGTGACCAGTTTTATTTCGTTGTCCTTCATTCTTCATGTATAATCTGCAATCAAATCTTTTTTTAATCTTTATTTTGATTAACAGGTTTCCTCACTCCCATAAGTATTATATAATTGCAAGACATTTCTCTGTAAATATTTGACTGAAAGAGCTCAATTTTCTTGAATATGTTTAAACTCTCCTAGAATAAATAATGGTAATCCCTTTAATGAGTTTGAGATGACTGAAAATTTGCTAGATTTGCTAAAGAACAGCATTTACCTATTCTATGAAAATAGTTCTTATTAAAAATGAGGATAGGATTTAAAAGAAGTAAATAATATTGAAGTCTGTTTGCCTTTTTTTTTAAATTGGTCTTCTGATTTTTTTATTTCTACTATTAACCAAGACCGAATAGAATTTTGCTGCTGAATAAAATTCAGTGAGAAATAAGGCTTATGAAGTGGAAGCAAAGTAAGGATTTAGAAGGGGGACAGGGGAGCTCTGATTTGAAAGCTAATTATTAAAAATGTCATTTTCACATTCTTTGATGCTTACTTAGTACCTGGAACTATACTACATACATTTTCATACATTGAGTCATTTAAACTTCTAGATAATGTACTTTCTAATGAAAGGACACATTTTTTATCTGTTATAATTTAGGTAACTGATGAACAAAATGGTTAAATAAGCTGCTTATGGTAACACAGTTAGAAAGTAGTAGAGCTATGATAGGAATATTGCCAATACTATTTCACTGTCCACACTCTTAAACTGAACATACTATGCACAATTAATAAACTTATTTTATGACACTAGTAAAAATAATCTCTTAAAACAGGAAAAGCCAAGTATTTGCTTACATTGTGAACAAAGAAAATGAAGAGTAAAAAAAAATATATAGTTTCTGAAACAAGATTGTGGATTGAGTGCACAGATTTACCTCCTCTGCCTTCCCATTTAAATGTAAACATATGTACTAAATAAAGTAAAGCCAAAACAAAACAAGGAGTATACCCATTAGGATCTTTGACAAAAATTTGCAATACAGAGAGCATATGGAGTATAAGTGATTAATGCAGTAGAGTAGAGAAAGGCATGACTAAAACAGGTACAAGTAAAGGATATAGTGAAATTTAGAGTTTTCTACCAGATGGGACTCTGCAGGGATTCCAAACTGAGTCACAGTCTATAAAAAGCAAGAGTGGAATGTAAAAGGAAAAGAAAAAAAAAAAAAAAACTCTAGGATTTTAATTAATGATCATCAATGTTTACTCATTCCTACCAATACTACTCATATAGAGAACACTTGTTAGTGGAAATGTTTACCATCATATGTAAATGAGAGTAAATCCATTGAATCCATAAGGAATTCACCAGTGAGTAACTAAAATTTGAGTGTCTGGGTTGGTGCACCAGATCTAAAACTCTTCAATTTCTGTCATATGTAATAAGTAGTTTAATTTCCCAATATTTTGACCACTAATTCCAAAATAAAGTGTCAGAGAAACTGCTAATATATTTAAAGTTCATTATTAGCAAAAAATAAAAAATAAATAAAAAGTAAATCCCTATAGTAATCAAACTATTCACAAATATTAATAAAAATTGAAGACTAGTGGTCAACATATATTTAAGAAAAATCATTTGCACAGGAGGGAAGAATTATACTAAAAGTAGAAAATTATGCCAGAGGAAAGAGGTAATTCATTGAATTCAAAGACACTTAAAAATAACTAGCAACTTTGGAGAATATCAAAAAAATTTCTTTAATAAATCAACTTAGGATGCTACAGAAAAATTGAATTGAAAGAACTAGAAAGACATTTTTAAAACTATAAATGCATGGAAACTGAAAAATTTATTAGAAGACTTTGAAGATAAATAAAATGTATAGAATATCAAGTAAAATGTCAAAACAAGAAACAAAACTTAAGATAGAAATTCCATTGTAAAGATATTTAAATTACAAAAAGGAAAATGGTTAAGAAATGAATAAATGTTAGAAAAAAAGTCACAGAGTTGAAGGGCAAAGATATAAAAATAAAGGGAGTTACATTAACTGCTAATTTTTTAGCTTTCTCTATTTTTGAAATATCAACCAAATTTATTAACTTAAAATAAAAAATATATTGAAACATCTGGATAAAGTCTTATAAAGTGTGACTAGGACAATGGACCAGAACACTTTAAATGTCAATAATCAAAACAGCCCTTAAGTTAGATTTCTCTTCAAATTAAAATGGTACTAATTAAAATATATTAAGTATATACAAATAAATGTTCAAGTTTGCATTTATATCTGTGTAGTGTTATTTAACACATCTTCTAAATCATATATTTACTATATTGAAGTTTCACTCCTTAAGCTTGAAGTTAGAATATACTTTTTAAGAAAATGTAAGTTTTGAATTTTTTTACATTCTTATTTTCATTTCTATTACTGAGAAATTGTAAAATAATTGACCTAGTCAACAAAGATGTTGGTAAGTTTGATAGGACAAACACGGATACAGAAAGGTTCCCATGTTAAAGAGCAAAACACTGTCAAGTTTCTGCTCTCAGCAAACGACATCAACATATTTTTATTTCCAACCCGCAATACATTCCCTGACCTCCACCTGGTGCCTTGATTTGTTATAAACATTTTTATGTCCTCATGATGCCTATTAATGTCATAGGCCTTCTAATAGCACTAAAGGCATATATTTTAGTATTAACTTATGTTAATTTCACTCATGATAAAACATGATGAGACAGTTTGGTGAACATGAATTCTATAATAAAAATCAACTTGAGAGAAGGGCAGTTCTGCACTACCATCACACTATTACATATATCTCTCTATTCTATCTACACATACATACACGCACACATATTTGTACATGATAGATAGATGATAGATGATAGATGATAGATAAGTAGATCATATTGCTACTCTTAGTTATGTGTTACTTTAAAATGTCTAAATAGAAACAATGTACCAAGGGCATATATTGAAGTCCAAAAAACAAACCTTGATAGTAAGAAATTTTAAAAGCACTTGATGTATTTTATAAATGAGTTCTTATAGAACATAAAATTTCATTAGTTAGGAAGAAAAATTGGCAAAATGGCACTACTCTAATACCATTTTGGCAATAGTTGTATCAGTAATGCATTATTTGTTTTACAGAAAGTGCTATAAAAATATAGAAGTAAAAGGCATAGTCATTTATTATCTTTCCCTTTAGCAAGACAGACTAAGTATCTTTCAACATATTTCAATCCTTTGGCATTTTAAACTAATTTATTTACCTAGCACATTTCAGCTCAAAAGCAACATCTGCTTTCTTTCTTGCTTTGCTATAATGTTGAGAGATGAAGCAAAATAAGTATTGTAAAGCTATCTGTGCACATTTTTGTATAGTATATGAGGTATAAAATTTACCTAAAATTTTGATTACATAGAGAAAATTAAGAGAAAAGTCCAAAAGTGTGTACATGCATAATCGATATATATATTCATATTGTAAAGTAAGATTAATGAGTAGCTAATCCAGGATCTCAGATTTTTGCAGTTTTAAATTGGGTGGAGAAAGAAACAAAAGATAGAAAATTTATTTAGCATGCTGAACTCTTTGACACTGAATCACTGTAAGAAAACTAAACGTATCTAGTTTATGCATACAAAAGAGATACTTCTGAAGATGGACATTCATTTATTATTTTCTTTTTTGTTGTTCATTTTTTATTGAAATTCAATTTGCCAACATATAGCATAACACCCAGTGCTCATCCCATTAAGTGCCCCCCTCAGTGCCCATCACCCAGTTACCCCCACCCCCCGCCCACCTCCCTTTCCACCACCCCTTGTGTGTTTCCCAAAGCTAGGAGTCTCTCATGTTCTGTCACCCTCACTGATATTTCTCACTCATTGTCCCTCCTTTCTCCTATAATCCCTTTCACTATTTCTTATATTCCCCCTATGAGTGAAACCATATAATGATTCTCCTTCTCCAATTGACTTACTTCACTCAGCATAATACCCTCTAGTTCTATCCACGTTGAAGCAAATGGTGGGTATTCATCCTTTCTATTGCTGAGTAATATCCTATTGTATATATAGACCACATATTCTTTATCTCATTTATTCTTTTCAACAAATATGTAAAGAATATGCTGTATGCCAGCCAATGTTCTGGCCAAAACAGACAAAAATCTATTACAGGACTTATATTCTAATTGAGAATAACAGACTATGTAGTTCATTAGAAGGTGATGAGTGTTTGCAAGAAAGGAAAAAGAGTGGAATAGGGAGCACAGGTTGAAGCTAAACTGTGTGGGAAGACTGCAATATTGTGGATGATATCTGAGAAAGATTTTAAAATGATTTTTAAAAATTCTACAAAAGGTGAAAATCAAAAATATCTGACATGAATACTCTTGTTCCAACTGTCTTCAAGTTTACTTTCTTCATCCCCTTTCAATATTTTCTCGAATGTCACTTTCTTGGTATTGTTTTTGATTTATGTCCTTTTTCTAATCTTTGCTCAAATTTCACCCTCTTCAGTGTGGTTTTCTTTGATTCACTTATTTAAAATTATATTTCTCCACTCCTACGCTTAACTTCATCCTCCCCATAATTTTTCTTGAGTTTATTTTTCTCCATTTTTCACTATTCCACAACTATAAATTTTACTTATTAATGAGTTTATTGTCTGTCTCCCACAACTGGGATGTACATTACATGAAGGTAGCATTGCTTTTGTTTTGTTTTGACCACCATAGCTATAGCCTTTGAATAGCTATTGGATTTAATGGGCACTCAAAAAATATTTATTGAATATATATTTAATCAGTCAAGCTATCATCCATGACCCATGCATTCCTTTCACTTTTTATGTTCTATAATTATCTTGTTTATTTATCCTCCAGAACATCTCTTTAATTTGCATATATCTCTCTATTTCTACTGGCAATAAGACACTCTCTCAATAGCTACATCTCCTACTCTTTGAAGTTTCTACCTTTGGTCTTTGCAATTTTGTTCTCTTCACTTTAGCTAGAAGGAACATACCAAAATGAATATTTGACAAACTTATTCCAATTTTAGGAATTCCTCAGTAGGGTTATTTGTTTCTTAAAAGAAATTTCCAAATTCAGCATAATGTGGTTGTGCCAACATCTCCAGCCCAAAGTTTTGCCATTTTTGCATTCTTTCCTGATATCAGGTAGTGTTGCCCTTTTCTAATGGATTAAACTCACAATACTTTTTCCTTTCTCTAGAGTTGTGCACATAATAAACCCACTCTTAAAATATATGCGCATGTCCACTCCCCCTAATCTGTTCTCTGGTTTTGGGTTAATTCATTTTCTCAGGAAAGAAGTGATACATAGCAAATTTTTTGACACCTTAGAACTTTGAGATAAATGTTTTATAGATCTTTAAACTTCTCTTTCATAGCCCATACCTCAGTTTTACATATATATACATGTATATGCTATATGCCAGCCAATGTTATATATGTATATATATGTAATATATATACATGTATATATATAAATATATATATATTTGACGAATTGTTTTATTAATTTCTGTCTCCTTCACTAAGCTGTATATTGTGTGAAAATGGACATTTCTGCTAAGTTCACCATCGTGTTCTTAAAACCTCATACATAGTAAATGCTCAAAAGTAAGACCAGAAAACAACAACAAAAATGAATACATAAAGATGAGTTATCTGGGGTTCCTCCCAAATTTAGTGACCTATAATAAACACAAAATATGACCTAATTGACAGTGGCATACTTGAGAATGAATATGCAGTTGAGTCAGTAGCTTTTGATGCTGGTTCAGTGTATTAATGCAGATAGACTAGCTGAATAATGCTAAAATACTAAGGTATCTGAAGCAAACCAATAATAAAGTGTGTAAAACTTATGTAAGTCTGAACGTAAGGAATATATAAATCCAATTGAAGAACTATGTATTTCTGTTATTTTTTTTCCTTTTCTCATTATGTTTGACATTTTTGAAACTGAGTTTTGTTACAGTTCATTAACCTATTGCTACGTGCTAGTACGATGAGATTGCACTGAGATGCATAACATAACATTTTAGCATGAACAATTGAAATTACAAGGTTTTACAGACAATGTGTTGTGGAGATTGTTTCAGCTTGGCCTGGATGCTGAGTTTGTGAGCAGGTAGCTTGTTGTAATGGAGTGAGATGAAATTGGTGCCCAATCATTGGAGAAAGCTGTAATGATGTATGAAATGAAAAATCCCTACCCACCCAGGGCAAAAAGAATGCAAACACTTCTTTGCAATCACTGCTATACTATTTTCTCTAAAATATTATGCAACTCCAGAGAACAGAAAGTCAGTGGCAGAGTCAAAACTTGCAGTTTATCAGAGAAAGTGAGAATCTCAAAAAAATCTGTTGGTAGATCTGGTAAAATGAAAAATTACATAGCCTCCTATAATAATATTTTTTTATCCTATATATACCTCCAGTTATACAATTTAACTCCGATATCCTTAACTCAAAAAACATGTGTGCACACCCCATAGAAAACAAGCTATCCAGGAAAAATATTTTGAAAACATGCAAGTCAAAAACCTCAATTCCACTAAATATTTTTAAGCAACTTTTATGTTTTCTCCTTTCTAATATTCTAGAAGAGGCTATGATCAGACCAATTAATTAATTCATCTAGTAAGTATTTATTAAAAATTCACTTTATCATACACAGTACCAGTACTGGGGATACAGAGTGAGCAAAGCACAAACACTTCTGCCTTACTGAAATTTACATTCTGATTCAAACTATAAGGAATATAAATAAGAAAAACATGCAATATGTTTGCAGTAAATGCTATGGAGAAGAATAAAATGGAAAGGGGTATCAAAAAAGTAGAGTGAATGATGGGATGATAGCTTGTGCTAAGAATGTAACAGAAACTGAGAGAATGGAAAACTTAAAATGGAAGACAGAGAGAAACCTGAAACTACTTCAAATGCATAATATAACCACACAGAATGAGAACAAAGAAAAGGAGGAGGAGGTGGGAAAGGGGAGGAGCCCTTAAAAAAGGACTAATCCAGGGGTATCTGGGTGGCAGTCAGTTAAGCAACTGACTCTTGGTTTCAACTCAGGTTGCAATCTTATAGTCCTGACATCAAGGTCATGAGATCAGAGCCCCACATGGGGCTTTGAGTCCAGTGCAAAATCCGCTTGAGATTCTCTCTCCCTCTGACCCTCCTTCTTGTGCATCTCTCTTTCTCTCAAATAAATAATTTTTTAAAGACTAATCTAGGTAAATTTTATTTTATTTTATTTTATTTATTTATTTTATTTTTTTAATTTATTTTTATTTTTTTTAATCTAGGTAAATTTTAAATATGAGATTTTTATAAGATACTCTCAAACCAATGATAAAAACAACTTACAATTATAAAACTAGTTACTGGGTTTAGCAGGCTATGATCTGGAATGAGTTGAATTAGAGATTCCGAGTTTACATTCTATGTATCCCAAAAATGATGTAATAAATAAATATATTGAACATAATATAATAGGAGCTGGATCTCTCATTTTGGGAGAAGAG
This sequence comes from Canis lupus dingo, assembly GCF_003254725.2. Taxonomy (NCBI): domain Eukaryota; kingdom Metazoa; phylum Chordata; class Mammalia; order Carnivora; family Canidae; genus Canis; species Canis lupus. The sequence goes on from NC_064255.1 coordinate 57,529,329, forward strand.
TGTTACAAATAAAATGAAGGGTGTCTAGAATAAACCTTATTATATTAAATTGAGATTGGATGCATCAGTAGCAACTCAAAAATAGACAGAGAAGTGGGTATATATAAATACACATACACACACTACAGATTTTCCTAGTAGTTTTTTTTTCCCCTAAGATATAGTAACAATGACATCTGTAGCAACGAGCATCTCTTGTGCCTAGTTGTTGGTATTTAAATATTAGTTTCCACTAAATAGAACCAGGGCTCTGTGGAGAAATGATTCCAGGGCTGGGCAATAAAAATTAAGTGTTGAAGGACTTAAAGAGACTCTTACTGACCAAATCAATTTTAACATCAGAGTAAATAATAAAAGTAATGCATTATAACTTATAGAATAAGAATGATATCCTTGCCATTTGTGACATAGGTGAACCAGAGTGTACTATGCTAAGCAAAATAAGTCAGCCACAGAAAGACAAATACCATATGATTTCACTGATATGTGGAATTTAAGAAACAAAACTGATGAACGTAAGGGAAGGAAAAAAAGATAAAAACAGAGAGACAAACTATAAGAGACTCAACTATAGGGAACAAACTGAGGGTAGTTGGAGGTGGGTGGGTAATAGGGTGGGTGGGGAATAGGGTAATTGAGTTATGGGCATTAAGGAGGGCACATGATGTAATGAGCACTGTGTGTTCTATGCAACTGATGAATCACTAAATTCTACCTGTAAAACTAATAATACACTATATTTTAGCTAACTTAATTTTATTTAATTTTATTTAACTTTAATTTTATTTAAATTTAAATTTAAATTTTTAAAAAATGGGAAAGAAAGAAAAGCAAGAAAATAAAGAGAATAAATCAAATGGGACAAAATTTTTTAAAAAGTTGAATCTGTGAAAAGGGGCTTATAAAAGTTTTATGTAGTTTTCTTTCAAATTTTCTAAAGTTTCAAATTAAATCAAAATTAAAAAGTTATGAAAATTTTATTGAAAGTTTGTGTATGTTTAAGAAGAAATAATATAATTGTAATATTGAATCTTCTAATTATTGAATCTTCTAATTCAATATTGAATTAGAATCTTCTAATATTGAATCTTCTAATATATTCACAGTCTACTTACTGCTTTTTCCTTTTAAAGAAAAAGTTTCTTTGTTACAGTAAAGTTTTATAGACTTTCAGAAAGAGATCTTGTTCATACCTTACAAAGTTACTAGATGATTTAGTTGTTGACGACTTTGCAAATAAATTTCAATTTATCAAAAGCTGTTTTGATATTTATATATTCCCTTGTGTGTAGCTATTCAACCAAAATATGTAAGTCTTAACGGTTTGCCATTTTATAAATTTATCTTTTTTAGTTTTGGGGTATATAATCATATTATCTGAATACAAAAATGTTATTATATTTTACTTCTTTTCCTAATATATTAGCAAAAAGCATCCATAATAATGTATCACAGGGAGACTAAGAAAAACTCTTTCTATTGGTGATTCTAATTGGTGATCTCAATACTCATTATGGTCACATATTCATAAATAGCTAGGTTTTTAATAAACGGAAGATGAAGGTAATCACAAATTGGATTGTCATGAGTGTTTACAAAATTATGGTTATGTTTTTTTCTCCTTAGAAGAAAAAATTGATATTTAGTTTTGATATTTAGTATAGTTTCTATAGAATATTCATAAATTTGAGTTAACATTTTTACTTCTCAGCACTTCTTGGCCATGCGAATGTTTTAATTCATGATTATAAATCTTTGTTATTTTACACAACATAAAGCAAACTAGCAATAACAAAGTCCTCTGCATCTTTGAACGGGGTTAGGACTAAATAAGCCAGTTATTATGTAACCAATGTCTTTGTTTGTTCCCTTAAGCCGCCACAAAAGAGACATAAAAGAGATGGATCGGGGGTAACAATTCTTGTTCTATTAGAGAGAAACAGGTAGAAGAGTCACAATAAAAGGGCTGAGGCTTAATCCAGGTATGAGACTGCTAGAGATGGCACACCTCTCTGGAAAGATAATCCTGAAGTCCAAATTGTCCCTGTGACCCACATGCTTTGGTGTTTTTTGGCAAGATTTTCCTCTCTGATAAAAACAAGTAAAAAGAGGACTCCACTTTATGAGGCTATCTTGTTAAAAGCTGCTGCAACCACCTTAGGTTCCTGAGGGAGAAACAAGAAAGATTAGTACCCTGATGATTTTGATAATACAACCACCACCAGATTCTGATACAACTAGGCCATCATTAGCCAGATATTCTCCTACTAGAAGCAGAACACAGCCTCCCTGATACATACTTTTAAATGTAAAGGTGTCAGGGACCCAGAGCAGTGAAATCAAAGTCAGATAGAGTCACTTACATAGCATCTACCTTCAGCCATGTCCATCCCGAGAGGGAGAAGGTTAAGATTATAAGAACACTCTTTGCTAACCCTGGGGCAAAATATGGGAAATAGGATATTAGGAATTAATGTATCTTATTTTATTAAAACTTTTGTGCATTCAAAGAATATTTATATTTAGTGTTTAAGTGCTTAGAGTGGAGGGTTCCATTCAATACTGATACAAGTAGATTAAATATCATGTTGTCTTTAATTAGTTGCTTCAGCATATTATGATTCATCTGCCACAGGATTTTCAACCACTCAGAGTTTTTAGAAGTATATGATATTGTTACCAGGAAGAGGAAAGGAAAATCTAAGCAGAAACAAAACCAAAGATATTTTGTTGACTGTGCTACTAGTGCAGCAATTAAAACTTTAAGAGTACACATCACGATGAGCACTGAGTAATGTATATAATTGTTGAATCACTATATTGTACACCTGAAGCTACTATAACACTGTAGATTATACTGAAATTGAAATTAAAAAATAATAAAATTTTAAAGAAAAAAGAAAGTTACTATGCTATACTTTTAAGTAATCATTATCTAATTACTAATACTTAAGCTACTTCTAATATAGATGTTACTCTGATCTTCTTGCAGATGGAAGAAATCAAGAATTAGAAAAGCCATACACTGTTCTAAGTCACACAACTAATAGATACTGGAATTGGGGCCAGGAACATGATCTCAACAACATGACAGTCTTTAATCTATTAATTGTCATGCTATAATTTACATTATTTCTTCTTTTCAACATTCAAGGAGTCCATATAAAATGTCTTCCTTGATTCTACTTTATGTTGTGGAATTATCAAATTGAAGATCATCTTTCACAGTATCTTTGAGCTGGTTCATTAAATAAGCCTCTTTAAATGTTTGTACTCCTTAATTCTCAGTTACTTTCAGACTTAGTGCCTGTAATTCAATGATAACACCAGTTTATTAGGGCTACAGTTTGTTATTCTTTGAAAAAAACAAACAGGTAATACTCATTCTTTTAAATGATTTTTGTCTTCAGGCCTAAAATAATTATATACATATGTAGAGAAACGAACAAGGAGACTAGCTCAGAAGATGGAAGTTGTCTTTAGATAAAAACAAAGAAACAAACAATTCCAAAAGGCGGCAAGGATAGAGTTTCAGAGAATATAAATCAATAGATTATATGTTGATACATGGTGTTATTATTTTTTTACCAAGAGTTATTGATGGTATTGAATTCATTTAAGAAAAGAAGAAGTTGATGTTTTAGGCTGGCATGTGTTCTATACCAGAACAGATGCCAGAGCTATACTGTTAGAAGAATGTGCATATGTAATACTTCATGGTTTTATAAGAGCATTTTATAAAATTATCATACTTCACAAAGGACAGGAAACTAGATTGAATTGTATGAATATAAAAAAGGATCCATGAACTATTTACAAATCTGCTCCATCATCAGACTTTGGATGTAATTGATTTCAAAATATAAATCAATCACAGAATTCTAAGAGCCTAATTTATTGAATGACTTGGGCCAAGCAGTTAAAAGTGTTTAATAAAAGTTTGTGTGGACTGGAAAGAAATAGCTAGTGTGGAATTGTGTATGATAATAATAATGATAACAAAAACAGTAATAATAAGAATAATTTAGATACAATTTGCATCATGTAAAACAGGATTGTGACACTGATTAATACAATTTATGTGAAAGAGATAAAGGGATTTCATTTTTTAAAAAGATTTTATTTATTTATTCATGAGAGACACACAGAGAAAGAGAGAGAGGCAGAGACACAGGCAGAGGGTAAAGCAGGGAGCCTGATGTGGGATTTGATCCCAGTTTTCCATGATCATGCCCTGGGCTGAAGGCGGCACTAAACCGCTGAGCCACCAGGGCTGCCTGATAAAGGGATTTCAAATAAATGTAAAATCTAAGTATATCAAGTTTTCTCTGCTCTCTCTTCAAGTGACATTGTTCTGACAGGCCGGTTACACCGTTAATTCTCAAACTAGTGGGCTCTTCCCTTCCCTGTGTCGTCCCAGGAAAGTGTGGCCAGATAAGACATTTTACGTGAGATGTTTAAGAGAGGTAAGAGAAATATTCTTTATATATGCCTTGAAGGTCAGTGCAGACCACCAGGCACTGATGCAGGTCATGCTCTGTGGAGCAGCAGTCAGGCCTGCAGATTCTCCAACCTGTGGCAGATCTCCTCTGCCAATTCTCCACCTTCTGGGCCAGGTTCATGTTTAGCTCTGTGATGAAAGGGTACCCTCATCTCCTTCAAATCACTTACAGTATAGAAATTGGAAACTGAAAGCAGTAAGTGACAAACGTGGGTCCTAATCCAACCTTATAGGTTTCAGCTTATTCTTTCAGGTTCCAATTAATACCCCTTTTCTCCCAATTAGCATGTTTTTTTTTTGTTTTTTTTACCAACTGCCTATTCCACTTATTGTAAGCAACACCATCATCGGTAGAAAAAAGCAGATTTATACAGAGAGTTTCACTGGATTAACCAGCTTCCAAATATGTAAAGGCAAATATAAGTATATTTGTTAATTCATTCCATTTATTATAAATATTATATATAATTATATTTGAATAAAGTTGATCTAGCTCTTCTAGACCTGATTCTCTCATATGTCCTATTAATTTCCTTGTATTATATTGAGGAAGTAATAATTAAAATTCTGGTTTTAAAAAGTCACTTGGGCTTTTTCCATTCTGCTATTAAGAATATTTGTTTATTATGTGTACTATTTATTTCTTTTCTAAGAACTCAAATTGGTTTTCTTTTTAAATACAAATCTGTTTTTGGATCATAGACACTGCATTCTTTGTTATCCTTATGAGTCTATTAATTATACCTGTTTATTTTCTCTTTCTTCTAGTATTGTTGTTTCTTTGTTCCTGCCATATTGCATTCCCCATGAAGAATTTGGTGCTGCTTGTTCATTTTGTTTGCTTTCCCCAAATATTTGGTGATCTGTGAATTTATGTTAGAAATTGTATACACATTTCCCATATGCCTAATTGAGAGTGTACTTTCCATCTTGGACGGTAAGAGAGAGGGAGGGACAGCACTGGGCAGGGTATGTGGCTGTCTTTTTTCCCGTGGTTTAGGCAGTGTTCACCTTTCATCTTAGCCATGCTTTTTCAGTTACTGCTCTAGCCTTTGGGCAAATGTTTCTGCTACCTAATATTCCCCAAGGTACGGCAATATTGTAGGAGCCAGTCCACTCAGTTGCCCCAAATTACTTCCTTATTGTACCCCCTTTATATTGGCCACAGGACCTTTCCCTGATTCTCTTGCTACCACCTCATGCATCAAACACAGAGCTGTTCCACATAGGTTTTGAGCTATAGGTTCCTTCTCAATTGTGTATCAATTACTTTCAGAGTTTCCCATAATTTCTGGGTCTTTGATCACATTTTTCTTGCCTTTGGAATTTTTGCTTATTCCTTTAAAAGAACTTACTATCTTTTCTCATCTGTTTTAAGGTGATAAATGTCTGCTCCATTTATTACTTTTATACATTTTTTGTTATTAATTTTTACAAATAACTCTCCCACCCAGATTGTTAAATAGACCTTTTGCTCATTTATTTGTGTCTTTCAGTGCTTCTCCAGTGCTTGATGCAGAAAAGACAGATAGTAAAATGTTCATGGAATTGAATTGAAAGAATCCGGGCATACCTTGGCTGAGCATACAACAGAAACATTACTGAAAGAGTTTCTAATTTGGGGGAGGATCTAAGTGCCTGAATCCACTGTGTTCTTTCAATGCTTAAAGCCTATAATTTGAATCACTCTGCATTTATCTGTATCCCCTGCAACTGTCAAGGTAACACCCCCCTCCTTGCTTTGTCTCTTTAAACCTCCTTGATAATTAAATAAAAAGAAGAACATAAATAAAGGAATGTGCCCCCAGAACTTTTCATTATTAATGTTCTATGACTAAATTGGAAATCTGCTACTGTACCCCAAGGGGGTGATTAATTTAGCAGACTAGGAGTTTTGATTAAAAAGGAATGAAATGTCTGACACATAGTCTATTTATCAGTTATTATGATATTAAAACACTCTAATCATTGTGGTGCCTAAATTAAGACTTCACAGCCTAAATGTCACTTCATTTTGCTTCTTTTGATTTGGTGATGTTTTATGGGCTTATTATCTGTGAATGTGTATGCATGTGTGTGTGTGAGGGACACACATTCTCACTGATCTTTGAAGAAAAATAATGCAGCAGAAAAGCTTTTTGCCACAATCTGTGTTCTCTATTCCTTCATGTTTCAGGAAACATGGGGGATTCATAAAGAAAGTAATAATTTCTGAATTAGCTGGTCATTCCCTAAATTCATATGTCATTATAAAATGTATTTATTTCGGTACTAAATGGCCAAAAGTTTCAGTTATCAGAACTTAGATAATTTAAGATTATTTTTACTAAGAAACTGATTTCAGTGAACCCAAATATTATAATAAAAAACTTACATTTTGCCTTATATATTACTGCCACCTTAGAAATAAACAGCATAAAGAAAAAGAGATACAGATTTTTTCAATGAGAAAAGCTTCAATTATTTTAATCTATACTATATGCTAAAGATTTAAAGTGCAAGTGAATGCAAAAAATAAATTGTATAATATAATCTTAAATGTCAATTTTTTTAGCTATGAAAATACTTATCATATTTTAATCCTTCTCTTCCCTAATAATTTCACTACCTATTCCATTGGGCAATTAGCTAATTAAGTAAAAAAATATTTCCTTCACATAGTTTCATCTCTCTCTCTCTCTCTCTCCCCTTCTCCTTTCCCCTCTTAACATGGAAACCACAATGAGTCTTTTTTATTGATTCCTAATCAACTTTTAAAATGTGAACTAATAAGAGTTTCTGACCAGGTTGGTCTTTCTCCACCTTATTTATAGAATATTCTTTAAAGTTTCAAAAGGCAAAAAAAATAAAATAAAATAAATAAAGTTTCAAAAGGCTTGGACCTGTGATAATCGTGGTTACATTTGAAGTGACAGTGATCTAGATTTCTCTTTTCTTTCCACTTCAACCCATAGTTAAAAAAGTATTTTATATCTTGAACCAAAGGAAGCAAGAAAGCAGTGAGACCTCAGAACCAAAATAACATCAGAGAGAAAAACCTCTTATTCAGTTGAAACCCTATTCAATTCTTTTTTTTACCCCAATTTCCAAGTTTGACTAACTCAAAATTCCCAAATGAAAGACAAGACTAGGATACTCAAGCAGATGTTGGTGATATAAAAGGGAAAATGCCCTCAGCCTTTAAGTTGCCAAAGGAGACCTATACAGAATCAACACAAGATCTAACAATCCAGAGCAGAGATGGAAACTCCTTCCAATTCCCTTCCCACCTGACACAATAAGAGTCATTTGGATTTCCTTCTTTTTAAAGGGCTGAATAATATTCCATTTTATGTATATACCACAGTTTAAAAAATCCATTCATCTGTAAATGGCATTTAGGTTGTTTCTATACCTTGGCTATCATGAGCAATGCTATAATTATCTTAAGTGTGTAGATATCTCTGAGAGTTCCTGATTTCAATTCTGTTGGATATATATCCAGAAGTGAGATTGCTGGATCGTATGGTATATTTAATTTTGAGGAACATAACTTCTTGCTTTCCATGGTAGCTGTACAATTTCACATTCAACAGTGTATAGGGTTCCAATTTCTCCACATACTTGCAACACTTGTTATCTTTTGATTTTGATGATAGCCATTCTAACAAATATAAGGTGATATTTCATTGCGGTTTTAATTAACATTTCCCTGATGATTAGTGATGCTGAATACCTTTTCATGTATCTGTTTCTCATGCACCTTTTCATTGTATATCTTCTTTGGAGAAATATCTATTCAAATCCTTTACCTTGATGAATGCAATCACATAAATATGCCTGGAGGACATTATGCTAAGCAAAATAAGCCAATCACAGAAGGACAAATACTGCATGATTGTACTTAACATGAGCTATCTGAAGTAGTCAAACTCATAGAAATAGAGAATAGAATAATGGTTGCCAGAGGCTAGGGGAGATGGACAAATCAGTAGTTGTTCAACTAGTACAAAGTTTTACTTATAGAAGATGAGTGTCTTCTAGAGATTTGTTTTACAACATCATGCTTATAGTTAACAATTCAGTATTATACAGCCCTTAAGAATTTGTTAAGAAGGTTGATCTCACATTAAGTGTCCTTAACGCACACACACAAAGTAGGCGGCAGAGAGAACCTTTCGGAGGTGATGGATATGTTTGTTACCTGGGTTGTAGTGATGTTTTCAGAGATGTATGCATATCTCCAAACTCATTAAATTATATACGTTAAACATTTTGGTATACAAAAATACCTGGGTAGAGCATTTTAAAAGAAAAATCATTTGAGGCATAAGGAAAGTTACAATGACATAACAACTAGCATGCATTAACATTTTACTATATCATATCAAGCACAATGATAAGTACTTTATATATATTTTACTATCAGGTTTTACAAACATCCCATAAAGTAGGTAATATCATCGTCTTCATTTTATATCTTTTTCTTGCTCTTAAAAAATTAAGTAAGTTATCCAGGGCCAGATAACTTGTAAGTGGAAGAGACAGGGCTCCTATCATGAAACCAAAGCTTTTAATTGCCACCAAAAAAAAAAAAAGAATTGCTGAGTACTAGCAGCTAATAATTGACTCTACCCACAGACTTCACTCAAATATTTGTTCAAGTTGAACTGCTAATCTGGAATTGATCCATAATACAAAAATCAGACTACATATCAGGTACTGGGATTCCTTCCTTGTAACAGATGTCTCACATCTGCCCTGCTTGCTTTCCCCATCCATTCGGTTGTCAGAGATGGACTCTAGATTAATGTGGCATGAGAGAGGGGAGAGAACAAGCTCATAGAAATTTCTCATATTGTTGTAAAAACCCATTGAAATTCTTACAGTTGTAAAAACATGAGGCCAAATTACTTCAAGGCCACAAACCAGCTACCTGAGTCTTCTGAGAGCCACTTCTCTTCCCTTGGGTTTAGTGGCCTCCTGTATAAAATGAGGACACTAGGCAATTGCCAACTAAGCTGATCTGTGAACATATAATAGTGAATGTAAGATGTATTGTGCTATGATTAACACAGATAATAAAATAAAAAATGGTAGATACAATTATAAGGTATCCGGTTTCTAATTGTTTGATAAGAATATCAGCCACTTAACTCTCTGCCTCTTTAACGCTGACTAGAATCCTGATCTAGTTACATTTACATATATTTTCTCTTTTAGTCTTCACAGGAGAATAAGCAGCAACATTGTGTAAGGAGGAAGTTGAGGCTCAGAGAATTTACATGATTAAATTGAAAATTAAAAGTCCCATAACTTGTTTCTTGTCTGCCCAGGTAGCACTTCACAGTGCCTTCTAGTACTCATAGACCTTTTGCCACTCCCCTCCAAAAATATTCATCAGCATCCCAAGTCAGCCCTAGCTCAATAGCTCCCTGGATAATTCCTGAGTTGCTGATGACAGAGAGAAATTTAAAAACTGCAGACCTGGACATTGAGTATCCTAAAAGCTGTCCCAGTTCTTGGCTCCAATTTTAGACTCACTCCTCTTCTTGACAGAAAGATGGAAAAGTCTCCAGTGGCCCAAGATAGGCCATTCACCCTTAATTTGGAATGTATTAGATTTACATGTAGTCTTTGTCTCTGGATAACTTCAGTGTGGTTATATAGCTGTGCCTGCCTGCCACCTCAAGTGGAATTCGCTTGGAATTAGATGTTACTATTTTTTTTTAATCTTTTTCTTTCCTATATTTTAAAGCTATGTCAATTCCTAAGCAAAGTAAATAAAAAGCAATTTAAACACATACACACAGAGACCCCAGAGGTGGTACTCAGAGACATTGTGTTATAAACAAATGTAAACCAAATAAAAAAAGAAGCAATTTTGTGATGGTCAAGGGAAAAAGCAGCTACATAGTAAATTATTACCAGATTCTGGGCTTGCAAAATAAGCCAAAATGGCTCAATCTTGGGAGATATTTATAGGTTTTTTAGGCAAAGCTATTGGGAGCTGGTTAAAAGTAAACCAGACCCACTAATATCTCTTGACCTTGGGAGAAAGTAGGGAGGAAGTGAGTAAAGCATATAAGGTGAGGAGAGGTAATCTTATTTCCGTAAGAAGAGGGCAACTCTGACTTGAGAATTTTCCTGTGCCATGGACAGGCAGAGGCTGCCTATACTCATAAAGTGGGGTTTCTTTTTTAACACTGTAATAAACATTTTCAGGAAACTGAAAAATATAGCTTTTCCTCTTTTCACTTGAAAGTTTCCCTAAGTTCATTTCCATCGTTAATTGAAAACATAGAGTTAAGCTAATGATTCCATCTGTATTGTATTTTCTGAAGAGTCAATCAACAGGTTAGTTACCCATCTTGCCCTTCATTTTTTTACCCTTATTTGGGTCCTGAGCAGGGATTGCTAGTGGTCTGCTTGCATTTCTTTCTTGCTTTATCAAAACCTGGGATCAAGCCAAAAGTAACAACTTTGCATTGAAACTAAACAGGAATTTAAATTCTACAAGCATGTTGCCATTTCATGTTTATTTAATGCATAGAAAGCTTGGCATTCAAAAGTAGTATGGGAATAGTGTGATAAGGATCATGCTAACAAACACCAGTTCTTTCAGATACTTATATTCAAATGACACACAAAACCATTTGTGGATTTTATGCTCGGGCTATTTTGTTTTGTTAAGTTTCTTCTTCTTTCTTTCCTTTGCTAAGAGAAATATTTCAGGGAACAGGGCATGGACATCCTCAAAACAAATTAATGGACATTTGATTGGAGATATAGTTGGAATAAATGAAAATAAAGTGACTTATTATGTGTGATTGGAACCAAAGAGGCAAGTGTAACACACAAAAGTAAGTACGATAGCACTAATGGGAAATGGGGAAAGGTTGTCAGGAATAATCAGAAAAACAAAGTTGTTTCTGGCTGAAAATTGAATTATGATTATTTGAGTATGCAAACATAGAAATCATGTTGAATTGGACACCATAATATTATGTTTCCTATTGTAAATCCATGGATAACAGCTTATACTGTTTGTTAAACATGATTTTTAGTTCCCTATGGAATAGACATGAGGAGATGATAGTGCTATTGTGTCATTTTTATTTTTACCATGATCATATTGCTTTTTATGAAGTATTCTCTCCTCTGGGATACTCTGGAAAAAGTAGTGAGAGATTATAGTAATCTTTGTTCACTGGGGCAGCAGAAGCCCCTTGCAACTGTTCGTCTTTCTCATGTATATTTAAATGTGATGTTACTAGATGGGTAGTCTATAGAATCAACAGATTTCCTTACATAATGACCACTTGATTCTTATAAGTTATGCTAAATATCATGTTCAACAATTTCTAGACTTTGTGCATTTTTCATAGATTCTAACTTAGTGTAAGGCACAGGACCAATACCATGTGTATTTGTGCCCTCACTCAGAAGATGACCAGATCTTTCATTTAACTACCATTTGACCTCAGCATTCTAATGTTATACATGTCTGTATATTTTTGCACCAACTTCAAAAAAGCTTTCCACTGACTTAGGAAATAAAATAGAAAAGATTAAGGCAGCAGGCTATGTATCAAGGATAAATTAAATTCAAATTTTGTTGCAAACTTTTCTTTGGCCCCTTTAAAACTGGCAACCTACTTGGTTGTATTTCCATTGAATATCACATGTATTATAAGTTTCGTAGTAAACGTAGGTTAGTTTATTTCAAGGGTTCGTTACATCCCCCCTACCCCGAATCATTTTATGTGTACTTTGCTTAAATGTAATAAACAGAATAAATACTGTGGCAGCATGTAGGGGAAAATGAGTTTTTATGTTGAAAACAATATTACAGTAAGCAATAATGAGCTCTGTCTCTGGCATGTGAGTTAGAAACAGACTCACAAAGCTCAAGGAGAAGTGCATCTCTGGGAAGTTTTATAAGAGATAAGTGTTTCTCTTTATCATGATTCACAATGATGCTGCTAAACAGAAATATGCATTTTGCTTAACTGCCAATACAGCTGCAACACTTTATGTGGTACTCTGACTTCAAGTGAAGATGTAAGGGGTATACCACACAGACTCCAAATGTTTAACTACAGCCCCCATTTGATTATTCCAAAAGCTTCTTAAGTGACCCTGAAAGCAATTTGAAATCTATGTGACTCTATACTTACTGTCCAGTGGATCCACGTGGGTACATTTCCATTTGAAATATGCTCTCAAATTTAAAAGGGAGTTTTATTTATCTTATTATTTTTTAATTGTATTTATTTGACACAGAGAGAAAGAGAGAGAGAGAGAGAGAGCATAAGCAGGGGACAGTAGGCAGAAGAAGAGGGAGAACAGGCTCCCCCTGGAGCAGAGAGCCTGATGTGGGGCTCCATCCCAGGACCCTGGAATCATGACCTGAGCTAAAGGCAGACTCCCAACCAACTGAGCCATGCAGGCACCCCTAAAAGGGAGTTTCAGAAACACATAAAGAGAATATCCGGGTTTTATTTATATCCAAAAAAGGGAAATCATTATTTAGAGTACATACAGCATGATGTATTTTATATATACTTCACAACTTAGAGGCATTCTTCTGAAGACCACAAAAGCTTTTCATAATTTTCATATCCAAAATACAACCTATACATAATATGTGTCCAAAAATGAGTGCTGAATGTCAATATCTTTTGAGAGAAGATACATACTGGCATCAGAATCTGATAGAGGTATTTTTTTTTCTGAGTTTTTGTCATGCACATAGGAACTTTCTCACTACATACTTATTGTTACTAGAATCCAGGAAAATGAGACAAATAGATACATAGATGGATACATACAAACATAGATACTTAGACATATAGATGATAAATACATAGATATATAGATACATGACACAGAGATGCATCATACCTACATAGACAGACACACAGGCAGTTCCTTCCAGATCTTTTTGGTCAATAACCAAACTAGAGTAATTACCAGTCCCCAAAGAGACCACCTCATTTCCTTTCTAGCCAATGAAGAGGTGTCTAAGATTTCCTCATCATATACTTATATCTAGTCCTTTCATTCTTCACCCAGAGAATCATTGCATTTGCCCTTGAATGATGAGGTGGCTTTCTCACCTGGCCAGCCAATACATTCAGTTTCCAATAAACTACTTCAATTGTGTTAGATTACTCTTTAATAGTTTTCTTTTTCTCATTTGAAATACGATACTGCATCCTCTTTGTCTAGTGTACCCTTCTCTTTCTACTTTCTGCTAGTCAAAGATAGTCTCCATTTCCTCATTTTATACACACATCAAGTCAGAGGCCAAATTTTAAGAGGAGGACATTTAAACCAGGACTGCTCTGTGATACTCCCTGTACCTTCCACTTGTCTTTTACCACCAGCTGTTTTATAGTCTTGTTTTTTTTGTTCATAGGGAATGGACTTTGATCAAATGCCATAAATTTCTGTCCAAGTATACCCTAGGACAAACAAGTATGGGACATACAAATCATTTGCTATAGTCTGTGCAAACTGGTCTTTAATATAAATTGCATTTAGGTAATTGAATGACTTCCCTAAATCTTTAATTAAGAAACCCTCATTAAAGCTGTCCTCATGTCTTTTATGGTCTTGTGTATATATATTTGTTTATCTAAAAAAAAAGCACCTCTTATTTTTTTATTATAAGAACTCATCCACATATACTGAGAAAAATATGCTGCATGAATTTCTTCATGATTGTAACTGAGTCCTTAATTCACTCTAAGGACTGCCTAAGTTCCTGGAGGTAGAGTCACTTCATTTACAGCAAAAACTAACTTCTAGCTCATTGCAGAGCTACATTTAAGAACGTCTGAAAGTCAAAGAAGATAGAAAAAATACAGCAAGAGTTTAGAATTATATTAGATACCAATGTCTTCGGTTTACCAAACTTCTGGTAATTGATCTACTTGCTAGATTAGTCAGATGGAGACAAACAGATAAAGGATGTCACATTAGAATCGTGAATAGACTAGGATCCCTAATGCATAAAAAGGTTTTATGATAACCAAAGGCAGAAGAGAACCCTATTCAGGGCCATCATTCCTTAATATGGAACAAAAATTCAAAATTGTAATCCATGATAAGAAAATATGAGTGAAATCATGAGGTAATTTCTAAACTAGACTACATTAAAGCTTTAACTAATACTTGGATGTCAACCTGGCTACAGCAGTGAGGGATCCTTAACTCTATTTGTCATTGGTTAAACAGGAAAATGATGATTTGACTTGGCTGACCTCTATAGCCAAACAGATACAATTAATAGATAAACCAAAATCCAAAAAAATTTCCTGACCTTAAAAATCAAATAACTGGCCCATGTTCAAAGAGCCAGATTACAAAGTCCTACCCTTCTTTTGACCTAAAACCAGTAGATCAACCAATATGTCTATAGATAAAGCAGAAGAGAAAGGATATTGAAAAACAAAAACAATGTCTGGCCCTCGCAAAAGTATTTCAAGGTAGTAATGCTGTAGATAAATTACAATGATAGTACTTTGAGGAATTATAGGGATCCATACAGTTCCCCACTTTACCTTTGTTTTTTTTTTTTTTAAGATTTTATTTATTACTGGTGCAGCCACTCTGGAAAACTGTGTGGAGGTTCCTCAAAGAGTTAAAAATAGAGCTGCCCTATGACCCAGCAATTGCACTGTTGGGGATTTACCCCAAAGATACAGATGCAGTGAAACGCCGGGACACCTGCACCCCATGTTTATAGCAGCAATGGCCACAATAGCCACACTGTGGAAGGAGCCTCGGTGTCCAACAAAAGATGAATGGATAAAGAAGATGTGGTCTATGTGTACAATGGAATATTCCTCAGCTATTAGAAATGACAAACACCCACCATTTGCTTCAACGTGGATGGAACTGGAGGGTATTATGCTGAGTGAAGTAAGTCAGTCGGAGAAGGACAAACATTATATGTTCTCATTCATGTGGGGAATATAAATAATAGTGAAAGGGAATATAAGGGAAGGGAGAAGAAATGTGTGGGAAATATCAGAAAGGGAGACAGAACGTAAAGACTGCTAACTCTGGGAAACGAACTAGGGGTGGTAGAAGGGGAGGAGGGCGGGGGGTGTGTGATTGGGTGACGGGCACTGGGAGTTATTCTGTATGTTGGTAAATTGAACACCAATAAAAAATAAATTTTAAAAAAAGATTTTATTTATTTATTCATGAGAGACACACAGAGAGAACCAGAGACATAGGCAGAGGGAGAAGCAGGCTCCCTGTGAGGAGCCTGAATTGGGACTCAATCCCAGGACCCCGGGATCATGACCTGAGCCAAAGGCAGACACTCAATCACTGTGCCACGCAGGAGTCCCCCACTTTACCTTTGGACCAGCACAAGAGAGTTATCAATTAGACGTAGAAGGATGTAAATATAAGAATGTAAATATAAATACGCTTTGACGTAGGTGCTAATGCCTAAACCTTAAATTCTGCAACTTTATGTTTATAAATTGAAGTTTGTAAAGTCACAAAGTTGTAAGTATAATAGCAATACCAATCATTTTCCCTGTTTCAACCAGTATATTTCCTTCAGACTCTATTAGTGAAAAAACACAATGTTTTAATGTGATACAACCTGCAAATTTGATTGTAGAAATTTATTACCTAAAAGCCATTGCTAAACTAGATGCTCAGAAACACCAGTTTTGGAAATGTTTACTGGATTTCTATTCATAATTGAATTAGAACTGAGCTTGGCAAAGAAGTCCAACTTGTGATGTCCTTGAAGAAAATAGTGCCTGATGACTTAGAAATCTCAAATATTCTCTGAACCAAAAATTAATGTACTGTAGAATAACTAAAGGAGGCAGATTGAATTGAAATCCAAAGTGAAAGCTTTCTTTCTTTGATAGCCTAAAATACATACTAAAACTAGAAGTCAAGACTGGCCATAAACCAATAATTGAAACATTAATCCCCAAAAGCTTAGCAACATCCTATAAGATCCATATTCTTCTTGTTAAAATTAAAAAGTCCAAAGTAGAAAATATAGATTTGAATAGGACTCAAGGACATTTTAAATATTAGCATTCATTAAATATTATATAGTACCTATTACAATACTATCATCAACACCATATTCCATTACAGTAAATTTTATGCTATCATAGAATTCTGTTGTTTTTTGTTTTGTTTTTAGTTGATGTATGTTTATGTTTACTTGGGAAAGTTAATAGTATACTTAGTAAATGATTATTTAACCATGAATAACACAATTCTCAGAGAATTCCCAGTTGATAACACTTTGGTATGGTATGCATATTCATTTTTATTTTCTCCTGAATAAAAGAATTTGCAAATATATTTGCCCTGTTTATTATCATTCTTAGCTAAATACATTCCTATGAATTTTACTTAACATGCAAGATTTTATTGTCAAATCAGACTTTCATGAATAAAGTATCCCACCCAGTATCAAATTGTAAAAAATTATTTCAAAAATATAGTCAACCATAACATATAAATGAAGTAGAGAGAGGCCCATGGCATTGAGGGAGCTCTGTATTCCACATTGGACGTGCCCAGATTAGATGCGGTCTTTAAGTTATATTTGTGCATTTTTTCACAGGATATGAGCATTTATAGTATGAATTATCCTCAATATACCAATGAACTGTATAGCTTATGTGACATTCTTCAAGCATCCAAGTCTTATAGGATTCAGTTTACCATAACTAATCCTTAGCCAGGAACATCCTGGAGGTAGGAACCTGTTACTACAGCACACTCCCCTCTTTGAAAGATGTTACTAAAAAAGCAGCAGCATATTGAACGTAATTTTAGGTAAACTCTTCCATTTGAAAGTCTCTCATATATTACAATCTCTAATAGTAATGCATGTATCTCATTTCTCTACTCATCTAATCAACCATGACGTATTGCATCTCATGTATAATTACCATTCCTGACATACCATTCACCACACCAGCCTATTACTTTGACTGGAAGAAAGAAAGCCTCAACTTCCCAATTATCTATCCCACTAATGCAGTGTTTTAGTTTCAGCACTTGACAATCCACATTTAATTGTTTGTTGATGGGTCATTTTTAAAAACGGAGCTAGGACTCTTGAATGCTGCATATGTTTTCTTACCAAGGTTCTTGACAGAATCCCTACTCCTATGTAAAATTATGCCAGGTAGCCAAGGATATGTCAGAAAGTTCAAAATAATGGAGCCAATAATCATACAACTAGCAGATATGCCTGCTATGTATTATAAAGAGGTAGGAGTTGGTAGGAAAACAATTAGCATGTGGGCAAATTTCCCTATGAAAATGTCAACCAGTTTTCCACTTGCCCTCCTACTTCATCTCAAGTTAGTCTATCCTATCTGAAAGAAATACACTGTAATCCCAAGTAGGAGTCTCATATATAATTTTTAACTTTAATAGCCACATTTTAAAAAGTAAAAAGAAACATAAAATATAACCTTTTTTTATTTAAACCAATGTATCCAACATGTAATCAGTATGAAATTATTAATGAGAAATTTTACATTATTTTGTCCTTACTAAGCTTTCAAAACCTAGAGTATATTCTACACTTACTGAACATCTCAATTAGGACGAGACACATTTTAAGTGCTCAATAGTCACGTGTAGCTACTGCCTACTGTATTCTATATTGTGTAATTGCTTAATTTTTCCAGGTCATTTTCTTAGGCCATCAACTAAGAATGAAAATAACTGCTAGACTAATCAATAAGAACAAACATCCCACAGTAATATTTTGAAACTTTACTATTAAAAAACTGTCAGAAGGGATCCCTGGGTGGCGCAGCCTTTGGCCCAGGGCATGATCCTAAAGACCCAGGATCAAATCCCACGTCGGGCTCCCGGTGCATGGAGCCTACTTCTCCCTCTGCCTGTGTCTCTGCCTCTCTCTCTCTCTCTCTCTCTCTCTCTCTGTGACTATCATAAATAAATAAAAATTTATTTTAAAAAAAGTCAGAAATAAAAATATTCTCTGAAACCATGTAGTGTGATAAAATCTCCTGATAGCATGATAAATAATGGGAAAATTCGATGTATTTTAACTCAGCAAGTATTTGTTGGGTTCCTAGAAGTGTGAACTGTGAATTAATTAAAGAAATATTTATTGAAGCCCTATTGTGGAAGTTGAAGTGGACAATTCAGTTGTCAGAATGTAAGCAAAGAATAAGAAGGACAAAATTCACCCCTATAAGCAGTTTGGGCAACATGGAGATAGCTATGTAATGGAAATTACAAAAAAATAGGTGGTGGTGGGGGGGGGGGAGAATGACATTGCCTAAGCATATAAGGAGTTCACTCTATTCAAAGAAAAGTAAAACGTGAAAATGTCATAGGAAGAGCACAAGTGAATAAACAGATTAAAAATAAAATGACAGATAATAGAGAGTACAATAATGAATTTTTTTAAGTGGATAATTTGTTAGCTAATGATGTAGTGAGGGGGTATGATTTCTATTTAATATGGAGTGATCAAAAGGTAAATTTTTTAGAACTACATAAATGAAGAATGAGTCATATCAATACTCAAGGGGAGACTTTCCAAGTCCAGGGAAATGCAAATGTAAATTAACTCCTTAAGCAGAAAAAAATGACACAAAACTCTTTACATTTTTTATTTATTTTTTGAGATAGAAAAGATGGTGGAGATAATTGTGAGTTTGAAAATATAGCTAGGGTATACCATGATAAAAACTTTGGATTCTTTTTTTTTTTTTTCCTTAATGTGATGAAAGCTACTGCAGGATATTTTTAAAAGATTGATTGATTGATTGATTGGTGATTTAAAGAGTGTGTGGTGGGGAGGGGCAGAGGAACAGGGCAAAAAAGAATCTTAAGCAGACTCTCCAGGGAGCCCAATGCAGGGTTCAATCCCATGACCCTGAGATCACAACCTAAGCCAAAACCAAGAGTCAGGGATCCCTGGGTGGCGCAGCGGTTTGGCGCCTGCCTTTGGCCCAGGGCACGATCCTGGAGACCCGGGATCGAATCCCACGTCGGGCTCCTGGTGCATGGAGCCTGCTTCTCCCTCTGCCTATGTCTCTGCCTCTCTTTCTCTCTCTGTGACTATCATAAATAATTAAAACTTAAAAAAAATATTAAAAAAAAAACAAAAAACAAAAAACAAAACCAAGAGTCAGAAGCTTAACTAACCATGCCACTCAGGCACCCCTGGAGCATTTTGATAAGGAAACCAAATGAATCTATATTCATTTCTGAAAAATAGAAAATAGTAGAGAATATTGAATACAGGGACAGTTTACAATCCTCGTGGTTCTGCGTAAAATGATACCTGTTTTTCTACGGTGATGGCAGCTATATAATGATACAGAATTGGAATACATTTAGAAGTTAAAGAAAATAGAGAACTTCTTAATGGCTGGACATGGATTGCTCAATAAATCTGAAAGTAAAAATTTGAAAACAGTAGATAAAAATAAAACATTAAGGTACCAAATTCCAAACAGAGAAGCACTTCAAAAGTGAGTATGGAGCCAAAGTTGTATCTAAACCTAGAGGCAACTACCTCATATGGTTGAAATGGCAGAAGAATTATACTGACAAAAACTTCACAGGATTAGGAAGAAATTGAAAATTTATTTAATGACAGTGTATGTAAGTGAAAGAACAGATTAGAATTGGGAATAATCTGAAATGAAAAATTACTTAGTTCTACAAAAATATTTTTTTTAATTTTATTTATTTATGATAGTCATACAGAGAGAAAGAGAGAGAGGCAGAGACATAGGCAGAGGGAGAAGCAGGCTCCATGCACCGGGAGCCCGACGTGGGACTCGATCTCAGGTCTCCAGGATCGCGCCCTGGGCCAAAGGCAGGCGCCAAACCGCTGCGCCACCCAGGGATCCCATACTTAGTTCTATAAAACACCATTTCCCCACACCAGAATTTTACTCAGTAAGCTGCAATGAGTTATTAAAAAGTAAAGAATTCGTGAAATCTTGGACAGCCTTACAGTGATTGGATTCTGATTCTACAAGAATAGAAAGCAACATCTAAAACTAAATTCCTTCATTGTCCAACTAGTAACTTGATCAGAACCCCAGTTCTTTGTCATGGTAGCGTGAGAATTGTGAGCCGAATTTTTCAAAAGTGAAACTTTATTAAATCTATAAGTTCCTCATCCCATACTTATGCACAAAAGAAAGGATGTGTACTTTCTAGAACAACAAAATTAAACAAAGCAAAATGTAGTTTACTCTCCCTTGGGATTTTATATATCATAATTTATATATTTACAACACACACACACATATATATGAAATAATCAAACAAATAACCAGAAAAAGTCATAAATAATCAAAAGACAGATCAATTTATGGATGCATACTCATTAATAACTCAGATATAGTTAACAAACAAGAACCATAAAAAAACAAATAAATAAAAGCTTTCATTATAAATAGAGGTTTAGGGGATGGAAATATAGAAATCATAGGATGCAGAAGAATAAATAGGAAACAGCGCAAATAACTTTAGCCAACCAGTAAATTCAACAACTTGAATGAGTATACAAATTCTTTGATGTCAGGATAATTCTTAGTTAATAAGTACAAATGTGTCATTATTCAAAATCATTTTGATTATAGATTATTTGAAATTCTACAAAAACAAAGAATTAGCTAGAAATATTTACTAAATGTCAACCATAATTTGAATGGCAATTCCAGTGAATTTACAGATCAATGTTTAGATGATTTATATTTTAATAATATTAAGCTAATTCATATATATATTCTACATCTCTCCATTTATTTGAGTGTTATTTAAATTTTTTGCAACATTTTGTAGTTTCTGACATGTAGGCATGTACTTTTTTGGCAAAACATATTAATAATTATTTTATGTTATTTTATGCTACTGTACATTGTATTTATTACTTTCATTTTCTAAGTATTAGAAAACATATTATTTTATTATTTCTCATTCTCATTTTTAATTATTCTTCATTATTATTTTCAAACATAGATATAAAATTAATTATATATATATAAAAGCTATACTTTCTCTATTCACTTATTAATTTTAATATTTTTAAAAGATTCATTATAATTTTCTACATACCAATCAAGTAACATGCAAATAATGAAATTTTTAGTTTTTATTTTCTAAACTTTATGACTTTATTTCCTTTCTGTCCATTACAGTCACGGGGACCTCCACTGAAGTGAATAGAAGTGATAAAAGGGGATGTTACCTCATTAATGACTTCCTGGTCCTAGGAAGATAATATTCGATATTTCAGTAAATAGGAGTTTAACTCTAGATTTTTCATAGATAATTTTCATATTGAGAAAAGTCTCTCCTATTCCCAGGAGAAATTTTTAATATTTTAATTTTATGAAATTTTTAATATTTTGAAATTTTTAATATTATGAATGATATTTAAATCTGTCAACATTTTTAATCTATTGTAATGATCACCTAGTTTTCCTCCTTTATTTTCTTAATGAGTTATATTATACTAATTGCTTTCCAAAAGTTAA
Organism: Canis lupus dingo; assembly: GCF_003254725.2. Taxonomy (NCBI): domain Eukaryota; kingdom Metazoa; phylum Chordata; class Mammalia; order Carnivora; family Canidae; genus Canis; species Canis lupus. The sequence goes on from NC_064255.1 coordinate 57,551,361, forward strand.
ACCAACCTTGCATGACAAAGTGGGGCTTAATGCAGAAATGCAAGGTTGTTGCATTAAGCATTAAGCATATGCTTATGCTTATTTTTTATATATTGCTGGATTCTATTTACTAATATCGTGTTAAAGGTTATTGAAGCTGTATTCATGAGCTCTGCAACAGATGCAGGCTGCTATAAAAGTTACTCTGACATTTGGGTATTATGACCTATAAGATTGTTATCTAAAATATTTGTAGCAGGGATCCCTGGATGGCTCAGTGGCTTAGTGCCTGCCTTCAGCCCAGGGCATGATCCTGGAGTCCCGGGATCGAGTCCTGCATCAGGCTCCCTGCATGGAGCCTGCTTCTCCCTCTGCCTGTGTCTCTGCCTCTCTCTCTCTCTCTCTCTCTCTCTCTCTCTGTATATCTCATGAATAAATAAATTTAAAAAAAATAATAAAATAAAATAAAATATTTGTAGCAGATAAGAATGTTGTATGGTAATTTTGATGGGTCCCCTAAGGAAGAATAGCCAAACAGACACTTAGGTTATTAGAGCAAATTCATGCCATCTATTATAGATAATTGTTCTTTACTGAAAAACAGTTTCTAATTTACTAATGAAGCTTAAGAAAGACTAAAGATTTGAACACAATCCACTAAGTTATCATGCAGTATGAGCTGTCTATTTAAAATATGGTGTTATATAAACCACGGAACCATAAATATGAGCATTTGCAGTAGTACTGATCTAGTGAAATTTAATTTTTTTTTAATTTATTTATGATAGTCACAGAGAGAGAGAGAGAGGCAGAGACATAGGCAGAGGGAGAAGCAGGCTCCATGCACCGGGAGCCCGATGTGGGATTCGATCCCGGGTCTCCAGGATTGCACCCTGGGCCAAAGGCAGGCGCTAAACCACTGCGCCACCCAGGGATCCCTGATCTAGTGAAATTTAATATGGAGATGTGATCTGGTTTGAGCAAATCTTGGAAAAATGGCTCAGTCTCATGAGATTTTATTACCTCCATATTTGCCATTTTGAGTTTTTAAAAAAGATTTTATTTATTCATGACATATACAGAGAGAGAGAGAGAGAGAGAAAGGCAGAGACACAGGCAGAGGGAGAAACAGGCTCCATGCAGGGAGGCCGACATGGGACTCGATCCTGGGTCTCCAGGATCACTCCCTGGGCTGAAGGTGGTGCTAAACCACTGAGCAACCCGAGCTGCCCAACCATTTTGAACTTAATCCAAACATAAAACTACTTGAAAGTTATCTATAATGAGTTGACTGAGGAAGAACAAATAAAGGAATGGTTTAGGAAAGATTATGTAGAGCTCCATCATTAAATCTGAAACAATGAATCTTGACATCAAGAAGAAATGGGGCTGCTATTACACACTGATTATGATGCCATGTGAGAGAATTTCTGATTTGCCTATTAGTATTCCTTTGTCCCATGGCATGATTTAATAAAAATCTACAGGAATAAAAGACCATTTGTAGTAGCACAGACCCTTTGAAAATAGAAGTTTGTGTCACAACATCAAGAAAAAATCATAAACTTTTTTTGTATTCTTTGTTCCTTTAAAATAATTATATTCTCAAAAAATAATTATGTTCTTTAGTTCTGATTATAAACATTCTTTTAAACTTAAAATGTATCAAATCATTTCATATCCAGGTGACTTTTTATTCATTTCCTTGGACATGATGACTTCCTTTTCCATTTAGAGTAAACACACAAAATATTTTGGGTGGATAATGACCAAATTCAATGTATTCGGTGTAGATGAGAATCTTTTTTTTTTTTTTAAGTAAAAAGTGAGCATTGAAGATGGTATAGGAAGATCCTAACTCACCTCCTCCCACAGACACAATAATCTACACTATATTCAGAATAACTGCCATAGAAAAGGACCTAGAAACTGGATAATAAGAGATTCTACAACAATAGGCAGCTCTGAGATGAGTATAAGGAACAGAGATATGGTCTTGCTAAGGAAAAAATAAAACTGCACCCTGAGTGTTATACCCCATTTGAAGAAGGGGTCTCAAAGATGCAGAAAGTTTCCTTGAGTAGTGATTCAAGTTCCATGTCAGGCACCCCAACACTTAGATTCTTTACAAAAGACACAGTCCTCCAAAACACCTAGCTTTGAAAATCACCACAAAACACATCCAGAGAAGCTATAGAACTATAGGGAAAGGAAAACCAGCTCTTAAAGAAGTCATCATGTGCAGACTCAGTGGACCTCCAAGCCAGGCAAAAACATCAGATCAAAAGGGTATAGGCTATAGGTTAAGGAATCCCACTTAATAATCTTGGAGCACCTGCTGGAGAGCCAGGAGGAAGCTGGGCTTCCCTCCAGGTACTGAGACACTAGTGGGAGCCATCTTACCAAATTTTTCTGCCCTACCGATCCTGGCACTGATAGGTGTCATTTTGAAACCCTTGCTAACACCAAGGGATATGTCCAACTGAAAGTCTCACACAATCCTGCACCTCAGTCAGACCTTGCAGCTGATAGGACAATAAACTTGCCCAGCACTATGATCCCACCAGTTGTTGCCAGATCTTGCAGCCATCCAGTTGGAGTTCACACCACCCCCCAGTCATGGCCCAGCCACAAATGAAGAATGCATACAGCCCACATAGGAATCCTCTGGAACACCTGTCTCTGGTGGCCAGGGGCATTTGCATTTCTGAGTTCCACAGGAAATCTGCTAAATAAGGTCATTCCTTCAAAACTGAGAGACATAGCTGAATTACCTAATACATAAAAACAAACACAGAAAAGCAAAAATGAGGAGACAAAGAAATGTTTCAAATGAATAAGACAAATCCTCAGAAAAAGAACTAAATGAAATGGATATAAACTATGTGTCTGATAAAGAGTTAAAGTAATAGTAATTAAGGTACCTACTAAATTCAAGAGAAGAATGGGTGAACACAATGAGACCTTCAGCAAAGAGCTAGAAAATGTAATGAAGTACTAATAAGAGATGAAAAATACAACAGAAATGAAAAATTCAATGGGGGATTAACTAGCAAGTTAGATGATACAAAAACATAAGTGATCTAGAAGACAGGGTAGCAACAAAAATAAAGCAAACTGAGTAACAAAAATAAAATATATGTATATTTTTAAAGAAAGAATAGTTTAAGGGACCACTAGGACAATATCAAGTATACCTACATTTGCATTATAGGGGTCCTGAAGGAAATAAAGAGAGAAAGTGAAAGAAAATTTATTTGAAGAAATGATAGCTGAGAATTTCCCTAACCTGGGGAAGGAGACAACCAGGTTTAGGAATAAGAATACAGCTGATTTTTCAGCAAAAATAAGTAAGTAAGTAAGTAAATAAATAAATAAATAAATAAATAAATAAAAACTGTGCATACCATAAAGTGACATGATATATTTAAAGTGCTAAAAGGAAAGAAAAAATCACAACCACGGATGTGCTACCTGGCAAGGTTATCATTCAAAATTGAAGGGAAAATAGTTTCTCAAACAAGCAAAGCTAAAAGAGTTTATTATTAAACCAGCTTTACAAAAAATATTTAAGAGATTTTTTAGGCAGAAAGGAATAGGCCATAAGTAGACATAAGAAAATATATCAGAGAAAAATTCTCACTGGTAAAGGCAAACATATAGAAAAGGAAATGGATCAACCACTTTTAAAGCTAGTATGAGAGTTAAAGACAAAACTAGTAAGATCAACTAAATCTACAAAAATTATGAGATACACTAAATAAAAAAGATGTAAAATATGACATCAAAAACATAAGGCATGGAGGGAAGAGAATAAAAACATAATAATTTCAGAATACATTCACACTTAAACAAACACTAACTTAAAATAGACTGCTATATACATAGTTTGTTATATATTAGCCCATGGTAACCACAAACCAAAAGCCTATAAGAGAAGCACAAAAAATAGAGACAAAAACCCAAACATAACACTAAAGAATGTTATCAAATATCAAGGGAAGAAAGCAAAAAAAAAAAAAAAAAAAAAAAAAGAAAAGAAGAAGAAGAAGAAGAAGAAGAAAGGAACGAAGAAGAATTACAAAAACAACTGGGAAAACAATTAGTGAAATGGCAATAAATATGCACTGATCAATAATTATTTTAAATATAAATGCTTCAATCAAAAGGCTTGGGGTTGGCTGAATGGATAAAAACCATCAAATAGAGCCATCTTCTAAGCAGCCTATAAAAGATTCACTTCAGATCTGCAGACAAAGTTTGCAAGTAAAGGGATGAAATGACACTTGACGCAAATAGAAATGGAAACAAAAAAGAAAGCTAGGATAGCTATACTTGTATCAGACAAAATAGACTTTAAAGTGAAGCTTGTAAAAACAGATAAAGAAGGACATTACATAATGATAAAGAGATCAATCCTGCAAGATATAACTCTTGTAATATTTATGCATCCATCATAATAACCCTTACATATATAAAACAAATGTTATCAGATGCAAAGGGAGAAGCTGACAGTAATATGATAATAGTAGATGACTTTACCACCCATCTTACATGAGTGGATAGATCATCCAGACAGAAAATTAATAAGGAAATATTGGGTTTGAATGGTACATTAGACCAGATGGGCTTAATAGATAGAGAGAATTCCATCCAAAACTAGCAGAATTCTTAAGTACACATGGATCATTCTCCAGACCACATGTTAGATCACAAAGCAAATCTCAATAAATTTAAAAAGACTGAAGTGATATTAAGCATCTTTTCCCACCACAATAGTATGAAACTAGAAATCAACTACAAGAAAATGAAAAAAAACACAAACACATGCAACATAAATAATCTACTACTAAGCCATCAATATGTAACAAATCCATAGCTAACAAAATACTTGAAAATAGTGAAAAACTGATAGCTTTCTCTCTAAGATTAGGATTAAGACAAAGATACTCCCTCTCACCACTTCTATCTACCATAGCATTGGAATGTTAGTCACAGCAATTAGATAAGAAAAAGAAATAAAAGGCACCCAAATTGAAAAGGAAGAAATAAAACTGTATTTGCAGGTGACGTGATAGTATATAGAAAATCCTAAAACCTTCACCCAAAACTTATTAAAACCAGCTTATGAATTAAGTTAATAAAAATTAAACAAAAATCTCTTGCATTTCTATACACTAATAGTGAACTACTAGAGAAATTAAGGAAGCTATTTATAATTGCATCAAAAAATAAAATGCCTAGGAACAAGTTTTACCAAGAATTAACAAATTTTACCAATAAAAATTACCAAATTTTAACAATAGATTTTACCTAGGAACAAATTTTACCCAGTACACTGAAAACTATAAGAAACTGATGAAATACATTGAAGATGACACAAACAAATAGAAAGCTATATCTCATGGACTGGAAGAATTGATATTGTGAATATGTCCATACTAACCAAGAAATTTACAGATTCAATGCAATTCCTATCAAAATACTAGTGAGATTCTTCACAGAACTAGAATTATATTAATATTTATATGGAACTACAAATGATACTGAATAGCCAAACAAAATTTAAGAAAGAACAAATATGGAAATATCACACTATTTAATTTCAAACCAAACTGCAAAGCTGTAGTAATCAAAAAAGTATGGTAATAGTACACACACACACACACACACACACACAAAATATATAGACCAATAGAACAAAATAAGTCCACATAAATAAACCCATGCTTAAATTATTAATTAATCTAGAACAAAGAAGAAAAGAATGTACACTTAGTAAAGTCTTTTCAATGAATGGTATTGGGAAATTTGGACAACTACATGCAAAAGAATAAACCGGACCATTTTCTTATATACAAAAATATACTCAAAATGGATTAAAGACTTGAATACAAGACATGAAACCATACAACTCCTAGAAGAAAACATAGACTGTAAGCTCTTTGACATTGGTCATAGCAATATTTTTTTGGATATATCTCCTAAGGCAAGGACAACAAAAACAAAAATAAACAAATGGAACCATATCAAACTAAAAGATTTTGCACAGCAAAGGAAACCATCAAAAAAAAAAAAAAAAAAGATGAAAAGTCACGGGCACCTGGGTAGGTCAGTCAGTTAAGTGTCCAGCTCTTTATTTTGGCTCAGGTCATAACCTCAGAGTTGTGAGATTGAACCCCGTGTTGAGAGAGATTCTCTCTCTCTCCCTCTCCTTTTGTCCCTCCTCCCTCCAAAAAAGTGAAAAGGCAACATTGAATGGGAAAGCATTTACAAATGATATATCCAATAAAGGGTTAATACTCAAAATATAGTTTTCTCAAAAAATTGAACACAGAACTATCATATGATCCAGCAATTCTATGTCTAGGTTTTTATTTGAATAAAATAAAATACTAATTTAAAAAACATATGCACCTCCTTTGCTTATTGCAGCATTATTTACATTAGTCAAGGTATAGGGACACCTGGGTGGCTCAGTGGTTGAGCTGGTCCTGGGACTGAGTCCTACATCCCGAAGGGAGCCCGCTTCTCCCTCTGCCTATGTGTCTTCATGAATAAATAAATAAAATCTTAAAAAAAAAAAAACAACCCAATAGCCAAGATATAAAAGTAAGGTAATCAATGGATGAAATTGATGAGATTTCGTTAATTGATGAATGATAAAGAAGTTGCAGGGGCACCTGGATGGCTCAGTTCATTAAGTGTCTGACTCTTGATTTCAGTTCACATCATGATCTCAGGGTCTGGAATCTAGCCCAGTGTCTGGCTCCATGCTTAATCAGTTGTTTATTTCCCTCCCTTTCCTTCTGCCCCTCCCCTCAGCTCTAGTGCTCTCTCTCTTTCTAAAATAAAAATAAATATATTTTAAGTTGCAGTATATAAATACAAACAATGGAATATTACTCAGCCATAAAAAATATATTTTGCAAAAATAAATAAATTTTGCTACTTGTCACAACATGAATGAAACTCAAGATTCTACTCAATGAAATAAATCAGACACTGAAAGGCAAATACTGTATAACTTCACTCATTATGGAATCTAAGTCACAAAACCAAACAGAACAAAACAAAATAGACTGGTAGATACAGAGAACAGTGGCCAGACAGGAGGGGAATGGAGGAATGGACACCATAGCTGAGGGGATTAGGAGTTGCAATCTTCCATTTATAAACTAATAGAACAAGAGAATGGATTGTATAGTATAAGGAACATAGCCAATTATATTGTAGCAACTTTGTATGGTGACCGAAGGTAACTAGCTTTATTGTCAGCATTTCATAGTGTATATAAGTATTGAATAACTACGTTGTTCCTCTGACACTAATGCAATATTTTAGGTCAATTATTCTTCAGTTACAAAATTAAAGTGAAAATTTTCTGTAGGACATGGTGTAGAGTTTATACATAATCTAGGCACTGGCAAAGGGAAAACTCCCTTTGGATCCTGAGAACTATGACAGTGAGTATCATCTAACTTTCCTCCATCACTCTCTTTGGCATAGAGGGAAAGTATAATATAATATCAAAGAAAATATCTTCACTGCCTCCTTGTTAGTATCAGTAATTGGCCATATGTTATTTACTGTCAGAAAAATCCTTCTTTTGAATATCCCTTAAACTGAGCATTCTGAGGACCAAACTAGAGAGAGAAAGGAAATTTCTTATACTTAATTAATGCTGTTTCTCCAGAATTAATTTTAGTTTTTCTTTAAATTAGTTGCAGAAAGGTAGATTTTCATTTTCTAGTGTCACACTGTTTTGATAGGAAATTTATCTGAGTTATGTTTTCATATGTTCATACTTCTAAAATGTATTAAAAAACACAAATGAAACTGAGTGGAAAGATTTCTGTCATTACTTATAGAAATATCTACTATTTATGCAGCCATCTGTTGTGAATGCTTTGACTCTGACACATTAAGAAAAAAAATACTGTGAAATTTTGATGTTAGCAAGTGTGTATTGCTCCAATAGGATACCTCTTGTTTTGTTTTTGAACGTAAATACTTTTTTTTTGTTTTGGCTTTGAACTTGAGTGTATATTTAACAGATTAAGGGAGAAAGACACATTTTATTTCTTAAGATTTGTTAGATTTATTCGTTTCTTTTGTTCATTTTCAGTCTATTTACTCATCATTTTCATTTGTTCAGAGTTTTCTTCCAATTCATGTATTTTTAACATTGGGAAACAGGGCTAAAAATTATTTTGAACCTCATAAGTAGCAATGTCCAATATGTACGACCCTAAAATTTAAGTCATCCCTACTTTCAGATGGGCATTGTGGTTGTTTTCAGACTGTTTATGACACTCAAAATTAAGTAGAAGAATCCAGAAGATCCCAATTTTTTTTTTTTTTTTTTAAGATCCCAATTTTTAAGAGGAAATGTGAGGTAGTAAGGAAAAGACTGGAGTGGAATTAGAAGACCTAGGTTGTAGAATGGGCTGTGTTTTAATTTAGTTAAGTTCCATGTACTTCAATTTCCTTAAAGACAGGTTGAGGAAACTGGGAACTCTGAATTTATTATTGATTCTATCACATACAGTGGAGATAAACCAGGAATACAGATATCGTAAGGATTCACCAAGCAGCATCACATTGGACCAAGGGTGATTAGTTCAAATTTCTAGCTACTTTAGCTATTAGGCCTTCAAATGAATTATAGATATTTCAAATAAAAATGGTTACTTTCCTGAGAGCCACAGCCATAGGGATATGGATCACTCATTTTTTGTTCATTTTTTACACAAATCTATAAATAGCAATTAAATTTTCTTTATTTAAAAGGTCTGGTCTACATGTTCCACTTTCTCTACTTCAGAAAATTTACAGTTTAGGAGAGTGAAGTGAGAGTTGGATTCTTTAAGGATACCAAATTTGATGTATATTTAGAAATGAAAATCAAACATCTTAAATGAACTCCTTTTAAAGGAAAGAGGAAAATTTATCTAAACTCTTGGTGTTTGAGATTTAAAATTTTTTTATAGTTAGGCCTAGTTCAGATATTTGGTCCATATCTATGCATATGCATACTAGCTGTATACAGCAACATAGCTAATATGGAGGAGAACCTAGGTGAATGAAATAGAAATCACTTATGCAACAGTATCAGTGGAAAATCTACATAAACTGAGTAAGTCTGAGGAGATGAAGCTTTTAGTAAAATTAAAAAGTACATACATTAAAATAAGTACCTAGGACAAAGATAAAGATAGAGAATGTGTTCAATACTGAGCAGTTATTATTTTATTTTAAAAATATTTATTTATAGGAGAGAGGAGACAGAAACAGAGAGAAAGAATGATGAAAGAGAGGGGCAGAGGGAGAGGGAGAGAATCTCAAGCAGGCTCCACCAGAGGGGAGCCTGATGTGGGGCTTGATCCCAGGACCTTGAGATCATGACTTGATCCAGAACCAAGAATCAGACGCTTAACTAACTGCACTACCTAGGTACCCCCAGAACAGTTATTATTTTAATGCCCAACAATTGTCTTTACTTTTCCCCCACATATAAAAAAATAGAATAAAACTTGCTGTTTTAGGGAATGGCACTTGGACTTCTAGCCCCTACTTTTTTTCTTTTAACTGTATTATGGAGCTTAATTTTTAATACACAAATAAGGCTCATATGCATTAGCAATTCAAGAGAACTCTCTTGAAGATAGTTTCTTATAACTGAATGTAGCCTGTCTCTTCATCCAAAGGACTTTATCTTCTCTGTATAGATAGATAGATAGATGATAGATAGATAGATAGATAGATAGATATAGATAAATAGATAGACATATATATACGGAAGCAGAGAAATGAGATAACTGACATTATTTTTCCCACTCTCTATGCTCTTTCTATTGCATATCCTTGCATACAGGATTCCTGGTATTGTGTTTGTAAGACACAATGATTTCACAAAGTATTCTCTTCATAGACTTCTTCTATTTTGTTCTAGAGTCTAATTGGTGAAGATCTGACTGTTGACAGAGGACTATGAGTTTTTAGAAAGTACTACTGAAAAGAATGAACCACCTCCCATAGAAATTTTTTTTTAAGATTTTATTTATTTATTTATTTATTTATTTATTTATTTATTTATTTATTCATGGCAGACACAGAGAGAGAGGCAGAGACACAGGCAGAGGGAGAAGCAGGCTCCACGCAGGGAGCCCGATGTGGGACTCCATCCCAGGTCTCCAGAACCACACCCCAAGCCGAAGGTGGCACTAAACCACTGGGCTACCGGGGCTGCCCTCCCATAGGAATTTTATGCAGTATTTTAAAATTGTATTATGCATATCATATGATAAACATAGTGTCAATAATGGTAATTCTGGATATGGTATCTTTTTAAGAACCAGAAACATAAACTATATGGACTTCCAAGAACCTTAAATATTTTGTCATAACCTAACTTAGCAACACATCTGAAATTGAACTGAATTGAATTTTAAAGGAATTGAAATCTCTGACATTGGTTGGTCTGGGAAGTATGTAATGGTAAAATGTTAATCTATGAGTGGAGCTATTAAGATTCAATCTTACGGTTTTCTTAACCTTTTGCCTTCTTAACAATTATAGGCTACAGAAGGTAGGTATTTAGATTTACCACGTTTTAACTTACTAGAGTATCATAAACAATTGTTCTTTTACCATTTCTTGCCCCCTCCCATATATCACACAAATTTATACATATAAATCAGAGAAACATTAGGTGACTATTCAGAATACATCATATTATTTTTCTAATAAGAATGTAACCAAACTAAAAATAAATGTTCATATGTGCATAATGACTCAGTGCTGACTTTTGACAAAACTTGTTTCTTTTTCTCAATTCTTCTGGCATGCACATAAAATCTGATTTTCTCTCAAGTTGTTTTTTCATCACAATTATCTTTAATCTCTTTAGATCTTTTAGAACTTTAATGCTCTCGTGTATGTCTTATTGTTAATGGTCATTGCTCTGGTTGTCACTAATATCTGTGAAATGTTAAGAATACATTTCCCTTAACAACAACAACAAAAAAGCACTGGTATGTTATCTTATGAAAATTTCTGCTTCTATAAAAGAACATTAGAAGATAAACATCATGCTGCTTTGAAAAACAGGTCTATAATTATGCCAAAAGGACAGCTGGAAAGGAAACTAATCAACACAAATGATTGTGACCATTAAAATAATCTGCTTTCTAAGAAATTAATTAAGATGAAAATAACAATATAACATTATTAAATTTCCTCATAAGGCTACAAACTCTGTTTCTATAGTCAATATATCACATACTATCACAATTTTTTTCTTTTCAGGTGTCATTCTAATATTTATCAATGTGTATCATGTACAGTTCTAATACCTATGCTTACCAGTAAATGGTATCATTTTTTTTCTTGGGTACAACCTCAAAGATATTTTAATGATGCCATTTCTCTCATCATTCTTTTTTTCCCTCTACAATGTTAGAGATCATAAAGCATATTTTAAAGGTAAAGGGGTATGTAGGTTTTCTATAGGAAAGCTTAGAGGCAAAAAAACCCCTGAGAATGTTAAGAATAGGGATGAGATAGAAGATGAGAAAGGGAGATAAGAAAATGATTTTACTATGAAAATCATGTATATATAGTTCTTCAAGTCTGTATCATAACCAAAAGTATATTTTCAGGCATTATACCTAAAATTAAAGTTACCTCATAGATGAGCCTTTTTTCATTAACAAAATTTTATGCCTACTCTCTCTCTCTCTCTCTCTCTCTCTGGCATGTTTTTAGGAGTTAGTATATTAGTAGTGAATAAAATAAATGCTTTTGCTTGCTGAGAGCTTTCTATCAGTATAAGGAGGTAGATAAACAAAGATATTAATTATCACCGTCTTAAGAAAAATATTAGATAAGGATAAGAGCTTTTCAGGGAATAAAATAGGTTACTGTATAGTGACTGGAAGATCACATTAGAGAGCAATATAAGGGGAAGTCTGTCTAAAGAGGTGACATATAATCTGACATTTGAATGACAAGAAAAACCCATGGTGTGAATATTAGGAGAAAGAATTTCCAAGTAAATGGAATAGGGTGAAGATGATGTATGATGGGAAAAGGCTTGGCAGATTCAGAAAGAGAGGCTAAGAGGCTATATGGTAGATAGCAAAGAGAACAGAGGCTATAGGTGTAGGTAGGAAGACTTTTGGGGGAGAAAACATAAGAATCTACTGAAGTTTGCAAAAGAAATTATGAATAAATAGAAAGAAAATGTTCAAGAAGTAGAAAAATTGCATATTTGAAACATCTATCTATATCAATCAATAAATTCACTATAATTCCAATTTAAGAACTGTAAATATTTTGGGGACTTGCCTAATGAATTCAAAAGTTATATGACATTATAAATGAAAAATGGCCAATATTCAAAAATAAAGAGAAGACCAATTAAGAAGAAGAACAAAGAAGGAATTTGCCCCTTCTGGTAAATATATTACAACGTTACCTACTATAAAACAGGTGGTATTGGCAAAGGGATAAAACAGTTCAGTGGAATAAAATAAACAATTTGAGGGACGCCTGGATGGCTCAGTGGTTGAGTGTCGGCCTTCAGCTCAGGGCGTGATCCCGAGGTCCTGAGATCGAGTTCCACATCAGGCTCCCCATGGGGAACCTGCTTCTCCCTTTGCCTATGTCTCTGCCTCTCTCTGTGTGTCTCTCATGAATAAATAAATACAATCTTTTTAAAAATAAAATAAATAATTTGAAATGGATTCTAGTCTATGTGGGAATGAGACATTTTTAAAGGAAAAAGAACTATTCTATCATTATATAGATTGCAATTAGTTATTAATTAAGAAATTAAATAAATATTATATTTGCTTGGTATAGTTCACAAGATTGAATTCAATTGGATTACTAGTTTAACATCTCCATGAAAGTATTTTATTACAAAAATAAAAACATGTATAATAATTTCCACAGGAGCTAAAAATCCTTTCCATTAAATGTAAGACCCATTCATCATAAAAACACTTGATAAAATAGAATTTGACCATATTTGTGTGTGTGTATGTGTACCTCTATTAATAGAGTGATGTGTTATATGCATCTACGTGGTGATAGTACATTTAGATATCATGTATTTAGAAAGTAAAAAAGAACCAATTGAGAAACCTGTTATAATGAGATAATAAAGAAAAACTTGCATATTGCAATTTAGGAAAATTAACATAAAATTAAAAGGAACATGTGTAACAAATAAAGACTGTTCAGATTCAGAAATGCCATTTCTGGGACGCCTGGGTGGTTCAGCAGTTGGGTGTCTGCCTTTGGCTCAGGCTTGATCCTGGAGTCCCAGAATCTAGTTCCACATCAGGCTCCCTGCAGGGAGCCTGCTTCTCCCTTTGCCAATGTCTCTGCCTCTCTCTGTGTGTAACTCTCATGAATAAATAAAATCATAAAAAAAAAACAAAACGAAATGACATTCCCATTTGCGATAGCAATAAAATTGCTAAAATATACAGGCATGAAGTTAACAAGAAATAGGCTAAAATATTATGACTATGTGCAGTTAAACTTAACAAGAAATAGGCTAAAATATTATGACTATGTGAAGTCCTTAAGCCACAAAGAAAAGATAAACAAATAAAAGAGATAGGTATCATACTTTTGGAAAAGAAGCCTCACATCCTAAAGATTTTATTTTTTATTAGCCTCTGTATGTTTAATGATCACATTAAGAATAGTCACTTCTGTTTCTTCACATGAAGCAAAATACTATTACAGAATTTAATGTAGATTTAAACAATATTCATTAGAAAAACGGAGGAAAGACCAATAATGGAGCAGTAGGTATAACAGAGATTGAAACATTTTATAAAGCCTCTATGACTAAAGCCATATAGCCTTTGTTTATAGACAGATGAAAAACTAATGAAACAGAATAGACACTACAAAAAGATATCCAACATTTATAGAAACTGAGTATTTAATAAATGTGGCATCTCAAATCATTAGTGAAAATATGGAGGATCTTATTAGCTTTTATTATTATTAAAAATCTATTGCTCTTTTTTGCAAGGCAAAGCAAAATTTTTTATAAAATTTTATTTATTTATTCATGAGAGACATAGAGAGAGAGAGAGGCAGAGACATAAGCAGAGAGAGGAGAAACAGGCTCCATCCAAGGAACGCAATGTGGGACTCAATCCCGGGACTCTGGGATCACACCTTGAGCCAAAGGCAGACACTCAACTGCTGAGCCACCCAGGTGTATCAACAGAGCAAGATTAAAACATAAATACTACAAACTAAACTCAAAATAACATGACAAAATAGGAAAAAATTATTTGCAAGCATTAATACTTAAAATTGGGTATGACTAATAATAAATTCTAACAATAATTTAAATTATAAAATGAGATGATAATGCCCAAAAATATTAAATACAAATGGATAAAATATATGAACAATTGAGTCACAGAAATGGAAATTCAAATTAGCATAAATACATAATCACTTAAAATCCTTCAAAAAAAGAAAACTACAAGTTAAAAATACACTTGTAACATTACATACCTATTAGAGGGGGATCCCTGGGTGGCGCAGCGGTTTAGCACCTGCCTTTGGCCCAGGGTGCGATCCTGGAGACCCAGGATCGAGTCCTACGTCAGGCTCCCGGTGCATGAAGCCTGCTTCTCCCTCTGCCTATGTCTCTGCCTCTCTCTCTCACTGTGTGCCTATCATAAATAAATAAAATTAAAAAAAAAATACCTATTAGATTTGTAAAAATCCAATATTTTGATAATACACCTGTTAATGAGACTGTAGAGATACAGAAACTCTACCACATTGCAGTGAAATGCAAAATGATTCTAAGCCACACACACAGGAAATTGTCAAAATACAGCACAATTACATATTCATTATTTCACACTATTAATCAATTTTCTAGGAATCAAGATCAATGTAAACTTAATAAATTATAAAATGATGTATCTACAATGATCATTATAACTAAAGATTAGAAACAATTCAAATTTCGAACCATTAGAACTCTATGAATTCTTGATGGTACATCAGCCCAACTTAATATTGTATAAATTTACATAGAAATGAAATGATTTCTATATACAGACTGTAAAATGTTACTAAAAATAAGATATAAATATGAAGAAATGTATTATATTTATTGCTGGTAAAGTAAGTATCATAAATATATCATTTCTCTAAAGTAAAAATCTACAAATTCTGTTCATGTCAATGATAATCTTAAATTTTTTCACACAAAATTTGTCAGAATGCTGATTCTCAATTTCATGTAACTGAATAAAATCACAGAATTGACTGTACAATTTTGAAAAACTGAAAAAGAGGGATCCCTGGGTGGCGCAGCGGTTTGGCGCCTGCCTTTGGCCCAGGGCGCGATCCTGGAGATCCGGGATCGAATCCCACGTCAGGCTCCCGGTGCATGGAGCCTGCTTCTCCCTCTGCCTGTGTCTCTGCCTCTCTCTCTCTCACTGTGTGCCTATCATGAATAAATAAAAATTAAAAAAAAAAAAAGAAAAACTGAAAAAGAAAGTAATTGCCCTACCAGAGACCAAGGTTTTTTATTAAACTATAAAATTATGGCATACAAAAAAACACATTGATCAATGAAGATATAGCTTAAAATAGACTCATACTAATATAGAAACAATATTTTACATAGCACTAAAATAAAAATACTGTTAATGGGTTAAGTGATTTTCCATATAAAAATATATAAAATAACTACATCATGCCATGAGTAATAATCAATTCTTGATAGAAAACAGAACTAAGTCATACAAACCTTAGAAGAAAATCTATGATACAAATCTTTGCAATGCTGGCCTGGAACAGAATGGATTTTCTTCAGTAAAACATAAGAAACATCTATAAAGTATAGGTTAAACTGTTAGGATATTGGATTTTCATAAAATAAAAAGATAAACTTGTACAAATAAAATCAGTATGAGGAAAGTTAGAAGATTCCAAAAGACTGGAGGAAGACATTTCCTATATATGGAACACAAGGATTTGTATCCAGTTTATAGAGATTAATATGATTCTAGAAGAAGAATGAAAGTTCAACAGAAACAATGGTAACACACAGAAAAAAAAAGATTATTTATTTTATAAATAATAAAATAAAATAAATAAAAATAAAAATAAAAAATAAAAATAAAGAAAATTCTATTAGCTCTATCTTCAAAATACATACACAACAGAAACACTTCTCTCCACTTCCACCTCTGTATCTGTGGACCCAACCACATCATCTCTCAGCTAGACTGTGGCCCTAGCAGCCCGTTATTCTTCCGTCTTCCTTCACTTTCTTCCTTTGTTTTATTCTGAACACAGGAGCTAGAGCAGGGACTCATGTTGTTGTTGCTTTTTTTGCCATGAGCCCCTCTGATATTCTAGTGATGCCCATGCACCCACCCCTTTGTAGAAATATAATTTGAATGCAATAACATTAAACAGGATTTCAAAGTAAACCTACTTTGAGATACAGTTAAAGGATGTTTAAAAATTACATTCTAGTATCATTTACAAGATATTCCAAGTAGAAAAGCAAGTTAAATTTCATTTTTATAGAAATATTAGGGAAGCAGCTTTTACTTATTTTAAATAATATGATTAATTTATTGATCTTTGACAAGAGAAAATATTATGTAGAGCATGTAAATGATTTGGCCGATTGATTGATTTGGTAGTTGTAAGTGTTGAAAATCCTGACTTGTAATGATACAGTATTTAATATGGAATTCAAGTGTCCTTATTTCATTGTTTTTTTCAGGTTTAGCCAGTTTTTTTTTTCTAATAAATACTGTATTTACAAGGTTTTGGGTTTTTTTGTTGTTGTTGTTGTTGTTGTTGTTGTTTTGAGTTCATCTCCAGTTGTACAGAATTGTTTTTTATTCTAAGTTTTATGAGCTTATCTTTGGCAAAGTCAATATTTTTATAGGTCTATTTTTAATTAAAAAAACAATGGGTCAACTGACTGCCATAAAGACAGATATACTCTTGAAAGAGTTGAGTATTTGCACATTTTTATTTTCAGAAATACTGAAGAATTTATAACTTTACTCCATCTTATAAAGCGCTTGTTTCAGCTTTGGAAAGTGAGCTAAGCTTTCTGACTCTTCTCTTGTCAGTATCTCTTGTCAGTATCAGCAATTTAGCCAAGAAAGCTTACAGACTATTCAGGAACTTTCATAATGGTGGCTTTAGGACCTTGATCACAGAGATTTGGCTCATCTCTGCAATCAAGAAAAATCGCGCCAGTATGCCAACTCATGAATAAAATTCTTTTCTTTCAAAATGTCCCAAAGGTATTTTTTTCCTTTTCTTTCAGATAAAGTGGAAAATTTTGGTTGTCCTCTGTAGAAACAAATGCTTTAAGACTGTTCTCTTGAAAGTTAACAACTTTCTGTACGGAATTAAAGAATATAATATTCTATAACCATATCTTTTTTAAGATTTTTATTTATTTATTCATGAAACACACACACACAGAAAGAGAGAGAGAGAGGTAGAGACAAAGGCAGAGGGAAAAGCAGGCTCCATGCAGGGAGCCCAATGTGGGACTCGATCCTAGAACCCCGGGATCACCCCCTGGACCAAAGGCAGTGCTAAACCCCTGCACCACTCAGGCATCCCTCTATAACCATATCTTTAAAAATGCTTTAAAAATGCAATGATTCAGACTTACTTCTGTTAATATTGATGATTTTTATAGCTACTAAATTTCTTTCAGAACTAATGTAAAGTAGAAAGCATTGAAACAACTGACTGAAGCAAAGCAAGATATATCATCAATCATCAAACATCAAAACAATGTGTGCAAAGGAAAGCATATGGAACTTTTCTTTCAGGCTGTATCATTTTACTATAGCTACTGTAATAAATTCTAGTGAATTTGGTGGCTTAGAACCACAGAAATTTAATTTCTCATAGTCCTAAAAGTCAAAAATCTGAAATAAAAAAAAAAATCTGAAATCAGTATCATCAGGTCAAAATCAAGGTGTTGACAGGGCCATGCTCTTTCTGGAGGGTCTGGGGGAGTCTGCACCTTGTCTCCTTCAGTTTCTGGTAGCCACAGCATAACTTTGGCCTGTGACTAAATTATTCCAATCTTTAAGACCAGGAACTTCAAATCTCTCTCTGTTCTATCTTCACTTTGCCTTCCCCTCAATATGTGTGTCAAATCTCCCTCTGCCGCTTATAAAGGTATCTGTGATTTCATATAGGGCCTTATAGATGATCCAAGATAATTTTCCCATCTGACAATCCTTAACTTAATGATATCTGCAAATATTATTTTTCTTAGGGATTAGGACCTAATATCCTTGTGGTAGTGGTGGGAGGAGGTATCCCATTATTCTGCCTACCACATCAGCCATATTTTCAAAGGGGAGAGAGAAAACAAAAACCTATTTCTCAAGTAACTTTTTAAGTTTAGTTTCCAAAAAAAGTGCAAAGGTGATTTACAGTCACAACTTAATGAATTTTTCTTTATTGCCCACTACAGGAAGAGAGGTATTTATTCTGCCTTCAGCTTAAATTCACCAAGAGATGAAAGGTAATAAGTAGGGGGGATTAATTAGTGTCTCTTGAAATTATGGGGCTCAGTGGACTGACATATGACTGCTCTCTGGAAAGACAAGCAACTCAAAGAGGAAAAAGAGAAAATGAAAGTGAAAGCATGATGTTTGTTACTAGGTAGAATCATCCAGCACACATCTAATTTTTAAGGCAGAAAATGAAGGAAGTGTTTTCCATTGACAACATGTGGACTGTATATATGAGATAGCTGACTGCTGGAACCCTAAAAAAGCTTTTGTAATTGGACGCCAAGAACCAGAGACCAAAGACAAGTCTTAAGGACCCACAAAGAAGAATGTATCATGTCAAGGAATGGTGGTGAGGGAGTTGTCTTAGAAGAATTTACGAAAGTGTTCTTCCAGAGAAAGAGTCAAATTTCAACAACTCTCAAGACCAGAAAGTACAACACCAGCTCTTGCAAGCAGAAGCAAGAAGAAACTTCTATGTCCTTTAGTTTTTTTCCTGTCCTTCAAACTCCAACTCTGGAAAAGTCAGAAAATGAAGACTAGTGGGAGTAAGAGGAGGAGGAGGGGAAAACAGTTCACAAAAAAATAAGCTAATTGAGTAATTAATTTGGCTGGATTTTATGACACTAAAGAGAAAATGAAGCAATTAGATTTAATAGATTGTTTTCAATTTCCAGTGGAAAAAAAAAACACACATTTGTATGCATAGATGATGATTCCTTAACAGAAAAAAAAAAAAAAAAAAAAAAAACTTGTTCATAGGTTAAATCATGAATAAAAGGAAGATTGGATTTTACTAAAGGGTAATCTTTTTTTAGTGGCCAAAGTGTGTGTGTGTGTGTGTGTGTGTGTGTGTATGAATATTTTCATATTCATAAGTAATCACTTAAAAATCAACATCTTAACATGCATTATGTTCTCTTTGCCACTTTCCCTCACTACCAGTAGCCAATTAAAAGGAAAAAAAAAAAAAAAAAAAAAACACTGCTTGTATTTTTGTCCAGCCATTTTTAATCAGGTAAGAAAATCATAATTATACAGTTTAGAGATTCTGGACTGAATTTTAACAGTGAAGTATTTGAAATTTCCATAAAACTAACGCTTATGCCATTTAAGATGAGAAGTTTGTTAATTTCTATGAAAATTTATTTCACAATCGAGGTTTCCAATAGAGTTGTTGCCATTATTTCACAAATAAGATCATAGACAAACATGATCAAGTGCTTTCTATTCATATACCATCTCAGGGACATAATTTATTTCCACAAATAACCATGTGAAAATAATAGCACAACACATCACTGTTAACCATCACAAGCCCAGAGGCCCAGGCTCTTAAATTGAGTTGCTGCCCAGCTGCTCACTTGAAAATTCATGACATATATTAAAAAAAAGGGGGGGGGGGGAGATCTCAAAATATGGTTACCTTCTAGTGGTAATTTTTTTCTTGGGCACTGTATTATATAGTATGCCTCATGTTTAGCATTTAAGAAGTTGCAGCTACATTCCATTAGCAAAGACATATTTGTTAAAACATGCATATAAAAGGATTTGTAATTGAAGCACAGCTTTGATATATTTAATAGGATGTAAAACTGCCATCCTATTTTAATAGGCAATGTTTTATGTGCATTAGCAGTAATATAATAATGCTTCTTCCGTGTGCTCTTGCCATTAGCACTTTTTCCCTCCCTTTCTTTTAGTTAATCTTAAAACTTTAATGTAATCCAAACACATTAACATCTTTTTCTCCCCTCACTGTTCTTGAACAGAAGGGAGCTTTGAAATGAATTTTCCTTAATTGAAGGATAGTTACTATACAACTTGATCATCAATATTTTTCCTCCAATTCTACCTTCCTATTGATTCATATACATTCTTTCTAGGCTTGAAAATGCTTATAGTCACTAAAAGTGTTGGACCTTAGCAACGATGGAGATAAAAATAAGCTAGAATGTAGAAAATTAATGAGGAATGAATTTCATGCATTTAAGAGCTACTTCATTCTCTTATGTGCTGTTAAGCCAAGCCACTTCTGAAGGCGTTGAATTGAAGTGAGAAAACAATGGGTACATCACTGTATAAATTAATGATGGCAGAGTTATTGGCATTAATACAAAAACTCATTAGTATTGTTTCACTTCTTTTTTCCTGTTCTCCAATTCACAAGATTCAGACTGTTATTATTCTTAGGATATTTCGATGGAACTTTTAACATTGCCCTTGAAGAATGTGGCATATAAGAGCATGTCAAGGAAAGTTAATCAAGCTAATGGGAAATAACTGATTGGATTTCCTAAAAGTAGATCTTAGTTTGGATTAAAGTTAAATACACACACACACACACAGCTCCATAAAAGCAATGCAAAAAGAAAAACTTGCTTTCAAACACTAGGAGAAACCTACATACTTTAGTGGCATTGGACTCTGAACTTTAACAATGTCTTAAATTTGATATTTCCATATTCTATCAGAAGTAGTTTTTGGTACTTAATTATTTTCATGATATAGAAAGTGGATATGTTGAACTTGTACACATTATGGATAGGTACTTTTGTTAGATTTCATCAAAGCTTAGGAGGCTTGGGATCAGTTTGATTAAACTAAAATTCTTTCAGAAATGAGACAAAATACCAGATATTAGTATTGGGGCTGCTTTAAGGAGACCCAAAAATATAATTGGAAATACTTCAGAACACTTGAATGTTTCACTACTTCTAGAAGTTTCCTGTATCAGGAGCTTATTAAAGCATAAAGCCTGTATTTCAGCACCGTTCTTTATCACTTGAATTTTCTATTAAGTTGCAGTTGTTTGTATTAAACTAAGTTACTATTTAGTATCAACTGAAAATTTTCCTGATTTAAAATGTAAAGTTCATCAAGATCTTATCATACATGAGATTTAGGAAATGAATGCCTAACTTTCATTTATTGAATAAATATTGATTTATTAAATAAATTTGGACTATCTCTTAATGGAATATATATTTCTCACATCTCCATTTCAGACAAATAGGTTTGTTTTAGAAAGGAGCTTTACGATAGAGGATGTTGCCACCTATTTCTTTTAAAGTATACATCACAAACTCTTTCACAAGACTAACATTGGCTTTTAATGAATAGATAACTTGTCAATGCATTGACCTCATTGCAGGGCTTAAATCATTTAATTTACTGTTTAAATCTTAAGCACAAATGATATGTGGTATATTTTCTATTCCACAGTTCCTTATTCAATAATTCATGGATACTCTTTACATCCGTTAGTGTTTGGGGGATCAGGGAATCACATATGTGACTGTCTGTTACTTTGAGGATATGTACTATTTTTAGATAGATGATAGAGCCATAGATTGATTGAAAGATAGGTGGGAGAAAGAGATATATATATATAGAGAGAGGGGAAAAGATAAGAGAAATTGATTTCCTGAAAAGCTTACTAAAAACTTGGAAAGGAAGTATTAGACATATAAAAGTCCCAATTTTATACATAGAAAGTGTTTTAAAATGTTTCAGAGAATGCAAATATTGCCAGTAAAGTCTCATATCTTATATTCTAAGAATAAGATTCCTTAAAATACTGATTCCTAAAATTTTGAATTTTATCTGTAAAGAAAAATATTGAATGTTAAAGAACAATGTATAGATGAAAATCAGAACATATTATAATCGAAAATTTTAAAAATAGGAATCTATATTAAATAGACTTAACCTTATGAAACAATGACTATCTTGTCCTTATGGTTTTTTCATTTTTTAAATTTTTCTTTAAATTCCAGTTAGTTAATATACAGTGTAATATGGTTTCAGGTGTATAATTTAGTGATTCAACACTTACAATAACATCTGGTGCTCATCACAAGTGCACTCCTTAACCCCCACCATCTATTTTACCCATCCTCTGACCCACCTCCCCTCTGGTAACCATTGGGTTGTTCTCTATAGTTAAGAGTCTGTTTCTTGGTTTGCCTTTCCTTTTTTCTTCTTTGATTGTTTGGTTTGTTTCTTAAATTCCACGTATGAGTGAAATCATATGGTATTTGTCTTTCTCTGACTGATTTCACTTAGCATAATACTCTCTAGCTCTATCCTTAACATTGCAAATGGCAAGTTGCTTTGGCTATTCAGGGTCTTCTATGGTTCCATACAAACTTTAGAATTGCTTGTTCTAGCTCTGAAAATTCTATTGGGGGATGCCTGTCTGGCTCAGTTGGTGGAGTGTTGAACTCTCATGGTTATAAATTCAAGTCCCACATTGGATGCAGAGATTACTTAAAATCTTAAAAAAAAAAATGCTGCTGGTATTTTGATACGGATTTCATTAAGTGTGTAAATTGTTCTGGGTAATACAAATATTTCAGTGCTACTTGTCTTCCATTCCATGAACTTGTAATATTTTTCCATTTATTTGTGTCATCTTCCATTTTTTTATCAGTGTTTTATAATTTTCAAAGTATAAGTCTCTCACCACTTTGAATAGGTTTATTCCTAGTGATCTTGTGGATTTGGGTGTAATTGGTTTTTTTTTAAGATTTTATTTATTTATTCTAGAGAGGGAGAGTGTTGAGGAGGGCCAGAGGGAACAGAAGAGAGAAAGAAAATCTCAAGCAGACTCCCCACTGAGTGTGGAACCTGATGTGAGGCTTGATCTCATGACCCTGAGAAATCCCTGAGCTGAAATCAAGAGTCAGACGTTCAACTGGGTAAGCCACACCGGCACTCCTGGTTTGGTACAATTTTGAGATTGATTCCTTGATTTATATTTCTGTTGCCTCATTATTCATGTACAGAAATGCAACAGATTTCTGTACATTGATTTTTTATCCTGCAACTTTCCTGAATTTGTGTATCAGTTCTAGCAATTTCTTTTGGTGTAGTCTTTTGAATTTCCTATATAAAGTATAACATCATCTTCAAAGAGTGAAAGTTTGACTTCTTCCTTGCCAATCTGGATGTCTTTTACTTCTTTAGGTTATCTGATTGCTGTGGCTAGGACTTCTAGTAATATGTTAAATAAGAGTGTTAACAGTGGATATCTCAGTCTTGTTCCTGACTATAGAGGAAACGCTCTCAGTTTTTCTCCATTAAGGATATTAACTGTAGATTTTTCATATGTGGCATTTATTATGTTCCCTCTAACCCTACCTTATTGAAGGTTTTCATCATAAATTAACATTGTACTATGTCAAATGCTTTTTTTGCATTTATCAAGGATCATGTGATTCTTCTCCTTTCTTTTATTAATGTGATATAGCACATGGTTGATTTGCAAATATTGAACCATCTTTGCAGCCCAGGAATAAATCCTACATGATCATGGTGAATGATTCTTCGAAGGTATTGTTGGATTTAGTTTACTAGTATTTTATTGAGAACTTTGCATCCATGCTAACCAGGGATATTGGGCGGTAGTCCTCTTTATAAGTGGAGTCATCTGGTTTTTATTATTAGGGTAATGCTGGCCTCATAAAATGAATTTGGAAGTTTTCCTTCCTTTTCTATGTTTTGGAATACTTTGAGAATAGATATCAACTCTTCTTTAAATGTTTAGTAGAATTCATTTGCAAGGGTATCTGGCTCTGGACTTTTGTTTGTTAGGATATTTTTTATTATTGATTCAATTTCTTTGCTTGTTATTGGTCTGTTCAAGTTCTCTATTTCTTCCTTTTTCAGTTTTGGTAGTTTATATGTTCCTAATAATTTATCCATTTTTTCCAGTTTGTCCAATTTGTTGGCGCATAGTTTTTCATAATTTTCTCTTATAACTGTTTATATTTCTGTGGTATTGGTTGTTAGATCTCTTCTCTCATTTATAATTTTATTTATTTCTTCCTTTCTGTTTATTTTTGATAAGTATGACCAGGGATTTATTAATTTTATTAATTTTTTCCAAAGATTCAGCTCCTGGTTTCATTGATCTGTTCTATTGGTTTGTTGCTATTATTGTTTTTGTTTCTGTATCATTTATATCTGTTCTAATATTTATCATTTCCATCCTTATGCTGGCTTTAGGCTTTGTTATTATTTTTCTAGCTCCTTTAGGTATAAGGTAGGGTATTTATTGGAGATCTTTCTTGCTTCTTGAGGTAGGCCTGTATTATGATATGCTTCCCTCATAGGACTGCTTTTGCTGCATCCCAAAGGTTTTGGAACCTTGAGTTTTCATTTTTATTTGTTTCCATGTATTTTTGTATTTGATTTTCTAGTTGACCCATTCATTCTTTAGCAGCATGTTGTTTAACCTCCATATATTGTGATCTTTCCATATTTTTTCTTGTATTGTGGTCAGAAAATATGCATGGTATAATCTCAAATCTTTTTGTACTTTTTGAGGCCTATTTTGTGACCCAGTGTGTGATTTATTCTGGAGAGTGTCCCATATGCACTTGAAAAGATAATGTATGCTGCTTTAGGATGGAATGTTCTGAATGTATCTGTCAAGTTCCTATGGCCCAGCATGTCATTCAAAGCCATTTGAATGGCTTGTTGATTTTCTGTTTAGATGATCTGCCCTTTGATTTAAGTGGGGAGTTAAAGTCCCTTATTATTATTGTATTATTCAATTAGTTCCTTTATTTTTGTTATTAATTGTTTTATATATTTGGGTGCTTCTATTTCAGGTGCATAAATATTTAAAATTGTGGATCTTTTTATGGGATTGTCTCCTATATTATGATATAGTGTCCTTTTTCATCTCGCTACAGTCTTTGTTTTAAAGTCTATTTTGTCTGATATAATATTTGCTAATCCCTAGCATCTTTCACAATCTATTTGCATGATAAATGTTTCTCCATTCCATTACTTTCAATCTGCAATGAAGATTCACTCTAAATATCAAAGTAAGTTTACCAATATTTTATATTCATTTTTCATATGTCTTTAAAATTTAATGTACAGCTTATATTTATATAAAATTTTGATAAGACCATAAATTTTATTCAGAGATAATTTACAGTTGAAAACTAGATAACACAATCCGCATGTAATTCCATGCATACTTACATATTTTCTAATAATTGAATCAAGTTATTAAACATAATTTTCCTTTAATGGGCCATGATTCAAAAACTGATTCATCATTTTTCTAAGAATTTATATGACTTTTAAGCAAAAACATATCAGTTCCCACATTTCTATTCAAGTTAATAAAATTCATTAACTATTATGTTATTTACAACTTTTGTAGTTCTTATAGTTAGCATATATAATCCTGTAGATTAAAATTACAATCATCTGCAGATTGATTCATTTTAGAAAAATGGGTAAACAATAATTATTATTATAGGATTTTCTTAAAGTTTTTATTTATTTATTCATAAAAGAGAGAGAGAGAGGCAGAGACATAGAAAGAGGGAGAAGCAGGCTCCACACAGAAGCCTAATGTGGCACCCGGTCCCGGGACTCCAGGATCACACACTGGGCAGAAGGCAGGCGCTAAACTGCTGAGCCACCCAGGCATCCCTATTATGGGATTTTTTTGTTTGTTTGTTTGTTTCAAGTCCTTAGGTCTAAAATGAGTCATCTGTAGGAAGCATATAGATTGGTCTTGTTTTTTTCATCCATTGTCTTTTGATTGGAGCATGTAGTCCTATTATATCCAGAGCAGTTATTGATAGATATGTATTTAGTGCCATTTTATTACTTGTTTCATCAATGTTTATGGAGATTTTCTCTCTTCCTTTCTTGTCTTTTCCCTTTTCACTATTCCTTTCCACTCAAACAGTCTCCTTTAATATTTCTTGCAGGGCTAGTTAATGGTCATGAACTCCTTTAGTTTTTGTTTGCCTGTGAAACTCTTTATCTACCCTTCTATCATGAATGATATCCTTGCCATAAAGAATATTCTTGGCTGCAGATTTTTTCCATTCAGCATGTTAAATATATCATGCCACTCTTTCTTCTGGCTTGCCAAGTTTCTGTGGAGAAGTCTCCTGCTAGTCTTATGGGTCTTCCTCTGTAAGTTAAGGACTTCTTTTGCCTTGCTGCTTTTAAGATTTTTTTTCTTTATTAGTATATTTTGCAAATTTAATTACAATATATCTTGATTTTGGCCTGCTTTTATTGATTCTGATGACAGTTCTCTGTGCCTTCTGGATCTGGATGTCTGATTCCTTTCCCAGATTAGGAAAGTTTTCTGCTATTATTTCTTGACATAAATTTTCTTCCTCTCTTCTGTCTCTCTTCTTCTTCTGGGACTCCAACAGTATGAATATTATGTTTGATGGAGTCTCTGAGTTCCTTAAGTCTAGTCTCTTGTATAATTATTTTTTCTCTTTTGCTCAGATTATTATTTTCCATTACCTTTTCTCCTGTCATACTTACTTGTTGTGATTCTTATAGCCTTTTGTTCATTGCATCAAGCCTGTTTCTAATCACAGTAATGCATTTTTCATTTCTGACTGATTCTTAACTCTTTTATCTCAGCAGTAAAGGTCTCTCTGCTGTCTTTAATTCTTTTCTCAAGCCCAGCTATTATCCTTATGATTGTTCCTTTAAGTTCTCTATCAGTCACGATACTAATAACTATTTCACTTAGATCTCTGGCTGTGACTCTATCTTGCTTTTTCATTTGGGATGAATTCTTCCATCTTGGCATTTTGTCTAAGCCTCTGTGTGTGTTAGAAATACCCATCATGTTTCCTTCTGAATATAATGGTCTTATGAAGAAGAGGTCATATAGTTTCCAGGGCCTGACACTTCAGGAAGTATCTCTGGTAT
This sequence comes from Canis lupus dingo, assembly GCF_003254725.2. NCBI lineage: Eukaryota > Metazoa > Chordata > Mammalia > Carnivora > Canidae > Canis > Canis lupus. The sequence continues at coordinate 57,578,633 of NC_064255.1, forward strand.
GTGTTTCCTGAGCTCTGCTGTTGCTATCTGGCTGCTCTATTCATCAGGCCAGTCATCTGTGGTGGGCAGTGTTTGGTCCTTGGCTACAATGTGGTGAGTTTTAACTAGATGCACTTTGGTCCATTCCTTAAATGAGATCTGATACTACTCCCACGAGAGCTGAAGCCCTGTAGAACACTCTAGTTGGGAGACATGGTGTGGGCAGAGGTTTCTACTGGTCTTCTGGGAAGGATCCTGCCACACTGGAATTGAAGCAAGCTTGACTGAGAAGGAAAGTTCTTTCAGAGCACAATGGGGGGGGTGGAGTGGGACTTGCTGTAATCAGGTTAAGACTCTTAAGAAAATGAAAATACAAGGCATAAACTTGTAGCAAATACTTGGGAAATGTATCTTATAAAGGATTTTCATTCAGAATGTGTGAAAACTTTGTAACTCAAAAATAAGAATACAGACAACCCAATTTGAACAGACAAAAGACTTAAATAGACCCTTCATTAAAGAAGCACATTTAAAGATGATACTGATCATTAGTCATTAGGGAAATTAGAAATTAAAACTCTAAAGAGACGCCACTACATACCTACTGGAATGACTAAAATTATTGATTGATAATATCAAGGACTGGCAAGATTGCAGAGTAAAAGGAACATTCAAATATTGCTGATGGAAATGCCAACAGTGTGGCTACTCTGGGAAACAGGCAGTTTCTTATAAAGTTAATATACATTTACAATATATTCCAACAATTCCAACCGTTTATGTTTACTCATGAGAAATAAAAACATGCTTATTCAAAGACTTGTACTTGAAACTTAGTAGCAACTTTATTCATTATAACTTAAATCTGAAAACAAATCAAATGTCTATCCACTGGTGAATGAATAAATGAGATGAGGCCTATTCAAACAGTGAAACAGTGCTCAATAATGTAAAGGAACAAATCAGTAACAGGTGCAAAAATATGGATGGATTTAAATAATATTAGAAAGTGAAAGGAGTCCAACAGAAAAAGCTACATATTGTATTATTCTTTTTATGTGATAGTCCAGAAAGGCAAACCTACAGTGATAGAAAGTAGATCAGTGGTTGCCAGAGGCAGAGTATGATAATAGGATAAAGGAAGAGTTTTGATTGATGGAAATACTCTATGCCATACAGTGATGACAATGGACACACTATTATGTAAAAATGTAAACACTCATCAAAGTGTAGAATTAAAATGGTTAAATTTTACTATATCTACCTTATACCACAAAAAAAAAACAGGGGAAAATATGAGTTTTAGAAAATAATAGGTAATGCCCCACCCCCTCAAAAAAGTAGAAAAAACGTAACCTCCAAATAAAGCATTTTATTTTAAATAAACCTCATTAAATACTCACTGTATTATCCTTTTTTTTTAAGTTAGTCTTTTACAAAAACCACCAAAAAGTTTATCACCAACATATTTCTGGGAAAACCACTCTAGCATCTTTTTTTTATTAATGTTTTTTGAATTTTATACTCCTCTCAGGGATCATACTCCCTCCTGTGACCCTGGCTCCCTAAGTTCTCTTTCTAGAATCTTTGAGACTACTCTTTCTAAGCAGCAGCCTGTACCTTATTAACACTTGTTGCCTAAAGTCAGGTTTTCTTAATATTCCACAAACATGATTCAGATTCACATTAAGGTACTGATAACGCTTAATAGATTTATATATCTCCAAGGGCTATATACAGTCACCAATTTTACATATTAAGTTATATTTATATAATACATCAAGGTCTACAAAATACTTTCAGAAGAATTATCTTATTTGATCCTTATAGCCCTGTGAAATAAGTGGTAGACAATATCATTATCTTTATTTCACAAATGACACAGCTGAGACTCATAAATGATTGGAAGACACCTTTTTGCTATGGAAATATGATAGTTTACTTAAACTGATGATATTTCAGTGATTATCTGAGGATCTTGTTAAGGAGTAATATTTAGGGACAACCTGTTAAATGGCTTTAATTCACATTTTGCAGACAAACATGCATATTCTTTTCTTATACTTATGCCAGTCTTACTCTTCTCTTATGGTTAAGTTGGCCTAAAGAATAGATAGTATAGCACTTGATAGTCCTATGTCAAAGGTTTAAGTTGAAGATATTAATAAAAATCTTACAAATAAATAATATACTTGTATTAGAAATAATTAGGCTACGATATTTCCCCATTTCTCCTAAACTCATTAGCACAACAGCAAGAACTCAAGAGGATGTCTGTAAGCTTTAGTAGTTTAGAAAGTTATATGGTATCTTTCAAGTCATCAGACTATGCTAATTTTATGACTGTGTTAATTTCCTAAGTGACAGACATTACGAAAGTGCTGAACAGAATAGATTATGATTAGGACAACAATGATTTTAATGGAAAAAAGGTCAGCAGCTGCATAAATAGCACAATGCAAGTGGTAAGTGGAAAGTGGTGCCAGCAGTAATACAGCCTCTGACATGAGGATGGATCATCTAATGATGGGGCCAGACAGCAGAAAGCAGGGCATTCTGATCCACACCCTCCACTGACCTTCCTGATTACCACTCTGAAGAAGGCAATATTCAACTGCCACACCACTTTAGTGCTTAGTTATAAAAATGAAGTAATTCATCTGACTAGAGTATCAGCTCATACTTGAATCAATCTGCAAAATTTATAGTCATCCTGACTTTCTGAGGCTCTATACCCTCAAGGCATTATTTTCAGGGTTTAATCAATTTGTAAATATGTAAAAAAAAAAGCTAATAAAATTATATCTCAATAACTTCTAGCACTTTGTCTTGGTTTTGTTATTTCCCCTCACACACTATAATTGTAGTCTCTGTTTTATAGGATTGATAATCAAAGAGTCAAATAAAACAATTCTGTCCAGCCTCTGTCCTTCCTTATCTTGCAATGCCAGAGGTTAATTGACTCTTAGTTATAAAATCCAATGGCCTTCTGTTTAAACTCATTCTTCTTTGGTTTCTGCTGCAATATTTGATCTATTGATTTTGACTCTTGGAACTTCCTCCTTTCTTGACTTCTAGGACCACATGACTTCCTAGACCTTCCACTGCCTCATATGAAACTGCTACCTGTCCTCCCAGGTGCTCTATCTTCTCTAGCTCAAAGAGTTTCTTTCTCCTCTTTTATATTTTTACTCACCTCTTTTCTCTGCACTATCTTGCAAGTATTCTTATTTCTGAAAGCACTGACTCTATATCGTGTGAATATTTCATAATATGTATCAATAGCCCAATCATGTTTCCTTAATTCTATTCATATATTTCATCTATAGCTTGCTCTATGTCTCCATATCAATACCCTTCCAAATTTATAAATGTAACCTATCAAAAAACAAAATTTTCCTTTTCATAAACTTCTGTAAATCACCTAATTCCTAGTCAGAAAACCACAATTTGTTCATCTTTTTACTTGTTACATTCAGAGTTGATATGCTCTGTCAATCTGTTTCCCTGGATATCTGTTGCAATTGTGCCATCTATTCTGACAAGGACTATTCTCGCTTACACTATGTAAAAACCTCTCTCCAGTTTTGTTCAGAATTCCTAAAATAATCTTTCTGAAATGACAAGTCTTCTCTTGCCATTTTGTTACATACGTATTTTTAATACTCAACATATTGCCTATATGATTCAAACTAAGGCACACACTCGATGCTATGGCTACAGCCTATGATATTTTTTTGTCATTTGCCTACATAAGCCTTTTCCTCTAAGCTTCATCCACTGATCCTCTTGAATATTTTTACTTTGCAATTTCTGACTTATTTATGGTTGTCTCTCTCTCTCTCTCTCTCTTTTTTTTTTTTGTTTTGTTTTCTAGGCTAACTCTCCATTTTCTTTCTTTGCCGCACATACTGAATCTTGTTCTTCTCTCACAAATGCTGCCATTACGTTAATGCCTTTTTATATTGTCCTCAGATGGACTGAATTACTTTGAATGCTAAAATCCCAAAGCATTTTAACTGTGTATTTCTTTTGGTGTGGTTGCCCATTTGTAGATTCTTTTTGAACCTCTTACCAAAGTATAGTTTATTATTCAGTGAACTTTAGGAGCATATAGTCATTTCTCAATTATGTTTAAATAGAAAGGTCTGATGTATCTCAATTAATGTCTTAGAAAGAAGGAAAGAGAAAGTAAAAGGGAGAAAGAATGAAAGAAAGAACGAAAGAAAAACAACAAAAGAATGAACCAACGAATGAAAAAAGAGGAAGGGAAGGAAAGGAAGAAGGGAAAAAGACCTAACAAAACTCATCTCCGGTGTTAAAACATTTTTAAAAAACCACTGGAGAAATGCTTTCACTTTTGTCATCAGTTTTCAGTCTTTTGTTAGTATAAAAATCTACTCCCTTTTGAGATTAGAATAAACAAATATAACAACACAGTGGAAGTCCTAATGCAAAAGGGAAGATTGAGCATAGGCATTGCCCAGCCTTTCTTCTGAGAACTCCACTGATATGACATGATTGTCAAGAATGTGAAGAAATGAAGGTAACTGTAGATCATATACTTGGAAAAGCTGGGGAAGAGAGAAATCTGAAAAGAAAAAGAAAGAAAAAAACATAAAAGAGAAGGGAGAAGACATTTTTAAAAGCAGGAGACATCTTTCTGAGAGGAAGTTTGGAGAAAATTCTATTCCAGAATCTGCAGAATCACAACATTGAAAAGAGAAGTTGAGTAAGATCCACATGAATAGCTGAGAGAGAGCTAAAAAGAGGACATTTCCATTTATGCTCCTCAGACTTGGTTTCCTTCCATAAAAAAAAAAAAAAAAAAAAAAAAAAAAGCCCAGAAACCTGGCATCTATGATGTTTTTCTTATGATAAACTTGAAATAATTCAGAGAATACATTTTTAAAAAAGATTTCATAATTAAGGAGGGGAGAGAATTTAGAGGAATTACAAAGAAGGCATAATTTTTCTGTCTTATTATAAATAGAGCAAAGGGTATTTGAAATTCTAGAAAAATTAAAATCTGCCCTAGAAAAATCAATTTTACAAAGTGTAGTAGGTGCTCTTTTTTTAATTACTTAAACATTATATGTGACAACATTGCCGAAATTATGAACCATTCAAAAAAAAATATATCATTAAAGGAAAGAACCAGATAAAGAACAAAATAAAATACAAATAAAATACGCTTTTTTTAAAAGAAAAAATACAAAGAATACGGAGGAAAAAGAGCATTTGAAATTAAAATTGAAAACACATTTCAGAAAGTTGATGTAAAAGAGAAAAAAAAAAATAAAGAAAACCGGAGGATTAATCTAAGCAGCCTAACATTTTAATAATAGGGGTTCCTGAAAAAGAAAACAAATAAAATTGTGGGACAGAAATTACCAACGACATCATTCTACAGAACCTTTATATATATGTGTGTGTGTGTGTGTGTGTATATGTATATATATATATATATATATATATATATATATATGCTTTCAAGATTAACAGTGTGTGCTGAATGTTCAGTGTAATGAATTAAAAAAAGTCTCAAGCTGAGAGAGATTATGATGAAATTTTGTAGCACTGGGGATATAAAGACAAGATTCTAAATTCTTCCAGAAGAGAAAAAGATCCAAATGTCATCAAAATATTCAGAATAAGGTGGCATCAGACTCCTGAGCATCAGTAGCAATGGCTGTCTGTGATAGAGCCAAGCTCCAGAACACTGCCAAGAGGTCATTTGCAAGAAACAATTCTATGCCCAGTTAAAGAGAATGGGGATAAAATAATTATAGTTTGAATAAAGAGGGTCTTATTACTTTTACCATTCATACACCTATTATTAAAAAGTTATAGTTGTATCCATGTTTTATAAGGTACAATAAGGTAAAGTGTGGCCTAATGTTAAATAATTCATAACAAAATCTTAATTATATTTGAAAGCCAAAATGCTAATGTAATACACATGTTCCAAATGCCTATTCCTTCATAACAAACCACTCCAAAACTCACTGGCATAAAACAACAATTTTATTAAGCTTATGTATTCTGAGAGCCATTAATTGGAACAAGGCACAGTAAGGTGCCCTTGTCTCTGTTCCATATGATCCAGAGTGTGATCTAGGAACCCAATAGCTGGAGGCTGTTATTATATGGAGTAGTTTCATTCACATCTATTATAATGCTGGCTTTCAATTGAGACATCAGCAAGGACTTTTGCCAAGACATCTTATATGACCTCTCAGTGCAGCCTGGGCTTCCTCACAGCATGGAAACCAGGTCACAAAAGCAAATGTGCCAAAGGAACCAAAAAGATGGATTTTTCTTTATGAGCTAGGTTGAGAACTTATATAGTACAAATTCTACTGTAGTCACAAGCCTGCCCAAAGCCCATGCTGTATACTGATACAAGTAACCAATGATATGAAAGTGGATGCTTTTCTGTGAAATTTTTGGGAAAGTCCCTTTAAACAAGGACAATCATTGGGCAAAGGCCTTTATGTCATTCCTTTTTTCCCCATTATTCTTCAAGCCAAGAACATGGATGTGATTATCTGAGTAAACACTAGCTAGTTTAGACCATAAATCAACCTTAAGAGATATATGGCATCTGCATTCAGTCATTTAACAATGGCAACAAAAATCTACCAACCTATTTGCAAGCACTATTCTAGGTACTAGAGGTACAAAGAGAATTGAGCAAAGGAGTGACATATTTAACTTTTTAAGAAAAATTTAATTAGCTTTTGTGTTGAGGAAAGATTGTAGGATGGAAGGGAATGTCAAAGGGAGAAAAAATAGTAGAGAAAGTCAGTGGTGGTGGAGGCACCAAGAAGTAATTCTGTATATAGTTTTGAGGCAAAGCAAAGAGGATTTGCTAAAAAAAAAAAAAGAAAAAAAAATTGAATGCAGAAATAGAAAAGTACAGAAAAAAATAAGGATGACTTCAAGATTTTTAATTTAAACAACTAGGAATAATAAAGTTGCCTATTTTTCTGTGACGGAGAAGATTTCAAGAGAAGCAGGTTTTAGAAAGGAAATTTCCTAATAAGTTCTATATTAGACCTCTTAAACTAGAAATGGTTATTGAATTTCTAAGAGATATAATAAATTTGTACTTGAATATTGATCAAAATTTTAGGGGTGCCTGGGCGGCTCAGTTGGTTATATGTCTGCTTTTGGCTTGGATCATGATCTCAGGGTCGTGGGATGGAGCCCCACATTGGGAGGCTGTGCAGGGAGCCTACTTCTCCTTCTCCCTCTGCCACTCCTCCTGTTTGTGTGTGCTCTCTCTCTCTCTCTCTCTCTTTCTCTGTCAAATAAATAAATAAAATCTTTTTGAAAATTTCAGAGCTGAAGTTATAAAAAAGGAACTCATCAGTTACATATGTCATTTCAATCTAGGAAATGAAATAAATTATTAAGGAGGTGAGTGTTGATAGCAAAGAGAGGGTACCATATTATTCCAATTTTAAGAAATTGGGAAAATGACGGAGAAGAAGAAGGGACTGAAGAAAAACAGCATGTAGAAGTAAAATTGTTGTATCCTTGAAGCCAAGTGAAGAATGTGTTAAAAGAATGAAGTAATGAACTTTTTCTTACATTGATGATTCCTCAAGAAAGAGTAAGGATGGTAATTTTTCATTGTGTTCAAAAAGATGATTAGAGACACTGACGAAAGCAGTTCCAGTGAAATTATTAATGGCAAAAGCCTAACTGGGACCAATTCAAAAAATTGAAGACAACAGGTACAGAATAACTTTTCAAAATTTTTGCTGTGAAAAGTAACAGAAAAAGGTGATGTTATGAAGATTTTTCTGTAAGTATGAAATTAAAAATTGCTTATATGCTGATAGGAATGAGTCATTAGAAAAATTAAAAAGTAATTATGTAGGATATGGTGCAACTGTTGGCACAACACACCTAAGTATGTTAGAATTGATGCAATTAGTTTAAAAAAGGGAAGTAGAGGAGAAATGAAAAACAGGAAAAAAGTATGTATCATTCATCTGGAAAATTTAAGAAGGGCATGGAGCAGCAAAATATGGGAGAACTAGGGCAGCATCACACTCCTATTTGAGATTTACAGTCATGATTTTTAAACAGAAAAAAAAGAGTAAATTTTGTTTGTTTCATCCTTGTTCAGCAGCATGGATGCTATCAGATTTGGATTTAATCAGAGCTAGAGTTTTGCATGGTTACTCTGACAGAAGGAGGAAAAAGGCAGAGATTTGAACATTGGCAGGGGATGGACTTGACCAGTGTTTGTATCAACTTCTTTCTTGGCAGCCTTCTGACACTGATGGAGCTGAAAATTTAAAAACTACATTTCCCAGATGTCCTTGGATCTAGACTCCAGATGCAAATTAAGATCTAGCATAAATCTATTCTTGAGGAAGATAGGAGCTTTCTTCCTGCTGCTTTTCTCTGTTTTCTGCTGGCAAGTTAAAGTTGTAGAGTTTGGGGATTTTCAGCAGCAGCATTGCAGGGTTCAGTTAGTGTTGGGAAGTTTTAGCAGAGATGGTGGTCATTTGTGTTAATTTAACAAACTTGTATATGTATTGAGAGACATTTGAGACAGCAGAAGAGGTTTCCTAATCGTGGATTACTATTCTTCATAATTATAGATCATAGTTATATTCTTGAACCACATAGTCCAATATTGTCTCCTAATTGCTTCTTTCCTGATTGTAGAAGAGTTAGTAGCTCTCCAGATGATCAGTCGGTTGTAACTTCCTAGAATGAACTACTGGACAGTGTCTGTGCACACTTAGGGTCACCTCTTATGTTAGCTGTCCAGAAATAGTCCTACGTTGCAGACTATTGTCCTGTTTATTATTAATACCTCATTTTACTCTCTAAAATATTCTGATAGAAATAATAAAATTCATAGTAACTGTAATCCTTTTGAAGCCCTACTCTAGGGAATGCAAATAATGTTTTAATCAATACCACAAGTCAAGAAGAATTTGAGATGCATTTTAGATATGAAAGTTTTGAAAATAATAACATTTTCCTATATTTCTGTAGATTTTCTCTTTGAATTTAATTTGTAAGCCTCTTGAGTAAAAAAAAAATAACATTTAAATTTGTGTTCTTACATATAATTTCTTAATTTATAGGATAATTCCAGCAGTTGTTTGACTACATAGAATATTTTAATATCTGGTCTATATTAGAGTTTACTTCATTTTAGAAATCTTATTAAACTATGAAATGACATCAGAGGCTCTATCCCAGGACCTAGGGATCCTGACCTGAGCCAAAGATAGACGGTTAATGGACTGAGCCACCCAGGCCCTTCTCCAGCTCTTTCTTAAGACAACTATCCTTTCCCTTTTCTGAGTTGGAAGAGTCCATTCCATTTTCCACTGGAATAAAGGCATAGTGTAATATTAATGACTGAGATGATATTTAGGAGTTATATTTCAAACTTAGCCTATTTCTATAATCAATGAAAACCTATATAAATATTATCATGTATACCAAGTCAAACGGTTAGAATTTTTCTGGCTGAAACTTGTATTCACGTTGAGAATGTAAAATAGGACTATTTTCTATCAATTCTTACAGCAAAATATATTTTTAAAATTTTCATATAATTTTAGTTTATATAAATGATCTCTCTCAAACCAAAATGTCCAGAATTTCTTTATAGGAGGGAGAGAAAGTGTGAACATTGTATTAAAACCATTATTATTCATAAAGAATATGAATGATTTAAAAGGTAAATTATACACTCTGGTTTTGAGAGATTTAAGTCATTAATTTTGGTAGTATAACTTCAGCAGGAATCATTAATGATTGGACTGCAACCACACAGAAATGATATAAATGAGACCCTGGCAGTGTATTAGAACAAGCATGAAAAGAGATATCCATCTGGAGAAGAATGGAAGCTTTGTTTTTAAAATGACCCAGTGATCACATGAATGGCATAGGACACTGAGCATAATGCTATGGGCTGGTCTGTCCCTATGGAGCAATTTGAGTTATCACCCTGTGCATACCTTACCTCAGGGACCCCTTCAAAGTGATCTCCTATTTCAGCCTTGATCTGAGACCTGTATAGTTATACCTTGCAAAGTAATGTACTGCACAGTAACTTTTCTCAAACATCAACTTTTGAGTTATCTAAAGGTCTTTTAAAAATATAGATTCTGCTTCAGGTGAGTCTGGGGTGGGGTTTAAAAGTCCACATTTCTAAGCAAGCTCCCAGGTGACACTGACCTTGCTGGTCTATAAGTCACTTGGTCTACAGCTTGTTTGAGCAGGAAGCATTGTAAAAGGAATCAAGAAACACCCAACACCCATACAAAAGAAAATTAAAAAAAGAGATACTTCATCATTACACAGAACACCAGAAGCCAAATTGTGGACCCAACCTATAAATACTTTCCTTTTCCTTTTTCATATTTCTTTTCCCTCTTCTACTGTAACTTGCTTTATATACTTCTTATATGGGAATAGCTGTTGTTTCACCAGTTTAGATAACTAACAATCTCTTACTTATAAGGTACATTGTAAAACATTAAAATGGAAAAGAAAAAGTTAAACATATTCTATAGATGCACATACCTGACATTTCTTTAATTCTCATTTAACTTCTATAATCAGTTTTTCTTATATTAAGGTATCCATCTTCTATATGTAGAAAAATCAAGTTTGGCACCTGGTAGCAATTTTTTTAAGATTTATTTATTTGAGAGAGGGGGATGGGGAAGGAAGAGGGCCAGGGAGAGACTCTCCACTGAGCAAGGAGCCCAATGTAGGGCTCAATTTCATAGATCACGACCTGAGCCAAAATCAAGAGTTGGATGCTAAACTGACTGAGTCACCCAGGCACAACACATGGTAGCAATTATTTCAAAACCTATTGCATTATTTACCATCTAGGTTAGGCTAAGTAAGTTATTTTCTGGGCTTCTATTTTTCTAGATACAAAATGTTAAAGGATGTTGTACAGACTAAATAACATAATATAGGTAAAGCATCCATGCAAATCCAACACTCTACATGCCTATTTTTGTGCAACAAATTCTCAAGATAATCTTTTAAGCATTGTGGTTTTGATAATCCTCAAACTATTGTAGCTCAGTTCATAAGAACAGTTTTCCTTAGCTACATTTTAAGATGAATGCTATTTTGGAAAGAAACATATTTCTGATCAATTATTACTTTATTTAGCAAGCGATTAAAAATAAGTCTCATGTCTAAGAAGAATTAGTCATCCACAAACTTAAAAAATTCTCCTTGCAGGCACTATATCCCCCTAAATAGAAAATAGTTTTAGAACAAAAATCAACTCTAAATTTTAAGTGATTCACTGTTTAATACATTTAATTTTAAATGCTTACTATTTTAATACATATTGCCTTCCATATATATATAAGGAAAATATCATTTTTACAACATGTTAATGACTAACAAAAAATTGGCATTTTTGGATGGCCATTTAACTTCTCTATGTGTAGTAACAAATTGTGACGTTTTCAAAGCTGCTATTTACCAACTATGTAAACTACATGAATGCATGTGGAAATGTACTTATTACTGGGTTTAGATAAGCAAATCTGAACCTGGTTACTGGTACATGGTTGGGAAATTAGAAGAAAGTAGTCTTTATAGTTCTATTTTACACTTAGAAAATTTTATCTCCTTTTCCACATAATGTTACAAATTGAAAAAAAATATACCAAAAATAAAGTACGAGTCTGGATTTTTTTCCTTGAAGAACAAATGTGCTATTATTATCTCATCAAGTCATAATGCTATTACCCCAACTTATAATAGGTGGTATCTGTCTATATGCATCATCTGCACATGTATGGATTTCAAATAAAAGAGCATTCATATTGTGATTTTCAACTAAACTTGCCCAGTTTAATGTTGGTTATATAAATACACTCCAGGGGTTTTGTTATAATGTGTAGAGTAAATTTTGAATATGAAAAAGATCTGATTTTATGACATTACTGTTGGAAAATGTACTCTATTTACAATATTAAAAACTATTAAAACATTTCAAGGGTTAATAAGTAAAGCATGTAGTCAAAATTTTGTAAAGCAAATTTGCGGAAAGCATTTTTCCCATAGAAATTAATTTTTATAAGCCCATTATTAAAGATTGATTTTTGGACAAATAAAACAAGCAAAAGCCAAAATCTCAAATTTAAGAACCTTGTTGCAAGAAGCAGATACATAGGTAACTCTCCTAGAATGAGCAAAGTTGAAACAATAATACAGAACATGAAAGGACTCCATTTTTAAGGCTTCAGAAAGTGGAGTAAGGTGAACCTAGGTAGATCCTCTTAATGTTACTGGTTAAGGTTCATTGCCAGTGTTTGAGAGATGAGGAAGTAAAATCTATGTAAGGATCCCTGTATCTTTTGAGGTTCATTTTATACAATTAGCACAGCAAATGATATGAGGTTTTGGTGAGAGTTCCTGTTCATTCACGTTCACGGTGTTCAATAAAAACTTTACAAATCAGAGACATCTCCATTTTTAAAGTAGATATGGAGGCAGGTGGAAAACTAGTGTTAAAGTTTCCTTGGTGCTGTTTATTCTTCTAGGTAGTACCAAGATAGTGGCCTTTTTACAGAATCACTATTTGCAGATTCATTTAGCATTGGCATATGCCCAGGTTGAAAGTTCACTTAGTGCCTTAATGTACAGGGTCGTTATCATTTAGACATTAGGAAAGTTGACTTCCCTACAGTAGTCAAATAAATGATTTTCCCTTTTGTGTCCTATTACAGTTCTTTTGGATCTTATCTCCTGTCTCTCTGTGCACAGTATCCTACATCTGAATATTTTGTCCAAATGGTATAAATGTTTCCATAAGAAAGGGCTGTTGTATACCTTTTCTTGATAGAAATAGCAATTTTTCAAAAAGGAACAAATCTAAGAATAGGGCAGGACAGAGATCTTTGATGCTTCTGTAAAACTATCAAACATTCTTTGGAAAGTAGCATTTTCTTTCTTATTTAATTGTAACCATATAATCTGTAGCATAAAAAGAGCACATTCATCTAATACCTTTATCTGAATAAGTTTCCTCATCTACAAATTGGGAACAATAATGTATTTTAATGAATTATACTATTCCTGTAAGATCCATCACATCATTATGTATCACAGAAAAAGAAAAAAAGTGACCAATTATAACACTACACAGCAACAGTACTAGATAACATGTTAAGCACTCCTATAAATCTACTGTTGCTTTGAAGTTTCTTTCAAATATTCAAGGCATTTGGCACTTTATTCTGCCTTTATTAGCATTGCTTTTTCCATGATAGAAATTATTTTGTACATGTCTTAAGAATAAAGTAATATTCACCTCAAAGCAGTGATTCTCAAATTTTAAGCCTATAAATCACCTGGGGAGCTTATTAAAAAAGTAGATTCTAATTTAGTAGGTCTGGAATGAAGCCCAAGACTCTGCATTTCTAACAATCCCCCAGATATTTGGTCAGGATCATACTGTGGGTAGAAAAGGCATAAAGCACTTGGTGGAGGATTCCAATGAAATACGGAATTATGTCATTCTCTAATGACAAATATTTGCTTCATTATTTATTATCCACCAATTGTTCTATTTTTGTGCCTTTCTGAGTATAGAGTAACTTTCTGTTTCAATATTAACCAGAGGTTATTGTTTAGGAAGATACTTTAAACATGTAAGTTTACCAAACTCAATCGCAGTACAGCAGTTTGAAGAGTTATGACCAAGGGTATGTGCCTGGAATGACAAAACTGAACTGAATTTGCATCTTGCTCTCCTTGAAAGCAGTGACAGTTGAGAAATACTTGCACCATTTTGTGTTCCAAGAGAAAGGCTATGGAAAGGACCCTCTCATATTCCAATATATAACCTGCCTTCGTTCTTCCTCAAGTCTCTCATTTCTTTGCCCTGATAAAACTCCAAACCCAATCCTTTACTTTCATGCGTTCCTGAGTGATGAATGTCTTCCCCTACTGCAGTAGCCAGAAAGAAATCATCTGCTTAAGTGTTCAGTTCATACTGTCATTCGGAGAAGGCAGTGTCTATTTTTAGAATACACCATAGTAGATAAATGTGTGGACCCTAGAGTCAGATTAATTAGTTTTTAGTCCTAGTTGTCTTATTAGCTATGTAACTTTATATAAGAGATTAAAACTCCCTGAACCTCCAAATCTCTATTTCAACCACACTAGAAGAGGGATAATAAAGAATTTGTATCCCACTATATCACTTCAAGTTCAAAAATCTGGGAACTCCCATCCCACTTAGGTGGAAATCGAAAACCGGGGGATCCCTGGGTGGCTCAGCAGTTTAGCGCCTGCCTTCAGCCCAGGGCGTAGTCCTGGAGTCCTGGGATCAAGTCCCACATCAGGCTCCCTGCATGGAGGCTGCTTCTCCCACTGCCTGTGTCTCTGCCTCTGTGTGTGTGTGTGTGTGTCTCATGAATGAATAAATGAAATCTTAAAAAAAAAAAAGAAAAAAGAAAAAAAAGAAAGAAATAGAAAACCCATTCCCTGGACCTCAGTGCCCCTTGAGACAGCTGTTCCCTCCCTCCTAGAGTTCCATAGGTATTATTAGGCTTGGCTCCTCATCATCATTCTGGTCTCTGTTATAATGTACCCTCTCAAAAAGATGGATTTTCTTCCCTGAAATTCTTATCTAAAATACCCTTTCCTCTCATATACTATTTCCTTCTCCTATTATAATACTTTCATATCTGCAGTTTTAATGGTTTGTTTACTATCTGTTCCCTCATGACAACGTAAGCTCCAAATGGAGCAAGCTACTAAATTTATGGGCCCTGGTGAAAAATGAAAATATGAGGCTGGCTCAAAAACAACATTTAACACAGGGGCACCTGACTAGCTCAGTCGGTAGAGCATGTGACTCTTGATCTGGGGGTTGAGTTTGAGTCTCATGTTGGGTAAAAAGATTATTTTTTAAAAATCTTTAAAAAAAAAAGTTTTAAACTATAAAGCTTTCCTCTTTTTTTCCTGTGGCATTTCCCAATTTGTCCTAGTATGTTTATTTGCTACTTACTATAATTCTAAGAAATATTTTAATTTTAATGTAAAATATTAACAATGAATTTAATAAAAACTATGCTTGAAAAGTCCTTAAATCGACCATAAAGTAGAATAGCTGTGCCCATACTTACTTGCTTCTCTAAAGACATATGCATAGGTCGGCCTAGCCAGTTAAAGTATCTTTAAACACCAGGATAACACTGCAGCATTCATCTTTTTATCATGCAAAGCCAGTTTAAATTAAAACGAGAGAATTAACTCATGCAAAACTCACAGAAGTTATATACTTGATACATATCGTCTAAACCAGAGCAGTGGAAAGAAACACTGTTCCACAGTTCATTCTTTTTATTTTTTTTTCAAGTTTTTATTTAAATTCCATTTAGTTAACATACAGTGTAATATTAGTCTCAGGTATAGAATTTAGTGATTCATCACTTACATACAAGATCCAGTGCTCATCACAAGCTCTCTCCTTAATACTCATCACTCAGTTAAGCCATCCTCCCCCTTCCTCCAGCCCCCACCACCACCACCAACATACCTCTGCTCCATTAAACCTCAGTTTGTTCCCTAGAGTTGTTTTATTTCCCTAAGAGTCTTGTTTTCTGATTTGCCCCCTCACTCTTTTTCCCCTATGTTCATCTGTTTTGTTTCTTAAATTCCACATGAGTGAAATCATATGGTATTTGTCTTTCTCTGACAGACTTCCTTCACTTAGCATAATGCTCTCTAGCTCTACCTACATCGTGACTGTTTAACATCTTGATACATGCACATTCTATCAATATCGTCCATCTTTGGCTTACAGATGAGTAAGAAAGGACTGAAATGGAAAGGATCTCAATATTACTGTCTTCTTTCCTTCTATGTCATCATTATTTGCGTATGTGTTTGACAGCTTTCCTAAGTTACTTACTGTGTATTTGCTTTGAGTCTCACTGAATCTCATGCATCACTGGTCCACAAGAATTCTGTAGTCATGGGGCATCATAATTCTGCCTGGGAATGGTACTAGAGTGAAACATACATATTTTACGTATCTCTTTTACTCATGTTCTTTCTTCATTCTATCAGCCTCCACATACAAAGCACAAGTTCAACAATAAAATTAAAAATTTCAAGATAGTAAAAGCAGAGCATTAGACCAAAAGAGGAGTTATTCTGGGATGCCTGGGTGGCTCAGTGGTTGAGTGTCTGCCTTCAGCTCAGTGAGTGATCCCAGGGTCCTGGGATCGAGTCCTGCATTGGGCTCCCTGTGGGTAGGGGGTGGTGAGGGGCTTCTTCTCCCTCTGCCTATGTCTCTGCCTCTCTGTGTGTCTCTCATGGATAAATAAATAAATCTTTAAAAAAAAAAAAACAAACAACAAAAAGAGGAGTTCTTCTGAGTATGGGCACAGGTCACATGCTCCTGAAGGTACCCTGCTCCTGAAGGTACCCTGCCAAGAACTCTCAGACTGGATCATTTCCATAGGATTGATGATTAGAATAATGCCTAGGCATGCAGAAAATTAAAGACTGTTTTTGAATAAATAAAAAAATACATGAATAGGTATGGCAAGGGTTATATATTACATGAATATTTTACAAAGTACCTGATGTATATAGTAAGCTATCCATTAATAGTGTTATTATCATTATTATATGTTAATTTCTAAGTTCATTTTCTGGAAAATGAACAATTTTTTGGACTAAATTTCTACTTGTGCATTCACTCTAACCATAGAATTAGTTGATGTGGATTAAATGAGGAAAAATACAAATGAACTAATTTGACTACCTGCTAGTTCCTCAAGTAAAAGTTCTGATGAAAAAGTAGGTTGAATGGTAAAAATAATACTTTTGGGTTACACTTTAATTACGTATATTTATATTATACTCAATTACCATAAACAAATGTCATAAGTTGTATATACTTGGTTTCTGCAAAACATTAGCACCGTAATTTTACTATGTAATTCAAGACTTGAAATAAATAGTGGGAGCTATTGTTGAGATCATCCTCCAACTCTGCTCCCAAATGGCTTTGCTACAAAGAGATATCTATAATCTCCTTCTTTTATGGAAATTTTCCAACGCTCAAAGCACTAGTGTAGTTAATATTAGCATTGGATGGGGAGCAGTTATGCTGACATCTTCTCTTTTTAAATAATTCAAGAGCCTAGATCCATTTCATAAGCTTCTTTCACCAAAGGTAGAGTTAAATATCTCAATCTCTCTTATCAGATATTTTTTCCTAGAATAATGTCAACTTAAGTTCTAAATAAATGATAGATAAATATTTGTAGAGTACCTCTATGAATGAGAATAATTGGAGTGAGAGGCAGTAAAGAATATATAAAACATTTTACCTAAATTCACATGATTTTTTTTTAAAAGATTGTATTTATCTGAGAGAGAGAGTGCACACGTGTGTGTGGGGAGGAGGAGAGAGGGAGAAGGAGAAATAGATATCCTGATGAATAGGGAGCCTGCCTGGGACTTGATCCCAGGATCCACAGAGATCATGACCTGAGCCAAAGGCAGGCACTTAACCAACTTAGTCATCCAGGCGCCCCTACATGATTTTTTAGAAAGACTTCAATGAGGTATTTCAAATTGGTATATGTTTAGTAACTCATGAATAGTGTTTAACCTTAAGTTTGGTCATTGTATCAAAAGATAAAGATTTTATTTATTTATTTATTTATTTATTTATTTATTTATTTATATTTTTAAAATAGGGATGCCTGGGTGGTCAGCGGTTAAGCATCTTCCTTTGGCTCAGGATATGATCCTAGAATCCTGTCTCTCATGAATAAATAAATAAAATCTTAAAAATATAAAAAGATTTTAAAAGTAAAACAAAAAAATGGAGCTAGCTATATTTACATTCTTCTTACATGAAAGTCTGAATATAAACGTCCCAATAGTGATGTGGTGGCTGCCCAAAGTCAGGAACTTTAAGGAGAAAAGGGGAACATGTGCTCACTGGAAAAGTACGCATTGGCTATACTGAATCCTTCAGAGTTATCTGATTCTGAAACTAGTGGGAGCTATATTACAACTTAATTAATTGTAAATAATGGATAGCAATGCAAAACTACTCTTCTCTATGCATATACAAATGAATTTGGAGTCAAGAGGCAACCTTTCCTCCCCTACTTCTTTCTCTAGTCACATTCACTATAATATTCCAGAGCATACATGCTCTGTTCTGTAGATTTTCTTTTGAACTAGTTGTTAACATGTAACCAGTTTCCTCATTAATGATTTAAATAAAACCTTTAATTCATGTTAGTTCCTGTATCTCTGAGAGTCATGATTTTACACTCAAAAATATCTTTTAATAGCACTCGGGACACTTATAATTTACTCTGCCATCTACTGCATGTAGTTTCCATGTCATAATCTACAATGTCTGTTCCAACTCCTAGGACCTGTCCACATTCCATCCAGTAGGCTGGAGAGGCCAGTTCTCTTTTCTTTCTGGAGGTAGCACAGTTGACACCCACTTACTACTCATTGTTCAAAATTAAGTCAAATGGTATACTTACCGTAATAGAAGCTGGAATATGTTGTGTTTATCATATTAGTTATGTGCCCAGCATTAATTTTTAATTCTAATTACTAAAGCAATCAAGGAGCAACAAGCATTGACTAATAACTGGAAGTCTCAGTCACAAGTAGTTATATGGGATGACCAAGACTGCCTTCATATTCCCCTCAGCTTGACCGATCTTTAAACAGGCTTCTTTCTATCTCTAGGTACCTGATATCCCTTTTCTTAGAGTATTTAACTTAGAACATTTGCAATTATAAATTTTTCTCTGTCCTTTGAGATATAAACCTCTTTAAAACTCCTTTTCTTGACTTATAACCTAAAAATGTTTTCTTCAGGATCTGGAAGTCATCCCCCCCTACCCCTTTTTAAATATTTTGTTTATATATTCATGAAAGACACTAGAGAAAGAGAGACAGAGACATAGGCAGAGAGAGAAGCAGGCTCCATGCAGGGAGCCTGATGTGGGACTCTATCCCCGGACTCCAGGACCACACCCTGGGCCAAAGGCAGCTGCCCAACCGCTGAGCCATCCAGGGATCCCCTGGAAGTCATCCCTTTGAATTGTAATCAAGGAAAATAGAGTCCTGTGTCTCAGTCTGTGGAGGAAGGAGAGGGGCCGTCAACGGGCCACTGTCAAAGACCAAACAACCTTATCAGAAAGGAAGAAATTTACAAACCCCAAAATAATTCAATGAAGTCCATAGCTCTCATTGATCAACCTCTTTCCTATTGCCCTCTAGGACTTTTGCACCAGCTCAACCTCTGCATTCCATTTAGCAGCGCTGAACTCAGACTGTGTTCTGGTATCTCTTTCCTATTTAGTAGCCTTGAATAAAATTTTCTTTCCCTGTTTAATACAGTTCACTGTAATTTTTGCTTTAACATACAAATTGGAGAGAACAGGCATAACAATGCGCTAAAATTCTCTGGGAAGATATCTTCATGGAGAAGGGATTGACTTGTGTCTTAAAAGATCAGCAGGACTTTTGGGACACCTTGGTGATTCAGTCATTTAGCATCTACCTTCAGCTCAGGTTATGGTCCGAGTCCTGGGAGCAAGCCCCATGTCAGGCTCCCTGCTCAGGAGTCTGCTTCTCCCTCCCACCCCAGGCTTATGATCTCTCTTTCTCTCTCTCTCAAATAAATAAATACAAGCTTAAAAAAAAGTTTAGTAGGACTTTCATAAATAGAAGGGTATAGAGATTCATATTCCACGTACAGGAAATAGTGTACAATGAGCACAGAGAAAGTTTCTTATGACACAAATATTCAACCATATAAGATTCAACTAAATGCAGATGCAGATAAGTTAATGAGTGAGGTAGCCCCAGTATAAAACCAATAGAATGGTGAGGACTGTGAATCAGTCAGCTCACCCCTTCTGAACAGGCAGTCCTGTGCCATCCCATGTGATTGATGCTACATAGTCATATTTCTTATTTTTCCCAAATAAACTGAAATACAGACTTTACTTTTTTATTTTTTAAATTTTTTAAAAGATTTTTATTTACTTATTCATGAGACACACACAGAGAGAGAGAGAGAGAGAGAGAGGCAGAGACACAGGCAGAAGGAGAAGCAGGCTCCATGCAGGGAGCCTCAAGTGGGACTCAATCCCGGGTCTCCAGGATCACACCCTGGGCTGAAGGCAGTGCTACACCGCTGAGCCACCTGGGCTGCCCAAGACTTTTATTTTAAACCTTAATTTATCTATGTATAACTAATGCAACATCAGAAAAACACATTGGGCTGGGATACCTGGGTGGCTCAACAGTTGAGCGTGCCTGCCTTTGGCCCAGGGCATGATCCTGGAGTCCCGGGATCGAGTCCCACATCGGGCTCCCTGCATGGAGCCTGCTTCTCCCTCTGCCTATGTCTCTACCTCTCTGTGTGTCTCTTATGAATAAATAAATAAAATCTTTAAAAAAAAAAAAAGAAAAAAGAAAGACACTGGCTATAACAAGCCAGCAGGCTATACAAAATGTGCTTTACTTCATGCCTTTTGAAATAAAATGGTTAATACTTGAGGGATTAAATAGTAGAAAGGGGTGTGTTTAAATAGAAAATGCATTGCTTCCTAAGTTTGTCATTGTGGCAACTCAATTTTTGTGAGTCTTGATCCCCTTATTTGAAATCTAGATAATAAGGATTTCAGAGAGTTGCTTTGCTGACATTGAGACAATGTATACAAAATGTTGGGAAATGGTAATATGGAACACACAGTATGAGTTATGGAAGAGTTTATTACGTAGAAATTAAACATGAAGGCACAGCCACTTGTCCAATGGCCTTACAAAAGCCATAATACATCCTATTTGCAAAATAAATATGAAAATACCATTTCATAGGACTATATTGAAGGTTTTCAGCATGTTTTGTATTAAAATCATAGTAAAAGCCTGTAACTATCAGTAGGAATAAGAGGAGAACATAGCACGAATTGTGATCCCTTTCAGTCAGCCAGGAGTAATGACACATTTTTGAGAATAGCTAAAGCGGGAGAGGAAAAAAAAGAAAAAAACAAACAAAAAAAAATCACATCACAAAGGTTGCCAATTATCTTGTGGAATATTAATGCTCATTTTATGCTGATGCTGCTTTAATGTTAATTGGGAATCCAGAGCCTTTCCTTATTCACATAATGAATATTCTTTCTCATGCTCTACTTATTCATCCCTGACAATTACTAAATTAATTACTTCAAATCTGAGCTCATATAGTTTTAACCCTTCAGGTTTGTACCTGCTGTGGAATTTAAATTTTGTCCTCTGAAGTATTTTCAGTATTGATTCAAATATGTAAATAAAATGCCTATAAAAGATGATTAAAGTTCTTTTGAACATAATTATGTAGCAGATACAGGAAGATTTGAAAATGTAGGTCCTACAAAAAGCTTAGTTTGATCAAAAGCTGTCAGTGCAATTTACTTGGTATTGACATTCCTTCACCTCTGTATTCTGTATTCATACAACATGCAAACTTGAAGTAATATATGTCAAAATAATATGAAATCTACTACTTACTTGGCTGAAAACTAGTAAGAATCCACTAAGCTAATATGAAGATATAAAACGTAATATGTAGGCAGATATCTTTTGTCATTATTTAGTGACTTTCATCTTGTGTATTAGCTAAGCAGAGAGAGATATATTTATGAATAGTACTTATATTTTACCTGTTGCTGACTTAGCGATTTCAGTTATGTTTTGAAGCACATCACTTTCTGATTTTATGCTTTGGAATTGACTGGGATAGATATATCACACTTGGTGAAAAGTAAATTCCTGTCTTTGAGAGCACAATCACATGCATTAACTACACAGCATCATAAAAGACTACTGCACCAGCATAAGTGCTAACGAAAAACATAGAGAAGAGGTAATTTACATAAAAAGACATTCCATACAATAGAGTATTTCATCTTAAAAAAGAATGAAAATCTCAGACATACAGTATAGATGAATCTTAATGACATCACATTAATAAGGTAGACACAAAAGGACAACAATTGTATGATTCCACTTCCATGTGGTACCTAGAGTAGTCAAATTCACAGAGATAGCAAGTAGAATCTCCTCCAAGGGACTGGAAAGAGAGCAGAATAGGGTGTTATTGTTTAATGGGTAGAGCTTCAATATGAAAATTTTCTTAAAATGAGTGGTGGTGATGGATGCTTAATGGCACAAATATATATATACCTCCAAAATGGTTAGAGTGATACATTTTGTTATGTGTATTTTACCATAATTCTTTCCTATATCCTTTTAGAGTAAATGTGAGTTGTGTGTGATAGTGGGAATAAGATACACACTTTGAAAGGAGGTCACTAAGCTAAATGTCAGAGTAGATAAAATTACAACAAACCAAATTTTTTTCTTTTCTTTCTCTCTCTCTCTCTTTTTAATTTTTTTTAAGGAGAGGGAACGAGGTAGGAGCAGAGGGACAGAGAGAGTGGTTCTTAAGTAGATTCCATGCCCAGTGCAGAACCCAGTGGGAATTGATATCATAACCCTGAGATCGAGAATCCGTAGCTGAACTGACTGAGCCACCCAAACGCCCCAACGAACTACATTTTCTTACGCAAGGTTCCCTTCAAAGTTTCCCACTTTGGTTTTAATTACCTTTATTCTGAAAAAAATATATTTTTAAATGTCTTCATTTCCTATTCTTCAATATTGACCAACATGACTACTCTTTCTATAATTTTTATATTTTCTGAGCCAAAGAAATAAAATCCCTATCTTGAAAGAATTTTTTTTAGTGAAAGGAATAAATAAATGTAAAAATTAATATTAAACTCCTGAAGGGGGATCCCTGGGTGGCTCAGCGGTTTCGCACCTGCCTTTGGCCCAGGGCGCGATCCTGGAGACCCGGGATCGAATCCCACGTCGGGCTCCCGGTGCATGGAGCCTGCTTCTCCCTCTGCCTGTGTCTCTGCCTCTCTCTCTCTCTCTGTGTGACTATCACAAATAAATAAAAATTAAATAAATAAATAAAACATTTTAAACTCCTGAAGGAAGTTTAGTGAACTCACAGATTCTATTGAAATGGATTGAAAAAACCTGATGAAAAAAATTCCCCGCAAATTATCCACTTTACTTTTCCTTAGAGTTAAGTAAAGATTTCTTAGCAAACATAATGACTAACAGAGTCAAGATTGTCATCAGAAATTTGCCTATCCTCTGGTGGAAACACAATGCATTTTCAGAATAATCAGTCTATAGTATTTATATGTATGACATCTAGAAAAGAAATATGTCAGCAACTGGCATTTCCTTTCTCATTGTCAAAATTATATTTTTTCAAAGACCAAATAAATATGACACATTATTGTCTTTGCTATTATATATTTGACTAATAAAAAATACCTTTTTAAAAAAGGAATGTACTAAATTTTGTATATATGGTATATATGTTTTATATATAAACATTTTTAAAATTTAGGTAATTTTCTCCCAATTTTCTTTGTAAGTAAGGAATTAGTTGGCACTTTTGCATTTAAATTTTGTTTTTATACATCATGATGCTTTAAATCAGAATAAGCAGAAAATCCTACCACAAAAGAGCTAAAACAAAGAAAATTAATTTTCTCACCAAAATTCCCAGATTTAGTATAGAGTCCCAGAAAATAATTTGATCAGCAACTCGGTAATATCAAAGCCCTAGATCCTTTCCATCTTCCTATTCTAACTTTCTCATCATCAACTTTTTTCTTTCCAAGATTATTTTCTAGATTATTTTACCTCATAGTTATCCAACGTCTGCCATTACTTTGGGTGTAACAGTTAGATAAAAGCTACTGATTGAAATTCTAACAGTCAAGAAGTCATCCCTTCCAGTGTTTCCTATTAATAAAAAAAGAAAATCTTTCTGAAAAGATCTATTTCATATTATGACTCCTTGCACAAAACCAGAATATATGTCCATTCCTATCATAGTCACCAACAAGAAAAGAAGATTCATTTGACTGGTTGCAAATAATCATGTGAGATTACATAGATACTGAGAAGTCTACCACCAGGACCTCTAAGTAAATGTTTTAAAATATATAAACATAAATTCAGGTAGCTTAAAAATATTTTATAGCAAATATTAGGCAGTCTAAAAATATTTTATAACAAACTTCATTTGTTATGTGCTGTCAGAGATATAAAATACCTGGTGATAAATTTGGTGACATATTTAGCAAGTTTGTAAATTTCAGAGTAAAAGCTTAAGACACTTAAAAGGATTTAAACAATTCTAAATTGTATGTAGTTTGAGTTATTTTATGCAAGAACATTTACTTTTTCACTTCTCATAAAATTAAAATATTTCAGATCCTCATTTTATTTGTTTAAATCCTCTGTATGTCCAGTCTTATTCACCTGTATCATTTATTTATTCTTTTTTGTTTGTTTCTTTCAACTTTTAATTAACACTTAACTCCATCATAGTCACTATGCTGACTCCATTAGCATTCCTTAGTCTTCTGGTTTTGGTTTGTTGTTGTTGTTGCTGTTACTATACACTCCAGTTTGTTATTTCCTTTATGTAATCCTAATTCTATTTTTCCTATTTTGTGGAATCATTTCTATATAGATTTTTTAAAACATATACTGCAAAAGTAAAGCATTAAGTCTGAAAACTACATTCTTTTTTAAACATATTCTGTATGTATACCAAGAAGAAGGCACTTTAAACTGGAGCTAAAAAGAGGAAAATACAAGTTCATTTGTATGGTATTTTTCCTAATTATTCTTAGTGAGATTTACTATTTCTGATTTTTTGGAGAAATAAATACATTGTATCTGTAAGTTTAGTGGTTATCATTGATTATCAAGAGAAATCACCTTTCATTTTCAATTATCCTTCAGGATATTACATTTTGGGGATCCCCTGATATGGTATTTGTTTCTAAAAAGTAAAGCTCTTGGGATCTCACAGAGCATACAGCAAATTCACTATGCATTTAATATGCATTTATGAATAGCCCACTAATATTTGCTTTAAAAAAACAAGGATTTTTCTATAAAAATGGATAATCTAGGATTGACACTCAAAAATCCCAGACATCTAGACAAATGCATCTGTGTCTGGTATTTTAGTGATTATTGTGAAGCCAGTAAGGTTGCTATACAATCTTATTGTGTCCTTATTTAATGCAAAACTGATGTAGGAAGAGCTACTATTAAATTGTAAAGCAGTGTACTAGGTAAAAAAAAAAAATCCATGAATCTCACTGATGCCTGTCAAAATCAAGTGGCTAATAATCCTATAGACAGCCTGGAAAGCATAGTGCATGTGAGCCAGGGTGAAGAGTTTATCTTTATTACCCTTTTTAAAGTATTTCTCTATCTTGTTGAATTGCATAAGCCAGATAACCCTATGGCCACATGATCTATGTTCAGGATGGAGAAAAAATAAGTAGAACTTGGAAGACTATTTGTTGCTGTTGACAAAGCTAAATTTCCCAACAAGACAGCATTTATTTTAATGTAAAGAACATAGAACTAGAAATCAAAATGCCTGCACTTTGAGAACCATCTTTTCCACTTATCCACTTAGTGACGGTGGTATAGATATATTTGCCAGGTTTTAATTGATTGCAAAGAATAGAAACTCATGCAGACAAGATTAGGTTAAAAAGGTGAGGATAGGTTATTAGGGTAAAGCAGATATAGCTAAGTCTTCTAAAATATGATGATTATCCTTTACCTTAATATCTAAATATCTTAATTTCAGTTTCCTTCCCAAATTCTGAGGGAAACTCAATACCAGTGCCATCAATAAAACACACAGGTTCCTTGGCAAAGTCTTTTGTGGGCATTGTACTTTTTACTCCTATATGTGCTGCTCCTAGATAATTTTATATTTCCCATCATAAGAAAATGGTAGCATTGCTGTTATTCACATCAACATAACTCTTTGGAAGCTCTCAGTGATATAACAACACAGATCTTCCTACCTTTGAAGCATACTAATTTCATGTATATCTGCTAATTACATCACTGTTCTTGACCTGCTTCCTCTATCATGCCTTCAATGGATTTTGGCTTCCACTGATGCCTTCAAAGCCTGTTAGTGGATAATGTCAAAGGCAAATCTTCTTCCAAGTGTACAGAAAAATGTGAATAATAATTTGGTTTCTGGTCATCTTAAATTTAAAGTTTTAAATGTTATAATGTAAACATAAAACAACACCTCTTCTAACCATGTTTCTCTTGAATGTCTTAAACTTGCTATATTTTTTTTGTTTCAGAAGTTGAAGCTCTTGGGATGGCTCAGTGGCTGAGCATCTGCCTTCAGCTCAGGGCATGATCCCAGAGTCCCACATCGGACTCCCTATGGGGAGCCTGCTTCTCCCTCTACCTGTGTCTCTGTGTCTCTCTATGTCTCTCATGAATAAATAAATAAAATATTTATTTAAAAAAAAAAGAAGTTGAAGCTCTTATCCTACTATTTACTTGCTTGAGCCTAACATAGACTGAAGTGACTTAAACTCAAACTAACATGAAATTTAATCTGCAGAATAGAGAATAACAATTTTTTATTACCTGTCTAGCATGTTAATCTCTTAGGAGCTACTTCTAATTTAAGTCTTATGAGATAATACTCTATGATACAGAAATTTTATTCCCATTTTGTAAAAGAAAAACTGGGGCTTAGAGATAATTAAGAAAGACAACTGATGTCATCAAATTAAATAACTTTATCTGACAATAATTTAGGATTAAGTATATAATATTGAAATTAAAAACTTGTCTTCCTATATCAAAGATTAAATGTTTATATCTGTGATTAATAAATTTAACATTTTTCACCAAATTTATAACATTGAAGTTCAAAGGAAAGAAGAAATATTATATGTGACAATGTTATGAATTGAATTGTTTCTCTCAAAAATTTCTATGTTAATGCTCTAATCCCATTATGATTGTATGTGGAGAAGTTGAAGGACTTACAGATGTTATGAAGGTTAAGTGAGGTCATAAGAGTGAGGTCTTACTCCAGTAGGACTTGTGTCCAATAGAAGAAGAGGAAAGGCCATGTGAGGACACAGAAGGAAGACCATCATCTATGAGCCAGGAAGAGAGGTCTCAGTGAGAAGCCAATCTTGCTGCCATCTTGATCTTGGCCTTTCAGCCTCCAGAACTGTTGCTGAAGCTACCCCATTTGTGAAATCTGCTATGGCAGCTTGAGCTAATATAGATGATAAAATGACTTTGCAATATTTCACATATTTTGATATTTTTATTGTTGAGGTTTTTTTAAGATCTTATGAAAATAAATTTCAAATTTCAAATTTGGTAAAATAAATCAAATTCTCCCTTATTATTAATGAATGTGATGTTAATTATGAGCTAGAACATGAAAGGAAAAATAGTATGGATGAAAACAGATTACAATATTCTTAGAGGATTTTTAATATCTTAGTACATCTAGATAAAAGCATGTTTTTTCTAATTTTACATTATTATATCATAGTGATGGATTTGAAATCTTCTTTGAGATATCCTTTCAATCTGGCCAATATTTTTATATGGGGACACCCAGGTTCAGAGTAGTTGAGTGATTTGTTAAAGGTCCGAGTTAAGTTCTGGCAAATATGGGATTATAACCATTCTACTATATTCAGTGAGTGTCCTTTCTGCTGCTTTCTTAAATACTTCCTTCAATATAAAATGTGCTTTATGCAATACCTGAGAAAACTTAGTTAAGTTTTATGTAGATTCAAAAAGATGAGAAAAAATTATGGCTTCTAGGGGATTTTATAATGAAATAACAGCTGATTTGGGAATATAAATGCTAGTTACAATTTTTCTTTTACAATCAACGGTACCATACATGACATTTACCCAACTCCCCTACTCTAAGCTATATATTTTCTTTGTAAAATGACTGACCAACTACAAGAAAAAAAATAGTAAGCTTGAAGTCACAAGAGACAAGACCAGAACATTCATGACTTAATGCATGAAAAAACATATTTTTGCTTAAACTATGCAGTCTGTTGGAAATCAGACAGTCTTCCTCCAACTTAGAACTACATTATTTAAACTAAATGGCTACCACAGCAAGCAAAGAGAAAGATGACAGAGACCCAAAGGCTCTTAATTATCTTGGCCCCTCATCACTTCTGCTCTTAGTATATTGACAAGAACTAATCAGATGATTCCAATCTAATGGTAAGAGTACTTGTGAAGTGTGGGGGATTCTGAGGACTGAATTGTTCCCCACCAAAATCTACATGAAACCCTAAGCCCAAATTTGACTGTTTTTAGGAGTAGGGCCTATAAAAAGGTAATTAAGATTAAGGTTAGATGAAGTTATAAAGATGGTGCTCTCCTGTGACAAAACTAGCGCCTTATAAGAAGAGACACCAAAGAGCTCATTCTCTCAATCTTTCTCTTCCTACAGACTCACAAAGAGGTCATCTATGCACACAATGATATAACAGATGCACCAAAAAGAGAGGTCTCAGAATGACAATTGCCTTGCTGATACCTTGACTTTGGACTTCTTAGCCTTGAGAACTGTGAGAAATAAATTTCTGTTGCTCAGGCCATCCAGTCTGTGTTATGGCAATCCAAGCTATGACAGGAGAATAACAAATACTTTGTAAGTTGTCTCACTTCTTTTTCTTTTTTTTGTTAGTATTGCTGCTGTTGTTATTATTTTAGTTTGTAGTTTTGTTTTCCATATTGGAAATTAGATGTAAAGTAGGACAAATTCTTTGATTAGAAGTTAACTAGAAGTTTCCTCTGTCAAGAGCAAATGTGTCATAGGTAAGCACACTTATGCATTTACAAGCATTTTGTATCATATAGTGTGACTTTGGGTCAGGAAAACCATTCAGTTTATTGGCTAAGACCATGGTACTCTGAAAACAATATGGATTTGAATTGTTCTACCCACTTGTAGCTGAATGACTTTAGGAAAAATCACCTTTGTGGCATCCATTTTCTCATATGGAAAGTATAGATAATAATTTACTTAGTTGTAGGCTTGTTATGCAAGTAAACTGAATTAACATTTGAAAATTATATGGAACAATGCCTGCCACAGAGCAAATGCTACTTATGCACTAGTTAAAATAAATGAAATAAATAAATAGATTTGTTGGAGAAATTTAGAGGTAGAAAACTACATTAGAATTAAAAAAAAAAGAAATTAACTAAATTGGGGATCCCTGGGTGGCTCAGTGGTTTGGCGTCTGCCTTTGGCCCAGGGCGCAATCCTGGAGTCCCGGGATCACATCCGTCGTTGGGCTCCCAGCATGGAGCCTGCTTCTCCCTCTGCCTGTGTCTCTGCCTCTCTCTCTCTCTATGTCTATCATGAATAAATAAATAAATCTTAAGAAAATAAGAAATTAACTAAATCTACGAAAGCAACTCCATTTTTAATATTGGAGACTTATTAAATTGATTTTTACCTTTGCATTCCTGAATGTTTAGGACACCTTGGAGAACAGTAAAGTCCCATGACATGTTCCACATAAAAAGGTGTTTGACAGCCAAGTAAATTTGAAGAATTCTGCATATTAAATCAGTTGACAAAGAAGTCATTCAGAAAATAAACTGTTTAGATTTGTTTAGCCAAGAGATTTGCTAACTTATTCTGAATATGAATTAATTCAGCAATGTATTTGAACATCCTGGGAAACTAATGCTTCATGAACATGCTGAAAAATGTGTCAAAGAAAATCCCTAGCATGCACTAGGAAACAGTAAAAGATGACTTAGTTAACTGGAATGTCATAAAGTAGACAGCAGTTTCCTGGGACCTGAAGCTAAGAGTATCGACAATGGGTGAAAAATCACTAGGAAGATCTAACTAGTGGCATTTGCTTAGGGGAATCTTATTCTGTAGATTATAATTGCAGTGCATGGTCAGAAGAAGAACTAAACATAAAGATAATACTGAGTTAAAAGTTTAATTATTATATTTTAGATACTTTCTGCTTAAAATGAATATTGGCCCTAAGAATGACTAACAATGATTCAGTCCTTTTTTAAAGAGGATTTAACCCTGTGTAGGAGGACTATATTCATACTCACACAGGTAATGGCTAAATTAAAAACAAATGTAAGAATGGAGCGAGTAGTTTATTATTTGAAAAGGACGTATTAGTTCCTGTCTATGTAATTTACTGGAATTTTCAGAGTACAGTAGTGCCATCTGGGAGAAGCTCATCCCTTAAGAAGAGTTGTTTATGATGTGGAAAATGCTCTTTAAGTATCACTTGGGACCCCCAAAATACTTTCTTGAAATATACATGGTTATTGTGTATCTTAATGGGCTCAAATGAAAAGTTTAATAAATTTAGATCCTACAGAAGTAATTGAAAAAGTGTTTAATAATAATTTGTCGAAAGCATTAAGGATTAGAAGTAGCTAATTCTATGCATATCTTGGAAGGGTATAATTATGACAGAGGCTATATCAGCTCAAAGCCAAATATCTAGATGAAAAGTGAAAGTTTCATTCAGTTATTCCAAAGCATTCATGTTCATGACAAACATCTGAATTATTTGGTGGAATAGTCAGTTTTTATTTGAATTGGTGCTACCTATGATTTACATTACAATGGGGGCCCTATTACAGAGATGAAAATGAGTCTGATTCTCTAAGCAGCATTTTGTGATAAACACAAATCAATTTTATGCTACAAATTTAGTAGTTGTGTTAGGTAGAAGCTAGACAAGAGAAGTAGAAGGAGTGCCCTGAGGCAAAGTCTCAAGTCCTTGAAGGGGAATAAAAGAGACCTGAGCTGGAGGCAAGGATGGTGATAAAAAGATTACACATTAGAAGCGGGCTTGGGCAGGGGGTGGGCGTGGGGATGGCACAACATCAGGACATTGGGCTTCTAAAACCTTGAGGCTGACAAATCCAGAGCCACAGGTGGAGATTAGCTCTCTCCCCTCTCTGCCCTAGGGTCACCCCTAGACTCATAATAATGCATTTGCATTACAGGAACAGGCCCTCCTGTTGAATAAAGGCTGTGGGTTCTGGTACAAATTGTATAGGGTCAAAAACTTCCCCTCCAACCTGTGGGAAGAGTTTCTCAAATGACTGGAAACAGCCTCCATTAGAAACCACCCTCCCAGCTCAGAGAGACCCAATAATATCCAAATCCAAAATAACGGAGAAGCCTATTTTATTGCTACCTCAAAGAACCTCCCAAGATTCTCACACCTTGA
Source organism: Canis lupus dingo (assembly GCF_003254725.2). NCBI lineage: Eukaryota > Metazoa > Chordata > Mammalia > Carnivora > Canidae > Canis > Canis lupus. Next base: position 57,609,871 of record NC_064255.1, read on the forward strand.
GTGTGTGCTTTCACTTTAATAAACTGCTTCATGCTTGCTACTTTCCTCTGGCTGTCTTTATTCCAGTGGGGATCCCCACTGTAAATCTTCCTGGGGAATCCAAGGACCCAGACTTCCATTCACAGAAGGCAGACTCACTCTTCAACTCACAACCCTGATCTAGGCGGGGAAACAAAGCCATATAAAAACTGAGCCCTAAAGTAGCTAGCCTGATGTTACCCAAAATAAGAGGTAGAGGAATAATTACTCTTCAATCTTCTGATCCCTAAATAGACCATATTCTCTTGATATTTGCACTTTTAACATGGTTTACAAATTAATGAACTTTTATTATTGCTTAGAATTTGCAGGTTTTTTTCACCAAAAAAAAAAAAAAAATGACACATAAAGGAACTTAGAGAAATTGAGTTACTCAAAGTTACAGAGCTCAAAAATGGTTGGTGCTAGATTAAAACATAGAGTTTTGTGACCCTTATTGAAAATGTCATTTTGGGGGTACCTAGGTGGCTCAGTCTGTTGAGTGTCTGCCTTCAGCTGGGGTCATGATCTCTGGTTCCTGGGACTGAGCCCAGCATCAGGCTTCCTACTCAGCAAGGAAGTCAAGCTTCTTTCTCTCTCCCTTTGCCCCTCCCCACTGCTCTCTCTCTCTCTCTCTCTCTCTCCCTCTCTCAAATAAGTAAATAAAATATTTCTAAAAATGTCATTTTGTGTAAAAAACAGGAAGGAATTATGTGACAAAATCATGTGATCAATCTTAAATAAAGCTTTAAGTAAAGCTTTAAATGGAAAAACAAAATAATGTAACTATTCATACCAATCAATACATTTAATAACAGACACAAGAAATCACTTAGTATAAAGACATGAACTATATTTGGAGACAGTGAAAATGCTAAAATGTAAATTGTAAGTATTTTGCAATCGAATATATAATTTCAGATTAATTATACCTACCAGTTTTTATATCTTCAAGAGAATACAATCTTTCAAAATTGGTACTATTATTTTATTCAGGTAAATATGTGTAGAAATTCTTAACTTGAGTTCAGAATCATCATCCAGCAAAGCCTTCAGTATAGTGGAGGTCATTAATACATGTTTATTGAAGTCAACCAGTAACAAGTCATACCGGAAAATCTGTAATTTATTAAGGATTATTGTTTTTTTATATAAAGTAATCATTTTGGAGAATACCATCATGTTAAATATCATTAATATGGTGATGGTGCTAAGTTTATTTCTCCAACAGACTTCTTTTCCAAAGTCTTAACTTTTCTATATCCAGTTTCATCTGATGAGTATTGTAATTTCCATACTCCAAACTTGAACCATTAGTATTGCCCTTAAACCTGCCCCTCCAAGAGTCTACCTCATTTCAATTGATGGCATTTATTTTCTTCTAGTTACTAAGTCTAAAATCTTTACAGCCATGCTTGATATCTTTTATTGTTCCAAATGCTACATTTAATTCATCAGTGCATCCTGTTGGATCAATTTTCAAAATAGAAACTAACCATTTCTTGTCAAATTTATAGCCACAATCTTGTCTGAGATACCATTATCCCTCATGTGGGCTAAGATGTTTGCTTTCTAAAGGTTTTCCCACACAGTCTAATTTCAACACAGCAACCAAATGATCTCTCAGGTAGATAAACAAAGGCAAAGGATATTTGTACTTATAATGGTCAAACAAAAAAGCACATATAGATATTTTGATATAATCTTATTACATATTGTTACCTGGGATTAAAGATGACTAATATGATGTCATTTTATAATGTTGGAAAAACACTTATGAATAAGATAAAATATGGAAAGAATAGAAAATGTGAATCAGATTATACATACGACCAAAAATGGACAACATTGGAAGAATCACACTGACCTCCCTAATATCAATGCCCTGATATGGCAGGTTAATTAATTTTGGTTTATTGTGATATTTTATATCTTTAAAATAGGAGAATTAGAAAGGATGAGGCAATTTCTTCATTTTCTTTACCTTCTGTATCTATGAAGTGGAATTCTGAGTTAAACAGTGCTTTTGATCCTGTTTGGGATTGGGATTCCTATTGCTCCCAGGGTAGAAATAACAGGTTTTCTTTCCTAAAGGAGGACAATTTAAGTCTAAGAGAAAGGGTTGGTGCTCTGAAATTTTATATTCAGGTGGTTTAAAACTATCTGACTTGGGAAATTTCTCAAGGATTGAAAGAAGAGGTGATATCTGCAAGTCTCTGGAATAGTGGGAATAATTCTTTAGTCTACTAAAAAACTCAGAGTATGTGATAGAAACAAAATTAATTGTGAGGTTTATATAAGTCAGAAAAGAGTCATTTAGGGAGATACTGGGTTGCACAGAAGCAGTGGAAGTATACTTACTTATCCCTCCCTTTTTGGAAAACTTTGTAGAATTGGATAAAATAAATAAGTGGCCCATTACATACTTAAATTCAAATTCCCATTCACATGTGAAGTAGAGACTCAGGATATTTTATATTTGTTTAAAAAGAATAAAATAAAGAGACACTTGGTGGCTCAGTTAGTTAAGCATTTGCCTCTTGATTTCAGCTCAGGTCATGATCTCAGGGTCATGAGATAAACCCCTGTGTCAGGCTCTATGTTGGGCATGGTCCCTGCTTAAAATTCTCTACCTCTCCCTTTCTCTGTGCCTCCCTGGCACTCACACATGCTGTCTCTCTCTCTCTTTTTAAAAATAAGAAATAAATAAATTAAAAGAATAAAATAAATACAGCTTTTCCTATACCTCAAAATTATAAAAGAATAACCATAATAATCTCTACAATAAAGCTAATCCATGCAGATCAGATTAACAGCCAAAGGACTAGATCAAATTTGAATGGGAGATAAATGGCCCAACCAAAATAGAAAAACTAATGTAAGAAGGTGCCCTGGATGTAAGAATTTGCTTTCTCTGTGAACTTCTCTGTAACCGCAGTACAACAGTGATGGTTTAATACACATCCTAGAGGAAAAAGATAAGAAAAGTGAGCAAATAATATATAACTATCAGAAAAATGACAGTATTTTTAGGGAATCATCATTAGAATTAAAAAGAAAAAAAACTGGAATCTTAATTGTTGAATGTTCAATCACTTTATAAAAGGGAAAATTCCATCCTAAAGTAGAAATAAATATTCCAACTCATATAAAAATCAAATTAAATTAAGCTAAATATTCCTTTTCAGCCTACTTGAGAGCATGCGTGACAAAAAGATGTCGTTATTTATCTGAATAGTTAAATGGGCTTCAAACTGTTGCTTTTATTATAAAGAAATTAATTTAAACACACATTTACTCAGATCGAACAATATCCTATGCATATTGATCATTATGAATTTTTAATGTGTTTTATAAAGTTTTCTGTGGGATCATATAAAATTTTATTATCAATACTAGCAAATATTTGTCTCTTTTTCCTTACGGAAGGTTTAGTTGTATGCTATGAATCCAAAAGAAAAAAATAAATTCAATCCTACATTGCACTGTTTTCCAATTAGCCCAAAACTGGTATACATGTAACAAATACTACCAAAGAGCAAGAATTTCAATGTATTTGCTATCAGTGAAAATATTTTGGTAACATTAGCTAACATTAGCAAAATGGCAGAATGGAAAGACATAGCCCCCATTCTAACACAAAGATACCAACTTAACAACAATATACGGACCCCAGAAAGCCTTTGTGAGAACCCTGGAAACCAGTTAAAAATGTGCCATACTCCAGGCAGACTCAAAGCCAAGAATAAGTGCATTGAAACAGGTAAGAAAAGTCGTTTCATAACAAATATGATAGACCTTTCCCCAGGACAGCACAGGCTGGTACAAATGAAAGGAAAAGCCCAGATCATAGCTTCTCCTTTGGGAGGGAACAATATGAATGAAATGTACATCCAGCATTTCAACTTTTCAGAGAACTTCTCAAGAAACTGATTTCTGTGCCTCTTGATTTGTAGTGTTGATGGGGAACTGGCATATTTTGGTGTCTGGGGGCCACTGAGAACAAAAGAGTTCAACGGATTATTTAATGACAGAGAACTTGGAGTACTATAGACAGATATTGGAAGGAGCAGGAGATTATTAACTCTTAAAAAACATACAAGCAGACCGATGTAGGAAATTACATATCCAAACTCAAAGACACATCCCCAGTAAAGATTTAGGGATCCTTGAGATTCTAGTTGGGCTGATCAATGAAGTTATTCCCCTATACAAAGTCAGTTTGTAAGGACTAAGAGGAGTAGCCATTTTTCCAAATACATATAACATAGCAAAACATAGCAGGCAACATTAAGAAAGAGGGAAATATGGTTCAAAGAATCAAAATAAATCTCTAGAAAATGACCCTCTGCAGATGAAGATCTGTGAATTACTTGACAAAAAGTTCCAAAAAATAGTCTGAAAGAAGCTCAGTGTACAACAAAGGAGCACAGATAGACAACTAAATAAGATGAAAAAAGTAATGCATGAACGAAATGAGAACAACAAAAATAGATACTGCAAAGAAGAAGAAACAAATTCTAGAGCTGAAGAAGACAACAAATGAACAATCTAAAAAACACTAGAGGTGATCAATAGCAGACTTGATCAACAAAAGAAAGAATTAGTTAATTTGAAGATAGGTAATTTGAAGCTATCCTATAAGAGAATAAAAAGAAAAGAAATAAAAGGGAAAAAAAAGCTTATGCGACTTAATGTATAAGTTCAACAAAGAGAAAATATAAAAAACAACCAAACAAATTTTGAAGCTGAAGAATATAAATGATTGAACTAAAAAACACAATGGAGAGCTACAACATCAGACTTGAACAATCAGAGAAAGAACTATTTATCTTTGTGTGAACTCAAGGATAGATTACTTAAAATTATCTAGTAGTGGGGAAAAAGGCTGTCTTTCAGAATTGAAGGAAAGATAATGGCATTGCCAGACAAACCAAAGCTGTTTATTACCACTAGATCTGCCTTACAATAAATGCTAAAAAGAATTCTTCAAGCTGAAAAAAAAGTACACTAGTAAAATAAATTCATATAAAAGTACATTTATAAAGGTAAATATATAACCAAATTCAAAAATTCAAATATTGTAATCATAGTACATAAATCACTTATAACTCTAGCATAAAGGTCAAAACAAAAGAATTAAAAATAACTATAGCTACAATGACTTGTTTATTGATACACAATATAAAAAGATGTAAATTGTGGCATCAGAAACATAAAATGTAGGAGGGTGATAACAAAAATGTTGAGCCACTGTATGTGAGCAAAACTAAATTGTTATCACCTTAAAATACATTGCCCTAATGGTAAGATGTTTTGTGTAAGCCTCATGGTATTCACAAAGCAAAAGCCTATAGTAGATACACAAAAGATAAAGAGAAAATAAATCAAAATCATATCGCTATAGGGATGCCTGGGTGGCTCAGCCATTTAGCACCACCTTCGGCCCAGGGTGTGATCTTGGAGACCCAGGATCAAGTCCCACTTGGGGCTCCCTGCATGGAGCCTGCTTCTCTTCTCCCTCTGCATGTGTCTCTGCCTCTCTCATTCTGTGCCTCTCATGAATAAATAAATAAAATCTTAAAAAAAAATCACTATAGAAAACTATCAGTTCATATAGGAAGACAGGAAAAGAAAAAAGAAACAAAGAATTGACAAAATATTGAGAAAAAAATTTAAAAATAGCAATTGTACATCCTTACCTACCAATAATTTATTTAAATTTTAAAGGACTAAATTCTCCAGTCAAGATATATAGAATGACTGAATGTTTTAAAAAAATACCCAACTACATTGTGGCAACAAACAACTTACTCATATTTGAAAATGCACATTGGCTGAAAGTGAAAGGGTAGAAAAATACATCCTATGCAAATGGAATTTAAGAGAACAGAGGTAGCATACTTATATCAGACAAAATAGACTTTAAGTAAAAAACTGTAATAAGATAAAAAGAAAGTCTATATAATGATTATGGGGGTCAATTAGTCAAGAAGAAATGTCAGTACTAAATAAACATTTATCCAACATTGGTGCTCCTAAATATATGAAGCATATATTAATTGATAATAAGAGAGAAATAGAGATGCCTGGGTGGCTCAGCAGTTGAGCATCTGCCTTCAGCCCAGTATGTGATCCTGGAGTCCCAGGATAGAGTCTCATATTGGGCTCCCTGCATGGAGCCTGCTTCTCTCTTCTCTCTCTGCCTGTGTCTCTGCCTCTCTCCTCTCTCTCTCTCTCTCTATATATATATATATATATATATATATATATATACACATATATATATAATATTTATTTTTTAATAATTAAATATAGGGATAAATAGGCAGTAATTAAATAAGAACACCAGATTTCAATACCCCACTTCCAGGTAATTTGGTGGGGACAGGTGACTTGGGGACCCTACTCTTCCACCATCTTGCCCCCTCCTATCAATACCCCACTTCCAAAAATAGATAACCATCCATACAGATAATTAATGAGCAAACATTGCACCTGAACTACACTTTAGACTAAGTGGGTTAATAGACATACATAGAACATTCCACTCAACAGAATCAATATGCGTATTCTTCTCAAATCCACATAGAACATTTTCCATGACAGATCATGTAATAGGGCCACAAAACAAATCCTGATAAATTTAAGAAGACTGAAATCATGTCAAGCATCTTTTCTGCCACAATGGTATAGAACTATACATCAACAGCAGGAGGAAACCTGGAAAATTCTTGAAAACACACTCCTGAACAACCAATGACTCCAAAAATAAATCAAAAGGGAAATTTAAATCTATCTATCTATCTATCTATCTATCTATCTATCTATCCATCTATCTTAAAAAATAATGGAAATATAACACATCCAAATCTATGGGATTTAGCAAAAGCAGTTCTGACAGGGAATTTTATAACAAAAAAATGTCTACATCAAGAAAAAAGGAGGATCTTAACCCGATTTTATGCCTCAAGGAACGAGGAAAGAGAAAATAAATGAAATGCAAAGTTTTGGAAGAAGGAAATAACGATTAAAGTAAAAAAAAAAGAGACTTAAAAGGTTAAAAGATCAGTGAAAGAGGGTGTTTTTTTTTTTTTAAAGATTTTACATATTAATTTGAGAGAGAGAGAGAGAGAGAGAGCACAAGTGGCAAGGGGACAGAAGGAAAGGGAGAAGTAGACTCTCTGCTGAGCAGAGAGTTGGAAAGGGGGCTTGATCTCAGGACCCTAGGATCATGACCTGAAGCAAAGACAAATGCCACACTGACTGAGCCCACACAGGCACCTGTGTTTTTTTTCTTTTTGTAAGATTAAAAGTATATAAACATTTAGGTACTCTTACAAAGAAAAAAGGGAAAAGACTAAAATGCATAAAATTATAAATAAGAGATATTATAATTGATATATAAATACAGTGATATTTATAAATGTATTGAATATAAATGTTCATTAGATTGCCATGAACAATTATATGCTGACAAACTGGATAACCTAGAGGAAATGGAGATACCCAGAAGCATGTAACCTATCAGGCCTGAACCACAAATAATAGAAAATTTGAACAGAACAATATCAAATAAGGAGGTTGGATCAGTAATCAGAATCTGTCAAGAAGTAAAATCCAGGACTAGATTCCTTCACTGTGAATTCTATCAAACATTTAAAAAGTAATTTATACCAATCCTTTGCAAACTCTTCCAAAATCCAGGACTAGATTCCTTCACTGTGAATTCTATCAAACATTTAAAAAGTAATTTATACCAATCCTTTGCAAACTCTTCCAAAATTTTGAATAGGAATGAACAATTTTAAACTAACTGTTTAAAGACCCACATTACCATGATACCAAAGCCAGATAAGTAACTACAAGAAAACTATAGACTGACAACCCCCATGAATATTGATGCTAAAATCCTTTTTAAAATATTAGCAAATTGAATTCAAAAACACATTAAAATAATCATGCACTATTACTAAGTGGGATTTATTTCTGGTATACAAAGATTATCCAACATACAAATGTAAATCAATGTGATATACTACATTAACAGAATGAAGGACAAAAAACACATGAGTATCTCATCACGCAGAGAAAGCTTTTGACAAAGTTTGACATGGTGAAACAAAATTTTTATGGTTAAAAAAAAAAAAAGGCGAAACAAAATAGGGGCACCTGGGTGGCTCAGTCAGTTAAGCATCTGTCTTCAGCTCAGGTCATGATCCCGGGGTCCTGGGATCCAGCCTCTCAGTGCATTGGGCACCCTGCTCAGCAGGGAATCTGCTTCTCCCTCTGCCTCTCCTCCTGCTTGCTCTCCCTCTCTCTCTCTCAAATAAATAAATAAAATCATAAAAAGAAACTCCACAACTCTGTCAACTAGAATAAAAGGAAATCACCTCAGTATAATGAAAGTCATATATAAAAGGCCCCCAACTAACATGGCACTCACAGTTGAGAAGCTTTCTTTCTAAGATTAGGAAGAACACAAGACTGATGTCTCATACTTCCATTCAACATAGTAGCAAAAGTCTTACCAGGGCAATTAATTGCAATTAACAATTAATGAACAATGAACAATCTGAAAAAGAAGACAGCAATCCCATTTATAGTGGGCATGGAAAAAAATAAAATAGTTCGGAATAAATTTAATAAAGCAGCATATTCAGAGTTTAGCTAAACTTTTCCATAATATCACTGCCCTGACATCTACTTTGTGTGGCTAAGTGGCCTTGGGCTAACACTAGCCCTTAGATAACAGCCCACAGAGTCACAAGTAAATTTAAGTTCCTGATATGATTCCCCAATATACTTTTCTTTTTTTCCCCCCAATGTACTTTTCAATAAAAAGTTTATTCTGCTTCTCAGCTCTTTCCCCTTGAACACCTCTTATCTAAGACCCCCATGGAGCTCACCAAAATCTGCTTTCTCTGGCTTGAGTTGACCAACCCAAGCCTAGCCCAGGAATCCCAAAGCACCCCACTCATAGAACCTGTTAAAGGTATGTGCCTCAGGTCCTGCTGCTTGCTCTCTGCCTGTACCTTGTCTTGAACTCTCCATGTGGCCCTTCAAGGCAAGCTATATACCTCCTGCAGGTAGTTTCCCTATGGGCTTCCTTTAAAACATGACCCAACATCTAAAATTCCAAGGATCTACTTAACAAATGTTAATTTCACAAAAGATTATAAAGCAAAAGATTTATTCACTCAAAACTATAAAATGTTGAAGGAAATTAGGGAAGACACTGATAAATGGGAAAACATCCAGTGTTCAAGGTTACAAAACTTAATATTTATAAATGCCCTTACTATCCAAAACGATCTACAGATTCAATGCAAATCCCAATCAAAATCTCAATGGCATTCTTTTTTCTGCAGAAATAGAAGTAAAATTCTAAAAGTCATATGGAATCTCAAACGATTCCAAATAACAAAAATAATCTTATTCAAAGATTCAGGCATCATTCATACTAATTTCAAGACATATTACAAATCTACAATAATTAAAATATTACGGTATTTGTATAAAGAACAACATGTAGACCAATGCAACAGAACAGAAAGTACAGTGGAAATAAGCCTCCACTTACACGATCAAATGATCTTTGACAAAGCTGCCAGTAGTGGGTAAAGAATATTCTCTAGAGCAAATGGTGTTGGAAAATTGGTATGCAAATGCAATAAAATAAAGTTGGACTCTATGTTACCTGTGCACAAAAAGTGCGAAATAGGTTAAAGATCTAAACATCAAGCTTGAAGCTATGAAACTCATAGAAAAATATAATAAAAATCCTCTGTGACAATGGATTCGGCAAAGGTTGCTTAAATATTACACCAAAAGTTCAGGCAACAAAAGCAATAATACAATAGTGGGACTACATCAATCTTAAAGACTTCTGTGAAGAAAAGAAAAATAATCAAAAGAGTGAATAAGTAACCTATTGAATGGGAGAAAATGTTTTCAAAACATATCTGATAAGAGATTAGTATTCAGAAAATAGAAGAAAATTCTAGAATTCAACAATAAAAAGTAAACAATAAAAATCTCATTTTAAAAGGACAAAGGGCTTGAATAGACATTTCTCCAAGTGAAATATATAAATGGCTAAAAATCATATGAAAGACATTCAACATGCTTAAACATCTGGGAAACACAAATCAAAACCACAATGAGACATAACCACTACCTGTTAGGATGGCCACTATCACAAAAATAAAAAAGTACAAGTGTTTACAACTATGTGGAGAAATTTGAACTTTAGTGTACTGTCAGTTGGCATATAAGATGGTGAAGTCACCCTAGAAATAGTATGGAGCTTCATCCAAAAATTAAAATTACCATAAGATCACCAACCCAACTTCTGAGTATGTATTTAAGGGAATTAAAGTCAGGATCCTCAGGAGACATTTGTACTCCCATATTTATTGCAGCATTATTCACAATAGCCAAGAATGGAAACAAATGTCTATTGATCAACAAATGTATAAATAAATAAATGTGGTATACAAATGCAATATTCAAACCTTAAAAAAAAAAAGGAAATCCTGTCACATGATACAACATGGATGAACTTTGATTATGTAATGTTAAATGAAATAAACGAATCACAAAAAGACAAATACTGCAGGATTTCACTTATTTGAGGTATGTAAAGTAGTCCAGTTCTTAGAAAAAGAAAGTATAATCATGGTTGCTATGATCTGGACAGAGAGAGAAGAGGGGAGCTGTTGTTCATTGGGCATGAAGTTTCAGTTTGGCAAGATGAAATAGTTCTAGACATACGTTGTACAAGGCATGTAGAGTTAACATACTTTATTATATGCTTAAAAATGGTTAAGGTGGTATATTTTATGTTATGACCTTTTTACCAGAAGAAAATAAACAATAAAAGGACACTTAATGTAACCATAAGGAAAAATTTCCAAAATGTGTATTTGAAGTAAATGTGACAAAGAGTAGAACATGCTACCATTTGAATTAAAGATAGGAGAAAGACTATATGTTGCTTTTACATGTATACATTCATTTTTAAAAATCTCTGGAAGAATAAAAAATAATTTCCCTAGGTGTTAAATTGCTACCTACTATAATGGTGTTAAAAGATGTCAATGATATAAGAATATAGCTCTCAAATATTTTGTCTGAGGAAGGGCAAAGAAAATGCAGGGAATACTTCAGCTATTGGGTTTGTGTTGGGTAAAGGGAAACATAAATATTTTGATACAAGCCATAGAACTCTTTATACATGAAAACATTTTTTTTCTTCTCCAGAGAAATTGGGAAAAGTGAAAGCTAGATCTAGAGATCACAGAGCATAAAACACTACCAACTATATTACTCTAAAATAAAGAAGCATTAAAAAATACAACTCTTGAGTTACTTTTATCTCTTTTAAACTGAGTTCTTTATTCATTTCACCTTTTAGTCACATTTCCTGAAGCTATCTATAACGTAGATGACAGTCAGGACATTTTGCACCAAAGTATATGAAGGGGCACATAGAAATCTTCGTTTCTTTTCTTTTTCTTTCTTTTTTTTTTTTCTGTGAATGCATGCCTCAAATATTGCTTTAGATATAGGACTGAAAGCATCACAAAAACTGGTTAGCAAAATATCTGGTTTCAGTTCTAGACAAAAATGGAAATATCCAGTGGCCATAAATCTGTGAATACAATTTATTGAATACATCTTTCAAGTCATTGCACTGAAACAGACCAAAATGAAGTGAGTCTATGTGCGTATCTGTTTTGTTTCCTATTGAAAATTACCAATATTAAAAAGATTCCATGTTGAAGTTGTTTGGAGACGTACTAGTAGAATAAGGATCTTTCACATTATCCAGACCCTATGCTTATGGAAAATACTAGTTTATAGGAAATATAATTTTATTTAACCTCATGACAAAGGTAATAGAAATTAATGACAATTACACATTAAAATTGTGTAGTTCAGATTCTTTTTACTCTATTAAGGTCATTACAAAATATTTCTCTTTGAGAGTCATCGTACTTATAGGAGGCTTTTACTTTAAGCTAATCTCCAAAGTAAAGGTATATCTGTAGACCAAACTCTCCAACAGGAAATAAAAGTCTATATATTAATGTTATTTCCATAGGATAATTGATGCCCTCATATGTCATGTTGCGTAGTTTTCTTCAAGTTATCTTTATAGTAGTTGACAGCTACTAAGTTTTTCTAAAAATAGTTTATGAATACACAAAAGATTAATTTGTATTCTACTTGAAATATTAGCAAATATAAAATAACAACTTTAAAAAACATAAACAATATTTAAGCTACAATTTTGTATGCCTATTGATAATTACATTAGGCTCTCCTAAGTGTGAGAATTTTCTACTCACTAGTTATGATCTTGATCAATATTTTAATCTTGGAAGCACTTGCTAAGTATTTTACATTCCACTGATTATAATTATGTCAATTTTTTTACTTGAAAATATACTTAAGAGGATAGGTAAAGGTTATTGCTAGAGATTTTATAACAAACACAATGACAAATAAAAGAGAAAAAAGGCCTTACTTCTAATAAAATCTATTACTCTCAACTTAATTCAAAATTATCAAATATTGCCTCAGCCCATATAATACTAACATCCCCAGTATTTCTGGATCTGTTCAGTTTACTTTCAAATTCTTCTCTCATTTTTCTAATTTCCTTTTTCCTTTTTCTTTTCTTACTTCCCAAAGCTTCAACTTTCTGTTTTACCCTGGTGACTTTCTCCCAGAGAAGACTCTCTCTTTCACAGCTTTCAATATCTCCTCTGTCCTAATGAATTTGAAAGTAATATTTCCTGCCAATATTGATAATTTTTAGCAGTTCAGGGAGGTTTTTGTTGTTTTTGTTTTTAGAAAACTAAATATTATTAAAAGTTTTAATGACTATATACCATCATATAAATGTGTATGTATTGAGACAATAAATCTGATTTACAACAGTTTGCAAAGATGCCATGTTATTTTAGATTTGCCCTTGCAGGATTATTTCTCATTAGGTACAACACTGTGAAGTTATTAACACACATTGTTATTAACATGTTCAATACAGAACTTTTCTGCTTTTCTGAAGAAGTAGATTTCAAGTAATTTTAGGAAATGGAATTTGGTTATTGTTGGAATCTTAGTATGGATGACTTAAGATGCAGTCCAACTTTGAGAACTGCTGTTATTGTAATAATAGATCTAACAATACAAAATTGAATTTTAAACCTTTCTCTGTATGTTTGTAATTATCAGGCTCTTTTTGAAAAACAACAACAAAACACCAAGTGAAGTAAATTGAAGTTAGAAATAACTTGAAGCAATAGTTCTCAGAGCATAATGAAAATTTCTTACTTTGCTCAGTATTTGCCTACCTCTATTTGTAACTGAAAATTATGTATTAGTCACAACATGAACATGCTTAATTTACCCCATGCATAGAAAGCAAAGTAAAGTCTTTGATAATTCTTGTGCTGAGAGAATCATGAATTTAAAGCTCATAATCTCTAAGGTAGAAAAGAAGTGATTATTGTGTTTACTTATATGAATATAAAAATGTAATATTAATTTTTGTAAACTAGAGCAGTGATATTGGAACTATTACATGCACAGAATGCTGGGTATATAAAAAGAAGAAAGAAGGTTGTAGAAAGTTCTAAAGAAGCAAGTTGCATGTTTGACATTAAAAATAAATACAGGGATCCCTGGGTGGCTCAGTGGTTTGGTGCCTGCCTTTGGCCCAGGGCAAGATCCTGGAGACCTGGGATCGAGTCCCATATCATGCTCCCTGCATGGAGCCTGCTTCTCCCTCTGCCTGTGTCTCTGCCTCTCTCTGTGTGTCTTTCATGAATGAATAAATAAATAAAATCTTAAAAAAAAATAACTTAAAAAAATAAAAAATAAAAATAAAAACAATCTTTCATCTTATTCATTTATAAATGAAAAACAAATAATTGTAAGAATTTAAAGAAAAGTAATACTTTTGAGGTTTATGAAAAAATATGGCAAATTACAAACAGCATGTTACAAGGAAAATAATGTTTGTTATTTGTGTGTGTGTGTATATGTGCAAGACTGATAGATAACTGATCAGTGTGGGAAATACCTAACCCCAACAATTTATTATTTTTCTATGGTTATCAGACAAGGAAAGAGGCTAGAAAATGGAATTGCACCTATAGCTTAAAAATTCAAACAAAACATTATATAAAAGCCACAGATCTTAGGTTAGCAATTAGTTATCATATTCATTCATAACAAAACTACAAATTTAAAATTCATCTATTGCATAGTGTTCTAGTTCCCTTTCTACATTTCAAGTTGAGGTACTAATGAGCTATGAACTGAATAGTTAGTACCAGTGAGAAATAAAGCTCATGAAATATTCTAAACTGGAATAATCAGCTATAAAAATTACTGAAATTTTACATAATAAAGAGGCAGGATAATCTGATGTTAAGAACACAAGCTTCAGAAAAAAAGTAAAAGGGTTTCAAATATTGCCATTAAAACTCATACATATAGACATTAATATTTATATTTAATAGTCCTTTGGTAACTTTTCCTTCTGCATTTTACAGAAGAAAGGTGAAGAAAGGGATACTTATGTAGATTTCTTTTTAATCAAATGGAATAATCTACCCAATGTTCCTAGTGTAGTTCTAGTATACAGTAAGTATTCAGGAGAAGGAAACTCTTTTTATCAGACTTGCACATTATTGTTACTCTCATAGTTCAGAATCACTAAGCTTTTTATAATACAGTATCATTTTACCACTATATAAAATCTCAATACTTATTTTGTCTTTCTAGTGTTTTCTTTATCTTATTTTTATTGTCTTTCATCTGAAAGGATCTTATTGAAGAAGAATCAATAGTAGAGGGAAGATGCATCATATTACCAAAATAATTTACTTTCCATCGGATATTTTGATCCAGTGGATATTACAGTGTTATTAATCATTACAGGACTTCATAACACTTGAACACTGATAGCCTTAGCATAGATCTCATAACATTTGTCATTAAATTTTGAAATTTGCATTATTAAATCAGATCAATGAAGACTATCACCTCACCATAGCTCTACACAAATTTTTTTAAGTCTACTGTTGAAAAGAAACAATTCAGGAAACATCAAAACCTTTCCTTTTAATGTCCCAGTTTGCTTCATCTCTCTTTTCACACTGAGGTAAAAATGTTTCTGTATTCACCTACCATGCGGATCTCAAAAAAACAAAACAAAACAAAACAAAAAACAAAAAAACCTCAGTGTAAGAACAAAACCACTTTGCTACCAACAAAAAAAAGGGGTGGGGGGTGGGGACTGTATATGAGTAAGTAAACTTACTCATCTTTAGCAAAAAAATTATATTTAAAAAATCTACACCAGGGACATTGATTATTATCAATGTTTTAAGACTGAATATTGTGTGCTACTTATTTTTAGATTGGCATCATTTGTCTCAGAGTTGTAACTGAATTTTATTTTAGTTTCATTTTTATTATTTTTATTTATTTTGTAACTGAACTTTAAACACAAATGTAAAGATAATTTAATCATAAACTGCAATATATAATTTTCCCAAATTTGAATAAAAACTCCTTACTACTATGAATTTCCTAGAAAAAAATTAATGTCCAAAGGAAGAAGAAAATAAAGCCCAAACAACATCTTTTAGACCTTGTCTATTAAAATCGCAAAAAAACAAAGGCTGGAATTTATCCTCCTCACATCTTATTGTTTGTTCAGTCTTAGTTGTAGGAGTCTCTCAATGACTCTGAAATAAGTCTAGGCAGTAAAATAAATAAATTGACTCTAAGGCCACTCTGTAGCTTTTCAGTCCCAATAGATTCCCCATCAGTTTGCACCAAATATACATAAAAGAAACCATAATCCCTCAATGGGATATTTTTCCCATTTGATTAAAGATCATCATGTATTATTTGTGGGACTTTTTTTTTCCTTTCTAGTATATTGTAAAATGTGCCTTTTATTTGAAAGTAAGTGCACCTGTTGCTGAATCCCAAATTGGTCACTTTACTCACTGCAGTAGTTTCCTAGGGTTACCATAACAAAGTACCACACTGGGTAGCTTAAAACTGAGTGTCTTAAAACAATAGAAATTTGTTATCCCCCAATTCCAGAGGCCAGAAGGCTGAAATCCGTGTGTTAGTAGAGCCATAGTCTCTCTGAAAGCTCTAGGGAATGATCTGTTTCATGCTTCTTTCCTAGCTGCTGTAAGCCAGGTGTTCCTTTGCTTGTAAATGTGTCCCTCCAATTTTTTATCTCCTCTTAGTATTCTTCCTGTGTGCCTTCACATCATCTTTCCCCATGTGTGTCTGCCTCTGTACCCCAGTTTTTTTCCTTATGTAATGACATCAGTCATACCAGAGTAGGACTAATGACCCTAATGACCTCATTTTAACTTGATGATCTCTGTAAAGACCTCATTTCCAACAAAGGTCACATTCTGAGGTACTGAGATGAGGATTTCAATATGTTTTATGAGGGGATACAATTCAATTCATAACACTCACCTATCACAAGTAATACCAAAATATCACTTGTAAAACTTGAACTATAGAGAATAGAACACAATGCATATAGTATGTGGTAGGTTACTTCTTAAAAAAGAAAGAAAGAAAGAAAGAAAGAAAGAAAGAAAGAAAGAAAGAAAGAAAGAAAGAGGCTGGGATACCCTCCACCTCCCTGTAGAGTTGTGAGGATTAATGCAAGATGCCAAAAATGTTTATTTAAACAGAACTTTTCCTGTGAAAACCAATAGTGTGGGACACAAACATTATTCATTAGTATCCTTATTACTATGAAATGTTAATTACTTCTTTACTTTTGTGTCCTTCTAATCCATAAAATGATTGCAAATTGGTTATCTGTTGTTGCTGCATCTCTAGTTTTTAGCGCATATCCTCAGTAAACATTTGTTAGTTATTTAAGGAATCATTATGCCTGAATAATGAGATATTAACTACTTTAGAAATATTATATATAGGGATGCCTGGGTGGCTCAGTGGTTGAGTGTCTGCCTTTGGCTCAGGTCATGATCCCAGGGTCCTGGGACCAAGTCCCACATCAGGCTCTATGTAGGGGGCCTGCTTCTCCCTGCCTGTGTCTCTGCCTCTTTCTCTATGTGTCTCCCATGATTAAATAAATAAAATCTTTAAAAAATTAATCTATATATATCAGTAATAATGGTAAGAGAAATGACATATATACTCCAAAAAAATGTTACACTGGATGAACTATGAAGTCTAGCTTGATACTGCTAGTAAGAAACAAAATAAAAATGCAAATAAATAGAATGAAAGTGTATCAGTGGGAAAAATATCAAGTAAATTATAATAGAAAGAATGCTGGAATAGTTCTATTAATTTCAGAAAAAAATGGATGTTATAAAACATTGCAAGAGATAAAGAATGTAGTTCCCCAATGATAATGGCTTGCTTTGTAAGAAAATTTAAGAATTTCTAAGATGTACACTCTCAGTAACAAATTTGTTTTGTAACACATACCCCACAACTATAGGGGTGTAGTGCTAGAAGCTGCAATGTCTTTTATGACTTAGACTCAACATTATTTTTGCCACATACTATTGATCAAAGAGGTTACAAAGACTCCTAACATTCAAGGAGATGGAATGTAGGCCCACTTCTTTTTTTTTTTTTTTTTTTTGCAGGCCCACTTCTGATGGAGGAAATATCAATATTGCATTAAAAGTTCATGTGGGGTTTGTGTATTGTGTGTTTGTGTGTGTATATCAGTGTGGTTGGTTGGTTGACAGCAAGAAACAAAATAAAAAAGCTAGTAAAACTGCATATGTTTAGATATTAAGTAAAATAATTCCAAATACACCTTTATGGATTAAAGAAGCAATCATTTTGAATATAAGAAAATGTATAGACTTGATCGATAATAAATTATTATTGTGTCTTGGTATAACCACTGCAAAAAACCACAGATATATCCTCCTTGACATACTTCTTTTCATGTCACTCTCATTCAAAATCTTCAGTGGTTTCCAGGCCTAGAAAAAAATAAAACACCCATCTCTCATCAAAATCCAGAATCTTTCATAATTTTGGCTTCAACTTTTTAAAAAATATAGTTTCTCTCCTACTTCTCTTTTCTACATGTATCTTATTTTTACAGACTTTATAGGGACACACTACAAAAGTCAAACCTTTTTGTCTATTATTAACCACACATTTCTCTATATTAAATATTACTCCACCACATCCATCAACTAAATTCTACCTATCTTATGAGATCTATTTCAAATCCTACCTCTTTAATGAAATACTCTATGAGTTCCTCCAATTTTAACCCCAGGTAAAATTATTCTTCCTGTTTCTTTTACACGACCAACAATGCATATTTTTTAAAAACCTGCAATAGCATATCTCACTTGCTACTTGTTTGTGTTTGTCTTTGATTTCAATGTTTCACGATCAGAGAACATGTGTGATTTCCATGACATACAGCATTTATTAGAACTCCAGGTAAGACAGGATCAATCAATATTTGTTAAATTTATTTCACTTTTATGCCCAGTATGTATTCTTAATACTTAGAAATAAAATTAATGTTTTCTACATTGTGCAATTCTAACTTCCCCAATATCAGAATCTATATAGATTTCTTTAGTTTGAAGCTTTTAATATTCTCTCCTCCCTGCTTCCTCCCCCATTATAAAACAATTTGAAAAATAGCATATTCACTCATTGTCTTTCCATCCCATCAGTCACAAAAAATCTGGGACACCATGAGAGGCATGAGCCTAGCATGCTTTATCCTAAGTTTATGTAACCTGATTACTAGGTAAGAGAAATATATAGTCAATGCTTTAAGGTCCATAACTGTTTCTGATATGTAGCCTACAAGAAGAGTAAAACTGAAAGGCAACAGGTTGACCAGCTTAATTTCTAACTGGCATCTAACCTACATTTGCAGTAACTTTCCAAACTCTTTACCTGTTTCTGCTAGATCATTTCCTCCAATGGCATATAAAACTACACAGAGTAAGTGACAAAGATTATTCAACAATGCGGAAGTACCAGCTATATTTTTCGTAAATGGCTTCTGATATTCAAATTCCTCTAGGAAGGAAAGCTCTATTAAGCCCTACCCAACTCTCTCACAATGTTTTGCTCTTTGCCCAGGTAGTCTTTCTTTCTCAGCAGGCAGAAAAGATTGTGCATTGTTTAGTAAGGGCTGTTAATTTCAGAAGTTTTCAGTAGATTTACCACAGTAACTGGAAGGAAGAAATCTACTTGTTTTCTATAAGCATGGTCTAATCCCAGAGCTCTGTGATGGGAAGCATCAGAGAGTGGTGGAGTCTGCTGATGGACTTTAGCACCAAGTATTTTTCCATACAAATGCAGAGAGCAATTATTCCCTCAGATTATAAACTCTTTTTATTTTCACCTTCATTGACTCACCATTAGTTGCACAAATCAAAAGCAGAATATTTGCTGCCTCTGTTTTTGTAGCTATGCATCCTGTTTCCATTATGCTGTTTTTAAAAAGTTATTTTCTAGAGAACTGTTTAAGAATGTGCAAAAAAAATTTAGCTTAGTACCCCATATTGGCAATGAACCACACTTAGTATATTTATATTTTCTCCACTGTTTGATAGATTTCACTATTATTGTTGTTATTATTTATAATGTAAAATAATCATAGATGCATATATATATATTTTTTTTAATGTCAGTTATTAGTAACTATTAAACGGGGCATAGGGAATTAAGTGGTAACTGGATCTGCAACTCATATGATAGAAATCTTCCATATTTCTTGTGATTGTAACTTTTGGTTGAAGCAACTATTAATTTATCAGTGAGTATGTAAATTGTGTATATAAGTTGAAATACAAAGGATAACCTAAAACTTATTTTTCACTAACTCCCCATTCTAACCTATCTAACATTTCCAACACTATTGTGGTAGCTAGTAATGTATATATCATGAAATATCATTAGAGTATTTGAATCTGATATTGGATCTAGTTTTCTTTTATCTATTTTGAGACGAGACTCTGCTGTTATTCACAATTACTGTAAAATATATTCATATATATTTGTCTGGCATATACTTGTTTGACAATGTTTTACCCGATATAGATTTCCTTCCATAGGTTCTTAATTAATGATATATTATCAGGATGGGTAAGGAGTGAAAATGATAAGCTCAACAATTAGAGTTAATCTCCATTGATTGCCTATTTTTTTAATTGTTGTTAGGAAGAACTTAGGAAATCACGATGCAGCAGGAGGCTCACCTCTTCGTTGCCGGGAAACAGTCATTCGTGATTATTTCAAGGCATTGCCACCTGGAGTAGAAAATGCCTTTCTATGCCAACATGCCAGATTAGACAGATCATATCACTTCAAGTCCAAACATCTGCTGAGACAAAGTTGAGTATGCTGTGAAGTCCTATTGGCTGCATTTTTAAGAACATGCATTTCAAAATTTCATGTGCCAATTAGTCCATAAAATATTTATTAAGTCTCTAATATATTCAGAACGCTGCAATAGTCACTGTGGGCAAACAAAAGGTAATAGATAGTTTACAATCTACCTTTCTAAAGATATATTTATAATCTAAGTCTAGAAATAGTTCCAAACATTGAACAGCTGTGACCTTGTCCCTAAGGAATTTACAGGATAGGCGTTTCCGAATCAGAATCAAAGACATCCCACCAAAAGCAGTGTTTCCTTCTTCTGTATAACATCATCTAAATCCTGCTTGAATAAAACCAATATTATCTGTATATGTGCCTAAGACATGACCATCTTGTTTTGAGGGGACAGGTCTAACTATAAAGAAGTCTTTACACCATTTGTCCTTGGTAGACAAATGTCCTTGGTCCATTCATAGAAAGAAAAAAAGGAGAGAGAACATCTTTGCAGTAATCTGAAGATCCCTCCTCCCTAAAAATATGTCATGTATCTATTCTCTAAGCCCAGCTCTCAAATTCCTTCATGCAGTCTTCTGAGGTAACTTTTCAGTACAGCTTTATTTTCATTTTATTTAACTCGGTTCAAGCCTTTACCCGACATGCACCATGTTTATTTTCAAGCAATTACCTCTGTGGCATTCTCACTTTTATTTAGCATGGCAAAATGCAAGATTCATGAGTCAACTAGGATCTACTTTGAGTTATTTTCCATGAGATGTATTTTCTGGATGAGGATAATCCATACAAAAAACCTGGAGACACACAATTTTGTTCAATTCTCACAACAGAAAATGAGAGCCACTAAGACTTAAAATAATTTGAAACCAAACAACCCCTAACCTGCAAAACTAAAGGGATGGAGTAGGGTTCGGCTTGGAAAAAATGTAGAACAAGATGATCAATTTTTTGATAGTTTTGAAATAGCACTTGCAGCTTGAGGTGCTGCTTTAAAGGAGGGCCAAAGGCTTGCAGGTGCTGCATGTGATGTGGTTAGGTTATAACTAAAATAATTCGCTAATGTAATTCAGGCTACCTACTGTACTCTGTCTCATATTAAACCAGAGTGTAGTAGGACGGGAAGCCCACCACAGGCTGACTGTAGGAACAGCCTCAAAGAAGTAGGCAGTTTGCTTATATAGAGTGGGAAATTATATTTGTTTATTTCAGGTTCAAAATGAACAAACAACTCCGGGTGTCCTGACAAGTCATTGTCCCGATGACCAATTGCTTTCTGATGCACTTTGTTATTGCCCTGTGTACACATGGTATGCCAAGAGAGAGAAAGAGAAAAAAAGAAAATGTGTATCCTACATATATATAGGCTAGATCTATAACCAGTTTTTTTCTGATGAAATGTTTAACATCTGTTAATGTGACTTTTACAGACCTATAAATTCAACAAATTTTCATGTGATTTATTTTTATTTTATTGAATCCCATAGCTTTTTCCTTTGACATTTAAATGTTATGTTTTAAGTTCTAAGATAGCAACATGCATTTTCTAAAAATCACTACTTCATCACCATTGCTAATTTCAAACAATTATTTTGGTAGGTTTTCTAATATAGTTTTACACTTTTAAAAAGAATAAAATATTTTATTGTTGTAAAAATTCATTGAGCTTATTATGACTTCATTCTGCTTAAGAAAAATAGACAAAAATCTCATCATATAGAAAACAAAGAATATAATGTTTTGATCCAAATCAAAATCTGGAAGTCTAGTACTATTCTTTTTATTCTCTCTGAATAGGTTTTCTTCTTGACAAGGAGACTGACAAATCTGTTTAATCTTTTATATTGGCCACAGTGATAACTTCCTATTAAATATTTCATTCTGTTGTACTGATAAAGAACATAAGACATTATGCAAAACTTGGCACAAACATGATTCAGGAGAACATCTGCTGAAAAACAGAACACTCGCTAATCTGGAACCTAACACATAGCAGTGCTCCCTAAAAGACAAACCTGACAATTCATGTATTCAGTGATGTTACTGTGGCTTCTCTAATAATATTCTGCTCTTATCCTTACAGGAACCTCTGTGTCCCAGCTGCCAGGTGATACTAAAATGATATGGCAAGTCTCCCACAAATCTGTCCTAAGGATATCCCTTCATCTAAGGCTGTTTAATAAATAAAGTTTCTCTTAGTCTCAGAACATCAAATTAAAGTTATCTTTTAAATGTGTATCAAGTACTCTCAGAACAGGTATCACATATCCTATTTATAGTATAGTGGACAGAACTTGACTGGGATAAAATGATCTTGCTGGATAAATGATTTTGACCAAAACCAGTCTTTGAAATAAGTTATAACCATAAGAACATCACTTCTACCCAGACACCCAGCCACTAATTGATGCTGAGTGTTTGTCATTTGAAGAGAGCAAAAGTTGATGATTTGAGTATTTGTTTTAAAAGTTAAAAATTATATTTCAGATCTCCTTTAGTAGAATGTGATTGTTATCTTTTAATAATTCATATATAGAATCTTTTATTGGTTCTCTTTTCTGGAAAAAAATGACAAGAGATCATTCACTGTATTTAAGGTGAGGTCAATCTCTAGAGCAATACCCTTTTACCTATAAAAACATGATAATAAAGCTACCTTTTTCCTTAGAGATATTGGGATAAGAATAGTGAAAATAGTTAACTTGGTCAGTTTTTCTCATGAAATTAGAAAATCTTATAATAAGGAGTACAAAAAAATTGAACATGGGAGTATGATAGAAATAACATTGCATACAGAAAAAAAAAAGTTAAGAATAGAAAATATACCATGACCAGAATTAGAAAAATAAAAATAAAAGTATGTGTGTTAAAATTTAAAATAAAAAAGAGTAGATGGAATAAATTTGATACTTACTAAACTTGAAATAGATTTAAAGAGGGAATGTCCACAGAAGAAAGTTATGTTTATTTAAGGATATGCTCAAAATTGTGGTTAAGAAAAAGCTTCAATTCTTCAAAGATCCATTCATACACATAGGATACACACATACACACACACACACAGAGGTTAAAGGTAAAATTTAGTCTGATTTCTTAAAAATAATGATTATTTAATAAAAGAGTATGTCTTTGATATTCAATAAAACTTAGACTGCAGGGCACTGACTATATTGTCCAATTCTCCAATGAATCAAAAATTACCTCATAGAGTATGTGCCGTGCAATCAGAAAGACCTGGGTTCTAATTCAAGCTCTGCCTCTTACTAAGAGTACAATTTCACCTATTGGGAATTTAATTATCTTACCTGCAAAATGGGGGAAAAATATGTAGAGAGAGTACTATACTTGACAGATTTCTTTTTTTTAGCAAAGTGCACTATTTGGTACAGAAGTCAGTGGCTACAAGTGATAATCAAGTGACCATGAACTTGATTGTGCTTTACATATTTCAACATGTTCTTCTGGTTATCATCTTAGTCTCTTATATACATATAAATGATAGAATTATATGATATACACATTCAACATTATTTCTGTGTATTTCTATTTAAAAATGTACAAATGTAATATATTTTTTCACATAGGCAAAGGTTAAAATAGTCATTCATAGGGATAGTATTTCAGCAGAATTTAAAAATGTATTAACTCCTGTTTTTAGTAGCTTTTCACAAAATGCCTCTCCCAGACTAAATTTCCTGGAATGGATAAAATTGGTTTTAATAATAAGAAAAGATGTATATTATATGGCCAGTATTTTTTTTTTTTCTATTGAATAGGTGAATGAAATTAGCAACCTCAAGATTGACTAAACCAAATCAACTAAACCCAGTGGTGGTCTTGCATGAGTATCAGGCCCAGTAAATCCTATCTTTAATAATCTTAGCATTTAAAGAAACATATATATAAATTGATACAATAGATCTCTACTTCAATGTATCTTGAAGTTATTACACGTTTAATAAAGGTTAACAATTTCAATCACCCAAATTGTAGCTTAGCTTCAAGACTATGGTTGATTTTATCTATAAATAGGTAAAGAAGCCTAGGACCTCATTATGTGCAGGATTAATTATGTTGTTTAGATTGAGCAAAGAGTTAGTGAAACTATTATGAATCCAGAGGCTAAGAAAGAAATTAATGAGGCTTATGCCTATAACACTCTAAGAATTGGGTGTGTGTAAATAACCAAGGATCAGTTCACAGACAAAGAAATGGATATGGTCAGAGTATGAGAATCGAAAAGGAAAAAAGAACAGAGGATAGCATGCTGATGATGCTGAAGGACCGGAAGGCCTGGTAGCCATGAAAGATAAATGGAGACAGAACCTGACCCACTCCTCTTCAAATTGGACCAGAGAATGGGAAAATATTTTAGTTGTTCCTAGGTCAGGGAGAAGAACTAGAGCTACACTGCATCTGAGAGAAGGAAAGTATAAAGGTCTTGGATATAAAACAAAAGGAATTTTCAGGGGGAAAAAAACCAGATTTTTTTCTTTTGGAAATCTTTTGGAACCACTGCCTAAAGACTAGGATAGCTATATTTCACTAATGTTTAGTTCAGTTTAAAGATAATAGGATGAGGAGACTATGAAGGGGAACATAGGCTAATCCAAGCATTAGCACAGAGTTTCAATACCACCGTGAGAGAGTGTATGTTGCAGGTTATCGTCTGTGAAGTAAAGGTGTCCATGCCATGCATATTATGAAATCAAATGACAAGGGAATTCTCAAAGGAAGTGAGACCCATTGCCAGGTTCTAGACTGGAAAACCATAGATGGATGAAGTTCAAGGAGTTGGAGGTATTGGACCCATCCAACATTACATTTCTGTCACTTAGAAAAGTGACAGAACCCAACCCTGCGTGAGCTAGGATGCCAAATGCTTGCCTACAGACAAAGAAGGAATTGGCTTTGTATCACTCCCTGTAAGGGACCCTACAAGGTGTATCTAAACCAGATGTTGAAGGAGAAAATGTCTTGTCCAAAAAGCCGAGGAAAGGGAAAAAATACTATCTGAAACTTCAAATTGTGGTAGCCTGAGACAACAACTTTGGAATAGGAAAGGAGTTAACACCCAAAGAGGCTTTAAAAAAAAAAAAAAACAAAACTTGCCTAAACTTGTCTGAGAGCAGAAAGGAAACAACAAGAAAAATGAAACAACCTATTAAAGAAAAAAATAATATATAAATATATTTCTCCTGTCATTAAACGAACACAAGCCCCTCAAGTGCTGGAACATTCAAATTTCTGGAAAGGCAGGAGTAGGGTGGTAGTGAGACCCACGTGGTGGAAATACTGCCTAGCTAGCAGGCTTTATAAGCATGAAAGCTCAAAGCACCTTCAGGTCAGGTCAGAAACCTGCTAGAAATGGATTTTCACCTGAGACAAATTCAGAACACCAAAATAACAACAACAACAAAAATCCTTCTACTGGATGTAGGAGTTTGGAAGCGAAAGGATACAGTTTCTGTCTTTTTTTGTGGTGCAGTGCTAAAATATCAGAAGACCTTACTGAAAACTGGAAAATTCAAAAAGAATTAGCAAAAAAGGAGGTCAGGGGAATGTGAATGAATATGTTTAATTTGGTCGGTGCCTGCTTTAACTGAGAATGACTGTTAGAAATTCACACTTTTATCATCATTTAGGAAGAAAATGCTCACAAACAAAATAAATTAAAAGTCAGATGGAGACTAAAAGAAGAAAGCCTCCAAAAAGCACTGTGCCTGCAGTGCCAGGATAATTATCTAGTTATGTGTTTATCCAATTTTACTCTTTCAGGAAGACCCATCCTGACCCTTTCTGAGAAAGCAGTATGATGAAGGGATTCACCTCTTTAAAAAAAAAATATTTATTTATTCATGTGAGACACAGAGAGAGAGAGAGAGAGAAAAGCAGAGACACAGGCAGAGGGAGAAGCAGACTCCATGCATGGAGCCCAACGTCGGACTCAATCCTGGGTCTCCAGGATCACGCCCTGGGCCGAAGGTGGTGCTAAACCATTGAGCCACCCAGGGATCCCCAGGATTCACCCCTTACCACCTGCACTTAAATATAGTATATGTGGTATCCTCTTAAACTCATTTAGAGATCACTCCCAATGAAATTTAAATATATAGATTGTAGACTCTGCAAAACTAGTTCAAATTGATTGGAATCCTGGTGAGTTGAAAGCATTGACTTACCCACTAAATATTTGCTGATGTTTTTTAACTAATTATTCATTCAGTAAATGAGCATTGGATGGCTACTTTTCCCCACCTCCGCCTGGGCATTAATGATTTAATTGTGAGCAAGACAGTGTTCAACCTAATAAAGCACACATTGGAGTGAGATAATTCTGTTCCCTTTTTTGTGAGCAGCTGAGAAAGGACAGGGGACAAAATCTGAATAGGTCACCAAATTGAGAAGATAGATTATTGGACAAATCAGCCACATAAATATTGAAAATCAATAAAATCGGGCCACAGGACAGTGAATCAAAGTAATAGTGAACCAGAATAAGTGACTTCATGGAGTGAGAGAGAGTGTTCCAAGATTAGGAGATGCCTGCAACAAGGAGATGTGGCGGGGAGTAGAGTCTGATGACATGATATTCAGAACCAGTGTTTTTTTTTTTTTTTAAGATTTTATTTATCTATTCATGAGAGACACAGACACATAGGCAGAGGGAGAAGCAGGCTCCCTGCAGGGAACCTGATGTGGGACTTGATCCCAGAACCCCGGGATCATAACCTGAGCCAAAGACAGACACTCAACCGCTGAGCCACCCAGGTGTCCAAAGAAGCTTTTCTTCTTAATTATATGAAAAGAAAGGGTCATGCATATTCATGGCCTTTGACCTTTCTTGGCACCTGACTGCCCATCGGTTGCATGCTTTCTTCTAAAAGCTCATGATGGCAAGCAATACACAGGGCATTTGGCATCCTACCTAGTTATCCATCTCTTAGTTGCTTTAAGTATTAAGACAGAAGGCTAATCAGTTGGTGTCTTACCCACCCCATATCCCCATTCAAGCATCATACTCACTGTTTTATATAAGAAAATCAGAAATAGTAGACTGCAGAACTTAAACATTCAATGTCTTTTTATTTCAAATATATTGTTCTATGATATTGTTGTACTTTTAGCAGTGAAAATGAATCAGTTACATAATTATAGATTGCTTCAAGTGACTGTCAACATTCTTAAGGTGCTATCAGTGAATCATCTCAAGAGTAGAGCAAATATGGAAGTAGAGAGACAACCTATTAAGTTTCTCACTATTGTGTATCTTGTCTTCCATTCCCATCAAAAGGCAATTTGTTCTGAAGATATTTAAGTAATTGTTCTAGTGACCACTTTTCTGCACACCCAGTTACTCTCATGAGATAAGATCTGATGATATAAATTACTTGAAAGACTTTTAGCTATATCCCTGCCAGGATTCATTTCTCTCCGTATGAAGTAGCAAAGAATTTTATTTGCACCTTATTGGTTAAGGGCAGACTCTGGAACCAAACTGGATTCAAATCCCAGATTGAACAAGAGTTAGTTGGATAATCATGAGCAAATTACTTTCTCTCTCTAGCCTCTAGGTTTTTAATCTTAAAAAAAAAAAAGGAATAATGATATTATCTATCTCAAAGGATTATTGTGAAGAGTGAATGAGCTGAATATATGTAAAATGTTTAGAAGACTGCTTAATATACAAAAAAACACTGTGGAAGTACATGGGTTTGAACTATGTGGATCCAGTTATTGCAATTTTTGGATAAAAACAATATAATGTTGTAAATATATTTTCCTTATGATTTTCTTAAAACTCTAATTTCTCTAGCTTACTTGATTGTAAGAACACAGAATATAATACATATAATATACAAAAATTGAATTAATAGACTGTTTATTTTATCCATAGGGGTTTTATCAACACTAGACTATAAACAGTTTTTTGGGGAGTCAAAACCATAAGAGGGCTTTTAACTTTGTGTGTGGGGGGGGGGTCAGTGCTCCTAACCCTGTGCTTTTCTTTAGATATCTACATGTTATATTTCTCTTACCAGTTTATACAAATGACCTTTGCCATAGTAATCATTCTGAATTTGGATTTTCTCGAAATTCTCATTATCTAGCAAAAATCTTCTCTATTAAATTCTCTCCTTGTCCCTGATCTTTTCTTTGGTTCCAAAATCATCACTGGTCAGTGAACATATGTTGAATAAACAAATACTTATTTTGCTTGTCTTATTAGCATTGTGGAGCCTACATTGAAAACAGCAATTAGCTTGATTCACAGTGTTACAATGAATCTAACTAAACCAATTTTCTCCATTGCAATTATAGGTCCCAGAGTACACAGGACACTCCTAAGGCATTTCCCATATTCTGAAGAGTAAACAGTATTCACTTCTTTTTTTTTTGATATTCACTTTTTCTTTGCCGCTCTAGTAGTGATACACAATTATGAATAAGAGATAAACAAAGCCAAACAAAGCTATAGCAACACTTCTCTGGAATGGTCATTGTGTGATAAGCACAGAGGAATTATCTTTAGTTGCAATATTTACTACATTTATAGTACTAGAATAAAATATTAAAGTTACATGTTTAAGTAGCAATATACTCGTTTAATATAACTAGGATTATATTTAAAGCTATAATGCATATATCATATCTTTTCCTAGAAAATCCCACTGACATTCTAAAGAATTTTTGAAAACCTTTAATAATGTTAAGTTCAACGAGGGCTGCTGGTTTAGGCACTGAAGTCGGGGTTCTTCAGAAGTCTACATAATAAGTGTAACAAGCAAGAGTTAATTCAGCTATCTGGGGTCTGACTTGGACATTAATTATAGTTTTTGAGTTCAGGGAAGGTGAGCTCTCTCAGTGTTGACTCAAAATGGACACTGATTGCCAAACTCCACCACCATCCAAAAATTCAGAGAAAGAAGAGCCATTCAGCAACTATAATACAATCAGAGAGAGACCAAGAAATGTCAAAAATAGAGCAGCAGAGAAAAGTTAGTGTCATATAAAGACTGTGGTCATTCTGTAGAAGCAGCACTGGAAAACAAAGTGAAACAAAAAAACTTTTTAGAAATACCATTGACTAAGAGAGAATTTACAATGTGAACTTCAATCAATTATAAACTGACTGAACATTCCTAAAATTTGATGTAAAAGCCCAGAGACAAGAAGGTGATCCTGATAGAGTAACTTTGGGGAAGCCAGGTAGGGAACTCATTGAAGAAAAATGGAAATGGCTAAAGCCATGGTAATAGAGTGTTCAATTTAAGGAATGTGTGTATATTTCAATTATTTATGCACTGGCTACCATCATAATTAAAAATTGAGAGCTATAAATTCATGTACTTTTACAAGTATAAGATGTCCATTAATAATACAAATTCTTTGTTTTATGATGTTCTACAATACTTTAACAGACTTCAACAACTATAAAGGAGCTGATATTTTATTATTTCCAAATGAAGACTAACTTTTGTTTTATTTTTCTATTTGTTCAAGAAACCATAAACCCTTGGCATTTTGTTTCTAATTTTGTTATTTAAAACATGCATAGAAGTCAGTCATCATAAAATAATTGGAGGAAAGAGCCTTTATCAATGGCCTTTATAATTTCTATTAATAGGAATCAATTAACCCTTATATATACTTTAGCTAATTAATAGTTTACTGGATATTTACTCTTTTATGCCTTTACTATACCAAGGTCTACTCTGGGAGATATGGCTGAGGAAAAGAGATCCACAGAGAGAAGAATTCCTTTAACATACTCAATGTATGATTTTGTTATTCTTACAGTATACAAAAAAACCACTCTCTTGAATGTATGCTTAGAATTTGTTCAAAGATGCTAGTTACACATAATTATATTTTTCTGAACTAAGATATCATTTTATAACCAGATTTTTTTTCTCTGCAAGATAAATATTCTTCAGTCATAGGATATATCACTTATTTTTATTATTTGAGTAGATTAAAATATTAATCTCAATTTTTGTTCCTCATACCATGCCATGACCTGGGAAAAGTGTACTTCCCTACACTTAGCTATATGACCTGCGATGCAATAGGATACTATTGGGCATGATATGAACAGAAGTTGGAATTGAGACTGTGGTGAAATTTGACTCTAAGAATTCTGTATATGTACTACAGAAACAGAGATTTGCCACAAATGGAGGACACCCGTACCCCACCCCCAAAAAACCCCATGAAGCTTTTGTTGAGCTAAGTTTCCAAATAATTACTGCAGTTACAGTCAGCAACCAGCACAGCAGGCAGAGTTACATGGATTCATTTAAAATAAATTCATAATCTCTAAAGATCACACACCTCACTTCAGAAGCAGTTTGAGTCTTCAACTACTCTAGTATTACATATCTCTGCCTCTAACTAGTAGATTCTTTTTAAATGATAGTTTTACAATGATTATAAAGTTGTGGAAACAGAACTTGAGTTACTTTATTTCTGTCATAAGGAACTACTTTAGGAGTGTGTATTTGTGTTAAAAAAAATAAGTGAAAAGAGCAAATTTTAAGGGGTAAATCTTTTCTTTGCAAATGCAAATTTTAGTTTTAATATAAAAAGTTTTATCAATTAGAATATTGTCCAGTTTAATTTGTATAATAAAATACTGGCTATTACTGATTAATGATTATCTTTCATGGTTATTAATAAAAATTATTTTGTAATTTATGGGAAGGAGGGTGTTAATAGAAAATCCTTTGTGATGTCAAACTCGGTAGTTAAGTTCATATTGAAAGGTATGCCCCACACAGAGCTCCTTCAGCCTGGACCCTAGAATGCGGCAGGCCCTAGAACAGACCCAGCCTACCCAGAGCCAATCTGGACCAAACCACAGCCTGAAGCTGAAGGACAGTCAATTCACATACTAGCAAGTGCAAGAATAATAGAGGTTTACTTTGATAAGTCCTGAGTGTTATTGTGGTGTATAATTTAGGATTATTGTGCTATTTATATACTGAGACAGGTACTGTCTTTTCAGACTTCTATTTATCTACTGCTCCAATTGTTTATCCACCATTTCACTTCACACAATGTTTCAATCATAGAAAGGTCTCAGTGATATCTGTTGATTGACTGATACTCAGCTTTAGATTAAAGGAATTTACAACCCCACCGAAGAGAAAAGCAACTCACATGAAAAGTTAAAACCATTGTGATTGTACCAGCGGTGTGCACATGATAAATGCTTAGGGTTAAAGGGAGGAAAGAAGAAACTGTGTTATTGGAGACTTCTGTGGGAGAAAATATAGAGGAATCTGTGAAGTCTGTTGAAGAAAGTCTAAAAAGTCTTTTTTAGACTGTATTTTTAAAAATTATTAGCATGCTTAGAAAATGAGAGAGGTACACGAGAATATGGAGTATAGGACTAGGGCATGAGCGAGCACAGCATTCTCAGAGATAAGCATGTAGTGGAGAAGTATCTTTGGAAATGCATGGAACTGGGATTCAAGTTTTGCCTCTTGCCTTCTTTAGTAATTGGAGGCAAATTAACATTTTAGGGCCTTCCCCCCCCTCTTCTTTGTAAGTGAGCTAAATAATACTTTCTCAGTTAGACTCTTCTGAGGAGCAAGTAAGGTGGACTATAAACTGGCAGGCATGCTGTATACATTAAAAACTATTAATTCCCCTTTGCCCAGTTGATTTTTCCTGCATTTCCATATATATATATATATATATATATATATATATATATATATACTCTACTATCTTATTTTTATTTCTAAGCTCAAAACATATTTATATTTCTAATGTTCAGTTGAAGTTTGGGCATATGAAACAAGGACAAGTAGAGCCACAAGCTAGGAGGAGGTAGGTCATAGAATAAGATTCCAGTATTCTTTTGTTAAATTGCACAGTGTAGCCAATAACTGTCATCCAAACAGTAATACCAAGAAAGTCAGAGTCTGTGACTTTCCATGTTTTCTCAGGTGTGAATGAATCAGGGTGGGTAATCATTGGCAAGAAACAAAAAAACCCTTTGTGTCTCAAAATGTTTTTCAAGTAGCTCAGTAAGCCAAAATAGGAAAAGGCAAAGGCAGAGGCAGAGAGTTAACAGATCATACACACACACTCACCCTCATACTCAATTAATCAACACAATTCAAAATGTAAACACAT
Source organism: Canis lupus dingo (assembly GCF_003254725.2). Lineage (NCBI taxonomy): Eukaryota > Metazoa > Chordata > Mammalia > Carnivora > Canidae > Canis > Canis lupus. The sequence goes on from NC_064255.1 coordinate 57,642,466, forward strand.
ATATACATGTATAATGCATTGTATAAAAATAAAAAATACCTCATAAAATGAGTTTATTGAGATTGTGCTTCATATTTTTTAGGCAGATGGTGGTAGAATTGGGGAAGCTCAGATTTGAGAGCCAATGGGATTAAAAAGGCTAATAGCTGTAGAATGTCCTTCCTCACTTGTAACCTATAGTGAACTCTAAGGCTACAAGGGAAAGAGCAATCTGGGCTTAATTAAACTAGTCTTAGGAGCAAGAGGGCTCAGGGAAATTTTTGAATGTGACAGAGCAACATACCAAGAGTAGATATCAAGCAACAGTCAAAGTTCCATGCAAAATTGTATCTTCAGAATTAGAAATACTATTCATTTTCTACTGAAAAGCTAGAATGAATTAGGCAAGATAAGCACTTAGTTGGATGGGGGCCTGAAGGGACTTTTCAACCAAGATATTTTGTGTTGGAATGACCATTTGGAGTATTTTGGGAAGGCCAAGTTTGATCGAGGTCTCGGTGGGGAGCAAATCTGCTCTCCCTCCCCTTACCTCAGAATCACCTCTGTGAAGCCAGTCATGTAATCTAAGTATGAAGTCACAATTTCAGCCTAGCAAGAAATTGCAGTTTTAATGAGAAAAAATTTAATGAACATAGTGGGGACTAGAAGAAGCCGAAAGCATAAACACACATACTACTACCAGGGCTTGCTTTGTGGACACTAGATCCTTCAGCAGTAGAAATATTCCAGGTTGCACGCATTCAAAAGATGGGGGCTGATAATCTGCAATAGGGTTGGTAAGTGTATTAGTTCAAATTGTGCATACAGATGAAAGGAGGAGAAGGTTGTATAAGGGCTATGTTGGATAAACACTAAGTATAACTATCTATATCATATGTGATTTGGATCATCTGAAAACTTGAGGCAAAAGTACAATAAAATTAAATTGAGATAAAAAATATAAACAGAAGCCAATATATTTATTTTTTACTTCTATTAAATTTTTTTTAATTCCTTTGTTAGCTTCTTAGCTATACCTCTTTTTTTTTTTTTTTTTTTTTTTTTTTTTTTTTTTTTTTTTTTTTTATGATAGTCACACAGAAAGAGAGAGAGGCAGAGACATAGGCAGAGGGAGAAGCAGGCTCCATGCACCGGGAGCCCGACGTGGGATTCGATCCCAGGTCTCCAGGACCGTGCCCTGGGCCAAAGGCAGGCGCTAAACCGCTGCACCACCCAGGGATCCCTACTTCTATTAAATTTACTGAAGATGAGACACCTGGGTGACTCAGTGGTTGAGTGTCTGCCTTCAGCTCAGGGCATGATCCCAGGGTCACCCCCATCGGGCTCCCTACATGGAGCCTGCTTCTCCTCTGCCTCTGTCTCTGCCTCACTCTGTGTGTCTCTCATGAATAAATAAATAAAATATTTTTAAAAGAATTTCCTGAAGGAGAAAAAAATATTATCAATGTTAGGGTGTTTTTTTTTTTTAATTTAGGCTTTGCTTATTTTAAGAAATTTATAGACATTTAAATCTTGTCTCAAGGACTCACCTCTTATGTAGATATGTTTTCACCTGAACCTATCTGGCGCCCCTCAAAGTTCTCCACACTTCTGTTGGTGAGGTCACAGGCATATGGCAAGTCTCTAATGCTGCATCCTAGCTCCCTAATTTTTTTCTAGATTCTGCCTCCTACCCAATGCTCAAAATTCAATTTGTTCTATTCTAGTATCTCTAGTTTCTTTCTTATTGCTTTGTTTCCATTTTTTTCTCCTCAGATGTGATTTCACTTAGACTATTTGCTAGGCTCTTAACTTTTTTTTTTTTTTTTTAGAATAGTGGTATGATTTCTTTTCTTTCTTTTTTTTTTTTTTATTTATGATAGTCACAGAGAGAGAGAGAGAGAGAGAGGCAGAGACATAGACAGAGGGAGAAGCAGGCTCCATGCACCGGTAGCCTTAACTTGTGTGGCTGTCTTTGGGTTTTTCTTGATGATGTACAAATTGAAGACTTCCTGCCCCAAGGACACACCCATTGTCTTCAATCCTCTGTATCTCCATCTAGATCATTGGCCTCTAGGCATCCACTTATCTAGGATCCTGGCCAGTTTCAACATAAAATACCACACTAGAAAGATCATGATTATTAAAGGTATACATTGATCTAATTCTTTTTTAAGGATTCTAAGATAAATTGTTAATATTACAAATAAACATTTTTCTAAGTAACTATACGAGATGGAAAGGTTTTTGAAAGTGGAGACTGTTTTTCCACCAGCAACTTATGCAAAGCTCAACACATGGGTAGGAAAGTGCAGACAGAGTTTAGCAAGTAGTTGACTGCCTTGGTATAATGAATGAGTAGAACCAAATACTTCCTGGGGTATCTCAACAGCATGTATGAAACATCGAGGTCAGAGTAGGTAAGGGTCATAGAAGTTTGGTGACAGCAATATACAAGCCAATAAACTTCTCCAGGGAAGGCTTGTGAAATTTCACTCTAAACAAAAAACGTTGACTACAGGTTATCCTGCTTTTCTGATATGGACAACTGACCGACCTTCCTTCCTTCCTTCTTTTCTTTCTTTCCCTTTTTTAGATTTCACTTACTTATTCATGAGAGATAAAAGGAAAGAGCAAGAGAGGGAGAGAAAAAGGCAGGAGGGAGAAGCAAGCTCCCTGTGAAGCCAGAGCCCGATGCAGGGCTCGATCCCAGAACCCCAGGATCACCACCTGAGCTGAAGGCAGATGCTCAACAGACTGAGCCACCCAGGCGCCCCCAGACCTTTCTTTTGGCAATCAACCTCCATTGGTATGTGAAGAATAACTGAAAACAGATATTAATCTATATCCTCTGGTATCACCTAAATTTTAACTTTGCATTTCTTGTAAAAGTTTCCTTTTGAACCTTAGTACTCTGAAAGCTGGTTGCTAATACTTTAGTGCTGAGTTTTCCAATCTGTTTCCCTCCCTGAAATTCTAACCATGGCATAAGGAACCTTAATTTATCACTGACATCATCATTTATTACAACCCTTCATCCTAACAATCCACTGCCTTTTAGTGTCCTTTCTTTTTACTTATTTATTTTGATGGCCTGCCTAGCTCTGAGTTTGCCTTGCACTCCCGATTTGCCTTTCAGCCAAGTGGCTAGTGCCGACTAAGGGACTATCATCATCCATCACCGTCAGCAGGCTGCACATTACTCACTGCATTTCAAATGGATGGCACACTTCAGTTTTTTACAGCCCCAATGCCTTTGGCCTCTCTGCCAATAATTCTTCTACTTTAATATTTAAGAAGCACCCAAAAGTTTGGATGTTTGATTATTGTGTCTCTTCTTCCTCTTTTGGTGGATGAGTGCAGAGATGATCTGGAAATTCTTTGTGCTTTATGGTGAACGACTCCTGCTGTACTGATATTAATCTTTTTTGTGTGTGGAAAAATAGTGTTTATACAAAGACACAGAGTTTTAATCTTTCAGGTGAAAGGAAGTTTCAGAGTCTAGCTACTTTGTTCATTTATATACAACACTTCAATTGGCTGAAATGCAAGTTATTTTCACAATCTGATCATATTTTGTATCTGGAAGAGAGCTCAGATTGTGAAATAAGCATTAATTATTTTAAACATATAGTGCTCTGTGTTTTATTTTTATTTTTGTTATGAAGACCTGAATAGCAGTGTTCACTGCTACAGTCCCACTGACATAGATAAATTCAAAGAGAGGAAAGCAGTAACTTTTGTATTTGATAACCTAGAATGCTTATAAAGAAAACTGCCTTAATCCTGAGAAGATGTGTGTTAAATATTGGGAGATCTAATTTTAATTTACAGATTACCAATGTAATCTGTGCTTTCTAATAGTTTCATATGATTAAATACTAGAGCCCAACAAAAAATAATTTGCAAATACATTTTTAGATATCACTTTTTAGACTTCATTGTATATGTCCTCAATAAATAGGTAATTGCATCATTTATTCAACAAATACTCTAAATAGTGGAAAGAGTGTCACAAATAGTAAAATTTTCATTTTTTTCTAAATACATATTCACTTGGTTGAGTGGTTATATTGATAATTTATGAAATAGCTCTATTCAAAATCTAATTTCAAAACTAAAATTTCTTCTAAAGATAAATCCATGTACATTAAAGGAAAAGTCTTTAAACTTTCAAATAGATTGTCATCATATTAAGAATAATCTAGAACACCATTTGCAATGACATTGATGGAGCTACAGAATATTTGTAATATTTCTTTACAGAGAAAGGCAAATACCATATGATTTCAATCACATGTGGAATTTAAGAAACAAAATCAAACAAAGGGAAAAAAAAAGAGAGAGGCAAATCAGGAAGTACACTTTTTTTTTTTAAGTTTATTTATTTAAGTAATCTCTATGCCCAATGTGGAGTTCAAACTCATGACCCCAAAATCAAGAGTCTCATGCTCTTCCACCTGAGCCAATCAGGCATCCCCCAGGAAAGAAACTCTTAATTATAGAAAACAAACTGGGGAGGTGGGTGGGGGACTGGGTTAGACAGGTAATGTGGATTAAGACATGCGCTTGTCATCATGAGCACTGGGTATTCTATGGAAGTGCTGATTCACTATATTGTACACCTGAAACTAATATTACACTGTGTGCTAACTGAAATTTAAATAAAAAAATGAAACTAACTGAAATTTAAATAAAAAAATAAAAACAATCTAGTAAAGCCAAATATTTTAATCAATTTCTCAGTCACAGTTGTCTCTAATACTGTGTCAGTTTTAGAAAAATATTTCTGAAAAATATAGCTTTTTTTTCGATGAATGGATTTTTATGGTCTCCCCCCACCCAAACATGTCTACTATCTACTTCAAAGTTGCATTTAATGAGTAATCAAAAGTGTACATCTTCAATTAGCACTTCTCTGTAGATCATAACATTTTTAATTGAAAAAATATATTGCTTATCTAGGAGCTAACATGTCTGATAAGCTCAGAGCAAATGAAGATAAAGGTGGACTTTTCCAAAGTGTAATTTACTTCAAATAAAAATGTTTAAATATTCCATTACAAATATTTACACAAGTATCCTGTTCTATCTCCATTTCTTTGGTGACTGATTTTACTAACAGAAGTCTCCAAAACATTATTTTCATTTTGATGTAACATTAAATGTGTTATAATTTGGGTGCAGCCAAATCACAGGTCTTTTTAATTTATTACCTTTTGGCTTGGTAAAAAATATTTAATTATGCTTTTGCAACAAGTGTATTTTATATCACTGGGTAAAGACTGTTTAGATTGTAAGATGACTTCTTAATTTCACATAATTTTTTATCCCAAATGAAATAGTAACTACTACTGTATTGATCCCATTAGCAGATAAAAAACTTCATAAAGTTTTAAATGACACCAGATTTACATCAGTTTGTCTGAGCCTTGAAATAGAAATTTAGTTATTACCAATAATGATTTGATGTTTTTCTCCTATCCAATTTAGAAATTGAAGTAAAGCCCTGAAGTATGTTCCTTCCCCCTGTTGTATTTTTGTATCACCAAAAGCATAGAGAGAAAGAGCTAGGAAACACTTGTGATGGTCATATCCCAGAAACATAAACCCATCAAAAAAATTGAGCTTTAATCATAAGAATATAGAATACTGTATCTTCTATATACTTTACCACCTCACCAATAAGATTCCAGTATAGCCAGTATATTACAGCTGAAAAGGTTGTAGGACACAGATAGTCCTTGAGGAAGAGTACTTAAAAAAGCTATATCCATTTTTAAAACCTGAATCAATAATTCGTAATTGGGGAAAAAAAAAAAAAAAAACTAAAGCATCAAGCCCAAATGGTTTCCCTGGTGAATTCTACTAAATGCTTAAGAAGAAATGGTGCCAATTCTCCATAGTCTTTTCTAGAAATAGAAGCAGAGGAAACATGTCTTAATTTTTTCTATGAGGTATTACCCTAATACTAAAATCAGATAAATACATTATAAGAAGAGAAAACTATAGACTAATATTTCTCATAAACATAGACACAAATATACTCAATCTTAGCAAAGTGATGTGTGTAAAAGAAATTTTATACCATACAATGTGTAAAAGGAATTATATACCATAACAAGTGCCAACTGAGATTCATTCTAGATATTCGAGTCTGGTTCAATACTCAAAAATCCATCAATGCAGTACAATTTTGCCAACAGGCTAAGGAATAATCAAACAAAAATATGATCAGATCAACTGATAGAGAAAAAGCACTTAACAAAACCTAAAATTTGTTATAAAAATTCATCAAACTAGAAATTAAAGGATACCTTTTCAATTTGCTAAAGGACATTTGCAAAATATCTGCAGCTATTAAACATAATAATAGGAGACTCACATTTTTTTTTCCTCCAAGATTAGGAACAAGACAATGATGTCCTCTTCCAGTACTCTTGTTCAACAATATATCAGAAGTCCTTTCCTACTACAAGACAGGAAAATAAATGATATACAAATTGGAAAGGAAAAAAAAATACTGTCTTTATTTGTAAATGACATGATCATCTATGTCACCCTTAAAAATTTAGAAAATAACTTGTTGAACTAATGAAAGAGTATAACTTTATCGTACGATATAAAGTTAATAGAGAAAAGTCATTTTCTTTACTATATACCAGCAGCAGACAGCTAGAATTGGAAATTAAAAATAACATATTTAAGGGCACCAAAAAACTGAAGTACTTGGGTATAAATCTACCAAAATATCTATAGAATCTTTATGCAGAAAATTACAAAACACTGACCAAAGAAATCAAAGAGCCAGATAAAAAGTGGAGATATTCTGTGTTTATGGGTTGGAAAATTTGATATTGTTAAGATGTCAGGTCTTCGAGCTTGATCAATAGATTTGATCAAAACCCCTGAAAACTATTTTATGCCCACAAACTGATTCTAAAATTTACATGGAAGGCAAAAAATCTAAAATAGTCAACACCATGAAGAAAAAGAGTAAAGTTCATACCACTGGATTTCAAGACTATTAGGTTAAAGTAATTAAGACAGCATAGTATTAGCAAAAGAACGGACAGACACATACGAATGGAACAGAATAAAAGTCAATAGACTCACACAAATATAGTCCACTGATTTTTGACAAAAGGGCAAAAGCAATTCAGTGGAATAAAGATAGTCTTTTCATCAAATGATGATGGAATAATTATAGGTCTAGAGGCAACAAAAAATGAACCCAGAGACTATATACCTTCTATAAAATTTAACTAAAAATAGATCATAGATATAAAATGCAAACCTATAAAACTGAGAAGAAAATATAAGAAAATAATGTAAATGATCTTAGGTTTGGTGATCAGTTTTTTATTTTTATTTTTGAAGATTTATTTATTTACTTTAGAGAGAAAGTGCATGAGCATGGGAGGGGCAACAGGAGGGAATCTCAAGCAGACTCCCTACTGAGTGCAGAGCCCAATGCCAGGTTCAGCTTGATCCCAGGACCCTGAGATCATGACCTGAGCCAAAATCAAGAGTCAGACGCCTAATTGACTGAGACATCCTTGGTGTCCTTGGTGATGAGTTTTCAGATATGACACCAAAAGCATGATTCATGAAAGAAAGAAAAAATCAGGGATTGGACTTTATTAAAATTAAATATTCTACTCTGCAAAAGATACTGTTAAAGTATGAAAAGACAAGCCTCAGGTTGGGAGAATATATTTGCAAAACACATATCTAATAAAAGAATTATATTCAAAATATGCAAAGAACTCTTCAAATTCAACAATAAAGAAAACCAATCCAATTAAAAGTGAGCAAATGATCTGAATAGACACATCAACAAAAAGATATGCAGATGGCAAATAAGCATATAAAAACCTGTTCAATAGCATTTGTCATTAGGGAAATGCAAATTAAAACAATGAGATACCACTACACACCTATTAGAATGGCTAACATTCAGAAACTTGACAATTCCAATTGTTAGGGAAGATGCAGGACAATGGAAATTCTAATTTATTGCTGATGGGATTGCAAAATTTATACACTTTGGAAGACGATTTGGCAGTTTCTTACAAAGTAAAACATTGTTTTACCATATGATCCAGCAATTATGGTCCCAAGTATTCATCCAATTGATTTTAAAATTTATGTCTATACAAAGAATACAAGTGAATGCTTATAACAGCTTTATTCATAATTTCCCCAAACTGAAAACAACCAAAATATTCTTTAATAGATGAGTGGGAAAATACACCGTTGTTTTTCCATGCAAAGGAAGACTATTCAGTGATAAAAAGGAACTAAGCTATCAAGCCATACAAAGATGTGAGTGTATCTTAAATGCATATTGTTAAGTGAAAAAATCCAATTTGGGAAGGCTACATACTGGCAAAGGCAACACCACAAAGACAATAAACAGATGAGGGTTGCCAGGTGGTGGGGAATGGGTTCAACTGGTGAAGCACAGAGGATGTTTTAGGACAATGAGACTATTGTGTATGATAGCATAATGGTGGATACATGACACTATGCATGTGTTAAAACCCTAAGCATTTTACAACAGAAAGAATGACTCTAACGTGTACAAATTTAAAAAAATCATTTAGGAGGTCAGGGTATCCAATGATTGAATACAGATTGTGACAAAGGAATCGTATCACAAATGTATTAAATAGTCTTACTGAAGGAGTGAGGAGCAAAGGTGCTAACTCAAGTAGCTTTGGAAATGAGTGGAGTTTATAAACTAAAAGCAAAATGAGCTGAATATAAGAAATGCACCTAGTTGAAAAAGTATTTCCCAGGGAAGTGTGGGCTAATAATTCGAAAGCTACTATATCTATATACTGAAATAAAAATTAAGTAAATGGATGGTGAATGGTGGAAGCCAGATTTTATACTGCTGAAGTGGGAAGTTGCAATCAAGAATAGCAGGATAGCTTAACACAGATATATGGATAAATGTATACATAAACATATAAGTTATTTATAAATAATATAAATATTTTATATACACATATGAACATAAGTTTGTATACCCATGTATGTTCTTGCTCTGTCCTCTGAGAATTTCCTAGAAGCAGTGATACTACAGAAGCAATAAACATATCTAGCCCTTAGATCTTGGTTTTTAATTACACTTTCCAACACAGGGAATCAGAGTTCTTTGGAGAAAGACCTGATTCTAATAGGAAATACATAGGATGAGCCAGTATCTGTAGTGCCACAGAGTACTCAAAAATAAAAAGAGAATAAGGAAGCACTCAAAAATAAACACGATGATGGCGGTTATGCCATAAGGAAAAAGGGCCCAATAACCCCAACAGCAAAGATAGAACAAGTTGAGTAACTAAGTAAATAGTGTTGGATCATAACCCAATATGTAAAGTGATTATCCATGAGCCCATAGTGATATAAATAAGTTTTTAAATAAACAAATAAAGGAGAAGAGACAAGTATCACACGCAGAAGAATACCCAAAAAATTGATATGGACATTCTGTCCTCAAGGTAATGAAGCATAACTTTCCATTCCTTAAGTGGCTGTGCATAGTGACTGCCTTCCAAAGAGATCAATATGGAAAAAGAGAAAGAAGAGGAACTTTACAATGGAAAAACCTAAGATAAGCTATCTCATGATGTTACATTAACAGACAAAAGTCAATAATATTCTAATAACTTTGTATGGTGACAGATGGTAACTACACTTACCATAGTAAGCACTGCATAATGTATAAAATTGTTGAATCACTGTGTTGAATGTCTGGAAATAATACATGTCAACTATACTCAATAAAAAAACCTTAGAAGTCATGTTGATAGGTACTATTGATAGGATGTTATGAAAATGGCCCTGCACAATCTTCTTCTCACAAACCCATACATCCAATCTATTCGTGAGGAGAAAAAAAAAAAAAGGCATCAGGCAAATCCCAATTAAGGAACACTCCACCAAATCTGAGTATTCCTGAAAAATTACTAAAGTCTTCAAAAGCGAATGCATCTGAGAAACTATCACAGTCAAGAGAAGACTAAGGAGATAAAAAGGAGATAAGTGCATTATGGTATCCCAAGTGCAATATTGGAATAGAAAAAGGAGATTATTTAAAAACTAAAAAAAACTTTAAGTATAGATTTTTATTAAAAATAATGTGGTCAATATCAGTTTATTACTTGTGACAAATGTCTCATATTAATATAAGAAGTTGGTAATAGGGGAAACTGGGTCTGGGTTACTTGCAAACTTTCTGTACTCTTTAAAACTTTCCTGTATACCTTAATCAACCCTAAAACATTTATTTTAAAAAGTAAAATGAAACAAAATAAAAAGCAGTGTGGTGTCACCAAACAAGAAAATGAACAGACGTGAGATTTTTACCATGCAAAAACTGGCAAGAGCACTGTAGCAAAAGCATTCAAATCATACGTCCCAGGGCAAGACTAATTACACTCTATTTTGCTCACATATTTTATTCATTCTTAATATAATTGTTTATGTTTCCAACGACCCTGTCAAAAAGCAGCCTGATATGGCTTGTGTGTTTTGCTGGTCTTGGCACATAGCAGAGCCGGCTTGTGCGGCAAGTGGCTGACGGGCTGTCCTGTCTTATTGCTAGCCAAGACTGGTCATATGAGTCAGAAAGCACTTATTTTACAGGTGAGCTCCTGTGCCCCTGATCTTAAAGGAGAGGTTTCGATTACCTTGCCTCTTGGACTCTTGGAAAGAGACAGGGTATTGCTGATCTTCTTTTATTTTCATTCGGGTGATAAAAACAAAAAGTCTGGCCACAGCGTAGACGTCATGCACACCACTAGAGGAGATCATAGCAGAAGCTATAATGACCATCTACCATATCCATTCTGACTTATATAACTCTTACTAATAATACTTCACTCTATTAAAACAAATTCTGGCAAAAAATGAAACTAGATGGGACAGCAGGATAGAGGCATAATTGAGGACTGTCTGTAAAAGGCCAGGATAGATGGTCATTTATTTCAATAAATTTCCCCAGATTTAGTTGCAAGGGGTTTTTGTGGCTGTATTTGTTTACATATTATGGGTTTAAAATTCAAGTGCTTTGGTTCCCTTTATTCATAACTGAAATTGCCAAACCAAGACAGGGCAAGACTTTGACAAATGATCTCATCTACTATCTTAATTTTACAAAGAAGACACACAAACCGAGGCAGTGTAAGCAAACTGAAGAAGTTCACCAGGATCAGTCATGTCAGAACCATAATTGCATACTAAGTCTTCAAACCCTGGGCTTGCCCTTTCATTATACTATTCTGATAGCTTATGCTGAAATTTTATTTTTCCTCATCTTAATACTGAGGTCCCTCTGGTGCTTTGTTTCAGAGCAGCCTGAATGGCATTGGTGGAAATAAAAGTGTTTATGGACTTATTTTTAAAACTTTTTTTTCATTACATTTAATCCGTGCTTTTTACAACTAACAAACTGAATATGAAATCAATGATGTTATTCAATCTGGTCAACCTCCTTATTTATGAAATAATTCTAGTGAAATGATGACTAGAGTGATTCAATCAACATCTCTTTGGGGAGCAACTATACTATGTACCAGAACAAGGGTCAGAACCTAAAATGTCTAATCAGCCATGAAAGATCCACAAGGAGGTATAATTCAAGGTAACATATTTTGTGTTATGAGATAGTGTAAGTTTATGGGAAAACCAACCAAAGTACTGTTAATTTTGAGCTGGAGATCTGGTCAAGAATGATGAACAATGTGGTATTTGAGGGATGCCTGGATGACTCAGCAGTTGAGCGCCTGTCTGCCTTTTGCCCAGGGCGTGATCCTAGAGTCCCAGGATTGAGTCCCACATCCTGCTCCCTGCATGAAGCCTACTTCTTCCTCTGTGTTTCTGCCTCTCTCTCTCTGTGTCTCTCATGAATAAATAAAGTCTTAAAAAGGAAAAAAGAATGTGATATTTGAGCTTTCAAGTTGAAATAATGAATAACAGAGAAAAGGACAGATCGGGGATGCTAATGGTAACTGCAGAATGACAATTGTCCTTATTTGTTATTTGTTTCTTGAAGGTAATTTGTGAGGGGTTTTTATAGAAAAGTAGACTGGGACCAGATCCTGTAGTGCCTTCAAAGTCATCCGGCAGGGGAATCCATACGTACTGAATGTCATTTAATTACTCTGTAACAATATTATGTAGTTCCAGACATACCATTTGAGAAATGAGAAATATTTTTTTTAACTTTTATCCATCTTTATCAAAGTTTCATGGGTCAGTAGTATGAAAGTCTAAAATGAAACCAATATCAGCACGATCACTGAAGGTTAAAAGCAAAAGTGAGCAATGGTGGGCATGGGAAAGTTTCCACTGGGTGGAAGGGTGTCTCAGAGGCAGGCAACAGGAAGCATATCCCGGGGAGTTTCATCTCAAAGGTGGGACTTCTCTGGCATTGGGCCCTTATGCCGCTCAGGCCTTTGCTGACACTGTGAGGTGCCACCTCCCTGGGTCCAGTGACCTGTATCTAATAGAGGCTCTTGGTTAAGCAGACTCACTTAGTATATACAGAGACTAATATGTTTCATACAGACTACAGTTTACTTTAATGCCTGTATCATAAATGAGAACTTTATTTCAAGGACAACAACTTGTGATATTCCAAATATGCAGTAGAGCGTTAGGGCTGAGGTGACAGGGAAGAAGATTACAAAATCGTTTATATATGATTCCCGCAAAGCTTTGGTCAATATATATTGTCTTGTTGTTATATATTAGTGGTAAGACCAATCTACACATAGATTTTTAAGCCTTGCTAATTTTCTAAAAATTGCAAGAAATATTGAATTTATTCACTCGGCTATGCTATTCAACATACTGTTTTAAGAAGAAAAATTGCACAGAAGATAATTTCATTTCTTTTAAATGCAAATAATCAATAATATACGATTTTATTATCCATTTATAGTAGTAAATTTTCAGAGCAAATCGGCCAAAGAGAATTGGAATTTAAAGTAATTATACGGCATCTAAACTTAATATAAGCATTTATAATGTAGGAAAAATGTGTGAAACACTTGATTTCTATAAATTAAACATTCATAAATATTATTTACCTTAAAATGATTAAGTCATCTATTCACCCAGTATGGGATAACACATGTATTAAAATATGGGAAATTAAAAAAAAAGTGAAAGGGATCATAGGGGAAAAGAGAGAAAATGAGTGAGAAAATTCAGAGAGGGTGACAAAACATGAGAGACTCCTAACTCTGCGAAATGAACAAGGGGTAGTGGAAAGGGAGGTGGGCGGGGGGATGGGGTGACTGGGTGATGGGCACCAAGGGGGGCACTTGACGGGATGAGCACTGGGTGTTATGCTATACACTGGCAAATCGAACTCCAATAAAAGCATATACAAAAAATACAAAATACATATGTATTTTATTTTATTTTAATATTTTCTTTTAATATTAAATGTTTTATAAAGTATATAGTTTATAATATATAAGTGGAGTTTACCACATCCATCAGTTTGGGGGGAATATGATAAAACATGAATTCTGTTTTATCAGTCTTAGAGAATATAGTTAGTGGCAGGGGAAAATTTTTATTTGCAACTCAATCTTCACTGCAGGTTTTAGGAGTATTTTAATAAAACTGTTATTTTCAGACATGACACAAGAATTAATTGCATAGTTCAAACACATACAAAGTTTTTGAAATTTTAGATATTTGCAGATTGAAAGTGACATAAGCTGCAGGGAATAGTTTTTTAAAAACTTGTACTTTTAGCTCCAGGGCTGAAATTGCTTCTAATTATGTATGTAGTTCATTGACTATGGACCAGATGAAAATTTAATATATACTAATAATATATACTAATACATGATATTAATAATATATACTGTTATTATATTAATATATGATGTATTAATAATACATAGTAATATAATAATAATAATAATTACTAATAATATACTTGTCTCTTAATGCTGTCATGGCTTTGAAAAAAATTAAAAACAGACAAAAGGAATTGCATAAAGTATTTGTATATGCAACATGTAAGGATAAAAAATAACCATAATGGAGGTTTTTATGATAACAAAGCTATCACTCTCATAGTGAAAGAACCCCAGTCTCACCTCACCGGTAATACAAACACATACAAGCATGTGCGTAAGCTCTCACACACATACCCATGCAACCCCACAGCAAAATCTTAGCTCTCCACAAAACTCCCTGCTTGAAAACTTATGAGCAGAGGTGTTCTGGACTGATTATTGTACCACTAAGGAAATAACCTGTCTACTCTGGAAATAATCTGGTAGCTGAGGCTTTATGGCTCTGAAATTGCAGAGAGGAGTCAATCAGCAAGGAAAATCTGCCAACAGATATTCTGAAGGTAGTCATATGATTTTTACCTTCTCCTGAAGGTAGTCTGCCTTCAGTTTTCTCCTAGAAAAGCTCAGAAATCAGTTAACATTACAATTATTTTGCCACAAAGATGTATTACTTTTTTTTTTAAGTGTTCTAGCTGACTTGCATGTTAACTACATTTCTGTAAGAATTTGTTTGTTTGTTTGTTTGTTTTCCTTTCTCCTAACAAGAATTATATTTCTTTCTGAAGTGGCTTATATTTTGAAGTGGCTGAATCTAGAATATAAAGTTCTTTATTTTGTTTTTTTCTCCAAAAAAGCATTTTTAAAAAGGAGTAATGATTTTTAAAATTCATATACTTGTTTTAGAGGAGTCAATCTCTTAAGTAATCTTCTTTCTTTTCTTTTTTTAATATTATTAAGGTTTTTAATTCCAGTATCTATTTCTCTTATTTGTATGTGTGTGTTTTTCTACTATAATTAGCAAGTGGTATAATGTATAATCAGGATAATCATAAATATAGGACTGGCAGCCTCCTTTTTTAGAAATTTAGATAATATTTTTTTAGGTTTCCATAAAGAGATTCCCTTTTCTGTTAATTTCCCGCTGTTGCTAGACTTGCATCATTTTCTCCTCCTCTATTTATTCTAATTTATTTCCAAAAGTCCTCAAGGTTCTTAAATTCACTAGTACTAGATATGTAGTTCTCAGCAAGCAGAAGTTTACCTATATCTTTTCTATGGACAGAATAAGTTATTGCTAGATCTGTAAATTCTAAGCCCTAAATATTTTCTCCTGTCAGTTGATTTTTTTCTGGATTCTCTTTAAAATACTTATAATCAATATAAAAATTAAGAATATATACATATAAGTACATATTATCTGCTCTTCATATTTCTACCTATTTCAACTATAATTTTAAGTACGTGTATTTGTCAATATATAATCTTATTTAACAATAATATTAAAAACAATGTGAAAAAGATTTGCAAATTCATATTTTAGTAAATTGCAACATGGTATTTAAGTGTAAAACTCTGTATTTTTTAATAATAAAATTGGGGCACTTGGGTGGCTTAGTTAAGCAACTGACTATTGATTTCAGGTCATGATCTCAGGGTACTGAGGTAGAGCACGTCCCTGGGCTCCATGCTCACCCAGGAGGCTAAGGATTTTCTTTCTCCCTCTCCCTTTGCCTGGCTGGCATTCTCTAATATAAATTTTAAAATCTTTTTTAAAAATCATAAAAAAGAAACAAATTTATGTAATATTAAAATACAGTCATTTTATTTGCTTTTAAATTATTGCCATTAATAAATCATGAAAAGGTTTTAACAATCACCATGTTATTATGTTTTTACTTATTAAAAAAACTTTTAAATCTTTCTTCAACAATGTCTCTTTTTATTTATGGTGGTAGAGTTTAATGTATAGTATTGACTTTATGTGAATTTAATTTTTAGAACAGAACTATTAATAAAAATGGTTTGAATTCTAGTTTTAACTCTACAACTATCGAAGTTGGAAATTTTCCATCATAGATATGCTAAAATTGGTCCTCTAAGCTCCTTTCTAGTTCTGAGATATAATTATATTGTAATCATATTTTATTTATAAACTTAAATATATAGATCTCAATATAATAAAATATGAAAAATAAAGCACAGGACACTAGAACTTTCTTGAAGACTACCAAACTCTTTTCTCTTGAATTTATCTGGTGTATTTTTTATTTCTCCAAACATTTTATGTAGTTTATGTGTATAAAAACATCAAATGGAGGGGCATCTGGGTGTCTCAGTTAGTTAAACATCTGCCTCAGCTCAGATCATGATTCCAAGGACCTGGAATCGAGCCTCAGGTCTGAACAGGGAGCTGCTTCTGCCTCTCCCTCTGCCCCTCCATTTCTCTGTCTAACTCATACTCACTCTCTCTCAAATAGACAAACAAAATCTTTTTTAAAAAAACATCAAAACGGAATTTAGTTTTATATCCACTAATATTCAAATTTTATTTTAACTTATAGGAAAGATAGAACTACGCATTTGGAAAATTGAAATATCAAAACAGAAGAGTAGTAATCATACTATGTTGAACACCTACAGAAGTTTTGGGAAACAAAACAAATGCCTTTACAATTAACGTACTTTGTATTCACTTTAGCCTTAGTCCTGGGCTCTGGCAGTTTCTCTGGCAGTTGGCCTCTCAGAGAAAGTTATCTTGATATTATACTTGATAATGTCACAGTTGATGCCATACAATTTATTATAATGTCCTTCACTCTGAGAATCACTGAGTTATGTGATGGACATAATTTTAAACAACCACCTCAAATATTTATGATATACATGTTTTTAAATATAAATACAGAAATGTCCCTGTAACCTGAGAGTAGACTCTAGGATATTGGTCAGCCAAAAGCTGACACTTGAAATACATTTTAAAAAATCAAGAGGTCTCCCCCCACCTCTGAACACCACCACAAATACTTCAGTTAGGATGTTGGTCTGTTTCAAGGATAAACTAAGGTCAGGTTATAACCTGTAACTTAGAAATGTTTTTATGAGCAATGGTTTCCAGTGAATTCAAAGAACGGAAAATCTTTTATTTCCAATGTAGGCAGAATTCCATCTAAGAGGCAATAATAAATGCAGTAGAAAATTATGTAGAAGTTTTAGTTCAGTACTTTATCTGGTTGGCCTGAAACAGAGTAAGGAAGAGTCCAATATATATCAATCTCAAGATCAAGCTAGAGATATGAAGAGGAGTTGTTCAAAATAATCTATCTAGGATCAGTGAATTTGGTCAGTTTTTCTGGCTTTTTCTTTTTAAACATGCCACAGTAGTTTTTACCTGTTTCTCCTGAACTTAAAAACGTATTAAAAATCAATTTTGGTGAGATGTGCAATCTAATATATTGGGGGCTGTGGTAAAATCATTTGATATCTCTGCATGTTGTTGTATTTTAAGTGGGTTTAAAGTGTAATATTCCCATATGAAAAGATGCCTTATGTATGCCTCTAAGCTCATATGAGGGCTAGACTGCATAAACTAATCAGAAATTAATTCTGGTTTCATGGTAAGGAAAACTAGAGTTAAGATGGGACTGGGAAGTCAAATATTAGTGGGAAATAATTCAGTGGATTTATTTTTCTGATAAAGAGTCAATACATTTAAACATTCACTCTCAATATCTCTATTGCCCAAAAAGTCAGAATCTTGATTACCAAACTGCTGAAAAGAAAGAGACTGGAAGTATTTACAAATGGGCTGGAGATGGACATCAAGAAAATAAATGGGAGAGAGAAAAAGGGGAGAAAAGGCAAGAAGGAGCAAAAGGAAGAAGGAGTGAAGAGACAGGAGCAAGGAAGAACAACATTCAGAAAAGTCTACATCTGGAGAATGACAATGGCAGGTTCTTACTTGTTGAACCTATTTAAGGGCAGAAAACAGGCAAAAATTGCTTTAACACCAAAGAAGAGTGATCTAAATTTAATCAGTTTTGTTTATATTTGGGGACAATATGGATTTTTTCACTTTTTCATTAATTTACTCAATCTATGTAAAAATATTTATTCAGAATTGTCTGTATGTAACTTGTTTGATAGGCCCTGGAGATATTCTGGACAAGATCGAAATGGATTCTCCTTTCATGGAATCATACAGTCTGTCAGGGTTAGTAATCTGGGATTTGATTATTCCCCAAACAGTAACTGTCAATGCTTAAAGGATAAGTTTTCCACATATTTAAATATGTTTAATAAGGGCAACTAGTGGAACTGCAAAATATATTAAGCTTCAAAAATCATAACTGAGATTCCAGCTTCAGAATCTAAAGTTTAGGTTGATCAAGTTCTTTAGATACTAATGTGTTGTGTTCTTCCAAAGTACGTTCTAAAATATAAATCTCTTAGGAAAATGTAAATTAAGAATGTTATTTCATGCTGAAAGGAGTGACTTAAAGTTGATGATTAATGTGTCTCATAATAGTAAATGTGGAGACAGGAAGTCCTGGGCTGTGTGGTCTCCAAGATTCCAGTAACCCCTCAACTTCCTTCTGTTTTTCTGCTCTGCCATCCTCAGGGAAAATGATGCAGTCTCACAATGACACCTCGGACTATGGCAGCTCTATTCCTAGCAGGGGGAAGCAGAACTATGAGTGGCCAATAGTCAATATGGGTCAGGTATGTTCTTTTTTAAAGTGCTTCCCCAGAAGCTCCGTAAACAACCTCGTATCACACTTTGTGAAGATAGTATAAATAGTAACCTTAACTGCAAAGGAGGATAGCGGATGTATTTCATTTTTTGAGCGAAGCCAATTTCCTTCTTTCCAATACCTGATTTCTCTTAGCAATGAAAGGATCATAAATAATGGATAAGGAATTATCAGTCTCTGTATAACATAGAAGAATACATCTGAAATGATCGTATCTGAGTGTTGCTAGTTGGAAAAGGGCAAGGAAATCATTTGCTGAAATATGGGAACCTAAAAGTTCTTTTCCTCCTAGTGTTCTTTGGCACTCTGTAGGGATACACACACACAAACACACACACACACACACACACACACACACACACACGGTTGATGCATCCAATTACTATACAATATAGAGCTACCTCTCTCCTAAGGAGTCTGTAAAAGTGCTACAGTGAATACAATCAGAAAGGAAGAAGAATGAAGTACTTCCAAACCAATAAGATTTGTGGTTTTAAGCTATACTTAGTGGGGTTTTGTTATCAAACCAGGTGTCAAGGAACAAAAAGATCAAGAGGTAAAAGGTTAAAAAGAAATAGAGTGTGCTTACTGCATGGTATAGTTGGAAAGATGAGGATTCATCGCGGCTAATGCTTTGAACATCTTTACCAAGCAGATTGCTCATAAATAATCCAACATTTAGTGTAATATTGGTTACCATCATTTTAGTTAAAAGATGCTAAATGCTTATTAGATAACAGTCTATTTCTTGGGTTTTGCAGACTAGAGTCCCTAGAGACAACATATAACACTTGATCTCAGCCAAAAGGCCAAGAGGAAATAGTCATGATCCATTTGAAAACATATTACAGATCTATGGCACATATTCAATTACCAACAGAGAAAGCAATAAAAAAAGATCCTAAATATATACTACTGAAATTTATTTTAATATTTGTAGGAGAACAAAAATCGCTAAGCTTATACTTCATTTTTTAACTTTTTCATGTGTGTTCTTCAGTGGTCTTGTTGTTTACTATAATTCAGTAAATAAGATCTCATTTCTCTCACATCATATTGTCATCTTAATGGACAAACTTAGGTATTTCTAGTCAAATCTGATTTTTATGTTGTCAATGTAATAACAATTTTCGATATACAGATAGAGACATGGCTCTGGGTTTTTTTTCTTTCTTGTATTCTAGAAATCAATGTTCATGAATTTCAAAAATATAGGTGGCAAAACTTTGGGGAAGATATATTATTTAAACACAACATAAGTAGGCTTACATCATTATATTTTAAGATATAATTTGTATTTTCTAAATCTTCTGGAGTTCTAGTTGTGATTTGCAAATGATTTCTTATTTTTAAGGGTATGTGCCCATCCCTTTATTTCATGAAGTTAACCGTGCTATATAAAAATGCTCCTCTTGCGTAGTTAATAGAACAGAGACATCAACAGAGGTGGAGCTAAATGTCTCAGGAGGTACACACTGCCTTCTTGAGTTTCTACATTCAGTGGCCATTTGCTTTGATTTGATTCACTAGAAGTACAACTAGTTTCTAAGTATACATTTTTCCTTTCAGTTTTATAATTCCATCTAAAAAAGAAAATACTATTCCTATGCCTCACACAAGTTGGCATGCATGTTTAACATTTGTTTTCTGTTGATAAGCAATAAAAGAACACTTGTAATAATAGATTAAGAAGCAGTTTTTATGTGGTAGCTATTGTTCTAAGCTCTTTTCATCTATTCTCTTATTTAAATCCTTCATTAAGCCTACAAGGTAGGTATAGTATTGTATAATTATTATCGTTGTGACACAGATGGGAAACTGAGGCACTAAGGTGGTCCGTGGCTTATCTTTAGTATTTCAAGAGCTGTGATAAAGTGAGGTAAGCTCTGAAATCTGGAGATGTGCCTATGGAGTCCGGGTTCTTAACCAATATGCAATATTGCCTCTCAAAAAATCAAGTCTAGTCTGATTTAGTAAATATTCAGCATAAGTTTTATTGTGCAAAGCATGGCGGTATAGGATGCTGAGGCTTCAGTACTGAGGTAGAGAGAGCAATCCCTACAGAAACTCACAAAAGGATAAAATGATCATAAGAATGATAAGGTAAAAAGTAAAAGGAGCTATGAGGCAAGATCCAGTAAAGCATGCTGCAACCATATTTAGGCATCATCAAGGGTGATGAGGTGAACTGAATTTACTAGAAGCAGATTTGGAGTAATGGAATTAGTTCTTAACAAGAACTCATAAGTTAGGACTTCAAATCCCACCTCTGTCATTCATTTGTGATCTTAAGAATATTATTGTTCTCTGAATCTGTTTCTTGTGAGATTTAAAAACTCTGGGTAAAATACTTCAGAGGATATAATAAGGATTAAAAGTGTAATGCATGAACATTTTAAACTAGAGAAAGGTTACTAAAATAAATTAAAGGTATCATATTACAGGAATTTTTCATCCATTATTTTATTTCCCACAATAATATGTAAATTAAGTATCTTTCTTTCAGATTCAACATCTTCATATGTGAGTATTAAGCATAGGCAACACTCAAATGTCATTTTGATGCCAAATTTCAAGACCTGTCCACTACTGAGAAAAGTCATAATAGGCATTTACTATATCACCCTACATGTTCACATTTTGAAAATTCTATTTTTCTCTAGTATCAAGAAGATAATTTTTCTACATAACCATAAAAAGCTATAATTTTTCTATCTATACATATCTCAATTAAAAAGCTATCCCAAATGAGATATGAACTGATATTCCTTCCCTTTTTAAATATGGTTTATTCACTAAAATACTATGCCTTTAAGAATACTAAAGTTTGGTTCTGGGATTATTTTTATTAATACTTCCTTTATAAATTATAGCATCAGAGCTTTTGTGAATCAAAGATCCAAATCTTGCCTATAACCAAAATTATAACATCCTATCAATTACACAATTTTGGAGTGTGGAATACATTAGACAGCCACAGCTCATAATTCAGCCAAGTTCTACTACTGCTATATAAAGCAACGTGATTGAACTACCATAAACAGTGAATCATCCCTGTCCTCACTGGGGAATTCAGGTCTTTTCCTTCTCCGTTGATGAGACCAGAAAGGCATCACAAAGAAACTTACACATTATTTTTAATAGAAAAAAAAAATGTGTCAGGAGCATCAGTGCATTAAGCAGCCTCAAAACATCAGAGATGCCCTAGTACTTTTAAAAATAATAGTTAAATCTCTGGTTGTGATAAGTGAGTGATTTTTCTTAACATGGATTTTCCAATCTGATTATATCTAAAGTTATGCTAGTTTATTGGCTCAAATAACAAATATGCATTTTTCTATTTGATTTACATGTTCATGCCTCGCCATGACTAACAGCCTTCCAATTTTAACAAAACAAAAAGGAAACCACCATATTTTTCCAATGTGATAAGAAAAGAAACCACCTAAAATCTGTTTCATATTGTTGGCCCTCAGTCTGATCAACAGAAATAAATCATCTGCATTAGCTAAATTTTAGGTTTTGATATCCAATAATACATCATGGGTGTGGGCTGGGGATTTGGGGTTTGGAATCATCTAGGAACTGACTTGACTGATTTAAAAATGGAAAGAGTACAAAGCAAATTGGAGAAGAAGGGAGGAGGAGAAAGGTGAGAGCTGACAGAGACTGAGCCCTGTGGGGTTAGAGGAGAGAGACAGGAAACAATACCATGATGTCACAGGTGTGGCTTTGAACAGAAAAATGGATAAGAAATACACTTGAAAAGTAGTTCTCTGTGTCATGAATGGCAATGTCTCTTTCAAGTTTTCAAGACATGTCAGTTAAGATTGATATCAGTTTTCAGTTCATCCAAGGTATACTTTGGTATGCAAGTCAATGAGATACATTACCTCAACATACCTAAATAAAAGGCCCTCATCTGTAACTTTTTCAAAAAAAAAAAATATATATATAGAAAAAAGCTATTAGTTAAATATCAATGCAGTGTTATCAAACTGACAAGGACATGTTTACATCAAGACTCAGTACTTTGAAACTCTAATAAATTTTCTTTTCTGAGTCTTTTTTTCCTTTCCCTTTCCTCAACATTATATTCTACAAGTATACTTAATGCTAAATACGTTTTGTAGATATCTAAATTATAATCTCACTTCTATTTTTGAAGAAGGCCTAGGCACTACATAGTAGATAACAATGTTTCTTCAGCTCATTCAGATTCAATTTTGTCCCTATAGTAGGCCTTTTTTTTTTTTTTTAAGATTTTATTTATTTATTCATGAGAGACATAGAGAGAGAAAGAGAGAGAGAGAGAGAGGCAGAAACACAGGCAGGGGGAGAAGCAGGCTCCATGCAGGGAGACCGACATGGGACTGGATCCTGGGTCTCCTGGATCCCACCCTGGGCTGAAGGTGGCGCTAAGCCGCTGAGCCACCGGGCCTGCCCTATAGTAGGCCTTTTAATTGCCTTCTGTATACTCAGTGCTCCCAAGGACTTCTGAGTATTTAGAAATATTGGCATCTTGTGCCATCTCTCAGGGAAAAGATTCATGGCAATCCAAAGTTGTCTTTTGTCTTCCAATATTCCTCATACTGTATCTTTCCCATAAGTAATCCCTCTTCTACCATCATAGGTGCACAACGATGCACGTTCTCTTTCCTCAACACAGGTAAATCCCATTTGTAGCTTTTTCAATCCCATAAGTTACAAAATCGAGTCTGCTGACACATACTCAGAACATATTCTGGTTCACCAATATGCAGTGACTTCATCGTTCTTACAACAAAAACACCCTGGACTTAGCAGAGCAAATAAGCCTAGGAAAATTCTGAAAGGTGGAAAGAAGCCAGCAGACTGCCTAGAGGTGTCGGGGCTTGAGGAACACATGGTGGTGAGTCCCCTGGGTTCCTGTCTTGCTTCATATGTCCCAGACAGGGTATTGCATAAACTGCCAAGCTGGACGACCAACATGCACAGATTCAACAGAGTTCCAAGAAAAGCCTGTTCTCCCCAGCCAAAGGACCAGATCAGGGTGGCCTAACAACAGAATATCTTTCTGTCAATACTTGAACTATTCCAATCAAACACCAACAGAAAAACCATCTTATGGTTTTATAAGATGTTACTATTGGGAGAACCTAGCTGATGGGAACTTGGAATCTTTCTAAATTCTTTCTTGGAACTGCATGTGAGTCTAAAATCTCCATACAAATTTTTAAGTAATATATCCTGTTTCACACTCTGTACTGTCTTAAGATTAAAGTATTATATATGTCTTTGCATTTTAGCAGATACCTAGGTTTTAGAAAAAAAGGCTTAAAGAACACATAGAAGCTATCTACCTCAACCCACATATCAGGGGAAGGAGGCCCTTTCACACAGTGCCAAGTTACATCTGAAATCCTATGAGTTGTTCATTCAATGAACGTTTTATGAGTTTATATCATATGCCAGACTCCAGGAGCACAGAGGTAACCATGTGATGGTTCTTATCTATCAAGCACTCGTAAATGTGTGTTGAATATACATATAAACCAATGTCATGGGGTCACCTGAGTGGCTCAGTGGTTGAGGCAGGTTGACCTGCCTTTGGCTCAGGTCATGATCCCGGGGCCCTGGGATCAAGTCCAGCATCCAGCTCCCTGAGGGGAGACTGCTTCTCTCTCTGCCTATGTCTCTGCCTCTCTCTCTTTCATGAATAAATAAAATCTTTAAAAATAAATAAGTAAACCAAAGTCATATTAATATAGTGATAATTAAGTGCATGGGAAGAGAACCCAACTATGAGAACAAAGCACAGTGACAGAATGACATGGGTGGCAGTCAATTCCACATAGTTAATTCCAATTTGGCCAAAAAATACCTACAGGAACAATAGTTGATCCTAAGGCTTTTGCCCAGTTGTTCTGCTGAGTGTATGCTGCACCCTGAGTAACCATTCAACAGAACTGCACTGGTGCCTCACAGCATTTTTAGGTAGTGCAGATATTACTGATGGCATGTGTCAGCAGTTTATAGCCCTATTCCTGCTCCATCTTAGAAATGTTTTGTCAAAAAAAAAAAAAATGTTTTGTCAAAGTATGATGGGGAGTCTGCAAACTAAAAGCTGTAGATAGTCTTCTCTTACAGCTGTGAAAATAATTTGGAAGATACTAACATTGAAGGTAATTATGAGAAAAATATACATTGCAAACAAACCAAATACCCATAAAACTGAAGATCTCAAAACTATTTGAGTTTTCCATATTTGTGGAGATTTTTTGGTGTTGTTTATTTACTATTACTTGTTTATATGAATGACAAAAATAAAAGGCCAGATGAAAAGGTACAGAGGGTAAGGTCTGGGAGGCGCTCGAACGCTGGAGTTTCTGCCCCCTTGGAATTTGGGATGTGTCAATTCTCTGGCACAAGGATGTCTTCAGCAACCCAGAAACTCTCCAAACTCTATAATTTAGGGGATTTTGTGGAGGTTCTATTATGTAAGCATGATTGCTTAAGTCATTGGCCATGAGTGATTGAATCAATTACTATCCTCCCCCAAACCCCACCCTCCTTGGAGCATGTTTGTGTGGGTTGAGGAGGTGACCCTGAAAGTTCCAATCCACTGATGATTATATGGTTGGTTCTTCTGGCAACCAGCCCCATCCTCAAGTTGTCTAGACTCCTCAGCTAAGAGTCATCTCATTAGCATAAGAAAAGATTCTTCTAGCACTCAGAAGATTTCAAGGGTCTTAGAAGCTCTGTGCCAGGACTTGGGGCAGAGACCAAATAAATATTTTGTATTATATCACAACGATAGTCCTATATTAAAGCATTTTAAAATTTATCTTTCAGGTTTCCTTTAATCTCTAGATTCCTCCTCCATCCCTTTTGTTTGCTTACAGTTTATTGGTTTAAGGATGCTTGCCCTGAAAAAGTTTCTCATGGTCTGGGCTCTGCTGATCTCACACTTATGGTAAAGTTTATCATGTTCCTCTGTCCCTGTATTTCCTGAAAATTTGCAGCTGGATCCAGAAACTAGATTAGACTCCAGTTAGGTCCCTTTTGCCAGACTATAGGAGACACTAAATAGCTAGTTGCCTCTCTCTTTGTAATGTTAGCAGGCTTTAATGCTTAATACTTTTATATGTTAAGTAACTAGAGATTGTTAAATGGTGATTTTCCCACCATAAAAAGAAAAAAAAAAGTTCACCCATCTCTCCCCGCACACACATTAAGCTAGAAAACCAATATAAAAAGTCTCTCGTACTTAAAGCATTCAGGTACTTTCAGTTTTCATCAACTTTATACAGCCATTAGGTTCAATCAAATTTTTCTCACTTCATTAACCTTTAGCTATTTTACATACTTTGTCCATATTATTCTGCTCTATATATCTCCAGCAATTTTTACTGAATGCTAGATACTGTGAATGATATATCATGCAATATCTGGATTTAGCTCTCTACATAAAGCAGGATATTTCTGGGACTCAACTGACTACCAGGAGCATTCGGTGAGTTCTTCCCATGCTCGCTCATTGAATTCTGACATCTCCCAATTCTGTTTGAGCTCAGCAAATTCTTGAGATTATATTTCCCCAGTAGTTGCTGTTTTTCTGTAGTTGTAGATTATACACATGTACAACCAAAGATTCCAGGCACTCCTCTGTAGATGGAGAATTTTTCCTGAGTAGTAGCTTCCTCTTATCCAGTACATCTTCCTGACAATTTCAGCTTCCTCAGCCTCCCCCACAGCCTATCTCTGTTTTCCTATCTCAATAAAACTCATATGTTCTGTTTGTATTTTCTATTGCCATATTGTGTTCCAGAAATCCCCTCTATACCAAGATCCTGAACAAATGTAAGTCGTATATATTTTCTTTGTTCATAAAGGACACTTTCCTATAATTCCTATTTTCTGGTATCCGAAAATAGTTATGTCATATATTTTCTTCTCTTTTCCAGTGTTTTACAGAAGGTGCTCTAGTCCTATACCTGTATCTCTGTCATCAGCAGAGGCAGAAGTCTGGATTCATTTTGAAGGGAAAGCTAGCATGATTTGCTCGTGGATTGCATGTGAGAGGTAAAGAGAAGTCAAGAATGACTAAGACTTTGAACTTGTTTACTTAGAATGATGAAGTTAGGGGATCCTGGGTGAGTCAGTTGGTTAACCTGCCTTTGGTTTGGGCTCTGATCCTAGACTTCTGGGATTGAGCCCCATGTAGGGTGTTGCTGCATACTCAGTGAGAGTCTGCTTATCTCTCTCCCTCTACCTTTGGCCCTCCCCCTGCTTGTGCTCTCTCTGTCTCTCTCGCAAATAAATAAATAAATACAATGTTAAAAAAGAAAAGGAATAATGAAGAGGAGAGGAACCACTGTGGGAGGGGCAGGATTTTTGTTTGTTTGCTTCTATTGTGGGGAGAGGTATGAATGCCAAAAACTGAACTTTCAGGGGTTGTAGATTTGAGATATTGGTTAGAATCCACATAGATATGCTATGTGGGAAGTTAGGTACTAATGTGTAGATTTCAGGAAAGAAATGTAGAATGGCAAAATAATTAGGGAGTTCTCAATGTGTAGAGAAGTCTTGGGACTAGTAAACATTCCTGGAGGGATCTAACATATGTAGAAAAAGAGATGACAAGTAGCCCTCAGACCTTAGATCTACTTGAACTCTCTTCAATGAAAAATGAGTTATCAGTTAAATCACTTCTAATGAAAATTATTTTACTCTCCTTTTTTTTTTTTTTTTTTTGCTATTTAGGCACTATTTAGGCAGTACATAGTGGTAGAATTTCTATGTTTCCCTTTGAACTTAGTATTCAAAGGGACACTAGGAGCACAGTAATGGGGTGAAAGAAGTTAAGAGAGGAAAGACTAGAGGAGACTGAAAAGATTTTAAATCGCTGTTATTGAAAGAGTTCAGATGTGTTGTTTTTCTTCTATCATCATTATAAGAGGGAAAAGCATTTTGCACTTTTTTTTTTTTTTGTATGCTGGTCTGTGATTAACATGGCACATTAAATAAGAGCTAGCCCTTACTGGACACATGCTAGCAGTTAGGTGCTTATTTAAGTGCTTTGCCATACTATATTTCATCACAATAAGAGGACATTTCTTATGAGATGCGCCCTTATTAGTGAACCACTAAGAAATAAGTATTACCCATTAAAATAATGATGGCATATCATCAAATCTATAGTACATCTCAAATTTTAAAATGTTAATAAATTTAAAAATGCAACAGCATTTATACACAATTACACATTTTTTAAAACTCTGATCAATTCTCCAAAGGAAGAGGAGGAAGAGAAGAAAGAGAAGGGGAAATATATAATGCAAACTACACATGTGTTTGGAATAGTACATGTCATACAGGAGGTGCTCAACAAAATTCACTCATTAACTGAAGAAATGAATGCTTCACCTTTAGAATTCTATACACAGTATGAGTTTATAAGAGGAGACTTCCTGGAAAAGTCTCAGGTGGGACTAGTTTAGTTTTGAACTCAGTAAAATATAATTCTTGGAATATATCAAGAAAAATTAAGTTATTCAATTTCATTACATTTTGCTCCATATTGGTTTCAAGTTACTTCATACTGTGGAAAATGTTACTTTTAAGCCATGGACGAAAATGATTTTCTGTTTGGTTCCATCCCAAACTAATGTTAGCATTTTAATAATTGAATTTGAAATTGCTTTCTTTTGTTTACTGAAGCAGTGGTGGTTATAGCACAAGACTGTAAATCACTTAGGCCGTAATAAAGATGCTTCTACAGTATTATACAAGACCTACAGTATTGTCTGTGCATTTTGTAAGAGCAAAGGCCATTTAAGTTTATTTTTTTAGCTTGTGTGGGATTTTATCTAATTTTAATGCAAATAGTTTTTATTATATACTACATACATTTGAAGGTATAAGAAAAATATTTTTCTTGATTGCACAAAATTCTTTATTACAAAATACTTAAATCTGGCTAAGAGAATTTCCACAATGACTATAAAGTGAATAGAAACATTTTTCAAATCTTCAAGTGGACATGTAGTGGAAAGCAGGATGACTGAGATCCAGCATTTGGTGACTGATCCAGTTAGTGGGTTGCAGCGTTATGGAGGGGATCCAGGATTTTCTTTTCTAAAAATGCTGCAGATTAGTGTATTCAAGAGGAAGAGGAAGAAAATCTAATTATAGCCTAGATCACTTTATACCAGAAAACAAGTGTAGAAACTTTTAATTCTTTAATTCCATATGCCCTGAGCCAAAGGCACTCAGCCGCTGAGTCACCCAAGAGTCTCTGGCATGTATTTTTTTTTAATTGGGGTAACATACACCTTTTCTTCTTTAACCATTCCCATATATTCTTATATAACAATAACAACACAATAAATCCACATACTTTTAGTAAAAAAAATATGGATCAATGTATTGCCAATACTGAAAAGGAAAGAAACATTTGGCTGAATAGAACATAAAAAATACCCTCAAATTCCTCACACACACACACTCAAAATCAAAATTGAACTATCATATTTTTTTTTTTTTTTTTTAATTTTTATTTATTTATGATAGTCACACAGAGAGAGAGAGAGAGAGGCAGAGACACAGGCAGAGGGAGAAGCAGGCTCCATGCACCGAGAGCCCGATGTGGGATTCGATCCCGGGTCTCCAGGATCGCGCCCTGGGCCAAAGGCAGGCGCCAAACCGCTGCGCCACCCAGGGATCCCTGAACTATCATATTATCCAGCAATTCCACTTCTGGAGATACATCTAAAGGGAATAAAAATACCATGCTGAAAAGATATCTGAACTCCCATGTTCATAGCAGCATTATTTATAATAGCCAAAAGATTGAAGCAATCTAAGCATCTATCAGTGAATGAATGTATAAAGAAGTTATGGTGTATACACACACACATACACAATAGAATATTATCCACCTACAAAAAAGAAAATCCTGTCATTTGCAACAAGATGGATGGACCTTGAGGGCATTATGCTAAGTGAAATAAGTCAAAGAAAGACAAATATTCAGCAACAAAAAAAGGCAATCAACTGAGTGAAAGATGATAATTGGAAAACATATTTCTGATAGGAGGTTGATATCCAAAATACATAAAGAATTTACATTACTTAATATATAAAAAAATAAAAATGGGTAGAGAACCTGAATAGACAGTTTTCCAAAGAAGATATACAGATGGCCAACAGAAATATGAAAATATGCTCAATATAACTAGTTATCAGAGAATTGTAAATCAAACCCATAATGAGACATCAGTTCACACCTGTCAGATTGGCTATTAACAAAAAGACAAAAATAACTACTGTTGGTGAAAATTAAAAAAAAAGAGAGAGAGAGAGAATCCTTGTGCACTGTTGGAAGGAATGTGAATTTCTTTTTTTTTTTTTTTGGAATGTGAATTTCTATAACCATTATGGAAAACAATATGGAGGCTCCCCAAAATTAAAAGTAGAACTATCATATGATCAAGCAAAGAGATATTTGTATTTTGGTGCACTGTTTATAATAGCCAAGATATAAAAGTAACCTAAGTGTCCATTGGTAAGTGAATAAAGATAACATATATATGTGCATACGTGTGTGTATGTATGTATAGACACACAAACACACCTCATTTATTGCACACACCTCATTTTACTGTGCACACTTTACTGCACTTTGTAGATACTGCCTTTTCTACAAATTGAAAGTTTAAGGCAACTGTGCCTCAAGGAAGTTTATCAGCACCACTTTGCCAATAGCATTTCCTCACTCCATGTTTGAATTACATTTTGGGAATTCTTGTTATATCTCAAATTTTTTCATTATTATTGTATTTGTTATGGTGATCTATGATCAATGATTATGACTTCCTGAAAACTCAGATGATAGTTAACATTTTTAAGCAATAAACTGTTTTTTTGGGGGGGTATATTTTTTATTGGAGTTCAGTTTGCCAACATACAGCATAACACCCAATGCTCTTCCTGTCAAGTGCCCCCTCAGTGCCCATCACCCATCCTGTCAAGTGCCCCCTCAGTGCCCATCACCCAGTCACCCCAACCCCCCATCCACCTCCCCTTCCACTACCCCTCGTTCGTTTCCCAGAGTTAGGAGTCTCTCATGTTCTGTCATCCTCACTGATTTTTCCCACTCATTTTCTCTCCTTTCCCCTTTATTCCATTTCACTATTTTTTACATTCCCCAAATGAATGAGACCATATAATGTTTGTCCTTCTCCGACTGACTTACTGCACTCAGCGTAATACCCACCAATTCTATCCACATTGAAGCAAATGGTGGGTATTTGTCATTTCTAATGGCTCAGTAATATTCCATTGTATACATAAACCACATCTTCTTTATCCATTCATCTTTCAATGGACACCGAGGCTCCTTCCACAGTTTGGCTATTGTGGACATTGCTGCTAGAAACATCGGGGTGCAGGTGTCCTGCCATTTTCTATCTTTGGGGTAAATCCCCAGCAGTGCAATTGCTGGGTCATAGGGCAGGTTTACTTTTAACTCTTTAAGGAACCTCTACACAGTTTTCCAGAGTGGCTGCACCAGTTCACATTCCAAACCAATAGTGCAGAGGGTACCCCTTTCTCCACATCCTCTCCAACAATTGTTGTTTCCTGTCTTGTTAATTTCTCCCATTCTCACTGGTGTGAGGTGGTATCTCATTGTGGTTTTGATTTGTATTTCCCTGATCGCAAGTGATGCGGAGCATTTTCTCATGTGCTTGTTGGCCATGTCTATGTCTTTCTCTGTGAGATTTCTGTTCATGTCTTCTGCCCATTTCATGATTGAATTGTTTGTTTCCTTGTTGTTGAGTTTAATAAGTTCTTCATATATCTTGGAAACTAGCCCTTTATCTGATACGTCATTTGCAAGTATCTTCTCCCATTCTGTAGGTTGTCTTTGAGTTTTGTTGACTGTATCCTTTGCTGTGCAAAAGCTTCTTATCTGGATGAAGTCCCAAAAGTTCATTTTTGCTTTTGTTTCTTTTGCCTTCATGGATGTATCTTGCAAGAAGTTACTGTGGCCAAGTTCAAAAAGGGTGTTACCTGTGTTCTTCTCTAGGATTTTGATGGATTCTTGTCTCACATTTAGATCTTTCAACCATTTAGAGTTTATCTTGGTGTACGGTGTAAGAGAATGGTCTAGTTTCATTCTTCTGCACGTGGCTGTCCAATTTTCCCAGAACCATTTATGGAAGAGACTGTCCTTTCTCCAGTTGAGAGTCTTTCCTGCTTTGTTGAATATTAGTTGACGGTAGAGTTGAGGGCCCATTTCTGGTTTCTTTATTCTGTTCCATTGATCTATGTGTCTGTTTTTGTGCCACTACCACACTGTCTTGATGATCACAGCTTTGTAGTACAACTTGAAATCTGGCATTGTGATGCCAGACTCTGGTTTTCTTTTGCAATATTCCCCTGGCTATTCCCCTGGCTATAGTCTTTTCTGATTCCACACAAATCTTAAGATGATTTTTGCCAACTCTCTGAAGAAAGTCCATGGTATTTTTATAGGGATTGTATTAAATGTATTAATTGCCCTGAGTAGCATTGACATTTTCACAATATTAATTCTGCCAATCCATGAGCATGGAATATTTTTCCATCTCTTTGTGTCTTCCTCAATTTCTTTCAGAAGTGTTCTGTAGTTTTTAGGGTAGAGATCCTTTACCTCTTTGGTTAGGTTTATTCCTAGGTATCTTATGCTTTTGGGTGCAATTGTAAATTGGATTGACTCCTTAATTTCTCTTTCTTCAGTCTCATTGTTAGTGTATAGAAATGCCACTGATTTCTGGGCATTGATTTTGTATCCTGCCATGCTACCAAATTACTGTATGAGTTCTACTAATCTTGGGGTGGAGTCCTTTGGGTTTTCTATGTAGAGTATCATGTCATTGGCGAAGAGGGAGAGTTTGACTTCTTCTTTGCCAATTTGAATGCCTTTTATTTCTTTTGGCTGTCTGATTGCTGAGGCTAGGACTTCTAGTACTATGTTGAATAGCAATGGTGAGAGTGGACATCCCTGTCGTGTCCCTGATCTTAGGGAAAAGGCTCCCAGTGTTTCCACATTGAAAATGTTTGCTGTGGGCTTTTTGTAGATGGCTTTTAAGATGCTGAGGAGTGTTCCCTCTATCCCTACACTCTGAAGAGTTTTGATCAGAAATGGATACTGTATTTTTTCAAATGCTTTCTCTGCATCTATTGAGAGGATCATATGGTTCTTCTTTTTTCTCTTGTTGATATGATCTATCATATGTTGATTGCTTTAAAAGTATTGAATCATCCTTGCATCCTGGGGATACGTCCCACTTGGTCATGGTGAATAATCTTCTTAATGTACTCTTTGGTCCTATTGGCTAGTATCTTGTTGAGAACTTTTGCATCCGTGTTCATCAGGGATATTGGTCTATAATTCTCCTGTTTGGTGAGGTCTTTGTCTGGTTTTGGAATTAAGGTGATGCTGGCCTCAAAAAACGAGTTTGGAAGTATTCCGTCCCTTTCTATCTTTGGAACAGCTTTAGTAGAATAGGTATTTTTTCTTCTTTAAATGTTTGATAGACATCCCCGGGAAGCCATCTGGCCCTGGACCTTTGTGCCTTGGGAGATTTTCGATAACTGCTTCAATTTCCTCCCTGGTTATCAGCCTGTTCAGGTTTTCCATTTCTTCCTGTTCCAGTTTTGGTAGTTTGTAGTTTTCCAGAAATGCATCCATTTCTTCTAAATTGCCTAATTTATTGGCATATAGCTGCTCATAATATGTTTTTAAAATCATTTGCATTTCCTTGGCATTGGTTGTGATCTTTCCTTTTTAATTTGTGATTTTATTAATTTGAGTCTTCTCTCTCTTCTTTTTAATAAGGCTGGCTAATGGTTTATCTATCTTATTAATTCTTTCAAAGAACCAACTCCAGGTTTTGTTGATCTATTCTACAGTTCTTCTGGTCTCTATTTCATTGAGTTCTTGAATCGTTATTAACTCTCTTCTTCTGCTTAGTGTAGGTTTTATTTACTGTTTCTTCTCCAGTTCCTTTAGGTGTGAGGTTAGCTTGTGCATTTGAGTTTTTTTTTCAATTTTTTGAGCGATGCCTGTATTGCGATGTATTTCCTTCTTAGGACTGCTTTTGCAGTATCCCAAAGACTTTGAATGGTTGTATCTTCATTTTCATTAGTTTCCATGAATCTTTTTAATTCTTCTCTAATTTATTGGTTGACCCTTTCATCTTTTACTGGATGCTCTTTAACCTCCATGTGTCTGAGTTTCTTCCAAATTTCTTCTTGTGATTGAGTTCAAATTTCAAAGCATTATGGTCTGAAAATGTGCAGGGGACAATCCCAATCTTTTGGTATTGGCTGAGACCTGGTTTGTGACCCAAAATGTGGTCTATTCTAGAGAAAATTCCATGTTCACTTGAGAAGAATGTGTCTTCAGTTGCATTCAGATGTAAAGTTCTGTAAATATCTGTGAAATCCATCTGGTCAGATGTATCATCTAAAGCTCTTGTTTCTTTGGAGATGTTGTGCTTAGAAGGTCTGTCATTTGCAAAAAGTGCCATGTTGAAGTCTCCCAGTATTAATGTATTATTATCTAAGTATGCCTTTACTTTGGTTATTAATTGATTGATGTACTTGGCAGCTCCCACATCAGGGGCATAAATATTCATGATTGTTAGGTCCTCTTATTGGATAGATCCTTTAAGTATGATATAGTGTCCCTCTTCATCTCTTACTACAGTCTTTGGGATAAACTTTATCTGATTTGAGGATAGCTACCCCAGCTTTCTTTTGTAGACATTTGAATGGTAAATGGTTCGCCAACCCTTCTATTTCAGGCTGTAGGTCCTTAGGTCTAAATAAGTGTCTTGTAGACAGCAAATAGATGGGTCTTGCTTTTTTTTTTTTTTTTTATCCAGTCTGAAACCCTGTGTCTTTTGATGGGATCATTTAGCCCATTTACATTCAGAGTTACTACTGAAAGATGAATTTAGTGTCATTGTAATAACTATTCAGACCCTGTTTTTTAGATTATTTCTTTGGACTTCCTCTTTCTTTTACAGAGTCCCCCTTAATATTTCTTGGAGAGCTGGTTTGGAGGTCACATATTCTTTCAGTTTCTGCCTATCTTGGAAGCTCTTTACCTCTCCTTCTATGCTGAATGAGAGCCTTGCTGAATAAAGTATTCTTGGCTACAGGTTCTTCTTATTTACAACCCTGAATATAACCTGCCAGCTCTTTCTGGCCTGCCATGTCTCTGTGGAGAGGTCTGCTGTTAATCTAATATTTCTCCCCATATAAGTTAGGGATCTCTTGTCTCTTGCTGCTTTAAGATTTTCTCTTTATCTTTGGAATTTGCAAGTTTCACTGTTAAATGTAAAGGTGTTGAACGGCTTTTATTGATTTTGGGGGGAACCTCTCTATCTCCTGGATCTGAATGCCTGTTTCCCTCCCCAAATTAGGGAAGTTCTCAGCTATCATTTGTTCATATATGATTTCTGGTCTCTGTCCCTCTCAGCATTCTCTGGAGCCCCAATTATACGTAGATTTTTCCTTCTGAGGCTGTCATTTATTTCCCTTAACCTTTTCTCATGGTCTTTTAATTGTTTTTCTGTTTTTTCCTCAGCTTCCTTCCTTGCCATCAACTTGTCTTCTATGTCACTCACTCTTTCTTCCACCTCATTAACCCTCATCATTAGGACCTCCAGTTTGGATTGCATCTCATTTAATTAATTTTTAATTTCGGCCAGGTTAGATCTAAATTCTGCAGTCATGAAGTCTCTTGAATCTTTTATGCTTTTTTCCAGAGCCACCAGTAGCTTTATAATTGTGCTACTGAACTGGCTTTCTGACTTCAAATTGTAATCCAAATTCTGTAACTCTGTGGGAGAGAGGACTGTTTCTGATTCTTTCTTTTGTGGTGAGTTCTTCTTTCTAGTCATTTTGCTCAGTGCAGAGTGGCTGTATGAGTGGGCTGAATCAAGAATATTAACCACGACCTAAGTAAATTTCACCCTAGATGATTCTGCCAAGGTCAAAGTCCAGAAATTGAAAAGAAAGATCAGAATGAAATAAAACTAAAAGACCAATACGGTGAAAAACAAATTTTAAAACAAAGTAGTAAAAAAATAAATGGCCAGAAATCCTAAAGAAGAAGAGAAAAAAAGAAAAGAAAGAAAGAAAGAAAGAAAGAAAGAAAGAAGAAAGAAAAGAAAGAAGAAAGAAAGAAAGAAGAAAGAAAGAAAGAAAGAAAGAAAGAAAGAAAGAAAGAAAGAAAGAAAGAAAGAAAGAAAGAAAGAAAGAAAGAAAAGAAAGAAAGTCTACCTGAGGGGTTCTAGAGTGTGATCCTCTTGTTTCTGAGTACATTAACTTCTGTATGTTAAGTCCATATGTTAAGTCTGTATGTTAAGTAAGTGAAGATGCTCAGTCCCAAATTTATATAAACTAGAAATACTTGTAGAGGGCCCCAATATTGACCATCAAAACATAAATGAGATAAAAGAGGGGGGCAGAACGGGAATGAGGAATCTCATGGAATGAACCAGCATGGTACACCACTTGGTTCTGGGGGTATGCTGCTCATGTTTTAGAAGGTATTAACTTCCGCCATTGTAGAACAAAATGGGGCAGAGAAAACAAAAAACACAGAACAAAACAAAATATCTTGTCTATCTCCCAAAATTAAGTTGAGTATGTTGAAGGGAATCTAGAAGTAGGAAATATATCTAGGACATGTAATTGTAGAAATATGAAAGTCAAAAAGGAAGAAATTTAAAAGTGAAGAGGTGGCAAAATATTGTAGTTAAGGTGGGAAAAGAAAAAAATGCAAATTTATAGTCTGATATATAAAAACCTGGTGTACTGGAAAAAGGGGGGAAAAAAGAGGGGCACCCTCTAGTTCTATATATATTGTAAATCCCTCGACTTCCCCTGGAGCTTCCCAGCGCTGCTCGGTCCAGAACTTGCTCTTCCCCTGTCTTTCCAGCTGGTCTTCTGGGGCAGGGGCTGCTGTGCTGGTTCTCAGGTGTGTGCACCTGGGGGAGCTTCCCCCCACCCCCCGCCAGGTGTACAGCCCAGTGGGAGCTGTTCACCCCGTGAGGCCCCTGTTCCCTGGCGCCCCCCTCCTCCCAGGCACAGGGTGACCCCAGGAGGGACATCACCACTGGCGGTGGCCAGGTCCACAGCCCTGGAGTCAGCTCCCCAGGAACCACCGCAGTCTCCCGGTCCGCAGGGGCCTGGGTGCTCCCGGGGCGGGGGGCGCTGCCCTGCACAGCTGGGGGCCCCGGGGCAGGAGCGTCCTCGCTGTCCTGGGCCCTCCCCGCCTCCCCCTGTCCCGGGGGGAGCAGGATCCCGGCCGTGTCCCCAGCGCCCTGGGATCAGGGCCTGCACCTATGGGTGGGCGCCCCGAGCCCCTGCCCGACCCCCGGCTTCTCCCTGAGGCCCCCCTGAGCCCCCGCCCGACCCCCGGCTTCTCCCCGAGGCCCCCCCGAGCCCCCGCCTGACCCCCTGCTCCCCACGGGCCCGCCCCCACTGGATTCTTTTTTATTTTTTTCCACCTTCCTACCTTGTTAGAAGCAAAAACCCTTCTCTCTGTAGTGTTCCGGCTGTTCTCTCTTTAAATCTCAGGTCGAATTCTTAGGTGTTCAGGATGATTTGAAAGTTATCCAGGTAAGCTGGTGGAGCCAGGTGAGTGAGGAGCCCTAGTCCTCTGTCATCTTGCCCTCCTCACCTCAGCAATAAAGTATATACATGGTTATTTTTTAGACATAATGATATTGCAGGCTTAATAGTCTACAGTATAAAAATAGCTTTTACATGCAACTGGAAACCAAAAAAATTCATTTGACTCACTTTATTGTGACACTTTATTGCAGTGGTCTGGAACTAAACTTGCACAATTTCCAAGGTTTGTCTATGCAATGGAATATTATTGATCCATAAAGGAGAAATAAGTATGTCCATTTGTGAAATATATAAGGGGAATTAAGAGGTTAAAACTTCTAAAGGAAAAAAAGAGAGAGGAAGAGAGAAATACTGAATGTTCTTGCATGTTGGAAATTTAAAAATAAGTAGTTAAATCAATCAGCAGATAAAATAAGTTCATAGAAAAATATCAGATTTGTGATTATCAGAAATGGGATAGGAGTAGGGGGAAATGGAGAAAAGTAGCTAAAGGTACAAATTTTCTGTTTTAAGTACTTGGGATGTAATATACAACATGATCACCATAGGTAGTACTGCTATATGGCATAATAAAAGTTAAGAGTAAATCCTAAGAGTTCTCATCACAAGGAAAAAGTAAATTTTTTTGCCTATGCAAGATGATCAATGTCAACTAAAATTACTGTAGCAATCATTTCACATTATATATAAGTGAAATCATTATGCTCTATACCCCTATGCAGTGTATATGCCAATTACATCTTAATAAAACTGAGAAGACCCTCAAAGAATATTATTGATGGATTTGAGTACTGGAAACATAAAGCTTTGAAGTTCTAAAATATCATAGAAGAGCAGTGAGTTAATAAACAAGCACAGCTCAAACTAGGAAAATATTTTCAAAAAACATAATTAGTAAAGTGTTACTATCCATGATATATATGAAGTTCATAATGTATTAGTAAGAAACATTAAATTCTACATAAAATAAGAAGATACAACATAAGGAGACAATGTGGAGAGCAAATAAAATTGGCCAATTAACTCAGAAACATAATGGTTAAAAATGAAAGTAATATACATTTTTAAGTATTTTACCTATCACATTTGCAAAGACTTGTAAATATATACTGGAAATATATAATAGTTTTCAAACAAATTATGTTTAAGCATAAACTAGTACAATTTTTGTAAGATATATTTAGACCCAATTGTAATTTTGTTTGCCTGTCATACAGTTTGACCCAGAATTTACATTTCAGGAATTTATGTTATATATATTCCATATGTTTATTTCAGCATTATCATAGTATTTAGAAATTAATGTTAAAAATCTCAGAGAGGGAAGCCTAGGTGGCTCAGTTGAACTCATGATTTTGGCTCAGGTCATGATCTCAGGGTTATGAGACTGAGCCCCTCCTGCCCCTCCCCATCAGCTCCACAGTGGGTGCGGAGCCTGCTTAAAATTCATTCCTTCCCTTTCTCCCTCTGCCCTTCCCTCCTAAAAAAAAAAATAATCGCAGAGATTAGAGGTACTTGTCTTTCATGGTTACTGATCCCAATTTCCACTCTGCTCTTCTTTTTTTCTTTTTAATAAGAGAACATGGACTACTTTAGGTGGACACATGATTACCCAATTAGGGACCATATTAGCAAAACTCCTGCAGTTCAAAATTCCTGTATGTCTAACTTTTGTCCAGTAAAATAGGAGCAGATGAGGAATGACTTTCTAATAATTTCTGTAAAGAAAACGTTCCCTCTCCAGCCATGTTTTCTGACATTCAGTTTGATTCAGATGTGGTATAGTGACAGCCACATTCTAGGGGATGGTAGCACAACAATATAGAAGATACCTCTCTCCCTCCAAATCATCTGGCATTTTAGAATTATGGGGAAAAAAAGAGTATATCATGTTGTTTGAGCCACTGCCATCTGTTCTCAGAGTACAACCCACATCTTAACCAGGAGTTT
Organism: Canis lupus dingo; assembly: GCF_003254725.2. NCBI lineage: Eukaryota > Metazoa > Chordata > Mammalia > Carnivora > Canidae > Canis > Canis lupus. The sequence continues at coordinate 57,681,659 of NC_064255.1, forward strand.
TCTGTATTTTCCAAATAATGTACAAAGAATATCTACACAGATAATATAAGGTAAAATTTTAAAGTTGAAGAAACCAAATATAAAAATGGACATAATTCATTAAACTAATATTTTACCGCTAAAAGCTAGTGATCTGGGATGCCTGGATGGCTCAATGGTTGAGCATCTGCCTTCAGCTCAGGTCATGATCCCAGAGTTCTGGGATCGAGTCCCACATCACGCTCCCCACAGGGAGCCTGCTTCTCCCTTTGCCTATGTCTCTGCCTCTCTCTGTGTGTCTCTCATGAATAAATAAAAAAAATCTTTTTTTTTTTTTTAAAGCTGGTGATCTTAACTTTTAGCTATTTGGGTGCGTAAGAATTTCTTGAGACATCACTATAAAATATTTTTCTGTATGTAAGCAGCATACATAGTATACTGATTTTAAATGAATGGGTGCTTCATCTATCACATATATGTGCGTATGATAGAATTCAAGGGAAAGGTAATGGTAGCCATATTGAATTAGCAGAAGATCATCTATACTTACAAACAACAGTAACAACAACCAGAACAGTGTTAGCACTATATAAATATATATATATATTTTATATATATATATAAAAATATATATATATATATTTTAGCACTATATTTCTGAGAGAAACCCTGCATTTCAGCATCTTTTCAAATAGACTTGGACATGGTTATAGTGCATAATTATAATCATAATCATAAATTTGGATTACCTTTTTAGTCACAATCAAATGAGTATAATACAGCAACCTAACACATCAAGTTGAATGAAGATTAAAAAATTATTTAGCACTGTACCTAGCACACAGATGGGCTCCATAAAGACTAGTTTTTATGATGATAATGCCAATTTAAAGATGGATACTAAGATTAAATGACAAGATAGAAAATGTAATACCTGGGTACCTTTCAATGGGCTTGAAGGTTAGAAAGTTAATGTGGATTAAATGAAAAGGACTAGATGATAGTTAATAAATTTTCACTTATTCAGCTAGTCATTAATTCAAAGTTGGGTGCCTTGGAATAAAGATATAATGAAATGCATATTTTAAGATATCATACCATGTCAAATTATACTTACTATGTGTATTGAAAATTTATTGCACTATGACAATTTTACTGGCACGTGTAACTACTATCCTATAATGATGCTATGAGGCAAAGTGTTTTCATAGGTAAAATACATTTATAGGCAGTATGTGAACTCAACAGAGAATAATTATTTTATTTCTAGTATCATTCAGTATCAAAAGACTTATTAATAACATCAAGAATAGAGTGAAATGTAACAGCTGTCTGGGTGTCATTGCATAGTTTTATAGAACATCATCTAGAGTAAGAAGATGCAGGAGATTGAGTTCTATACTACTCCGTAGAGATTTATATAATGTGTTTTATAGGTGAGGGAAAGGGTAGAGATGGGATGAAGTGGAATGTGGGAGTAAATTCATTAGGGATATATTTAAGCTGTGGTTGTTTTTTTTTTTTGTTTTAAGATTTTATTTTTTTTTTATTTTTAGAGATAGAGGTGGGGGGAAGAAGAGCAGGAGAGGGACAAGTGGACTCTGTGCCAAACATAGAGCCTGAAGTGGGGATCCATCCCATGGCCTGAGATCACAACCTGAGCCAAAATCAAAAGTTGCATGCTTAACTGACTGTGCTACCAAGGTGCCCCTCAGCTGTGTTTTAACATTACCCCAAGACCTTAGTGTTTAAGAAACTATGTATATAACAGTTTATGTTACTGAAAACCATAGATTCATAGAAATATACCCAATTTATTTCTTCTAAGCCTGGCTTTGATGCCTTCTGATAGGAATTACTCCATTGTTATTTTCCCCTAAATTTCATTATCAATTTTCTTATTAGAATGTAAGCTTCTTTTATTTGTTTGTTTGTTTGACAGAGAGTGAGAGAGAGAGAGAGCACAAGCAAGAGAAGCTGCAGGCAGAGGGAGAGGGAAAAGCCGGCTCAGGGTTTCTGCCGAGGTGGGAGCCCCAACTTGGGCTTGATTCCAGGAGTCTGGGATCATGACCTGAACCAAAGACAGATGGTTAACCAACTGAGCCACCCAGATGCCCCCAGAATGTAAGCTTCTTAACAGAAGAATCTGGGGCTGTTTTGTTCAACAGTTAATCAACCTATAGCAAACTGCCTTGCAATAGGAATGATATATTGTTGTCTATACATATAAATAAAATGTTGAATAAATACATATTTTTAACAAAATAAGAGAATCAGAAATGTTAGTAAAGGGAAGAAACTTAAAAATCATTAAATACAACCATCTCAACTTATAAACACAAATACTGAGGCCAAAAGAAAATAGATAGAAAGCTCAAGATCACAGAGCAAGTCACTGGGAGAGATTACATGGTCATGAGAGTATTGGTAACTAGAAGTCTCTTCTTTAAGTCTTAATTTTCCCAATTTCCATTCTTTCTTTCTTCCTTTTAGTAATAGAATATGTCTCATTATTATTTAAACCACTTTCCCTTTTAATAATAAAGAAAGTCTCGTTAATAAAAATGAGTTGTTGGTAAAATGAATGAGCATAAGGTTGAGGGTAGCTTCTCTCGTCACCATGCATGATGTTCCTGAAATATGCACTGGATAATACTTTTAAAATAACTCAATGTATTTTGATAGAATTTCCAAAAACTAGTTTCAGCCATAAGAAAAAATAAAATCAGCTCAGAAAATGTCATGTCCAAAGTCCAAAGTTTTTCATAGTTGTGCTATGAACTCAATCTCAGGACTTTCTAGTTCAAGTGCAGCATTTTCTACTAAATAAATGGATACTATATGTTAAATTAGCATGGTTTCAGAATAATCGATAAGTATAATGCACACTAATGATTATCTTTTAGTTTCTATTCTCTCTTTCTCCTTCAGATGTTCTACTTGGTGACTGTATTTTACAACTTCTCTTGCAGGCTGATATGGTCACGTGACTGTGTCCACACTAAAGGGATATGAACAGAAGTGGTATGTACAACTTTTGACTTATTATTGCACTGCACTGCTTCTACCAAAAAAAAAAAAAAAAAAAAGAACACAGAACCCTTGGTACTTTATCTTGGACCATGCAGATCAGGACAACACCTTGAGGTATGGGGAGATTTAGAAGGGATCTTGGTTACTGAATGATATCCTAGAACTGAGCCAACAGTCTTAGATATATGTGCAAGAGAAGCAAAAACCTGTCTTATTTTAAACTTGAATATCCAGGTCTCGTTGTTACTACACATTCAGCCATGTATAGTCTGTATGCTCACTAATATAGTAAGAAAGAAATCAAGAGAGATAGAAGGGATGTAACACTAACTTAAGCAATAGATCATAACTCAGACCCTGAAAGCCGAGAGAACTAGGTGGAAAATAGAAGATCAAGAATTTGATCGGGAAATTAACTGACGACATCTATGAGAACTAGAGACTGGGAGACACATACTGCTTATAGACACAGAGAACCAAGCCTGGGTATGGTTAAAAACAGGAAATAGAAAACTTGAAAAGGTCTATACCTTTTCTGGTTAGCTCAGAGTAAATAGAGTAGAAATAAGGTAAAAAATAGTGATGAGAAAGGAGGTCTTTTCAGATAGGAAGATAAGCAAGTGGATGAGAAGCAGCTGGGCTAAATAAAGGATGTATGGTGAGAATTGATGTGTATCTAAATATGAAGACTTCTTTACAAATCCTCTCATTCAGGGGCTTTTTTAAAGCGTTAAGCAGTAGAGCCGAGGCTTATATTGTTTTGGCTGAGTTAAGTAAAGTTTCTGAACCTCTCAGCTTTATCACCTGAAAAATATTGTTTTTAAGAATTTGATAAAATCATACAGGAGGTAAAAGGCACATAAAACTCTAATTATTCTTGTTGGTATCATTATTAGAGAAAATGGGGTGACTAATTCTCTGTAGGATCTGACATTATGAAAGTAGAATATAATGATTTGTGCTTTTGGAAAATAAGTAGATATCTTTCAGGCAAAAAGCAAGATAGGGCTTTTCAAACAGAAGAAAACATATACTGAAGAGTAAAGAATCATGTAAGATCATCACAGAGAAAATTAATAGAGATTTACTAAGCTTGAAACAAAGGTAGAAAAAGAAAATATTTGAACAAGTAGATAGGGACAAATTCTGAAAGATTTCATTTCCAAGTTAAAGATATTAGACATAATCCTATCTATATGTTAAAAAGCATAGTTTTGTAAACCCAAGAGCGATATGAAAGATACATTTTATACAAAGAAACGCAAACTTCATTATGGCAGATGGAAGAGTAAAACAGGCCACTATAGAGAGATTGGACAAAAGATTGTTGAAAGTGTTTAGGAAGGAGAAAATTGATGTCTAAACTAAGTCAGGGGAAGCAGGCATATATAAAGAAAAAAAATGATTGAAGAGATCATCCTAAAATAGAATGAATATCACTTGGTAAACTGTATGTGGATACTATGTAACTTGAGAAGTTTATGATTCTAATAAGCAAAATTTCAAAACTGGGGAAGAAATAGGTTTTTAGAAGAGAGAGGAGCTGAAATATAAAAGCCAAATTGTTAGTAAGAGTACAGTAGTACAGGAATACAGATATATATCCTTAAAATAAAATGATGCATTTATAAGTAAAAAAACTTGTCTTATATTTTTGCTATATTGGTCATCTCCTATATCTTCATACTTCTTCATAAGGAGTTTGTATATGGAAAAAGCAGCTCACTCCCAAGTAAGCATTTGAATTTTAGAGGGAAAGAGCTCATTGTATGAGAAAAAGTGGTTTGGGCAGTATGCTAGCTACAAGGGATAGAAAAAAGAACACATTTAACAAGGCTGAGTCTTTCATAAAGCTGAGTCTTTAGTGGGGAGACAGATAAATTGTGATGGTTAACTATATGTGTCAACTTGGACCAAGCAAGGGATTGCCCAGATTAAAAACTATCCTAATCCTACTAATCACACTACTGGGTATTACCCAAAGAATTCTTTACCCAAAGAATACAAAAATACTAATTCAAAGGGATACATGCACCTCTATGTTTATAGGAGCATTATTTAAAATAGCCAAGATATGGAAGCAACCCAAGGGTCTATCAACTGATGAATGGATAAAAAAGAAGTGGTGGATGCATACAATGGAATATTATTTGACCATAAAAAAGAAATCTTGCCATTTGCAATGACATGAACAGCGCTAGAGAGTACAATGTTAAGTGAAATAAGTCAGAGAAAGACAAATACCATATGATTTTACTCATATGTGGAATTGAAGAAACAAAAGTCCAAAGGGAAAAAGAAAGAGAGAAATAAATCAAGACACTGAGTGTTAAGCTCAAGAGAACACACCAATGGTTACCATAGGAGAGGGGTTAAATACGTGATGGGTATTAAGGAGTGCATTTGTCATAATGAGCATGGGGTAATATACAGAATTGTCAATCATATTGTATTCCTGAAACTATATATGACATTGTAAGTTAACTAATTAGAATTAAAATCAATCTAATTAAAATTTTAATTTAATTTAATTTAATTTAAAATTAATTTAATTAAAAATTTTTTAAAAAGTGTTTTTTTTTTAGATTCTTAGGTTTTATTCAACATTTTCAGATTTGAATGAGCAAAAGGTAATTTGTAACAAGACACAAAATGAAGCTAATTATTTAAGATTTATCCTTCTTTCTTTTTAGAGCTCAAGTTTAGTTGGTTGTTATCATTGTTTTTAATTTTTTAAGAAATAGGTTATGTTAATCTTTCTTTTCTGGAAAATAAAATGGGCTTTCAAAAACCTATCTATTTAGATGGTGTCATTTTATATGTTATTATTATACATAGAGTACCACAGGGATACTGTTAGATTTATTCATCTTAATTTAGAAAAAAATCGTGGTCTTTACTCCCAAAACATTATCTTTAAGATTTCAAAAATGTAAGATTGCAGGCACAAAAAATTGAATGCTTAAGGAAATGATATATTTCTATTAATGCCCTGCTTATATAATAACTGAACACTTCAGAAATACAGACTGATATTTAAGATAAGTGGGAAGATTGTGAATATCAGAGTTCCACCTAATTCAAACATTCTTGACAAGTTTTTATTTATTTTTAATATGCTAGCAGAAACATTTAACAGGAATGAGAGTGATTTTCAGCATGCTCTCACACAATCTTAGTACTTTATGTGAACTTCAGGCATCTGTGAAGGAAGCATTTTGCTTTCACTTTTTTCCCAATTCACTTTTCTAAAATTATATAACATAAATTTACTTTATTTCACTTACAAATAAATATAGAAAAATCTTTTGTTTTATGCATTAGTTTCCCTTTTGCCATATATCTTTCCAAGCTGACAAAAATAATGTATATTGAAGCCTGTGTTAATCTCACATTCCTCTAGACTTTTAGTCAGGTAAACATAAAAATCTGGATATTATAATTACTACAAATCTACAAAGGTTATTTTGGACATAATTTTTAATGTATCATCTGCCAGACTTAGCAATGATAATTTTCCTTTGTCTCATTCTTTCTCTCCAAAACCCTCCTTCTAAAAATTTTCTGAATAAGATACCTAGGAATAAACCTAACCAAAGAGGTAAAGGATCTATACCCTAAAAACTATAGAACACTTCTGAAAGAAATTGAGGAAGACACAAAGAGATGGAAAAATATTCCATGCTCATGGATTGGCAGAATTAATATTGTGAAAATGTCAATGTTACCCAGGGCAATTTACATGTTTAATGCAATCCCTATCAAAATATCATGGACTTTCTTCAGAGAGTTGGAACAAATTATTTAAAATTTGTGTGGAATCAGAAAAGACCCCGAATAGCCAGGGGAAGTTTAAAAAAGAAAACCATAGCTGGGGGCATCACAATGCCAGATTTCAGGTTGTACTACAAAGCTGTGGTCATCAAGACAGTGTGGTACTGGCACAAAAACAGACACATAGATCAATGGAACAGAATAGAGAACCCAGAAGTGCACCCTGAACTTTATGGTCAACTAATATTCGATAAAGGAGGAAAGACTATTCACTGGAAGAAAGACAGTCTCTTCAATAAATGGTGCTGGGAAAATTGGACATCCACATGCAGAAGAATGAAACTAGACCACTCTCTATCACCATACACAAAGATAAACTCAAAATTGATGAAAGATCTAAATGTGAGACAAGATTCCATCAAAATCCTAGAGGAGAACACAGGCAACACCCTTTTTGACCTTGGCCACAGTAACTTCTTGCAAGATTCATCCATGAAGGCAAGAGAAACAAAAGCAAAAATGAACTATTGGGACTTCATCAAGATAAGAAGCTTTTGCACAGCAAAGGATACAGTCAACAAAACTCAAAGACAACCTACAGAATGGGAGAAGATATTTGCAAATGATGTATCAGATAAAGGGCTAGTTTCCAAGATCTATAAAGAACTTATTAAACTCAACACCAAAGAAACAAACAATCCAATCACGAAATGGGCAAAAGACATGAAGAGAAATCTCACAGAGGAAGATACAGACATGGCCAACATGCATATGAGAAAATGCTCTGCATCACTTGCCATCAGGGAAATACAAATCAAAACCACAATGAGATCCCACCTCACACCAGTGAGAATGGGGAAAATTAACAAGGCAGGAAACCACAAATGTTGGAGAGGATGTGGAGAAAGGGGAACCCTCTTACACTGTTGGTGGGAATGTGAACTGGTGCAGCCACTCTGGAAAACTGTGTGGAGGTTCCTCAAAGAGTTAAAAATAGACCTGCCCTACGACTCAGCAATTGCACTGCTGGGGATTTACCCCAAAGATACAGATGCAATGAAATGCCGGGACACCTCACCCCAATGTTTATAGCAGCAATGTCCACAATAGCCAAGCTGTGGAAGGAGCCTCAGTGTCCATTGAAAGATGAGTGGATAAAGAAGATGTGATTTATGTATACAATGGAATATTCCTCAGCCATTAGAAATGACAAATACCCACCATTTGCTTCGACGACGTGGATGGAACTGGAGGGTATTATGCTGAGTGAAATCAGTCAATCAGAGAAGGACAAACATTATATGGTCTCATTCATTTGGGGAATATAAAAAATAGTGAAAGGGAATAAATGGGAAAGGAGAAAAAATGAGTGGGAAATATCAGAAAGGGAGACAGAACATGAGAGACTCCTAACTCTGGGAAACGAACTAGGGGTGGTGGAAGGGGAGGTGGGCGGGTGGTGGGGGTGACTGGGTGACGGGCACTGAGGTGGGCACTTACAGGATGAGCACTGGGTGTTAATCTATATGTTGGCAAATTGAACACCAATAAAAAATAAATTTATAAAAACATAAAAATAAAATAAAAATTTTCTGAGATCTGCCTCCCAGAAATTAGGCAATTTCAAACTACAAAAATATACTTAATACATACATTTAAATGAATCAATTTTATATAACAGACTAGGTTTATTCTTAATATTGTTAAATGAGCTTTGATTTGGTCTGTGTATGATCTCTTGGGATTTCTAATTTTTCTCCTTATATGATTTTCACAAATGTACTTATTATGTTGCAATACTGCCTATTTTTCTTATTTTCTAAAAATTGCTTTTAAAATTTCCCTGAAGATTTAACAAAACATTTAAATTATTTGAAAAATATTACTTTTTTACCTATATCACTATGAAAACTTTTTGTAAGGCATAATGCTGTATTTGCAATCTGTTGATTCTATAGTGTTCTTTATAATGAAAATATTTTAAATAGCTTATATTCATATATCTCTAATAAATCAGTGAATCTCGGTGTGTATATTTGGGGAACTTTTCTTAAAATACTTTTTAACTGATAAATTATTCCAACTATACAATTTCCCCTTAAGTATGTTTATTTTTTTTTATGTTGAGGTTTTGAGACAGATATATTTCTATCTGACATTTGTTGAGATGATAATAATCTAGTTGATCTTTCTCTTACAGCTTAAAAAACCTGTCATGAGATAATTAAAATGAGACAAAACTGAGTGTTAAGACCTTGAGTTTTTAGTTTTGTGCCAGAAATTAATGATATCACAAAAGTCACACTTTCCCAGCGTTTCAATTTCCACAAATCAAAAACAAAAGATTTACCAGATCATTTCTAGGTTCTTTGGAGTTTAAAATTCTAGAAAATTGTATGTATTGATATAACCTACATATATCATACAAAATATTAAAAGTGGACATCAATTTAAATATTACAATAATTTTACAATTTATTTACCTATTCAGACTTTGTTGTGGTTATTCTACAAAGGACTTGAAACTAAATGCTTCTATTTTTTGACTCAGGTATCATAAGTATTGTGATAGGTTTTTTGGTTACTTCTTTTTAGAATATTGGATACTTCTGCTCCCCTTTTTGTTTGAAAGTGGTTTGTTTGTTGGACAGACCTATATGCACTGGTCATTAGGAAAATATCAAGATATTAATAGCCTTAGAGATCACAAAAAATATAATAATATTTTTAAAAGATTTTAATTATTTATTTGACAGAGAGAAAGAGCCAGAGAGCATATGCAGGAGGAACAGCAGAGGGAGAAGCAGGCTCCCTGATGAGCAGAGGGATGTGGGGCTAGATCCCAAAACCTGAGCCAAAGGCAGACACTTAATCGACTGATCCACCCATGTGCCCCAAATATAATACTTTCATAACAGTATTTTCTTTTCAGTATTAAAGCTACTTATGTGTGTTTTGTATCCCCTCTAAGAGAAAGTATATCTGATTCATATCTTACTCATGGCATGCACCAAATGTATGCTTAATAAATGATATAATTAATTTGTATTGCTTGCTTCTCTTGCAGGTAAGTTTTTTTAAAAAAAGGGAAAAAATATTCTCACATATCTTGAAACTCTTTTTTTCTTTCCCTGAAGTTTAATTCTTTCTGAATTTAGAAAACTAATCAAAACAAAAATATACCCTTCCTCTCAGTATTGCTCTCCATTCTAGCTCCATCTCAGTCTCCTTTCTATCTGGCACTAGCTCTGGTCTTGCAAAGGCTCCAGACTTGCGGAGTGAGCAAGCCACAGTTGAGGAGTCCTCATTGGTGTGTCCTTCCCCAGTGGCTTATTTCCTAAGGACACCAACCAGACTGCTCTGTCATAGGTAGAAGACCTATGCCAGCATGCATGCCATCACCTTTCTCTTTACTGTACTTCTCTCTCAATGGCTTGCATTTAAAATTTAGTTCTGTCATCTAATTCGATAATCACTGCCTAACTTGGGAGTTACCCAGAACAGCTGCTCCAAAAAATAACAATCTGAGCATAACAGAAACAACAACAACTAAAGTTCATTATTTCCATCCTTGACTTACTTGAGAATTATGGGCATGACTTATCTTTTCTTAATAACCCATTAAAAGGATTTTACAATTGTTATCCACATGATGTTGAAAATCACACATTTAAACAGCAACAATTCCCCAAACTACTGAAAGAAGAATGTGACTGTGGTATGCTACACATGATTACATGAATACTATCTCACATGCATGTTTTTTCCAATGAGAATCTATTTTCACCTCGGATTCCTTTCAGCAGAGAGAAACTAATATATTTTTCCGCATCATGATTGTACAATTAAGAAAGAAGAATATAAGACATTGGATAATATATTTTCCTGTGGTTGAAAAAAAAAACACACATTAATCTAGTAAATACACATCTTTTCTATTACATATTTTAAGAAAAGTAAAAAAAAAAAAAAGTGTATACACCTACATAGATTTACTTTAGCCCTCCCTGTTCTATTTTAATATAAGATCGTTCTACAGATCTTTAGCTGAAGATTTTCCAACTATGGATGTTTTCAAGATCATAGTCCTATAACTGCAGAGTGGCGCTTTTTTTTTTTTTTTTTAATTTTAAAGAGAGAGACAGAGACAGAGATAATAGGGAGAGGTGAAGTTGGAGAGAATGTTCAAGCAGATGCTCTGTTGAGTATGGAACCCAATGCTGATCTCGATTTTCTAACCATGAGATCACAACCTGAGCCAAAATCAAGAGTCGGATGCTTAATCGACTGAGGCACACAGGTGTCCCAAGTTTTCTTTCTTATATTCCTATGATGCTTTTTAAAAGAAATCCGCAGTTTTATTGATTATATTTTCTGTTTGCATATATTAATCTAGCTCATCTATCACAATGGTTTTATTAATAAAACTTCCTTCTGAAAAAAGTGGAAAAAAATAAACAGATTCATCATTGAATTCTAATAAAATAAAAACTCAAATTTACCTTCTAAGGGCACTGCATTTGTGCATTAAGTCAATCAGTCAGTCAGTCAGTTAGTCAATAAATGTTAATTGAGTACCAGACTCTGCATATGATTTGGTTTGGAGCCAGAAAAACTAATGCTTACGTTCAAAGAAAGCAGTAAAGTAGTGAAATTTCTACACTTATTGTAATTATAAACTATTAAGCTTAAGGACTCATTAACATTTTAAATTAGTAAATAACTCAAGCTTTACCTTCTATTACTGAAAGTCAAACCCCATATTTCTCCATAGCCTTCCATTTAACAATATTTGGTTATGAGTGTAAATTTGTCGGATTACATATATCATACTTTGATTCATGTAGACAAATGAGAAATCAATTCTAATGCAGATAATAGTAAAAATCAGCTTTAGTGTGAAAATCTCCCAAGATTAATTCCTATTACTGGTGTATGTATATAAACCACGTACAACCAACTCTCAAAATGTCAAAACACCCACAGACAGGTATATTAGAAAATGTCTGTTCCAAAATACAAGATTGATCAGCTCCAGAACGCATAGGAATAAGAGAATAATGTTTCAACATGTTAGGTAACTCAAATGAGTCCCACCATGCTGGGATCAGTGTAGTGAAAATTTCCTCATGTCTAAAAATGGAAATAAAAGGCCTAAATCCTGAGAAAAAGGGATTTTATTTCTAGAAATAAGTCTTTTATAAATACATTTCGGCTAAGGACAAAGGAAGGTCAGTAGATGGTATGGGGCTTTTTACATTTAGCTTCCTGTTCTGCTTTAATATAAGAAGACATAGTGAAAGAGTTGGACTTAGACTAGAATGACCATCTAATTTATCATCCAAATCAATTTTAAGAACAAAGGAAGAACTCCTGATCATTAGGCTGGATGATACACAAAAACTAGAACTTGCCTGCGCTTTACCATGGTGTACGGTCATGCCTACTGCACACAGACCTGGAGTTCTAATCTTAATTTTATTATTTTACTAGGTATAAAAATTTGTGGCGTTATCTAATGCATTTTGCATCTCAATGCCCAGAATTAAACCAGAAAATGCACACCAGGTGTCTGTCACATTTTAATCATTCAAAAAAAAAAAAAAATAGCAGCTATTCCAGGAGAACCTATGTTTTTGGCATCTTTGACCTAAATTTTGTCAGGCGTAAGATAATTCAAATTTTTCTATTGCCAAATTTCCTCTGTATGTGCATTCCAGAATGTCTTCATGAGATACAAATAGTCATGCATGTCATCATTGCCATGAGAGAAGCATGCCCATTAGCTCCAAGAGAAATGAGAGACAGGTGGAGAAGATTGCTCCTAGGCAAGCTCAAGCTAAATAAGCAGACTTTTTAGCTCAGGGGCCAAAGAACTTTCTTCCATAAATGAAATAGCAGTAAGAATCTTCAGCTTTAGGGCCATATGGTCTCTGTACCAACTATCAACTCTGCTTTTATACCACAAACACAGTCAGACAACATAAACCAACAGCTAGAGCTATATCATAATACAACTTTACTCCTAGAGACTGAAATTTGAATTTTATATTGTTTTTGTGTGTTGCAAAATATTTTCTCTTGATTTTTTTTAACCATTTAAAAATGTAAAAATCATTCTTAATGAAACATACGAAAGGAGCTTGCAAGCCTTATTTGGCCATCAGGCTGTAGTTTGACAACCCCTATATTAGCTGACTGCTTATTTATTACTGAAGTATAGTTGAACTTATTATTTTTACATGTCATGGAGGTTGGTAAATGTTTGCAATTTAGTGGTATTTTAAGAGCAGCAAACTGACACAACCTCACTATGGAATGGTGGAACAATGTCAATGTATAAGCATCCATATAAATATGTGCATACAATTTTGGCAACTTGTTATCCTTGCATTTAGTGGCACAATGCCAATTGTGATTTATCTGAAAATTGTGCTAAGAGAGAACTGTAAAACCAGGTAGTATTTTGAAAATTTTCACCTTCCTCCTGGAAACTAAAAACAAACAAAACTAGCTGTTTGTTCATTGTAAGTGAACATAACATGTATCACCTTTGGACTAAGAATTGCCAGAGCTAACTTTCCTTCTGAAATTGTTTAAGGGCCAGCTTTTAGGATCTATCAGCATAGATCCTTACATGATCATGTTTGAAATCCCCTGTTTCTATCTGGTAATGGACACCAACGTGAATGAGAATTTTTAACTTAATTAAAGAGGCCATTAGTCTGAGGTGGCTTCAATGCCTCAGTGGCCTTCATAAGGAAACCAAAACCTAAGCCTAGAAATCCTGCAAGGTTAAGAAATCAAAATTTAAGAAATAGTAATCCCAGACAGCTAGCAAGGTTTTCCCTACAAGGCAAATGCTTACACTACAGCCAACCATAATTTCTTGGCTTTGCTTCCATTCCATTTCTATAAAAGTCTTCTCAGCTCCTGCCTGTGGTGAGCTCCTAACCACTTCTAGTTTGGCACTGCCAGATTAGAATGATTTTTGCTCATACTCATAATTTTTAGTATGAGAATTAGAGTTAAAATTGGTCACATCAATTTGAGGTCACTTGCTGTCACCATGTAACCTGGTATGATGTTTGTGTTTATAAATAATCAAAATTTAGGTTTTAGTGCTGCACTTAATTTTAAGGATAAATGTATATTTCAAAATAAAATATTTTTAAAAGTCAATATTGCAGTCTTCCTATTTAAAAGACAAATATTGTTCATTTTTCAAGACCATGTCACTTTTCAAGACCATGCCATTGATCTACAAATTTTACAAGACCTACAATTTTCTCCGCAGGAGATTAAACATAGAACTCCAGAAAATAAATATAAATGCCAAATACCATATTTAGCAGAGATGTTTGGCTGCCACCATCAAATTTTAAAATTGCTAATGTGGACCAAAGTAATTCCATTACATACAGTAAGCTTCTATCAGAAAGTCTAAGGCAAGTCAATTATGGTCCATAAAGAAATACCATAAATTGTTCCTCCATACAAACAAAAAGCAAATAAATGACACTTTGGATGAATTTTTCTTATCTACAAGTAATTCTTACACTGCTGAAAAGGAGTTGAGGTCTGGTGACTTGAAATAATGCAACTGTTAATCTATGAGTTGTTGTGTCTTTTCTGTGCCCTAAATTGTTGCTCAAAGCACATTAATATAAATTTTGCATTGCAAGTATCCTCTCTTGATTTAAGGCATGAAAGGGCAAACAAGGAGCCACCACCCACTTTTCTTGCCTTTTACCACACAATCAATTGCGTTCAAACTGTTACTAGAAATCCTCTAGTTCTGCTTAGCCCTAAATCACTGGTATTCAAAAGTTTATTGCACATTCACACTCACTTGTCATTTGCAGGAAGTCTAATTGAGAGAATTTACAGTTGGGTGAGTGTTTCATTTAGATTGTGCATGTTTAATAAAAGCTTTTCAAGTTACTAATCTCAGCTCAGGAAACAACAAAAGTGCTTGAGGGTTAAAGAATAAAACATAGCAGGTAAATGTTATTGTGTGACATTTCCTTATAATGTTTCCAAGTAACTGCATTTACTGGCTTTGAATTGTTTTTACACATCTAACTAGCTTTGCTGGAAAAATTTAGCCTATTAGTTATACCATGTGACAGAAATGTGATGATAGAATTACTTCTCAGTCAAAATGCTGTGGTTAGCTAAAAATAGTGTCAATAATTATTGCACTCTAGAAGAAAGCCTAAAATAATATCTCAAGTGAAATAATCTTGAGCATCTTCTCGTAAAAATAAATCTAATTAAGTAGCGGGAACGGATTTTAGTCTGTGTTACATTACAGCCATTTTAAAATGTGATTCAGATTTTCAACTTGCATTATTGAACCATATGCATTGTTTATGGGTGGTACTGCACAGAAGGAACTCATCTTACACAAATAATCCTGGTTGCTAGTTAGCCCTATATTTCAAAGAAAATGTGAACTATGTAGTAAAAGAGACCAAAATGTTAAGGTTCAAAAATGTGCAGGAATAAACTTCAAAGAACCCAGATAAATCAGCATCTGAATTCTCTCTGGCTTGAAGTGCTAAAATTGTTTAGCCACATAACAATAAGAAAAAAATCAGACAGCACTAATAAACAATGCTACAAGACAAAAATGCAATCTGTGGACTAGTTCTTTTAGTAAAAAGCTGGTAAGAACTTGCCTGCATTCTCATTAGTCAGCAAACATTTGTCCCTTACTATTTTCCTTAGCTTGGTGGACTAAATGCTAGTCTCACTGCATGATGCAGAACAGCTTTTACAACTCCATTGTTTTTAAATAAACTCTTCTCTTACATAAAAGTGTGAATCCACTCAGCTCAGTGGGATTAGAATTTAGATTTTTAAAAATACATAATTTCTTTGCAAATGGTGTTGATGATAACATGAGGCATGACACACAGAGTATTAGAATAGAATCATTTGTCCTTAGAATTAAATTTACAGTGGATCAAATAAACCATTCTCTAAATAAATGGTCAAAGTTACTAAACCCCCAAAAATAATGAAAATATTATCACACTAATTAGGCTGTTGGACAAAATTTCTCTAGAAATATTTTTTTTTTTGTTTTTTTTTTAGAAATATTTTAATGAGTTTGAGTTTTAACTGAGTTTGATACAGGTTCACTTATTTTATATACATTTTGGAAAGCCTGAAGAGGAATGATGCAAGGAAGTACTTTGATGACACCGAGGGAGGATATTCCAAACAGAAATCAAGTGTTTAGATTTTTCTTTCATCCACTCAACAATCTATTCAGCAACTTACGTAATTCTCTAGATGCTAGAGACAGAGCAGTGTACAAACATGCTTCCTGTGTTCCTGAAGCATGCATTCGAGTGTGAGAGAAAGATAATCAAGTAAACATTTTCTGCATGAGTTCCATGGAGAAAAAGAAAACTTACAAAGAGGACAGAAGTGAGATACATGGAGGGTTATTTTGCACTTCTTTAGAGTATTAGGGCAGGTCTCGCTCATAACGCGATATTTGAATAGAATCAAAGAGGAAGTGACAGATTTAACCTCATGGATCATCAGGGAGACGAATAATCAACGTTTTAAGTCTAGTTCTATCTGAAGCCAAAATTAGCTACAGCTGCATCAGTACCAATGCACACTAGAAGTATTTCTTGAGTCATTAATTGGCTGCAAACTTTATCCAATACAGCACAAAATCGCTGTCTCTCTCTCTCTCTCTTAATTTGCTATCCCCTTCACTTCTTTTCTGAGCCAGCTTTATCTCTCACCTTGGCTTTCATAACACTAGGCCCTCTGTGCAATCTGCTTAACTTCAGTTAGGATGCGTCAAATAGCTTGCAACCGTTGCATCCTCATCCCTCCCTGCTTTTGTGCGTGTCACCATGGTAGGTTGAAAAGAGAGAAAAAGTTCACCGACTTTCTCTGAAAGTTGGTTTTAACGTTTTCAATCTTATCATGCGTGGGTTTCTTTAATATTTGTGTATTATCCTATAACACCTTCATTTCTTCACTATCTGTGTATTCAAGTCAATTAGTAAAGACATCCTATTTATTAGCTCACATTTTTCATGGGTCAGAAATCCAGGCAAAGCACAACTCAGCTGGCGCTCTTCTAAGAGTCTCACAAGGCTGAAATCAACCTGTCAGCAAGGCTGCATTTTTTTCCCAAGGCTCCGAGGCTGAATGTGCTTCCAAGCTCATTTAGGTTGTTGGCTAAATTCAGTTCTTTGCAGTTAGGGGAAAGAGGTCTCTGTTTCATTCCTACCAGCCAGGGCCCTGACTTTGCTCTTAGGCTCTGCCCACGTTCTTCTTGCTGTTTCACATGCAACCCCTCCAGCAACACAGGGCTAGTTCACACACTCTCAATCTCTGACCTGTTCTGCATGCTGCATGGTCATCTCTCTTCTGCCTCCTGCCACCCAAATCTGTAGCCTTTCTCTGACCGCAACTGGAGAAACAGCTCTACTTTTAAGGACCCAGGTGTTTAGCCTGGGTCTACCCAGATAATCAAGGATAATCACCCTATGTTGAGGGCAAAGTCCCTTTACAACAGCACTTAGATTCATGTTTAAGAATCAAGGGACAGAAATCATGGGGGAACACCTTTAGAATTTTGTCTACTGTAAAGTGCCAACACCTTATGTTAGTACACATTGTCATAAAAAGAGCAGCAATTTAATCATCACAATTTTAGAAGGGAACTATTAATATCTTCATGCTATCGATGGAGAAATTGAATGTGGTTTAAGTAACTTACCCAATGCTCTTTACTTAGGGAGAGATGGAACAGGAATTAAACCTGTCTGTGTGATTCCAGAGCACATGCTCTTCCTCAAATAATGACATGAATGGCAATGTCAGAGGATATTACCCCCTTGGTGAGCAGGAGTCAAAGCAATGGTTCTAAATAAAGCTTGATAAAGCAGCTATTTTTGAGTTCAGATTATGGATAAGGTACCTGAAAGACTTCTCTCTAGAACACTAAATAGTAGCCTTCACATGGAAATGCATTGTATTTGAAACTACTTCTGGTCTTTTTAAAAGTTTTTTTTTTTTTTTTTCTGTTTAGGTAACTTAAAATAATTCTCCATTTAAAATAACAAATTTGTAAATATAAATGAAATAGAGTTCCAAAACATTGATTAGAAGAAAAAAATACAAAGTATTTCCCAATATTAGAATTATGACATGATTCTTTACGAGGTATATGTTAACAATCAAGTGGCAATTAAAAAGACAACCACTTTAATGATGTGAAAATAGTAATGTTTTTTTACATTAATTCTAGATTCCTGAGGTAACGTTAATCAAGCTGCTGTATATAAATTTATATATATATATGTATATATAAAGCAGCAGTTTCACAGCTATAGTAGTGTCAACCATGAACTTCAACTTCTACATATCATTTGTTTATTCTAAAAATTTTGATTAAAGGTAACTAAATCAAAAAACAGAATTAGAAATCATAGATAAAGATTCCCAAAGCACAAATTTAAAAAAGAGGAGATTTGGAAATATTCATTTAATTAACATATAGTCAAACTAAAAAATTTGTAAACCTATTTGCATATATAGCCAAACTAGATAAGTCAAGACCAGAATTTTTTTTTTTAAGATTTTATTTATTTATTCATGAGAGACACAGAGAGAGAAAGAGAGGCAGAGACACAGGCAGACGGAGAAGCAGGCTACATGCAGAAGCCTGACGTGGGACTTGATCCTGGGTCTCCAGGATCACACCCTGGGCCAAAGGCTAGCACTAAACCACTGAGCCACCTAAGGATCCCAAGACCAGAAAATTTTAAAAACATTAATAGCAGCTATTTTTTCTATGATTCAATGAATAAATTAACATATTGGATAATGAAGAAAGCATTCCCTGACTTGCATTATGGATTATGGAGGTATAGCCTTGAGAATTGAGATACAAGAATGCAACATTTTTTAGAGAAAATAAAATGAATATAAATACTAAACACATTGACTTTTTAAAGGATTTTATTTAACAGAGAAAGAGAGAGAATGAGCAGAGGGCGGGGCAAAGGGAGAGAAACAAGCAGACTGCCCACTGAGCGTGGAGCCTAACAGCCGGCTGCATCCTAGGACCCCAAATCATGGCCCTAGTCAAAGTAGATGCTTAACCAACTGAGCCACCCAGGTGCCTCTACTGTTTAATTTTTAAAATTCAAAACTGAGTATGTTTTTCACCAAAATCTTATATTATATTATAATTTCATGAAAAAGGAAAAGAAAGCAATGATAGACTTGGCTGATTTTCTCAACCCATATTACCTACTTAGATTAATACACAGAATTAGATTAATACACAAAATCCATTGACCAGAGTGCTGTTATTACTTATAGTATAGAATTTGTAACCCTGCTTTTTTAAACTATAGGTCTTTCGCAAATTCAAGAAAAAAAAAACTGAAATTGCAGCAAATATTTCAATAAAAGGAGGAATGCTTATGTTAAGAGATGAAACACAGTAAGGATTCTCATAACTGTTGACAATTTTTAATTTCTGTTAATAAGAAAGATAATCTTTGTATTCACTGATATGTTGGCTACAGAAAATAAAATAAAATTTGAAGATCTGTCTAACAGATTAGAAACTTAAAGATCTTAGCTTTTAACATGTGTGATAACTTTAAGGATTTGGCATTTTCTAGACTAAAAAAAAAAAAAAAGAAAGAAAAAAAAAAAAAAAACACCACAGGAAAATTGGCTGGAGCAAAGGTAAACCTCAGGAGGGACCAGATCCCCTCTACTCCAGCTGACTGTGATCTTTAACTTCTTTCCATCTCCATCCAGGCCACCCATCTAGTTTTCTGGGTAGTGAGATTTCCTTCCACTAGTTAAAGCCAGAGGATGTGTTCAAAGACCTTAATTCTGGGATTCTGCTTGGCATGCACAGGGTTACTCAGAGGAGTGGCACTGCAAGGTTTTCATAGCATAGCATAGAAATGGAGGTTTGCATGTATCAAATCCTTGACAAATGTTCCAGCAGTTAAGTAAAACTTTGTTTATATTGCGTGCCTCTCAACAGAAATTAAGAGCTGTGGAAACAATTCACGCAAGTGGTTGGCAATCTTCTCTCCTTCTCTCTTAGTGAATATGACAAGCTCACCTGCTGTGGAAGGCTGAAAATAAAGGACAATCTCACCACATTAATAAAACATGAACCACAACTGAATCGGAGGCCAACTAAACCACCAGAGACTTAGTGTGACGCTTAATTTTGTCGATGATGGAAGTACTTTAGCCCCGAGGTAACTTTCATGGAGGCCATATTTGCGTGCAAACCTTCACTTAAGCACTAGAGCTGGGCAGAGTTAATGTTCATGGGAGTGTAAACTTACAGTAAAAGGCAGGAACCACAGAAGATGTTACATCGCTCAAGCCAGTCAACTTTGGTACTGGCCTAATGTTTTATTGAAGCTCATTCCTCCTCACAGGAGATTTGAAAACCCACTTAGTGCCCTCAGAAAATTGTCTGTTTTGGCTGCATGGACTGGTTCCTAATCACAGAAAGATAAAAACATCAAAATAAGCTAATAGGGTTTTGCCATGAAATACAGTCCCTGGAGAGCTTGAAGTAAAGGGGGGAGACTTCTGGGGGATCTATTAAGTTCAAGGGTTTAGTGAAGTTAAGGGAATATGCTCCAGTACAAAGAGAGGGGCCAGAAAGAGCATACAAGAGAAAGGGGAAGGAAGAGGAAAAAAAAATATATATATACGTATTTTTTAGGAAATGGAAAAAAGCAAGACCCAGTAAATGAAGTAAAACCATCCTTAAATGTTTTATCAGTCAGTGTTTGAAAATGATGCTGAGGCATTGAAACAGAATTACGGTGCTGGGTCATTTGAAAAATATTCCTGGGGAAATAGTTTTAAATAAGAAATCATAATACAATGCCACCTGAGAAAAAAGACCTTTTGTGGAAGAGAATTTTTCCTTCTGCCAATTAGACATCCCAGGCAAAGATTTCAAAATTATGTTTTTATTTATTGGCATGTTTCTTGAGAATGAGAAAACCTGATTTCTTTAAATAGTGATAATTTATATTCTCAACCAAACTGTGTTTAAAAATGAAAACATTTCAAATATTATTGGAGAACCCTTGGGGTATATTGCTCATCTGATTAGTTATTTATGGGATTTTAACCAAAGGCTTATGGAAAGAAGTCTGTGAAGGAAATAGTGCAACTTACAGAGTTAATACTTCTCAGTCTCAGTATGCTGCATTTGTCATGAGTAGACTACCCCTTGGTTTAGAAAGTATGTGTTTTATCACCTTTTGTGCAAATGGCAAGGTTTTATATCTAATAACTCACAGAAATTCTTTCTGGGAGGCAATGGCACCCACAAACTGGTTCATACATTTGTTACACAGGGCATTGATGTTTTTGGTAAAGGTATTAAAGCACAGATTAGGATCATATATTCCCACATTGCACAAGTGTCCATGTCATTCTTGCTCTTTCTTAGCTCCATAGCAAAGAAAGGTTTTAAGGAAGAAATAGATTATATAAATGTGTGCCACCCTGACAGTTCTTGCCTTATATTGTATTAACTGTGAACCTAAGC
This sequence comes from Canis lupus dingo, assembly GCF_003254725.2. Classification (NCBI taxonomy): domain Eukaryota; kingdom Metazoa; phylum Chordata; class Mammalia; order Carnivora; family Canidae; genus Canis; species Canis lupus. The sequence goes on from NC_064255.1 coordinate 57,703,041, forward strand.
CAAATACAGACTTGTAGAAATGATCATCATTGAGGTAAAATTTTCTATTATTTTTTCAAAACCTAGCAAAACATTACCTCAGGGAGCAGCTGCAAATTGCTTCCTCCTGTATAGCTGAATTCAGCCAGCATATGCATTTTGCGTGGTTCAGACATTATTTTTTCATTTTTTAATAGCTTGATCCAACTTTTAAAAATTGCGATGTTTTATATTCAAAGCCTGAACTCTAGCTTCCCTTGAAAGTCAGAAGATCTGGTACTACCAGCCCACAATATTAGTTGTTCACCTATCAGCTGGAACATTGCCAAGAGTAAGACTTACAATACCAGCTTCCTCCAAACCACCACTATCTCCATCTTCCCTGCTGTCTTATTAACAGGAAGACTAATCCTCTTTGCCATGTATTGTCACTCTTGCCCTGATTTTTAAAAATTTTTCATTAATTTGTGTGGTTATTTTTTTTAATTTTTAATTTTTCCCTATTTCTTTGCATCAAAAGTTGAAAAATGTGTATAAAATAAGAGAGTCTTAAAGTTCAAGTAAATAGAGGACATTTCTTTGGGGGTATGAAGAATGTGTATAGGTTGCATATATTATGTATTCCTCTATCTTCCACTTAGACTACCTTACTCTTCTAATTTACCTGCCTGTCCCCCATAAGGCATTCACATTTCAACCCCTTTTAATCCTCATTAGAATGGTAATCTCTCTCCTGTGAAGCCCTGAAGTATTTCTCATGAAACCTACCTGCCAACATTTTATTTAACAATGGATATTGTTCCTCCTTAGCAGACTCAAGGATCTTTGAGGACAAGCCTCATACCATACTTCAGTTTCATAGCGGCCAAAACACTTGGTTTAACACTATTAAATAGCCTTTAACAATTTTTTCATAACTAATGTGAAAGTAAAAGTAGATAAGAAACATGATGTTGATTTAATGGCAAGATACATTAAAGTATTACTATCCAAAAAAATTCCAGAATCTAGAAGAGAGTGGTTTGCCCACTATTTAATAAGTCTCTCTCCTTTAAATACAATAAATAAAGCAGTGTTCTGGACAAGACTGTCTTTACCACAGTTTTGTCCACTATGTCTTATGCTCAAGGCTCTTTGGATTTGCCAAAGATAGGCCAAATTTGAAAGTGGAGTAAAATGTAGAATGGCAGTTTTAAATTCTCTTTCCGCTGTGGATGAGACAAATAGTTTATGACTATTGCATTGTACTTTTCTATAAGTAGCTTTACCTCTGCCTGTATTTGAATTAGAGACTTACTTGTTAATTGACCCAGTAGAGTCATTTAATATTTAATGAGTTATATGTAAGAATTATGTTCTATTAATTAACTTCAATAATTACCATTAAATAGCTAGGATTTCCAAATAATCATAGAGACTTGAATAGCTAAAGCAAACTATGGCTATTGTTGTAACACTGTTTAGATAGCTCTCCAGGGAATACTTTTTACGCTATCATACAAAATGTGTTAATATCCTAAAATTGTTCTTTTTTGGGTTCTCTTTCACATATTATAAAGTTTACTTTATTAAAACAAAATTAATTATAAATGGAATTATGTAATAATGTGGGCTATAAAAGTCACTTATGAATTATCTTCTATATGCCAGACACTAATGACAAGATTTTAGATGTATAAATCTAATGCTTGCAACAACTCTCATTGTACTGATGAGGAAATTGAGACACCTAGAGATTAAGTAACTTGTTCCAGGTCATTCTGCTAATAAGGGGCAAAGCCTGTTTTCCACTCAGCCTGGTTAGCTTCCCTGCCTGGGCTAGTAAATACCATATAATACTCCTTTATTTATGGCAATATCAAATGAAGTAAATGTGAGTTTTGATAGTTAATTTCTTCCAATTATAAAGATATATCCTGGATATAATATTTCAAGAAGAGAACATAGGTACTCTGTTAAGTTCTGAGACAAATGTGATTACAAAGATTATTTTATTTTTTTACTTTTACTTTTTTAATATATATTTTTTAATTTTTTATTTATTTATGATAGTCATAGAAGAGAGAGAGGAGAGGCAGAGACACAGGCAGAGGGAGAAGCAGGCTCCATGCACCGGGAGCCTGACGTGGGATTCGATTCCGGGTCTCCAGGATCGTGCCCTGGACCAAAGACAGGCGCTAAACTGCTGCGCCACCCAGGGATCCCACAAAGATTATTTTTAATGTGCAAAAAGATTTAGTGATTCTTTATCCCTCTCTCAATAGGTACCAAATTGGTTAGTGTTTAAAGGACAAATTTAAAACAGTAATAATAAAATACACTTATGCATTATCATTTATGAAAAGCAGGCATATATTTTAGCACATTTACTAGGACCATCATGTATGCTCTTGGCTTTGTGTAAATTGTGGATCTCCTCTTTCTGTTCCTTGCAAAGCTGACCTCTTCAAATTTTAGGCCCCAGAATAGAAACTACCTCCCTTGATGCACTTTTGCACATTACTTTGTACACATTTCACTACCACTCCATTAATTTCTTTCAGACAATTTATCTAAAATAAATATTTAGATAAATGTTTGTATATGTGCATATTGTTTCTTTCCCAGATTAGAGGATAAGCTTTAGGAATGTAGAAATCATATGCACTACAGTCACTGATGCATATAATATCATAGTGACTGGCATGAAGAAATGTGTTGCATAAAAGATTTTCAATGAGCTGTAATTAGTTTTACACTAAAATATAGAGGGTTGGCAGTTGACAATTCGTAAGAACCCAGTAGGAAATGAATTGCAGAGAAAGCTAAAATGTATTCCAGTCTTTCATATTATAAGTAGTTTCAGCAATACTTTTTAGTGTTTCCAAACCATTTTCTTATACATTTCAATCAATAAAACGTTTAAGCATATCTTTCAAACATAAAAATATTCATTTACTCAAAGTATAATTTCACCTCCTTTGCTACAACCTTGGTCCTAGGCACCGTTATCTCACACTTAGACTCCAGCAATAATGTCCTAATTGGTCTTCCTACTTCTATCCTTACTTGCATACACTCTCATCTCAGCACTAAAGCCAGAGTGAATCAGATTGTTTGACTCTCTAATCAAATCCTGCCATCGTTCCTCAACTCACTCAGTAGAAGCCAAAGATTGCATGACAACCTATATAATCCTGAAAGATCTGGCTTCCAGTTAGGTCTCTAATCCCTATTCTACTTTATTCTACCTCTGCACCCCCCCTTTTTTACTACAACCATGCTGTGTACTTTTTGTTCATTAAAATAGTAGATAAATGCACAATTTAGGACTATGCATAGGGTGTTCCCTCTATCTAGATACTATTCTTTCCGGTATCCACATAGAGAACTCCCTCAGATCTATGCTTAAATGCCATCTTGGTGAGGACTATTCAGACCACACTATTTAAATTACAACTCAATTCTTCAAAACCCTCAATACCGTTTCCCCTGCTCTATTGTTTTGTTTTAATCATAGAATTTATCATCTTCTAATATATTTCAATGGATTATATTCTTGTCAAGCACTCTCAGGCAAAATATCCCTCCCTGACCATGTGACCTAATTTGGCCAAGGGAATGTGAATAGATGTGATATAAACAGAGGCTTTGTACAAGTCCTTAGAGTTTGGTTTGTCCCTAGGACAAACTCTCAGATTCTACTGTGGGAAAAAAAAAGAAAAAGATTCTACTGGGAGAAGGACATGTCTGAGTAGTTGCTGTTCAAAATACAAAACCTATGGGACAGAATCCAACCTGGAGCCTCAAGCCAACACCAAGCTACCTATACCCTGAAACAAAGTCATCCAAATACATTCCCTGAGCAAAGATCAAGAAAAGCAAGTGTTTATTCTTATAAGCCACCACATCTTACGGCAACTTATTTTAAATCATTATTGTGGCAATAGCTGACAAATATATATAGAATAAAATATATTTTATTTTCTATCTCTCTTCCTCTCTTACAATATAGTTTCCATGAAAACAAGTCACATTATTATTATTTTTTTGGTCACATTATTTTGTATGTCCAATGCAAAGCACAGTAAATGGTATGTAGTAGGCACTTAACAATAATTGAGTGAATAAAGGAATGTATAATAGCTAATTCTAAAGTTGCAGTATACAGTTAGGATGAATCCCCATTCATATACATAAGATGCATATTTGTATTTTGAAACACATCAGAATCTTTAGGGAATGACATCAAAATCTTTAGAGGAATTTGTTACTTTAAGATGTCAAAATTATTCTAAAATGCATTTTGTAAACTAACACGTAAGAGTAGCTAGACATCAGGGAAAAAAATGAAAAAAATAACCCCACAAACATTCAGAGGCTAAACATCACGCAACTAAATACTAACGACTCAAGGAAGAAATCAAAAAGAAATATAAAGTTACATGAAGACAAAGGAAATGAAAACACACTGGTCTAAAATCTTTGGGAAACAGTAAAAGCAATTCTAAGAGGGAAGTTTATAGTAATACAGGCCAACATAAAAAAATAAGAAAGTTCTACAAATAAACAACCTAACCTTACACCTAAAGGAGCTCAAAAGTGAACAAAGCCAAAGTTAATGAAAGGAAGGAAATTAAAAATACTAGAGCATAAATAAATGAAATAGAGACTAAAAAAGACAACAAAAATATCAATGACACCAAGAGCTGGTTTTTTGAAAAGATAAAATTGGTAACCTTACCCAGACTTGTCAAGAAGAGAGGACCCAAATAAATAAAATTGGAAATTAAGCAGAGATAATGATATCACAGAAATACAAAGAACTATAAGAGATTATCATGAATTATATGCTAACAAATTGGAAAACGTAAGATAAATGGATACATACCTAGAAAAAATGCAATCTTCTGAAACTAAATCATGAAAAGAAAATTTGAACAGACCAATTACAAGTAATGAAATTAAATTGGTAATCAAAAAACACCCAACAAGTAAAAGTTCAGAAATAAACAGCTTCAAAGTTGAAAAATATATCAATACTTGAAGAGATAATAAGTATTTTTCTCAAACTAGTTCAAAAAAAAAAAAAGAAGGAAAGCTTTCAAATTCAAAAGACAATACAAAAAAGAAAAAAAAAGGAAGGAAAAAAGCGAAAACTACAGGCCAATATCTCTGATGAACATATAGATGCAAAAATCATCAACAAAATATTAGTATATTCAATAGTACATCAAAAAAATATTCACCATGATCTAATTGCATTCATTCTAAGGAGCAAGGGTGGTTCAATATTTGCAAATCAATATGATGCATCATGTTAAAAAAGAGAAAGGGTAAAAAATATACATAGGTTCATCTCACAGGTACAGAAAAAGCTTTGACAAAATAAAACATCCTTTTATGATAAAAACTTTCAACAAAATGGGGTTAGGGGGAACATATCTCAACATACTAAAGGTCATATATGAAAACCTAGAGCCAGCATCATACTCAATGGTGAAATACTGAAAATTTTTCCTCTAAGATCAGGAACCAGACAAAGCTGTCTGTTCTTGGCATTTTTATTCCAATAGTACTGCATGCTCTAGCCACAGTAATCAAACAAGGAAAAGATATAAAAGGAATCCAAATTGGTAAGGGAGAAATAAAACTGTCACTATTTGCAGATGACCTATTATACATAGAAAATACTAAGGACTCTACCAAAAATCTATTAGAAGTAAAAAATGAATAAAGTTTCAGCATACAATATTACTATATGGAAATTGGTTGTGTTTCTATACCCTAATAATAATTAACAGAAGAGAAATTAAGAAAACAATCTATTTACAATTGTACCAAAAATAATAAAATATCTAGGAAATAAACTTAAAGGGGTAAAAGAACTAAATGAAAACTATAAAATACTGATGAAAGAAATTGAAGACAACACAAACAAGTGGAAAGATATTCCATGGTCATGAATCGGAATAAGTAATACTGTTAAAAAGTCTATACTACCCAAATCAATCTACAGATTCAATGCAATCCCTATCAAAATACTACATTTGTCATAGTGCTAGGACAAATACTACTAAAAATTGTGTGGAACTACAAAAGATTCCAAATAGCCACAAAAATGGCATGGTATTGCCATAAAAATAGACGCACAGATCAAAGAAATGGGATAAATAACCCAGAAATAAACCCATACTTCTATGATCAACAAAGGAGGCAAAAACAAACAACAGGGAAAAATAGTCTTTTCAATAAGTGGTGTTAGGAAAACTGTACGTCTACATGTAAAAGAATGAAAATGGACCAATTTCTTATACCATACTCAAAAATAAACTCAAAAGATTAAAGACCTAAATGTGAGACATAAAACCATAAACCTCTTAAAAGAAAAAACAAGCATTAATTTTTGGGGACATTGGCCTTATCAACATTTTTCTAGATATGTCTCCTCAGACAAGGGAAACAAAAGCAAAAATGAAAATGCAACCTACTGAGAGAAAGAAGATATCTGTAAATGATATATCTGGTAAGGACTTAATATCTAAAATATACAAAGAACTTACACAATTCAACACCAAAACAACAAATAATCTGATTAAAAATGAGGAAACTTCAACATTTTTTAAGGATGACATAAAGATACCCAACAGATACACAAAAGATGCTCAACATTGCTAATCATCAAGGAAATGCAAATGAAAACCACAAGGAGATATTATCACAGACCTGTCAGAATGGCTAAAATCAAAAACACAGGAATAACAATGTTGGTGAGGATGTGGATAGCAAAAGGAACCCTCCTGTGCTGTTGATAGGAATGTAAATTGTCATGGCCACTGTGGAAAACAGTATGGCAATTCCTCAAAAAAAATTTAAAATAGAAATACCATAAGATTCAGTAATTCCACTACTGGATATGAACCCATAGAAAATGAAAATACTAATTCAAAAAGATATATGCACTACATTAATTGCAGCAGTATTTACTATAGCCAAGATATGGAAGCAACCTAAATGTCCATCAATAAGATGTGATACTTACACACACAGACACACACACTGGAATATTACTCAGCAACCAAAAAAAAAAAAAAAAAAATAGATGAGATCTTGCCATTTGTGACAACATGGATAGACCTGGAGGATATTATGCTAAGTGAAATAGGTAAAACTGAGAAAGACAAACATCACATGATTTCACATATTTATATGTGGAATCTTTAAACAAACAAGAACAAAAACAAAACATAAAATCAAACAGACATCTAAACACAGGGAACAAAGTGGTGGTTGCCAGAGAGGAAGTGGGTGGGGAGGGGTGAAATAGATAAAGGGGATTGAAAGGTGCAAACTTTCATTTATAAAATATTTAAGTCGTAGAGATGGGGCACCTGAGTGGCTCAGTTAATTAAGGGCCCAACTCTTGGTTTCAGCTTAGGTCATGATCTCAGGGTTGTGAGACTGAGCCCCAGTTTGGGCTTTTGTGCTCAATGTGGAGTCTGCCTGAGAATCTTCCCTCTCCCTCTCCCTCTGCTTCTCCCCCCATTCGTGCTCTCTCTCTAAAATATAAATCTCAAAATACATAAGTCATGGAGATGAAAAGGACAGCATAGAGAATATAGCCAATGGATATTATAACAATGTTGTATGGTGACTGAGGAATGTATAGAATTCTTAAATCAATATGTTGTACACCTAAAACTAATATAACTTTGTATGTCACTTATGCTTCAATTAAAAAAAAAAGAATAACTAGAACATCCAAAAGAGCTGAATAATGATCAGGATCACTTATTTTGCTAAATATTAAACTATATGGTAAAGCTACTACTGTATTAGAAACACTTGCACTGGCATATGGATGGGGAAATATTGCATGAAAGAAAAAAAATGTAAGAAGTGTGACATCACCAAGATGGCAAATTAGGAGACCCCAGCTTCTATTACCTCTCAAAGATCAACAATTAAGAGAGCTTTCTATAAATCAAAACAGTTCTGGGAGAGCAAAGTGTCCACTTAAGAAACTTCACCAATGAAACTTCACCAATGATAGAAAAAAAGACCTGATAATAATTACACGAAAAATGAAGAACAGCTTCATTTTGTCTGTATCACTGACCACCTCCCTACCTTCCCACCTGGAGTCTCACACTACTTAGCATCAAGAAGGAACTAACCAACTAGAAAGATCACCCCACCCTTCCCCGGGAAAAGTGAATGCAGGGTGAATGACCAGCTTCCCTAACCCTTGAGGGCACTATATATAAAGAACCCACTTCGCTTTTACTCCACCCAGAAAACAGCAGTTCTGAGATATAGAGAAAGCTGGAAACACAGAAGAAGAATAAGGGGTACCAGTATCAACTATGCAGTGGGAGTGATCACAATTTCCAGTGACCCATTCCACAGAGGACCCTAGCATCTTTTGCCACTGAAGAAACCAACAGCCAGCACAGCCTCTACAGAGCCCCCACAGATTTCACCAGCTTTACTTTCACAGATATACACATTTGCAGACGCTACCATTGAAATCTTTCCTGGTCCCTGCCCCTGCAAAAATCAAAATCAAAATCGATCAATCAAGAATCAATCCTTCTTGGTCTTTCCCCCAACCCCTATCAAAACCTGGGATTCAAGCAGGCAGCCAGGCCAGGCCTCTGCCACTACACAACTGCCCAATGCCACTCTAAATTCCAAGAGTCCACCCCTATCACCATGTATACAATTGGCACTAGGCCTCCAGTCATGTACCTGTTTACCAATTGCCTGAATTCTGTCATTGGCCTCCTCCACTGCTATATGCATATCCATTGTGACACCCTGCAGCCATAGAAGTGCACATAGACATCTAAAGCCCCTACAACTTCCTGTGAGCCTGAATTTGGCCCTATCACCAATCATTGGTCTTCACCCCTGGATTCATATATGCTAGCCACTCCAGCTTCACACTAGCATGAACTCCTAAAAGCTATCAGATTTCTCAGCAAAGACTTTGCAAGCCAGGTGACTGCAATGATATATCCAAAATGCTAAAAGACAAAATAATGCCAAGAATACTTTACTCAACAAAGTTGTCCTTCAGAAACAAAGGTGATATGAAGAGTTTCCCAAACACACAAAAATTAAGGGATTTCATACCATTAGACCTGCCTTACAAGAAATCCTAGGGGTGTACTTCAAGCTGAAATGAAAGGACTAGTAATTAGTACCATAAAGACATGTAAAAAATACAACACGCTGAGTATATAGTCAGATTCAGAACACTTCAATAGTGAAATACGGTGGCATGTTAACCACATAACTCTAGTATAAAGATTAAAGGACATAGGCATTTAAAAGAGCAGCAACTATAAAAAATTGTTAATAAATACACAGTATAAAAAGATGTCATTTTTGACATCAAAGACAAAATGTAGGGGAGAGTAAAAGGGTAGTGTTTTGTGTGATCAAAGTTAAGATGTTATCAGATAAAAGTAAACTTTTATATCTCTAAGAGGTTTCAAGTAAGCCTTGGGATTACCAAAAAATGAGATAAAGAGAAGGGAATCAAAGTATACCACTTAAAGAAAATCATCAATTCACAAAGGAAGACAGCAGGAGGGGAAGAAACAAAGGAACCACAGATCAACTAGAAAACAATGAATAAAATGGGACGAGAAAAATAAGTCCTTACAAAAGGCACAGCATGTTGAATGGATTAAAAAACTAAAACAAACAACAAAAACCAAGACCCAACTATAAAAGACTCTCTTTAGCTTCAACGACACACACATACACACATACACTCTGTATGCTCCACAACTGCTCCACAACTGTGGAGCACATAAATATATTAAGCAAATACTAACAGATGTGAAGAGAGTAATAGATAGTAATACAATAATAGTAAGACACTCCAGTTCCCCACTTTCAATAATGGGTAGATCATCCAGACAGCAAATCAACAAAGAAAATGTTGACTTGAACCGTATTTTAGACCAAATAGACAACAGATATACATAGAAATCTCCATCCAACAGAAGCAGAAAATATATTCTTCTCAAGTGCACATGGAATATTTTCAAGGAGAGATTATATGTTAGGTAACAAAACAAGTCTTAACAAATTTAAGAATGAAATCATACCAAGTTTCCCTTTCTGACCACAATGATATAAAACTGGAAATAACAAAAAGAGCTCTGGAAAATTCACGATACATGAAAATCAAACACACTCCTGAATAACCAATGGGTCAAAGAAGAAATCAAAAGGAAACTTTATCTTACAAAATATCTTACAATAAACAAAAGATAAGAAAAATATAACAAACAAAAAAGAAACACAGTATAACAAAACTTATGAGATGTACCAGAAGCAGTGTTAACATGGACTTTCATAGTAATTAATGCCTACATTTAAAAAAAGATCTCAAAATAAACAACATAATTCTAAACCTCAAAGACCTAAAAAAATAAGTTATTTTGCAGAGAGTTTGCAGAAAGAACTAGATCCGAGAAGAAATAAATCAAATAAAAAATAAAAACGATGATAATAAGAGGTGTGTTTTGAAAAGATAAATAAAAATTGACAAACCTTCAGCTGAAATTATCAAGAAAAAAATAAGAAAAGTACTCCCATGCATAAAATCAGAAATGAGAAAGGTTACAACTGATACCAGAGAAATGCAAAACATCATAGCAGACTACTATGAATAATTATGTCAACAAATGGGATTACCTAGAAGAAATGCATAAACTTCTAGAACCATGCAACTTACCACTTTTGATTCATGAAAAAATCAAAATTTGAATAAACCAATAAACAAGTAAAGGAATTGAATCAGCAATCAAAAATTGGTCAACAAAGGAAAGCTCAGGACCAGATGGCTGCACTGTGAATTCTAAATACTTAAAGTAGAATTGATGCCAGTCCTTCTCAGGATGGGACACTTTCAAAATAATTTATGAGGCTAATACTACCCTAATACCAAAGTCAGATAAAGGTACTACAAGAGAATATCCCTATTATAGAAGCAAAAATTCTCAACAAAATAGTGGCAAAACAAATTCAACAGCACATTAAAAAGGTCATATGTCATGACCTAACAGGATATACCCCTGAGATGCAAGAATAGTTACATATGCACAAATCAATAAATGTGATATACCACATTAATAGAATGAAAGACAAAAATCATAAGATCATTTCATTAGATGCAGAAAAAGAAGTTGACAACATTCAACCTCCTGTCTTGATAAAAACTCTCAACAAATTAGGTATAAACATGCCTCAACATAATAAAAACCGTATCTGACAAGCCAACAACTAACATCATACTTAGTAATAATAAGTTGAAGATTTTCCCTCTGAGATTAGGAAAGAGATAAGGGTACTCACTCTTGCCACTTTTATTCAACATAGTACTGTTAGTACTAGCCATAGTAATTAGGCAAGAAAAAGAAATAAAAGGCTTTCAAATCAGAAATGAAATAGTTAAATTGTAAGTTTGCTGATGACATAATCTTTTACATAGATAATACTAAAGATTCTACAAGAAAATTTGATAGAATAATAAACTCAGTATAGTTTTAGGTACAAAATCAGCATACAAAAACCATTTGTGTACCTATATACCAACAATGAACTATCTGAAAAATATATTTATCTTAGTTACTTACATAGTAAGTACAGTTACTTAGTAACTGTTTATCTATAAAACCACATTTACCAAAGCATCAAAAACAGAAAACCAAAATTTATTGTCATCTTTTAAAAAATTAAGAATTGTATACAAAAGTGTTACATAAATTAAAAGGATGAATACATTTACAGTTGTAAATGCAAAGTGTTTTCCAACTCAAAGCAATTAACAATCCATGGTATTCTGGCAGGAAAACATAGGGTAAGAAAGAAAAGTGAGTCCTAAGGCTCAGACCTTCTCAACCCTCTCCGACTGGCAAGACAGAAATGACAACTGGTCCAGGACCCTTGCCAGCCTCTAGAGAAGTCCTGGAATAGGTAACTCTTACACATTAATACGCTACACAATCAAGACCCTTGTGGTCTCTCAGATTCTCAAACCAAAGGATTTCTCTTCCATAAACATGTTCTCAACCTCATCCATGATTGACTTAGCAGCATATACTAAGGGTTTAAATCAAAGATATGTACAGGGTATTAAACATTTACCAATGGAATAGTTAACTTGGACACAAGGTCAAGATGAGCAACAAGTTCTGCAATTCAGTACTGATATCAGATCTAAGTTTCAAAGACAAATTTCTCTTCAAAGGCTTATTCCAGTTTCATGAGGCTAGCATGAGGTGTGTATATTTGCCAGGACAAATTTATACTTTGGAATTTGCTCACAGTCCATTTAGAAGCGTTTGAGGTGGACCACGGGGGCCCAACTCATCATACTCCTGCTTACTGATCTACATCTGCTAGAAGGTGTACAGTGAGGCCAGGATGGAGCCTCCAATTCACACAGAGGACTTTCACTCAGGAGGAGCAATGATCTTGACCTTCATTGTGCTGGGTGCCAGAACTGTGATCTTCCACATCCTATCGGCACTGCTGGGTTACATGGTGATCCCAGCAAACAGCACTATGTTAGCATAGAAGTCCTTTCAGATATCAACTTCATACTTCATGATAGAGTTGAAACTGGTCTCATGATTATCACAGGATTCCAGACCCAGGAAGGAAAGCTGAAAGAGCACCTCAGGACAGTGGAATTGCTCATTGCCAATGGTGATCACCTGCCCATCAGGCATCTCACAGCTCTTCTCTCGGGAGAATGAAGATGCTGGGTGGCCATCCCCTGCTTGAAATCCAGGATGACATAGAAAAACTTCTGGTTGTTATTCATGATTTCCTGTTCAGGGTTTGTGTGTGTGTGTAGGAGGGTGGTCTTGAAGCTGTAGCCACACTCCACGGGGATCTTCAATGAGCTGGTCTATCAGGTCTAGGCCATCCGTCCATAAGCAGGATGGTATAGGGTAGGGCATGTCTCTCATATATGTGCACAGTGTGGGTGAGCCCATCCCCAATGTCCAGGACAATACCAGTGGTGTGACGACAGCATACAGGAACAGCACAGTCTGGATAGCCAAGTACATGGCAGGGGTGTTGAAGGTCTCGAACATGATCTGAGTCATCTCACCTTTGGCCTTAAGGTTCAGGGGGATCTCGGTCAGCAGGATATAGAGCTCCTCAGGGGCCATGCACAGCTTGTTGTAGAAGTTGTGATGCTGGATCTCCATGTCATCCCAGTTGATGACAATGCCATGTTCAATGCAGTACTTGAAGGTCAGGATGCCCCATTTGCGTTGGGCCTCATTCCTGATGTAAGAGTCCTTCTGGCCCATACCCACCATAATGCTCTGGTGTCAGGATTGCCTGACAATGAACAGAAACATGGCTTGGGGGGCATCACCTCTGCCAAAGCCTGCCTTCTACATGCCAGAGCCGTTGTCAACGACAAGTGCAGCTAATTCCTCTTCCATTGTGGCCAGTGGAGGTCTTGGCAGTAGATCAGAGAACAAGTGGTGGTACAACGTGGAGTACAGGCCAGCTGCAGCTAGAGAACTTCCATGTTTTTTTAATTGGTATCATGGACACTTAGCCTACTGTCATGGTTGGTAATACCATGGAGAAAAAAAAACAAAAACAAACAAACAAACAAAAAAACAAAAAAACAGCCTGGCACTCTACTTTAAAAATTTTCATGTTTGATGCATCTTCTTTCATCACACAAGATCCTTCGCCTTCTTTGCCCAGAGTTGAGATGATAACATCTTTGTGTAGAAGTGATCCTGCTCCTCTAAAGGTCGCCAATAAGCAGTAGAATCTGCATAGTGAACTCCACAGTTCTCTGCGAGTTCTTCAGTTTCATTCTCATCCATCTTCAAAGATGCCTTCACAGGTATCTCCTTCCTGTAATTTACATAAATTGTTTACTGTATTGGTTTTTTTACTGCTATCATAACACATTAGCACAAATTTAGCAGCTTAGACAGACACAAAGTTGTGATCTTTTATTTCTGTAGGTCGGAAGTCCCGTGCAGGTTTCAGGGTCAGTAGGGCTATGTCCTGCCCTGATTGCTCTGTGGGATAATCGGTTTCTGTGCCTTTTCCAGCTTTTAGAAGTCTGCACATCCTTTACGTTATGCTCTCCTTCCCTCATCGGCAAGGTGCCAGATCTGTCTCTAAGCTCAGCCAAGAAAGGTTCTTACTTTTAAGGAACCGTGTGACTTGGGGCACCTGGGTGGCTCAGGGTTTGAGTCTGCCTTTGGTTCAGGCCATGATCCCAGGGTCCTCGAATTCCCACATCAGGTTCCCTATGAGGAGTCTGCTTCTCTCCCTCTGCCAATGTCTCTGCTTCTCTGTGTCTCTCATGAATAAATAAATAAAATCTTAAAAAAAAAAAAAAGGACTTGTATGACTAGATTTGGTCAACTGAGTAACTAACCCAGGATGACTTCCTATCTCAAAATACATAACTCTACTCACATCTGCAAAGAACCTTTGACTATTTGCCATGTAAGGTAACAATATACACATCCCAGGGATTGTGTTTAGACATTTTTGGGGATTTATTCTGCCTACCACATTCACCGTGACATCTCCCAAATATGGGAATGTACTACAGGAGATGTCAAGTACTATAAAAGCAGATAGAGAATTCCACACATGCATTAAAAAAAAAGTTAATAACATTCAATTTATTTATTAAGGTCACAAATTCCTATGTACCCGTTTGACAAATTTCCTTCTGATCAATAGGTACTCAATGTAACTGAATATTTGATTTAAAATAAAACATTAACATTTTATGAGAAAGGCAAAGATAGTTCTAAAAATGGATTATTTGGAAACAAACATATTTATATCCTCATCTTAGAAATCATCATCTAATTATTCATTAGAATGAATGAAGATGTAAATTATAATAAAATGATCAAAGAGAAGGCTGGCTGCATCTGGCTCTCTGCCTTAGAAGCTCAGGGATGCCCTTCTTTCCATTTTCAGGGATAATCAGTCCCTTAGGGACTGTCTTATGCTAACTAAAGAGTGGAGAGTGAAGGAAAAAAAAAACAGATTGCAATTTTATTAATTAAAGTGAGAAATAAAGTTGTCACAAGCCCTGAAATTCAGAACTTACGTCAGATCAAGCAGCAGATCTTCATAGTGGAGCTTTGCTACATGGAAATCATTATCAATAGCCACTTTATTGCAGTGACTTAAGAAATAATTTTCCCAGGGGCATAATGTTATGTACTCTATAAGCAGCTCCTCTCAATTTTACTGTAGGATACCTACCTGGGATTTCCAACACCAACATAGGTGAGTTTAAAATTAGAAAAAGAAGGACAGCCTGGGTGGCTCAGCGGTTTAGCACCACCTTCAGCCCAGGGCCTGAGACCCAGGATCGAGTCCTACGTCAGGCTCCCTGCATGGAGCCTGCTTCTCCCTCTGCCCGCGTCTCTGCCCCTCTCTCTCTGTGTCTCTCATGAATAAATAAATAAAATCTTTTTTAAAAATTAGAAAAAGAAGCTTTAAAATAATTAAAACTATTGGCTTCAAAGTGTCATATATTCCTTCAGTTGAAATTTCATTAAAAGAGAAATATTCAAATAGTCTCACCTATGCGTATGAAGGGGTGAGAAAAATTAGTCCTCGTCTGGGCACAGCATGTTAGAGCTAGCATGGGCAAGGAGAAACATGGAAAGAAAGATGTGTAAATTAATGAAATCCAAGTGTGTCTCTAATCATGCATGTAACTTAAGAGTTTTTCCTTCTTTCTTTTATAATCACCTGCTTTGTTGTCAGATTGAGGAGTTAAAGACCTCTTTGTCCTAACATTTTCCCCTATAAACATCCCTTGAGGTTTGCATCTTTCAGTGCACAGTATCTGAAAATAAAATACATGGCTCAGATGAGATTTTAATTTTTAATCTTCTGATTTTTAAGAACAGACTTACACACACATGTCAATAAGGAACTGCAAATGACTTAGCCTTTCAGGTACCTCTATTGTTTAGACTACTGCTGATTGGCCTAATAAGAAAGCTAAGAAATGTTTTGCTTTTTGAAATGCCACAGATATCTTCAGTTTTCGTGGTGTGCAGTTCTTCCCATCCTTCAATCTCAATGGTTTCTTTTTCCGTAAGGGATTTTAGTCTATGTCTTTGAAGGCTTTTTTTCTGCTCTTCTCCACTTTGGATTAGTGATAGTTGAATTAGTGTCACCTTCCTAGACTTTGAGTTTATCTTTGCAAAAGATTTTTCATTTAACCCTTACAATCATAGAAATAGAATCTCCATGGCTAATAACAGGTGCCTTCCCTTTTCTAAACTATACAACTTTGCAGAATCAGGTTATTTTTTTTTTAATGTGTATGTCCAAATCAAAGCAGTTGGAAGTAACAAAGTATATGATGCTACTATTGGCAAAGCCTTTAATGCAGGTCTAAGCAAGCCTCTAATTTTTGCAAAGTACTGTGTTCCTCTGAGATAACAAAAAATACCCATTTTTTTTAAATAAATGCATTTTTCTTAATTAGTTTGTGCACTCTTTTGGAATAAGATCTGGAAATGTGAGAGGCACTGGGGAAATTTATTGTTTATACCTAAGAGAAACTAGAATAGTGTAAGACACAGAAATGTTTTTATACAATTGTTTTTAATCTAATTTTGGGGAAAATGAGTACACATTTGGGAAACTCAATAAAAGAGTTAAATGTTTCAGATGATGTTGGGCTTTTCTACTTATGATTACTTGGGGGAATAAGTTACTTTGAAGCACATAAAGGCATCATTATATCTAATCCTGGATAACTTCTAAAAATAAATGACTATTATTTGTGGTTCAGATGTTCATTCCTAAGCAATAAGACTGGATTTGAAAACTTCTATCATGTTGAAATAAATTAGCAATGTTTTTGAGGTTTTCTTTATTGTCCTCTTTTCCATGACCAAGTGTCTTTCTTCTGGAATCTCAGTTGATTCTCATTATGCTCCCAGAAATAATCTTATCATTGTTTCTAGTGTCTTCAGATTTCTACACATTCTATTTCTTCAGTATTACCTAAGGTCTGTTTTAAGAACTAGGTAGAAAGGTTTAAGAAGCATGAATCAAATAATGAAAGTTACAGTGTCAGAGGAAATGAGATGATTTTGTACTTCCTGAAATCTAAAAGCAGTTTATAGCTTTTTCTATTGTAGCAGCCTGAATTTGATCACTTAATTACGATGCAACATTCTTACAAAAGGCCCATTAACCAAGAAGAGAAAAACCAAGAGAGTTTGAGTAGTGTTTATTCAAAACTTTAAGAGGATAATTAAAATGAATGAATCACCATAAATCATCCTAACCCTGAATTCTCTTAGACCCTTCTCTAGACATATTAACAGAGTGGCACCAAAAATTAGCCTGTTTCCAAAGAGATTTTTCCTTGTCCTTTCAGGTTTTCTATTTACATTCTCACATTCCACTTGTCAAATCAAATGGGTTAGAATTAAATTGTAAATGAGACTTCTTCATTTTCCACCTAAAGATGAACATGGCTTAAAACAAAACATGTTTACTGCTTTAGAACATTATATAATAAATTTGGTTTAAAAACTAAACTGATGCATAATCTCTAAGTAAACTGATTAGACTAAGAGAAAAAGGCATCCACTTCTTCCTCTAATAAAATTTTCTGAATTTTTCAATACATTTCAATTTACTTTCTTCAAATTAGTTTGTGCAATGAAGAATGGGGCTGCACACACTCAAAAAACATCTATAATTAATAATTATAACTTTATTTGGAGGCAGAGATCTAATGAAGTAGGAAAGAAAACAATGATACATTATCTGATCCTCACTCTTTAACAACACAACCATTTACACCTGGGACTTTTGTTGACACTTTTCATTAAAAAAAGAGTATTTAGTTTTCAATGAACTCAGAAAACTGAGACTGATATTCCAAGAATTAAGCATTTCCATCTTACATTCGAACAGTAGCAGAAATGTTTGCATCTGTAACTTTCTTTAAGTAGTTTAAGATATTTTATCATTAACATGATTATGAAATATTTAGAATACCTCATGCTTTTTTCTTCTAAAATTTTATATAAGCATTGTCAACTCAAAAACTGAAAACAATCATAGTGGTTGCCACTCCACATCTACTGGAATAAACTATAAAAGGAGACATTCTTTTAACTTACAGAAAGTATACTAAACCAGACATCAACATTTTAGTGCTAAACAGTACCTTACTAAGCCAGCATCTTCATTGTTAAGATGATAACACAATGGCCTAGAAAATTTAAGGATTTCACCAAAATCATCAAACTTGATTATATCTCATCTTTCACTTCTTACCAAGGTTGAAAGCATTTAGTGCTCAGCTCTAATACCCACGGCGGAACTGGAAATAACATTGATATCCCTTATATTACATTTTCTCATACTTTCCACAAGTTAGGCAAACTGTACATTGATATTCAACCATTTCTTAAAGATGCTCTACTTTATAAACAGCATTATCACCTGTGAGGTGCTGTCAAAGCTGTGTGTTACCTCTTCTACAGCCTGAGGAATTAAAAAAGCTACCGACAATAGAAGAGGGGAGAAAAAAGTTTGAATCGCAAAGCCATAATCTTAAAAATTATCCTGCTCATCTTTCCTACTGCAAATAGTATCTTCACAAAGATAAAGATCCAAGTCTATCAAAGTAATACTATTTCAGGAAAAAAAATATTCTAACCCCTGGTAAATACCTGTCTTTCCCACTTATATAGTTTCCAGTAAACTAAGAAATTTGGACAGATCCTCTGCATTTGGTATAAGAAGATGTAATCAGAGTTTATCTCTTTAATCAAAATAAAAAATTAGCATGTTATCTATAATCTAGTGCTTACTAAGTGGTAGTAGACATTTTTCCAAGAACTGTTAGCTTGTTATATCTTCTTAAACAACCTTCATGAGTTGAATTGTTATTATTCCTGTTCTGTGAATGAGAGGAAACTGAGACACAATTAGCTGAATCTCACATACCACACAGTAGCAACTCTCGTGGACATCGCTTAACTCTCTGAATCTTTGTTGAACAAATAAATGAATTATGTAATCTGATACCAATTACACAGATTTAGCCACCATTAGTAGTGTTCAACAATATTAATAAGCATGCTATAAATGCTATTGATTGCTATTGCTTGGGGAACAATACACATTTTCCTTCTTAAAATACTAAAGAAACAAAAGGCTACCTCCACTGTATCCAGCCTAGCAAGTTCTCTTTAGGATATTTCAACATTTGAAGAAGACTTATAGAAATATGGAGTTATCTATCTATCTATGCACATATATTTTCATATGTGTACACACAGAGAGAAAGGGAGAGAGAGAGAGAGAGAGAGAGAGAGAGAGAGAGAGGGAGAGATTGAGATTCCCAGATAGTTAATCTGCACTAGAAGTATACTACTGCGTCAGGACAATTGTGCAATACCGTGCTCTCTTTCCCTCTATGTCTGAATCATCTTTTACTCTCGGATAAAAGATTGATTTGGCTGGAGTTAGACAAACCCAGGTGGCTCCCTGATGCTTATCGTGTGCACATATTGCCTAGCACCTCCTGAATATTACTTCATTCTGTTCTTTTCTGTAATAGCCCTTTAACCACAAAATTAATAGTGCACTCCAAGGTGTACAAATGGAAACTAAGCACACATTATTCCAAATTGTTATTTCTTTCAGATTGGCTTGAAGGTATTTCACCATTTTGGGACCCAGAACTGGTACATTTGTCTGGTAACACAAGGTCAAGCAGAGTCATAATTTTCTCTCTAATATCTGGTGTGGTTACAATTTTCTTATGAAATATGCATTCCTTTGAGTGGAGAGAGTCTAAATGGTAAATATAAATGACTTTGTGTGATTTACTCTTTCTTTTTATGATTCTTTTAAAGTGCTCTATTAATATAGATTTATATATATGGTATGGGTTGGGTCCACAGAAATGAGACTTGAATGTACTTCAGAATAAAGAAAAATGTTATAAAAGTGTAATTAGTCTTTATAGTATGTGTTGATATGTATGATTCCCTAAAAATCCATAGAAATATAGAATATATGAGAGATTCTGTATATGGAATAAAGATGTGTTTGGCAATTGAGCTCAACACATAAAATTTAACCTACTAAAAATTCATTTCATGTAATCTGTTAATTATAAATGACAATAACATAAATAAAAATTATAAGTTGAAGTAAGCAATCTATAACTAACATTGCAATCTGTCATTAATTTACCTTAAATATTCAGTGACTTTCTATTATAATTATCCTGACTGTAGATTCTAGTGACAAACATGAAAGATAATGGTCTGCAAAGAGTTCTCAGTCTGTGGAAAGGTGGGAGTGTATAAACAGATGAAAAAGAAAATATAAACAGATAAGCTGACTAGAAAATTTGAGGAAGTTCCTAGAATTCAGAGACTCTAGTGTAAGCATGATTACAACTCAGATTATTCAGTCTATAAAAAAAAAAAAATGACCAAGGAACTAATGATACTCAGACAAGGCTAACTATGGAACATACCAACCCTTTAACCATATCACATGCTTAGGAAATCATCATCTCTTAGATTGCTTTTTGTGAGATAGATTTTGGTATTTTTGTTTCCCCATGTGTTACACCTGCTCATTTTAAGTGAAATTTTGAAAAAAGCAAACATAGTACTTGTATGGGTTAATACAAACTTTATTAATATTTTCATGCTCCTCCAGTGTTATCTCATGCTAATATTCCTAAACACTGAATACCAAATTACTCAAGTAAGTTAATAACCAATCATCCAGCATGATCCTAATTAGTTTGTGAACTTACCTACAACTGAGATATAACACTTGAGATGGAAGCACCTGCTGAACCCTGTGATGAGGAGGTATCTGTGTTTGGGCACATTGCCAATATTTAATTAACCTGTCATCCTTTATTATGTCTCTGTAAAGCATCTAAATCTTGTACAAGTGAAACATGCTAAAAATATTTCAAAACCAAACCCACCATTAATTTAAAGTTAGTCAAATATGGACAATTATATATAATTTTTGTAAATTATGACTTTTTCAGCTTGTGAGAGTATTTTGTCCTTTTTATGATTAAAGTTTGGGCAGGTCCAACTCAGGGTAATTTTAAATAGATTAAGCAGAGCCAAACCCAGAAGGATGTGATTCTACTTCACTTGCACATCACTTTGTAATTATTCTTTTCCACTGGGCTCAAAACTCAGGAGAAGTTAGATATCTTGAGCAATGTTTTGCCTAAAAAAGCCCCAATTACAATACAAGTACATTCAGAATGATGACACAGCATACTTTATTTATATAATGTGAGGTCCTATATAGAAGAGTTCTGTTTCCACTAGAATCTTTATCACTATGTAACATGTGTGTGTTTGCAGTTGTGTGTGTGTGTGTGTGTGTGTGTGTGTGTGTGTATGTATGTAATTACCAGTTAAAATAAGTACTTTATTTCAGAAGTTGCTCATGAGTACAGAATCCTAAGTAAGTTTGGAATCAGGATTCTCTAAGTGACTGGTACTTAATTCAGATATAACACTTTTATTTAATTTTTATTTATTTATTTTTAAAGATTTTATTTATTTATTCATGAGAGACAGAGAGAGAGATATAGAGGCAGAGACATAGGCAGAGGGAGAAGCAGATGTGGGACCTGGTCCCAGGACCCCAGGATCATGACCTGAGCCAAAGGCAGGCACTTAACCACTGAGCCACTCAGGTACCCCCAGATATGACGCTTTTAACTAAAATAAATTCATAGTGATATCTATAGGTATTTTTTATTAATAGCTCTTAATTTTTCTACTTGTCTATAAATATATTTTTTGATAATGCATATTTAGTCATATAATTAATATTTCCCTAGCCATAATATTTTCTTAGCCAATGGTTCTTTTTATTCACTGATCTTTCTATCAATGATTCTATGGCAATAGTCCATTAAAAATAATTAATTTCCATTTTCTATTCCAGCCCCAGTGGTGATAAGGAGAGTAAACTGGTTGCAGCCTTTTCTGAGAGAAGAGGCAGGTAGTCTCAGTAACTCATGAATGTGCAAATTTTCCCACTGCAGAATATACTTAGGTTAAACAGAGCACTTGTAGATGACATCTGTGCTAGGTGAAAGCTCATAATATCTTTCATAATGTGAAATTCAGCCTATTATGCTGATTTTTTAAACATATATTGTCTGTTTTTTCTCTCCTTAAAGCTAACAGTAATAATGACTACTATATAATTAAAAATACACTTAAATGTAGGTATCACCAGGGCACGTGGGTGGCTCAGTCAGTTAAGTGTCTGACTTTTGCTCAGATCATGGTCCCAGGGCCCTGGGATTGAGCCCCATGTCAGGGATCCCCACTCAGCAGGGAGCCTGCTTCTCCCTCTCCCTCTGCCGCTCCCCTGCTTATGTGCTTACTCTGTCAAATAAATAAATAAAATATTTTTAAAATATAATATCATCTAAATTAATGTTATATATAAAAAAAGAAGAGAGGAGAACACCTTGGTGGCTCAGTTAGTTGAGCATCCAATTCTTGGTTTCCTTTCAAGGTGGTGAGATTGAGCCCCACATTGGGCTCTGTGCTCAGGTGGGAGTCCACTTGAGATTCTCTTTTTCCCTCTCCCTCTGCCCCTTCCCCAGCTTGCATGTTCTCTCTCTCTCTCTCTCTCAAATAAATCTTTAAAAAAAGAAAAAGAAAAAAAGGGCCAGCCTGGGTGGCTCAGCGGTTTAGTGCCAGCTTCAGCCCCCCGCATGATCCTGGAGACCTGGAATCAAGTCCCACGTCAGGATCCCTGCATGAAGCCTGCTTCTCCCTCTGCCCGTGTCTCTGCCTCTCTCTCTCTCTCTCTCTCTCTCTCTCTCTCTGTGTCTCTCATGGATAAATAAATAAAATTTTTAAAAAAGAGGATGAAGAAATCCATTACCTATATAAATTGTACAAGAGCATATACTTTTATAAATTATGTAAATGCCAGTGATGACACATTGTAAATGTAACATGCAAATTTCTGACACAGGAATCTGGCTTTTCCTTTTTTTTTATTTTTTTATTTTTTTATTTTTTTATTTTTTGGAATCTGGCTTTTCCAGTTGTAAGATGTGTCTCAGTAGGACTGTCACTCCCAGACATTACACTTCAGCATTCAAGCAATAAATTACTATCACTGCTCCACAATGACTAAAAAGTTATGTAACTGCTTTAACTTCAACCTGCCACTATAGTGAATAGTCTGAGGCTTCAACAGTTTTGTCTTTTGGCAAAATTTTAAATTGCAAATGTACTACTATTTTTTTTCTAGAATTGTTTACTTTTTAATAGTAACTTATGCCTAAAACAAGAGTATGAGTGAGATGCCACCACAAATTAATACAGTGCTTTGTTTCTAATCAGATGGTTTCTTACAAACCAAATACATGATACAATAGATGACTAAATGTGATGTGTATAATAGGTGAATAATATATATTTTAGAGTGAATAAATGTAAGAATCATCCATGGATATTCCGGTTTTATACTCATTTCAGCAAAACTCATAGCAGGTTTATTTCATTACAAGTGATGGAATCTCCTATTATTATATTGAGGCAGAAATCTTCTCATTTAGCTATAGGAGTAGAAGAAAAGTAATATGACACAAAATCGAAGTTATGCTACAAAATGTGTGGTCATATCATAAGATTTCCTCACTAAATACAATAGATGTCAAAATAGACACAAGTACTGATAGATTAAATCTAACCAGTGTGTAATCAAAACAATTTTGATTGAAAATTATAATAAAATTTTAATTCTTATAATAGGGTTTATAAAATTTCTAAAATAAGTTTATGGTCTATGTATCTATCCTATTATAATACCAGAGTAGTTTTCCCCAATTTTGATTCCAATTAAATATTTCTCAAGTAGAAAACAATGATCCCTGTTATCTATTTATTTACAGTTCAGTATAATATTGCGATATAAATATTTAATATTTTCTTACCTTAGATTTTAAATTCCTTATACTTCAGGTCAAAGAAGTCTAAGAAAATGCATTTAGAATATAATACTTGGTTTATCTAGCTAATATTTGAGGATAAAACACTTAAAATTTTAAGAATTTACCTATTCTGCACAAGATGCAACATTATTAGGTTATTGGCTGTAATCTGAATTTGGGAATTGCTTTCAAATGCCAGTATTTATTTCATAAGAACATATCCACATTTGCATCTATCTCTATCTGTATACTCACAAATAATTGAACCTAATTTATTGAATACCTAACACTATTTGTCTTAAAATATTTTAATGGTTAAAACATAATGGCACTGTTTTTACATAGGTATGTCATGGCAATTAGTTAAATGAAAAAAAAACAGCACATCTTCTGGACTTACTCTCATCAGTAGAGTCAGTTGAATGCTTTGGTTCATCCCCCTACAACCTACCTTTGGGACCAAGGCATTTCTGCTGGCACTGCCAGGAACACCCAGAAGGTAAAAGGGAACTTCCTTACCCAGTGTCTCCCTTGGAATAGCACTCTCCAATGACCTTCCAGAAGTGAGAGAAGGACACCCCAAGCTCATGCCTTAATTTGGGACATTTATGACAGTCACTCCAACTCCCTAGTGCCTTGTAGGATATGCTGAGGTCATCATTCCAACCACACTGAAGTTCCCTTCTCTCTCTGCAGTTCCACTTCCTTCCCTCCCTCCTTACAGATGTTATTCTTAAGAGTATCCCCCCATAAACTTTCTACATGCAGATCTCTGCCTCAGAGTCTGTTCCCAGAGAATCAAATCTAAGATGCCTTATGTGTTGGAAGAGGAAAATAGGAGCAGATGTTGGGGGAGGGGGCAAGGGCAGTGATTTTCAGACAGTTTTTCTTACTGGAGAAATGAGTGTGAGGAGAAATGCTCAGATTTTTTTTCTGTGGGAAGAACAGTTAAGTTCAAGCTAGCCATAGAGACAATAGGTAGAATTACTTCACTGCAATCCATAGCAGCAAGAATGTAAATCAGCATTCCGGAGGGGAGAAAATGTGACTCAAATGAAGAGATTGAGGAAGTATCAAATTAAAATCTTAGTGCAGAAATTCTCAGCATTCATTTGGCTGAGCATCTGGAAGTCAAAGCATTCTTTGCTGAACACTAGGAAATACTGACACTGGATTTTATAATTCAAAATAGAAATCATTTTTACTGGCAGAAAGTGCCTATATTGCATAAAGGCAAATGGAAATCATTCTTCGTTTAACAAAATGCTCTATAGTTCTAAACATGCCGTCAGTTTTTCTGTTAGCATTTCTTAACTCTATTATTCATTATGTAATTGCAAGCTCTCATAGCAGATGACAAAGGGTTAAGAAATAGCACTTAATTTAGAAAATGCTCTTATTTTTTTCTCCATGAATTTAGAAAATGCTCCTTGTGTAAATTTGATAACAGAACATCTATATGCAGCAGAAGCAAACCTTGAGAGTCCCTATCTTAGCGTATGCAATCTTCCAAACAAGGAAAAGAAATGAGAAGAATTAGAATAGCTTGGATATATGGTTTATGGATTATGAGCAAACAGCCTTCAATTTCATGGAGTTCATCCCAATTACTGACAGGGTCGATGACATATCTATATACCCATACATATACACACACACATATAAATACATTTGAATCTGTCAACTTGATTAGTCAACATGGTGAAAAACAATTTTTTCACAGACATCTAAATTTATGTATATTTATACTGTCTGATTGTATAATCAATCTTCATAATTTGAAAAAAAGGCTGTTTGCAAAATAAGTTATTAGCCATGGCAAGAAATGTCCCATAGAAAATGCCAGTGGGAAACCAAACAAGAAGGGAAAGTAATTCAGCAAAATGATCAATTTATTCTCATATTTAGCAGAAAGCTCTAAAAACCATTGTTGCCATTAAATACACGTTTTGTCTTTTATTATTTTATAAAAACTTTAGTATTTAGAATGAGGATAATGCTTCCCTGCATTACATTATTACATGTCAGGTGGACACAATGGCAATTTATTTATAATTTTAATGGTAGGAGCAGAAACCTTTGGGAAAGTTTAAGCTAGACTTAAAAAAAACATTTTTCAGTATGTAATGCTGTTATTACTTAAATATTTCTTTTACTGACTATAAATTCTTTGGAAATAAACATTTCAGTTGTTCCCCTTCTAATTAATTACTTTTTGAAACCACAATATATTTGCATGGCTGTGCTATTAATATTTACTTCTAAATAAGTATATGATTATATGTGTTTCTAGTTTATCTAATCCATCTTACTCTTAGAGGTTATTTTTTGTCTTTTTTTTTACATTTATTTATTTATTTATTTATTTATTTATTTATGATTTTATTTATGATTTTATTTATTTATTCATGAGAGACACACAGAGAGAGGCAGAGTCACAGGCAGAGGGAGAAGCAGGCTTCCTGCAAGGAGCCCAATGTGGGACTCAATCCCAGATCCCGGGATCATCCCTGGAGCAGAAGGCAGACTTTCAACCACTGAGCTACCCAGGTCTCCCTTTTGTCTGGTTTTTAATCCATTGCTTTTGTTTGCCTGTTTTTAACTTTAATGAGAGTGAAGACTGAATAACGAGACCACAAAATCAATAACCTTATAATTAAATCTTAGAAATCTTTGTGAATTTTGACCCAAATGATCTATTAATTATAACATGGTCTTTTATCAGTATAACTATTCTAATACAAGCTTTTCTTAAAAGGAAAATTTTTACTTTTTCCTGTAAGCAAATGAAAATACTCACGAAGAATTTAAGTGAAAAAAAATTTGCATATGGGTCACAAACTACTAAGAAATTACATTGTAAATGTAAAATTTCAGAGATAGTTTGGCCTCCTTATTAGAGACTTATAAATTAGCAAAAAAAGAAAGAAAATCATTAATATATTTAACAAATACCCCAGCAGAAATGCTTTTCTAGAACCACATACTAAGTACTGAAGTCTTTCAGTTTGCTATTGGTTTCTGTCTGTTTTCCATCTGTCCTCACTTTAGAATATATGATGGCCATTTGCTTATACAAGAAATACTACATCACCAAAATAACACATAGAATGGAGCTTTGGGGCTTCATTTTATGATGTGCCCATGTGTTCCATAGGCAGATTCACATACATTGGAGATAAAAGGGATTAGTTTCAAAAATCTATTAAGACTTACGAACAATGTATTTTCTATTAAATCATTTCTTAAATGTATGGGCCCATCATAAATTAGGGAGTTGCGAGGGACATGGATTTCCGGACTATGTTGGGTTGTTCTGTGAAGGTCCTACAGAAACATTTCTTAAATGGAAGATCATGTTGTGTAGAACACAGTGTTAAGGGGCATATGAAGGGTAAACTAGGGATGCAAAAAGTAACTGTGGTGGCTAAGGAGAATGACAGGTCCTATGAAGGTGGAAATGATCCTTCGCCCCCTATCTGAATTTGTTCTCTTCCTGAAAAGACACATTGAAAATTTAATAGGGATCATCATAATGTTTAAAAGACCACATAAAGCATAGTTACATTATTCTTTGGCAGTTACTTAAAAAAAATTATATACAATTAATTTGCCACAGCTACTTTGTTTTATGCTAATTAAATGACTAGATATTTGCTCTTGTATGAGATTAGACTATCAGCATTAGTTCAACTCCATTCTGGAAGCTTGCAATACTGTGTTTATTACTTATGTAAATTTGGTTAATTACACACCAACTCAGTTATTTATTGCATTTCAATTAGTATCCTTTTAATAGTCACTAACTCTTTAATTAACTCGAGAATAAGAGGTGTCTTGTTAAATGTAAATTAAATAGATTTAAATAGACAATAGATTGCAAATGGTAGATTTACTGCTAATGCTATAGAAAACTGTTTTTGAAGAACCAAATGTACTCAATACCATCTGCCTTCATCTCTAGGCAAGAAGAGAATTGTAGTTTTAGAATTCTTTTTAGCCCAAAGATAAGACCAAGGCAAAACCAAAGTATGGCAGATTTCTGTTTTGTAGTTTTTGCAAGAGTGAGTTAAATGTAATTTTGAGTTTTGACTTATCATTAATGAAAAATTCTAACAATAGAAAGAAATGTAAAATCTTTCTTGAGTGTAGAATTACTTCTAAAATTAATGTTAAAAGGTTTAAAAATAATCCATGATCACTGATTTATCTGTCCGTGGTAGAAGGGAGCAAACTACTACTGTTCTTCCCTAAGTGCTCCCTTGTGACCTAACAAGAAAATTAATTAAAGGGGCACCACTATATGGCAACAACCATGACTACCGGGGACACTGAATGTCGATGGACTGACACTGTAACCCAGTTTTGTTAGCATAAATGTTTCTGCTTCAGCCAGTTTATTTCTCAGAGGTGAAATAAAGGCTTTGCTAAGATTTAGAGAGAATCTAATTTCATTTAATAGCGAGTTTTACTCCTTGCAAAGGGAGTTCAAGAGCATTGCTAGATTCTGTTATTTATGTCTTGTGATTGACAGAGACTGTCACTGTAACACTGAAAATAGGTGGAATGGGGATTGGTACATATTTCTCTGCTATATTCTCCACACTTTGGCTGTAAAAAGGTTTAACATGAAGGAAAATTATTTTAGGGTATGTTGGGCCAAAATTTGGCATACTTATATTAACAGAATAATTCAAGACATGGTTATTACTGATGTAAATTCCTGGAATTTTAAAACAAAGTATTTAAGGTTTTTTTCCTTCAAGATTATACTTCAAGATGATAAAATAAGACTTTTAAACCAAAACAAATATCATCAACTGTGAAATTAATGGCAAACTTATTAGAACACATCATCATATCTTTGGCAGTTCTGAAATTATATTTAACTTGTGTTGTCACTGTCAATATGATAGCCTTGGATATTTCCCTTTTCCTCCTTCTTTCCAACTTCCAAGATATTCTGTTTTTCTCCAGGAATTAGTGAGCTAGAATGGTACACATGATAAAAAAAAAAAAATATGGCTGCAGCCAATGTTTTATTATGAATATTATATGAGACTACTTACTACATTATATATTTTCTTTTTATTATTATTTATATAATTTCAATATGATAAAGTTTTCTACTGCATATTCATTCACATTTTTTAAAAAGTTTATTCAAATTCCTTTGAAGAATTCAGGTGTGTAAAAAATCTCTGCTAATTTCTTAAGGTAATTAATCTTAGCAGTAGCCTCCAATGACTATGATATTGCTTTTCCCATGAAATTCTTTATTAAGAAGCATCCTGAGGATCTATACTTAGCAGGACTGTTCCAACCAGCATATCAAATGGTACAGTGTTTACATCCTGAAGTGATAGGTCTGATTTTGGGTCATGGCTCCAACAATCAGCAGCTATATGACATGGGTAAATTTCTTAAGCTCTCCAAACTCCAACACTTCATTTTTAATGGGAATAATAATTATTAATATCAAGTTATATATGAGGATTTATTGTTATGTGAGAATTATTTACAAGATGTTTAAGGCAGCATCTAATATTTAGTAATTGCTAAATAAGTGGTACTTGTACCTATTAAAAAATTAAAACTTTATGTTAGATTCAGGGATAGAAACATTGTGTTTTAGGTAAATAAGAAAATATGTTATTATATTTTGTAAATTAAGAATTATATCCCAAGTTTAAGGTAAAATTATTTGAAAATGTTTTTCTTAAATTATGTATAATAAAACAGAATAAAATAAAAATCTTAAAGGCTTATAGGGACTTTACTTACAAGTTATACAATCAAAGACCTTTATAAACTATTCTTTTATTAACAAAGACAAACTCAATAACTACTTTAGGCAGTTTAATTCCACCAACCTAAAAATTAT
Source organism: Canis lupus dingo (assembly GCF_003254725.2). Lineage (NCBI taxonomy): Eukaryota > Metazoa > Chordata > Mammalia > Carnivora > Canidae > Canis > Canis lupus. Next base: position 57,732,935 of record NC_064255.1, read on the forward strand.
TATACTTTCTTGAATATCATTACTGTTAATATATACTTTGTTTCAGCAAGCCACTTTACAGCATTATCCTGGGCCCAATCTTTTAGAATGGCCCTACCTCTGGAATCTTAAAATCTATTATTCCCCATAGGACATATTCCAGACCTTCACCACTCTTCCTAATGTACCTGCCAAGCCACTGTACCTTTTCAACAATGAAACTTCTATCTGGTTTGGCAGAGACCACTGCATGTGTAAGTAAGGCTTGGGGGTGTTTAAATACCTCAGTCCACAGCTCCAAATGTTTCTACAGCTCCTCTTATCTTCACTTTTATTTTTTTAGTTTAAAAAATGAAAAATACTTCTTTAAATTATTCATGTATAATTTGATCAATGAAACCAAGAAATGTTTTTTGTTTCATTTCTGTTGTGGTTGTTTTTAGTAAATTCTACACCCAACATGGGGCTCAAACTCATGACCTCAAGATCGAGATTCACATACTCTAACAACTGAGCCAGCCAAACATCCCAAGAGCTGGTTCTTTGTAAAGATAAATAAAATTGATGAACCTTAAGCCAGACCAATCAAGATAAAAAGAGAAAGGACCCAAAGTAGAAGTAACTAGCAACACAACAGAAATACAAAGGATTCTAAGAAGGTACAACAAAAAATTATATGCTAACAAATTGGACAACCTAGAATAACTGGATACACTTATAGAAACATACAATCTTCTAAAACTAAATCAGAAAGAAATAGAAAATCTAAACACACAAATTATTAGTAACAAAATTGAATTGGTAATCATAAGCCTCCCAGCAAACAAAAGTCCAGAACCAGATGTATTCATAGGTGAATTCTACCAAATATTTGAAGAAAAGCTAATACCTATTCTCCTCAAACTATTAAAAAAAAGAGGGGGGGAAGGAAGGAAAATTCCAAAAAAATTCTATGAAGCCATCATTACCTTGATACCAAAACCAGATAAAGACACTACAAAAAAAGAAAAACTATAGGCTAAGATCCTTGATTAAAGTAGATGTAAAAATCCACAAATATTAAACCACATTCAACAATACATTAAAAGGATCATTACTACAATGAAACAGGACTTATTCCCAGGATGCAAGGCTGGTTCAGTATTTGTCAAAAATATCAACACAACATACCATATTAACAAAACAAAGAGTAAAAATTATATAATCATCTTAATAGATGCAGAAAAACCATATGACAAATTCAACAACCACTTATGAGAAAAAATTCTCAACAAAGTGGGTTTAGAGGGAATATAACGTAATAAAGACCAAAAGTGAAAAACCCAGTTAACACTGTACTCAATGGTGAAATACTGAAAGTGTTTCCTCTGAGATCTAGAACAAGACAAGGATGTCCATTCTTGCCATTTTTATTCAACATGGCTTTACATGTTCTAGCCACAGTTATCAGACAAGGAAAAGATAGAAAAGGCTTCCAAATTGATAAGGAAGAAGTAAAACTGTCACTATTTGCAAATGACCTACTAGAGATAGAAAGCCCTAAAGATTTTACTAAAAATCTGTTAGAGGTAATAAATGAATCAAATAAGTTTCAGGATCCAAAAGTAATATGCAGAAATTGGTTGTGTTTCTATACAATAATAACAATTAGATGGAGACTCTTTTTTTAAAATCCTATTTACAACTACACCTAGAAGATACAACCACACCTAGAAGAATAAAACACTTAGGAATAAACTTAACAAGAGTAAAAGAACCAACTCTGACAACTAGAAAATGTGATGAAAGAAATTGAAGACAATACAAACAAATGGAAAGGTATTCATGCTTGTGAATCGTAAGAAGTAATATTGTCAATAGGTCTATATTGCCCTAAGCAATCTTCAGATTCAATGAAATCTCTATAAAAATACAAACAGCATTCTTCACAGAACCAAATACCAAAATTTGTGTAAAACCACAAAAGACCCTAAATAGCCAAAGCAAACTTGAGAAAGAACAAAGCCAGAGGTTTCATAATCCCCGACTTCAAGATCTATGACAAAGCAATAGTATCAAAACACTATGGTACCGACACAAAAAAATAGATACATAGGTCAATGAACAGAATAGAGAGCCCAGAAATAAATCCATGCTTACATGGTCAATTGATCTATGACAAAAAAAGGCAAGAATAAACAATAGAGAAAATATAGTCTCTCCAAAATGGTATTGGGGAAACTGGACAGTTAAATGCAAATGAATCAAATTGACCCATTTTCTTACACCATATAGAAAAATAAACTCAAATAGATTAAAGACCTAAATGTGAGACTGAAAACCATAAAACTCCTAGCAGAATACAGGCAGTAATCTCCTAGACATCAAGCCATAGCAACAGTTCTCTTGATAGGTCTCCTGGGTCAAGGCAACAAAAGCAAAAATAAACTATCGGGACTATACCAAAAATAAAAAGCTTTTGCACAATGAAGGAAACCAACAACAGAATGGAAAGGCAACCTACTGAATGGAAACAAATATTTGCACATAATATACCTGATAAGGGATTAATATCCAAAATATATAAAGAACTTACACAACTCAGAAGCAAAACAACAATCTGATTTTTTAAATGAGAAGAACACATAAATAGTATTTTTCCAAAGAAGACATACAGATGGCCAACACACATGAAAAGATGCTCAACTTCACTAATCATCAGGGAAATGCAAATCAAAACCAAAATGAAATATCACCTCATACCTATCAGAATGGCTAAAATCAAAACAGAAGAAACAGCAAGTGTGGGCTAGTATATAGAGAACTAAAGGAACCCTATGCACTCTTAATGGGAATGTAAGGTGCAGCTGCTATTGAAAACAGTATAGAGATTCCTCAAAAATTAAAAATAGAAATACCATAAGATCCAGTAATTCCATTACTGGGTATTTACCCGAGGAAAATGCAAACGAATTTAAAAAGTTGCACGCACCTCTATGTTTATTGCAGAACTATTGACAATAGCCAAGATATGGAAGCAACCCAAGTATCCAACAAGATGAATGGATAAAGAAGATGTGTGTGTGTATGTATGTATGTGTGTGTGTCTGTGTGTGTATAAATGAAATATTACTCAGCTATATGAATGAGATCATGACATTTGTGACAACTTAAGTGGACCTAGAAGGTATTATGCCAAGTGAAATAAATCAGAGAGGAAAGACAAATCGTATGATTTCATTCAAACATGGAATCTAAAAAAACAAATGAATAAACTAAAAGCAGAAACAGACCCATAAATATGGAGAATCTTATGGATGCTGGAGGAGAGAGGATTGGAGGAATGAGAATAATGGGTGAAGGAGAGTGGGAGACATAGGTTTCCAGCTATGGAATAAGTCATGGGATAAAAAGATCCAGCCCAGGGATATAGTCATGGGTATTGTTACAGCATTGTATGGTGACAGATGACAACTATACTTGTGGTGAACATAGCATAACATATAAATTTGTTGAATCACTATGTTATAAATGTATAAACTTGTTGAACTACTATGTTGTATGCCTGAAACTAATGTAACATTGTGTTAAGTACAATAAAAAATGCATATACCTCATCATAGGACAAGAAATATATACTATGTGATGCCATATGTTAAAAGATGTTTGTAAACATAATAAACATTCATTATTTCCAAGTAAATGTTATTTCAGTGAAAGAACGTTTTTCCACAAACATGGCCTTTAACATGTTTTGTGAAATCTCTAGTATAAAACATTTAAGAATGCTCATTGTGTATGGAAATAAAAATATTTCTTCATGAAAAAAATATGACCACATGAATATGCTTCAACAGCATTTTGAAAAGTGCGTTAAAGGTGATGGTATTTATTTAATGATATAAATTTTAATTCTAATGTCTCAAGCAAAACTTTGAAATGGACATTTTGGCTTTTATTCCTGCTAGGACCCTCTTTTGTAGTCTTCCAAACATCCAAAGAACTTCGTTAGTACAGAATCATTGAATAAATGGTTGGGATGATTTTTTTTTTCTTTAACAATTTCTGGCTAAAAATGCCTTTCAGAATATTTTAAACCTAATAATAATTACACTGAAGTTAGCTCATCAAATCACAATTAAAAATTCTAAGTGCTATTTTTTTCATGTTCAGAATGAACCACTTATTTTAAAGAGGATTTTCTAATGAAATAGTGATGTCTCACTAGAGACAAATTTTACTTAATAATTCATCTTTCGTTTTTTACTGTAATTTTTTAGAACACCATTATGATAATGGTCCTTGAATGTTTTATCATTTATATCATGCTATACCAAGCAGATTTTTTGAAGAAAATGTTCATGATGGCTTACTTTTCTAATATTTTTTGACCTGAACTGATTCTTTAAATTTTGAAATCCATGACTGCCAATACAATGGAAGAGTAACTTCTAATTATGTATCCACAACTTCTACTAGAAAAAAAAGTAAATTGCATTGCCTTGAACAGCTCAGTGTAGGATGGAGAAGAGGAGTGGAGTGAGGAGGAAAAATGAATAGACCGTCATATTTGATACTTGTTATGTATAAAACTTTAAGAAAAAAGAACAGATTTATTCTATATTTTATGCATTTAGCTATTGTTCATGTTATCTTTGCAGGGCCTGAGAAAACAAAATAGTACACAAAGTGAGAAAACTGAAGAAATTTCTAATGCTGATGCATATGCATAAACACTTGCTCCAGCTAAGCCACTTCACTTTGTAAAGTGACACACTTTCAACACTTGCTGTTTCCCAGACTTTGAAAGTTAATTGACCAAATGAGAATAAGATACTAGATTTAATAAGAAATGTAATAAACTACCTTTCATTTCCATTCCCTCTAGTAGAAACTTGGTGTTTTTTTTTTTTTTTTTTTTTTTTTTTTTTGTGGGCACCTGCTCATGTTTTCTTAATTTGGTAATCCTGAGAATAGAAATGAGAGACAAATCTGGCTGAGTATCTGCCATCTTATTGATCGCCACCTGCTTTGGTGAACAGGTGGGCTGCTTTCTCCTTCCAAATGCATTCCTTCTAAAACTGGTGTCTCCACATTGTGATATGGATCAACTTTTGAGATGAAGAAGAGGATGCCGTACACACATATATGATGGAAATGATTACAGTGATAAAAAACCCATCTTGTGGAAAATAACTTTGTTAAAACATTTTATAAACATAATTGATATATTAATCCCTAATAATCAGAGTGGTAAAACTAATAGGTCACTACAGTAAATTCAAAATATTTAGTTTTTTCAGTTTGCCATTTGATTCTACTATATCAAAAAGACCTGATGTGGGCCTCAATTTCTCTGTGAAGTAGATAATTTCCAATCTTAAAGGTAAAAGGTCAGAAAAAAATTTTTGATAGATTTTACCATGGTTGCCCTTTTCTGTCCATAATATTTATCAACGTTTATTTAGCTAGTACACATGATTCATTTTTCTGTTAGTCTCCATGGAGACAACAAGGGACAAAGTTCATGGCTCCCAAAGCATTTCCTCAGGTAATTGCTCAATTTTCATAGCTCTCAAGCTGTTGCTAGTGAATAGTTAGGTTATGTCCCTTTAGACTATCTATCATACATGTTTGCTAACTCATCCATTTCAAAACGACCTTAGAGAAGCTTTAGAAATTGGAAGCTACAGAAAACTTCTGTTTCACTGGTTCATATGTGAGTGAAATAGAACAAGAGAATTTCTTTAATATATTGTTCATATGGAAATGGAAACACTTTTAATGACAACACCCATTTACTTTTCTTTCAACGAAGAGTCACCAGTGGAAACTGATGGTATGCTAGTAACTCAGGGTAGCATTAATCACACATGGGTTTCTTATAGTTTGAGATATATCAGGAAGTTAGCTTGGCAAAGAAAGGATAATAGATCCAAAGAAGTTATTTTCTCATCTCTGCAAATGATTATAGTGACACGTTCCTGTGGTCCTCTTAATTTTTCTATTCCAGTGTACAGGGCATAATTCCTAATACACCTTCATGGCATAAAATGTTCTAGTCACCAAACAAAACATTTGTTTATATAGAATAAACTGTGAAGCTTTCTGTTCAGCCTAGTATATCACTGAAATTTCTTTAATGTGTAACTAAAATTAGAGACATTCAGTGGTTACTTTCTAAGATCAGAAAAGTCTTTAATTGGTTGTTAAATCAATTTTGATTTACTGACGATTTTCATTAAGGAGTGACTTAATTAAAAAGATCAACAGAAAAATAATATATAATCCAACCTCTCTTGTTTGGAAATAAACTTGTGTTTGAAAAAAAAATTTGTGATGAAGGAACTGGAACATTTCCTTCACACTATGAGACTCACTCCAAAATGACTAACCACGGGTATGAGCCCTAGCAGTTAGTGATATTTTTGTGTGAACCATTGTTTCCACCTAAAATACCAAGAGTAAGGGATCAGTCATTTATAAGTGAGAAAAGTAAAAACATACTTTGTAATGTTGCATAAATCATATTCCTACCACCTGACAAATCAGATTTTTTAACTATTTTCTATGGAGCTTATAAAAACATAATAAAATGTTCTGTAAATGCAGTATACAAACAATGTATTCTTAACATTTGGATGAAATGGTTTTCATTATTAAATTTTGATGCACTTTGATACAATTAATGTTGCTAATCAATTGGAAGAGTAAATCAATTATTACGGAGCTAAATATTCATTTGCTTTCTTTTTCTTGCCATTCTTTTAGCTAGAGGCTTATCTTATAATTTTGTGGCATTTTTCTTTGAATATAGCAATGTAAATAATTTATCTTCAAATAAACTTTGTGAATTAAAACAAAGAAATTTAAAAAATCTTAAAGCGAATATCAAAAGTACATTTATCTCAGAAATAAAAATCTTACCATATTTATGATTTATTTGTTCCCAAAATTTCAATTAAAAGTTTCAGGATGCATATACTGTTATTCTGCTTTTGTCAATTCAAAAAGTCCATTCTAATTTTATCCTAAATTCTCTCCTCCAATTTAAAGTAAGAAAAAAAAAAAAAGCTCTTTTTCTTTAGTTAATTATTAGACAGAAATTATATTGGTAAATCTACATGGCACAAAAAAGCTAGGATTAGCAATAACTTTGCGATGATAAGGAAGCCTGTCAGGGTACTCTTTACCTTCAATCTCAGTAACTCTGGCAAGAGAAAGTCACTTACTTTCAAATTAAATTTAACCTTTTGGAACATTAATTATTTACGCAACAATTTCCTTTCTGAGTATTCAAGTACAGTATCACTCACATGCTTTGACTTTCATGCCAATGAATAATTATAAAATGGGGGGGTGAAGGAATTGAATCTTCTTGGTTGAACTGGTTTTAAGGAGTGCCTAGTCTGGTTCTTTTAGCTACATGGTACTAAAAAATAGGATTTCAGCATTGGAAATTTTTAATCAAATGTGTTTTTGAAAATTAGGATAATGTAAAATAATAAAAATCTGTATTTAATATATCTCTTACACACAGGAGAATCAAATTAAAACTTAAGTGTAAAGTTCAAATATGAAAAAGAGTATGAGAGTTTATATAAAGTTCTGTGTTTTTTGTTTTATGGATTTTTTTTTTTTTTGAGCCCTCAAAATTTACTCAATTTACCAATTTGCTGAGGCTAATTTTCTTATTGTCCCAGTGTGGAACCACTTCAGTGAAAAAGAATGAGACGTGGTAATTTGCTGTCTAAATTACAAAGTCCTGGATCTCAAGTAATCCCCATTCTGGGCCCTTTCCCAAGAAATTCTGAATAGATATGTTTGGGGGAGGGAATCAGACATTGGTATGTCAAAGCTCCCTGGTGATTCTAATGAGCAATCAGCTCTTTAACTTTCTTTAAAACAAGGGTCGCAGGCTTGTTGCACTTTGCATGGATCTGGGAAACTCTAAAAAAACATGGATGCTTCAGTCCTACATTTTGACATTCTGATTTCATTGTTCTGAGCCATGGCCTGAGCATCATGTTTTTTTAAGTTCCCTTAAAGATTTCAATGACTGAAATGGCTACTTGCAATCGGTCACCAGAAAATTCTAGCAGTTTTTATGTTCTTGGTCCCCAGGTGAGCCAGTTTCAATCCACTTTTGCTACTGCATCTGAACCTTTTCGCTCAATCTCATTTTGGCATCACCTCATGCCCTCTACTTTATCTTCACATTTTCATTTTAGCATCTCTCAAATTGTGATCCATGTTTTCTCCTTGAAATCTTAAGAGACATCAAAAAATAAAAATAAAAAATAAAAAATAAAAAAAAGAAAAGAAATCTTAGGAGACATCCTGTCCCTTTAACAGCTGGGACCGCTTTTAAAAAAAAGTACATTTTATTTATTTTTAAGTAAGTTCCACACTCCACATGGGGCTCAAACTTGTGACCCCGAGTTTAAGACTTGCATGCTCTTCTGATTGAACCAGCCAAGTGCCCCAATTAAGATGTTTATTTTTATCTTTTTAAATTCAATTAATTAACATATAATGTATTATTAGTTTCTGAGCCACCCTTTCATGTGATCCTTGCCTCCCACATGACTGCATAGAGTACTTCAATCAGATTCTGCAGGCTCCTATCAAACACAAACAAGACAAAATAAAGTCTGATTTTCAATCATGAAAACTCAGTGTGGCAGGCTGGAGAACTCCTATGTCAACCCAGCTCCTCAATAATCTCTGAACTGATACAAACTCCTGAGCCAAAGTCTTCCATTAATTCCTCAGCAAAATTTGACAAATACACTCATACATCCCTGTAGACACAATCCTTCACCTCAAAGTTCTATAGCCTTCACTGTCGTATGGAAAAAAATTACTTCTTAATTTGGGAAAATGCTTTTGTGTCGTCCAATGTCTTCAAGTGTTTTATTTTAGTCTTCATTGATTTTCTCTATCATCCTAGCACCTATACTTGACATTCTGTTACTTTTATCCACATATATAAATTTCACCACTATTTGGAATAACCTGTTTTAAGTTTTACTTAATACATTACTAAGATGTTTTTTGCTTTTGTTGTTTTCAACTTTTTCTTTTGTTACATTCTGTTACTATGATTGACAATGCTGAAATTTACTATCACTGAATCTTCAAAACCTTATTTCTGAAATACACTGTAGAATAACATACAATCCAAATGCAAGGGAATTATTAAAAATTGCAATACTCATCATACACATTTTGTAAGTTCATGCTTAATATTAAATTCTTCAAAATGCCAAATTATACCACTCTAGATTATAGTCTGTCTCCTTCAGTTTCTTTCAATGAGTGTAAAGTTATTGACTCTACCGGGAATTCTAACCAGTCAAGGAAATAATTCAGTCTTTATAGTGAAAAACTATTAATGAGGTGATTTTTGCCATTTTGTGAAAAATGAAGACTAAATCTTTATTTCTTGTTAGTAAAGATTTTTTTTTAATAGGATCATACTAAACAGTGACTTTCAGGGTATATCTTTCATGCTATTCATTAATGAGTAAAGGAGGAGGAAGAGTTTGATAATCCTTTAAAAAAAAAGGTGGTCTAACTAAAAAAGGCTCCATTTTTATACACATTGACCAATATATTGAAAGCTGCACCAAAATTAGTAATGTGAATTTTTTCTATAAAATAGTAATGGGTGTAATACTTTCTTGACAGTATAATAATCAAGCTATGTGTATAAATTTTGCTAACATTTTAATTCCAAATTCTTTAATTCTGCAACTAACTGCAATTTGGAAGAGATTAAACTCCTGTAAAGCCAATTTTGTAAATTACTAACACAAAAATAATACATAATAAAACTGCACATTAGGCATGTGCACAGTATCTATTATTATATAAGGGTATAATAGCTAGTACAATTATATATCTCTGAAGTAGTTTTGTTGGGTGTAAAGGCACATAACTTTAGGCAGTGGTGTCCTGGTAAATGGATTTCACTGGGTCTCCAAACAATATATATATATATACACATATGTTTATTATAAATTTTATGGATAAAAAGGTTATGCAGCGTATAATAGACAAATAATAAAATTTATAACATTCCGTATCCTAAATTTCACATGACCAACTGATTCTTCTAATATGTTTGTTGATTTTTGCTAACTTTATAGTTACTATGAATGCAAGTGATTAATGTAATTCTGATAAATATTAGTGGATATTTTTATTTATCTTGAACAAGATTAAGTGAAACAAAGGTGGAATGCATTGGAATTTCACTCTTATCGATGATATTACTGACTTTTTTGCTGAATTGGATGACAATTTAATAGAAGAATAGTTTTTTATTCTTTTGTGCTATTCACAACGTGATGACTAAAGTCACAACACACTTTTAAATTCCAATTGCATTATTAACTTTTTTTCCTTTGCTTTCTTAAGTCCAGGATTTTGAAAACTTCATCTCAAAAAGCCAGATAGTATATAATTCAGGCTTACTAGCCATATGGTCTTTGTTTCAACTATTCAATTGGGCCATTAGAGACAAAAGTAGCCATATGGCTAGGTTCCAAACACACTTTACATATAAAAACAAGCTGCTGACCCACAGGTGGTAGTTTACTGACCCCTGGTTTAGGTAATGAATAAAACAACAAATCAGGTTCGAATTTGTAGAATTTTATTTCAGTAGTATACTCCCACCACAGTCAATTTAGGCTATTGAAGTGACCTCACTGAAAGAGTTGGGAAGAGATGCTCAGTAGCCCAATGTCTTCTAGTATTTCAAACATGCAGATGTAAAAGGTATGGAGAAGAGTATAGTAGCATAATTAAGAAACAAGTTTCAGTATTTACTACCTTTAACTTTAACAAAACGTATTTAAATATGCATGATCTCACATATAATTACTAGAAACCAGCTTATATTTGTAAAATTCCTGAAAATTTAATAATCTGCTCTGTGAACTAATATAAGTCAGCTTTAGAAGCCACTGCCTTTAAGATTTTATTTTTTATTTATAGCACACATGCACACACATGAGTGCAAGGAGGGGCAGATGGAGAAGGGGAGAGAGAACATCATTCAGACTCTCCTGAGCATGGAGCCTGCACAGGGCTGGATTCCAGATCCTGAGACCATGACCTGAGCTGAAATCAAAAGTCAGTCACCTAACTGACCAAGCCACCCAGGCACGCCTAGAAGCCATTGGTTTTATACTCAAAATATGTAATTTAGAAGTGTTTAAGTAGTTTAATCTCTAGAAATAACTATAAATATTCCTTAGACATTTTTGTTAAAATTCTTCACAAGTCATTTGTTCACTGGTTGACTTTCAACAGCTTTTATGTGAAAAACTATTATCAGTGTTCATTGTACTAATAATATTAATAGATATAGAGATAATTCTGAAGGCAAAAAATGGATAGAAATGAATACAGTAAAAAAATTAAACATCAGGGATGCCTGGGTGGCTCAGTGGTTGAGTGCCTGCCTTCAGCCCGGGGTGTGATCCTGAAGTCCAGGGATTGAGTCCCATATCAGACTCCCTGCATGGAGCCTGCTTCTCTCTCTGCCTATGTCTCTGCCTCTCTCTTTGTGTGTCTCTCATGAATAAATAAATAAAATATTTTAAAAAAAATTAAACATCACATATGGGTTATGGTCTTTATGCTCTTCCAAGTTGAAAGACAACTGTAAGAAAAACATATTGACCGCCAATATTCTCATGAATTCTATATTCAATTTGACAATTGATAAGATACTCCTTTCATCTTTTGACACTTCCCCCATTTATAAGGTAAGGATTATGGGCTTTACTATTTGCCTTCCTCATAAGAATAAATTAAAGAATATTTTAAAAATGCCCGTTTAGAAAGGCATTTTATTAAAAACAGCAACTTTTAAACTCCGTGCACAATAAGACCTAGTGTTACAGTTAAATGATGACATTGAATAGGCCAGTTGGGTTTACTCTGAATACACAGCAGGTATATCAGAGCCATGCTGGCAATTCTATAGACTCAAGCCCAGTTTCTTAATGCCATTGCTTTGAGTACAACCTTATGGTGACAGTAGCATGGTTTGACAGAGGGCCCAGCAGGGAAGTTGAGTCCTATCTGCTAAACTTTGCCTTACCTAATCCTTCATGAACTGACCTTTTAGATTAAGTGTTTTAACTTTGACTTCACGGTGTAAATGTAAATGTGCCAGTAATAGTCTGAGGTAGGATAATATTCAGTCTACAAGTGTGGGGAAATGAAAGGATAAATACAAAGCCTTGTGTTTGCTAACCTAACTGAAGAAGAAAACTGACAGTACAATATGGGTATTTATAAAATGACCTCCAGCTTATTTGAAAATGAATATATGAAAATCTATAAGGAAGATATATTCAATTTTCAGAAGCACTTGGTAGAGAAGACTTTACTAAGAAAAAAAGCTGAAAGATTTAGTGTCTAAATAATTTCAAATCAGTTTCTGTGTTTATATGGAATAATTCCCTCAATTCCAAATTCTAATAAATTCCCCAGGAGGAAATGACAAAAGGCAAAGCAGAGACCATAGAAGAAATTAAGAGCACTCCAAGAAGGGAATGTGCATGGAATCACCTCTTAAGGTTTCTTAGTCTTTAGGCCCCTGCTAGAAAAAGGCTCTTATGTAATCTACTTTATGATGAATTTTCTACCCCAACATTGTCAATTCAAGATGAAAACTGTTTGAAGAAAAGTTAATAGATTAACAGTATTAATAAAATAGTCTTATTAAAATAAAAAACAATTTTATAATACACTGGGGGATGGAGGGGAATACTTTCAAAAAGTCCTCTGAGAAGCCTGCACAAATTCAGTCTGCTGAGATCAGTGTATATCTGTTTAAATTTTTCATACTTTTGCAAGACAGCAAATTCTGAGAACTTTTAAGAAATATGCCAATTGGCAGATACTTCTAAGAAAAAAAATCACGATCAACATTTGGTTGTTGTGAAAGCAATAATAACTACATTCATGAAATATTACTTTTTAATGAAGGCCTAGAATAATGGTGTGAGCTAGTTTTATCATGTGGAAAGGGAAGTTCTGGTGTAAATAAATGAATGTCAAATGCCATAGGGTATTGAATTGAAAACATTTCTTAACCATTTTTGGTTTGAGTAAATTTATGCCACTACTTTATCACTGAGTACAAAACAAAATTATTTAATCATGCCATTGAGTGAAATAATAAATTTCTGATCTTCCACAGAACTTTTACAAGACTTGAAAATGATTTTTATTGGTGTTTTGTCAGTCTGTTTGGGCTGCCATAGCAAAATGCTATAGATGAGGTGGCTTACAAACAATAACTAATTTATTTATCACATTTCTGGAGGCTGAGAAGCCCAAGATCAGGGCACTAGTATGATCACATTTTGGTGAGAGCTTCTTCCTGGTTCACAGGCAGAGCTTTTTCACTGCATCCTCAAATGGTAGAAGAGACTAGGGATCTCTCTGGAGCATCTTTTAAAGCCACTAATCTCAGGGGTGCCTGGGTGGTGCAGTTGGTTGAGTGTCTGACTTGGTTTTGGCTGAAGCAGTGATTTCAGGGTCAGGAGAGGCAGCCTCGTATTGGACTCCATGTTCAGCATGGAGTCTGCTTCAGATTTTCCCTCCTTCTCCCTCTGCCCCTCCCCCCCATGTATGCTTTCTCTCTAAAATAAATAAATCTTTAAAAAAAATAAAGTCACTAATTCCATTAATGAATGTTTCACCCTCATGGCTTAAGTGCTTCTCCAAGGCCCTTTCTACTAATACCATCAACTTGAGGTGCTAAGATTTGAACATATGAATTATGGAGGTACACAAACCTCCAAACAACAGCATATTCTATAAAATATATAGGCTCTTCATTTTTGATTCTTCAGATTAACAATGTTTTCAACTGGGTGGATACCCTTTGTATGTTTTCATGAAGATCCCTATTGTGTAGGTTACTAAAATACTATATAAAGGAACCTGGTTACTTGCCTTCCCTCCACCTTTGATCTGTTTTCCAAAAGTTCCACCAATCAACTTGGCTCCTGGGGCAGAAATGGCTAACTTTCCAACAAATGTGTATCCAATTCTAGACTGCAAATTTTTTGCTGGGAAATTGATCCCCAGCCAGGGACCATATTTTCTAGCTCTCTTCCTTTTCTCACCACCTTAAATCTAGAAGGAGCCACATGACCAGGATCTACTGATGGAATATAAGTGAAAGTCATAAAGGCCATTTCTGGCCCAAAGTGATTAAGCAAGGGCTGTGCCTTCTGTACTTCTTTCCTCACTTGTGACCAGATGTAGAGGTCCTAGATGATTGAGATCTCATAAAATGGAAGGAATGTGGATCTCTAAATTATTACAAAGGAGATAGCTACCCACAGAATAGGAGTCATTTGGATTTTAATTGACCAAGAAATAAAATCATAAAATCAAAAAATAGGAGAGAAAGAAAGAAAAGGGAATCATAAAACAACCAGAAAATAATTTTAAAATGCCAGAAATACTTATCAATAATTACTTTAAATATAAATGGCTAGATTCTCCAATCAAAAGACATATAAAAGGCAATCTAGAGAATCTCTCTGGGGTTTATTTTTCTTACCTACAAGCCAGTATAAGACACACCTAAAGGGACTGTTACAATGATTAAATATGGCAATATGTGTACAATGCTTAAAAATGCCTGACACATGGCAATGCTAAGTAGTAGATAGTATTTATTTTAACCATTATTCCCATGTCAAAGAGCAGAAGATACTTTGTTTTTTTCTACTCATTGTTTCGATTCAGAAATTTTGACTCAGTTTAAAACATTATTATAAAAAAATTGAAGTGAGTAAAAAAATTCATTTTCATCCTTGATATTTTTTCATAAAGTTTTTACACTTGTCTTTGAATGAAGACACACTGAGTCATTTTGTTCACATTTTTCCTCCTAACAGAAGCCAATTAAATACCAGCAAGAGTAAAATATATAATATATAGTCCCTCAGTTAATAAAATAACCACAAATAAAGTTTATTATTTAACAGTGTCTGTGAAAAAAAATGTTATATTTATTTGTAATTTAATCCCACATGCTGCAATTTAAACTTATTTGTTGTTTATTCTCAGTGGAGTGACTAAACAGGGGCTCTCACAGTCAGAGAGAAAAGACAAAAACGTTTGGATAAAACAAGAAATATTTCTATTATAGTGACCTTAATTTTGTATATAAAGAGTTGAATACCACATTAGTAAGAAGACAACAGCTATCTGCCTGTTATATTTAATTTTTTAAAAGGCTTTTATTAATTGACTTCATAAAAATTCTAAAGTCGCTAAACAAACACCAATAAAAATAGGTTCATATGAGTGGAAAGAGTAGATACAATCATTCCTAATAGGGTAAGAGAGTCAGCAATCTTTGGAAACTTATTTATCCTCTTGGACCCAGGGGATGTTCAGGTAATTGAAAAAGAACACAATAATACTGAGTTTCTAATGGCTCAGCATTGCTGCATACATGAAAACATTGGAACTGTAGTTAAATAATTATGGTGTACTGCTTAGTGCGCATAAATATAATGGCAGTGCTTCACAGCTTCTAAAGATTTTTTTGTCATGCTTTCACACAAAATGAAGGAGAATATTATGTTTGTTTAGGATAATTCACCATTTAATTTATATATTTGCCTACTGCTATAAAATCAAGCTAATCAATTTAGCTTTTGACAATATAATCTATTTTCCATATTCTTGTATAATCTTTTTTTCCAGAATTTATCTTAATGTATGAGTTACATTAATTGAAATTTACACGATTATTCGCAAGTGATCCCTGAACACTTGCTGGCATCCTCCAGCAAAACAGCAAGCTCATTCTTGGGTGATTGTTTCTAATCACTATGTGTGTTCTCATTCCAGATGCCTTTTAATGGCATTAATGAAAAAAAAAATCACTAATGTCTAATTAAAGATGAGACCAAAATTGGAGGGGAATTTTTTAGAGTGATGCCTATACAAAAAATTAAACAGGAAGAGAAAGAGAGAAAACCATTAAAAGTCAAGATGCAAAGATCTGGAAGAATAAAAGAAATGACAAAATAACTAGGAAAGGTCTAGGCCTATAGGCTACAAAGCATCAGCATTAAAGAAAGTGAATGAAGAGAGAAAGATACAAAGAAAGTAAGTTGAATATTGCTCCGCAGAAAATGAAGGGGGCTACAAGAACTTAGAGAGGTTGAGAATGGAGTAGAGCACAAAGAACTTAATATAAGTTATTTGTGAGCTTTTTCAAAGAGCTTTGGGTAAATGAGAACAGACTATAGTCAGTGAGACTCAAAGAAAAAATATTAGAGTTGACGGAAGAGTCCTATAGGTAACAGTCATTGGCAAGTGGAGACTCCAAAGAAAAATTGAAGACAGAATGGTGGTAACAACTATAGAGAGGCTCTGGGAAAATTGGTCTTCTTATTAGAGAGCTTTTGTCCTTTGACAGTGGTGAAAGTAACTTTTTTTTTTCAATAAATAATATTGTAAAAGCCTATCTTAATTTATGAATACTTTTTATTCTGAGTATAAAAGAGTGACTCTTCTTAGAGCTGTCGATAAGAAGTCCTGTTTGGAATGTGGTAGGAATAATAAAATGCATGTGGCTAAATTAATGGTGCCCATGCATACATACACAGAAATCCACAAATATGTCTATATGTGTATATATATATATAACTTTACTCTCATTTGAACCATTGCCAGTTTTGCCTGTTGAAATGATGAACCCTAGTTTCAGGACTGATAAACTTGCCTGAGACATTAGTTCTGGTTCTGCTGCCACTTAACTATGTAACCTTGATTTATTTAAGTAAAGCAGCTCTAGATTTCTACTTGTCAAGGCGGAATTAAGAGCCATTGGATATATCATATTGTATTCTGTTCTCTGAGTTTTACTTTAAAAAAAAACTCAAAAAATTAAAGTCTACATTCAAAGTTGTCTTTGTATTTAAAAGCAGAATCAGTATATGAATGTTTTTAAACTTATAGTAACCCTTCTTAATCATCCATTTTAAGGAAGCCTTCAGAAGTGGTGACAGCTCATACTGCCTTTTTTATTTATTGGACATAAACTTAGAGCCTACAGTAAATGCACTTAATGGCATTAATGCATGCATAGCATTTTTTCAATGTGTCACATATAATTTTTGTGCAGTGCATGATACATGTAACAACTAAAAATATAAACCACCTGTTGTTCAGATTTTCACTGTTGAGAGTACTGCATTGTTTAGCTTTTTCTACAGTGTGCTGTGTGTGTCAATATTGATTTCAGAAAAAGTAATAAAGGATCCTGTCAAAATAAAATTAAAACCTAAGGCAATTTACTTTGCTGAAGGGGGTCAGCTTTAATAACCATCACCATCTTACCAGAACCACTGTGAAATTTCATTAACACTGTACTCCGCTCGCATATCAGCTAGGTTTACAATTACTACTTGATTATATGTCTGTATAGATCGTTAGGCACAAGTCTCCTTTCTGTGCCCTGTATCGTTTGGTACATGGGGTTTCTTTTCAATTCAGTGGAAACTCTATTCAAAGAAAGAAAATGATAATAAAGAAAAGGTTGGTATTGGAACTATTCCTCAACCCTGTACAAAATTATTCAACACATTGCAGTTTCAGGACATTTGGCACTTGAATCTATTTACCCTTAAGTTAGGTATCTACTTGAGATGACAACAGGGTGACTTTATACGTAAATGTGAAGAAAAAATATCCAAGAGTTTGGAAAGTTCAGGAAGAACATATAACTGCCTTTATCCCTAGCTCTGACATGAAGTTTATTCTCAGATCCATCTATTATCTATCAATACATGTTGCCACTTCCAATGCACTAGAGAACAAAACTGAACAAAACACTACAGTGGTACTGAAGTGGTAAGAAAATAAAAACATGTGGATAGACCCTCTCATTCAATAGGTTGATGTTTCTATATAATTATTTTCAACTACAGGCTTGAATATTTTTATGTTAAGTTTTGAGTGAAGTCATTTTATTAGTTTTAGTTTTATGCTTCAGGAAATAATGTTGTCCTTGCATGGTATCCAAAACAAAGCAGCTCAGTAAGGGATGCTTCTCAGTAACAAATAATGATGTGAAGTTCCAGTATATTTACATGTGTACATATTTGAAAGGTAAGCTATAAATTATCTTGTAAAGGCGTTATCCATAGTTCCCTGGGCCACATCAACACTGCAGGATAAATTTATTATTTATTTATTTATTTATTTATTTATTTATTTATTTATTTATTTTAAAGATTTTATTTATTTATTCATGAGGGACACAGAGACAGAGGCAGAGACACAGGCAGAGGGAGAAGCAGGCTCCATGCAGGGAGCCCGATATGGGACTTGATCCCTGGACTCTGAGATCACACCCTGAGACAAAGGCAGATGCTTAACCCGCTGAGCCACCCAGGTGTCCCTACAAGATAAATTTAAAAGTAAGGGTAGACATCGATCAATCACCCTAGGTCTGTCACCCACAGGCTTTGGATACAGCCAATGGTGAGGCAATCCTTACCGAGCAGGCAGTGTGAGAAGACCATCTTGACTAATAAGTAATTTCTAGATAATCATGTAGCATTAAGCCCAATGCCTAGTGTGCATCATACCTCATAAAATCTCTAAGGAGCAATGTTTCTCATTAATACTGTCTTGAATCATTCAGGTCTAAATTAAGGCCTAGTCCTAGTTAATCTCTTCTCCTCAATTGGAGGTCAGTTACAAGCAGTCCAATCACCTTCCTTTTGTCCTAGAATCATTAAGCTACATCTGCCCTGTAACTGCTGTCATTGCTACCTAGAGTTTATTTTAGCATTTTGATTAAAAGCTTTAGATTTGCAGTAAAATACATCTTTCAAACCTAGGCCCTGTCTTCTCTTAATTGTAGGGAAGTATTTTTCTTCGTTTTCTTATCTATTAAAAAAAAGAGATGATAGTTTCAACATTGCAGGAATTTTACAATGATTTAAACAGACAATACTTTTAAATAGAAAGAATATGAATGCTATGTAGTAAGTACTTAATGAGAAAATATTAACTATGTTCTCATATCTTATAAGACACATAGATCATTAGGACTATTTCAGACTAATATGGAGGTTGGATCCCTCCTTGGATATTGAAAAGTAAATGAGCAAACTTTATAATGCCAGTCCCTCAGGTTTATACAGTTGCCTTTTGTCTGTTAGAGCTGACAGTAGCAAGAATGAGAATACATCCTTTTTCCCCCAAGAGTTTTGCCTGCCTCACTTTTTGGTGAGGGAAAGATATTTTGGGGAAAATATCTATTACTTTGGCTTAATGCTTGCAATCAATAAGAGTTGCTGCTGTCAGTGTTACCATTTTAATAGGGAGACATGAGTGCTGAAGGGAGCATGAATACAGACCTTTTATTTCACCCAGCCACCGGTATTATGTAAAAACTCCCAATGAACACAGATATCCCAAATATCAAAATTAATAGATTAAGTTTCCTAAGAGGTGAATTTATCCTTTCAGTTTTGGGATTAGTCTCTTCTCAACAAACAGCATACCAGGCAGTGGGTTGGATTATATTGAATAGTACTATTTGGTGCCATATGCACAGAACTCTCTTTCTGACCTCCTCTCTCTGATAAGAGGCAGCCAATACCAAAATCAGAATCTAGGTACTTCTGCAGTCTTACTCCAAGTGAATCCCTTATCCAACAGTGAGATCCAGCAGACTCTTCTGAAAAACAGGGTTCATGGTATCCCATCCCTAGACAGAACTTTTGAGTTGGGCATAGATTTAGGAATGCTCTAGATCTTCATAATATTTATACTTCAAGAATGAAATCTATTTTCCCCTTCTCCATACTCAAACTATCTGGTACTCTTTTCCATTCAGTCTCAGAATAAGAGATGTTACTTCTTTTCAGGAAACTAAGAGCATGGAAGTAGACTGCTTGTGATAAAATCCTGGATCTATCATCTTCAGTTAGGTCAGTTGGGGTGAGCTATTTAGCCTGTCTGAGGCTTCATCATCTAATCATCCAATAGTGATAACATGTTTTGACAATTACATGGTATAATATAATAAGTTGCTTGGCCCAGGGCCTAAAATATAAGTAACCAATACACATAAGCTGTTATTACATTATGACTATTATTAGTATTACTACCTATGGTTTCATTTAGGACATGTCTCAGGAAACTCAATTCATTGCTAAGCAAAATATTGCACTATAACTTAACATCCTAGATTTTTTCTCATTTATGAAAAAAATAAGTTATTGACACCTATCTTCAATTTCTTATTTTCTCTCCACTTTTCAACACAGTCTTGTCTTCTCACTCCTAAATTGTTCTGATTACCAAGTGAAATCATTCATTTATTCCTCATTTCATTTTAGATTCTTGTACCCTATATAGACTCTAATATTGATTATTAGTTTGATATCTCTATAACCAGAATTCCAAATCTTTAACTTGACATTTAGCAGTGTACTAGCTTTTCATTATATTTCATAACAAATTTTCCTTATTACAAATATATTATTTTGAACGTGACTCAGGATAAAACCTAACACCTTTATTATTTTTCATGACTATACCTTCATATGAATTTTGTGTCCTGCTTCTTCACCATTCGTTTGGTTGAATCAAGGGTGGGCCCTAAAACTTATGATCATTCTCAGGTTCTGAAAGACCCCAGGTCACATTAATCCCCTAACAGATCAATAACAAAATGTTCACGTGGAGGCCGAGAAAATTAAGGCCATTCCACTTTGAGTTCAGCGTTAGCACAAGTACAGCCATCGCAGGCCCCTGTGACTAAGAGCTGAAATTTACCTTACTTCAGTTATAGGGAAAAAAACAGCTTACAGCTTAACAGTCCTAGAAAGCCCCATATTAGAATGAGAACAGAGCCCAAGCCAGGGGCAGGAAGCCCCATATTAGAATGAGAACAGAGCCCAAGCCAGTGGCAGAAAGTCCCATATCAGAATGAGAAGACAGTTCAACACCCTTGAAAGCCCCATATCAGAATGTAAACAGAACTTGAGAAATTCCTCCTCCCCTTCTGGAGGTCCCCTAGACCAGCCCATGAAACTCAGCTGAAACCCACCTCGGGGTCCAAGTCCCCGCTCCGCTGTGTTGGGTAGTACACTTGATCCCAAGCTCGAGCTTGCAAATAAACCCTCGTGTGTTTGCATCAGTGTCAGCTCCTTGGTGGTTTCTCAGATTCGCAATCTTGGGCACAACAGTTCACTATCACCATAATTTTTTTAATCTTCCAAATTTTATTCAAAGTTAAATTTCTTTCCTTCACTTTTGGAAGCCTACAGCCAGAAAAGAGCATTGGGTTTGTTAACTTTTTAAATCCTTTATTCCATTAGTACTTCTATCACTCTGGCTGGCTGTAACACTAACACCTCCAAAATTTAAAAGGAGAGAAGTTGGAGTGTTATGGGCATGGGAAGTATATTTCTTGACATGTACTTTCATGAGCTGGTTGGATCCCTAGGCTGGACAGCTGTCTAAAATAGACTCTTGTTCCTGGGTTTATTTTGATAAATTCTTTGGAGACTCGCTTCAAGATAAGTCATTTATTTATAGTTCCTTTGATTAAGGAGAATTCATTATTTTGGATAATCTTCACTTTTTACTTAGCACCTGGATATTTGGGAGTACTCCTAGATACTTTTCTGCTAAACACTCCAAAACCCTGATGGGGTCCTCTAGGACAAAGCTTTAAAATGTCTACATTCAGCATTCATTCCATATACAATACATAGAAAAAGCAGCCTTGACTCACCATTTGTAGGAATTAATCAATAATCAAATGCAGTCTCTTTTTGTTTAGTTGCCTGGTAGGGTGCTCCAGGCACATGCTGCTTTCTTTAAAACTTTCAGGTAAGAGTTTGCATCCTTGTGGGGATAAGTGTGAAAGATTCAAAGGTAGCACTCTGAGCATACCAAAAATTCTCTCAAAAA
The DNA here is from genome assembly GCF_003254725.2 of Canis lupus dingo. Taxonomy (NCBI): domain Eukaryota; kingdom Metazoa; phylum Chordata; class Mammalia; order Carnivora; family Canidae; genus Canis; species Canis lupus. Next base: position 57,754,898 of record NC_064255.1, read on the forward strand.
ATCTATTTCTCTAATTGCCTACTCACTTAACTTTCCTACTCTATGCTTTTAATTTGAATGACTTGAGTCCCATCATTGGATGGTACTCAGCACCCATTTTCAAGTGTGGGACTGGTTGATCTCTGATTTTTAAGACTCTGAAGACATTAAGAATAGCTCTCTTTTTAACATCTTGTTAACCTAGCCAGATTTTTGTCAAGAATCCCTACAAACTCTATTATTATGTAAACTGGTTGGACTACATTAAAAAAAAAAAAAATCACCTAAGGAATTCTGTAAGAACAATTGCAAAGACTGGGTTAGCAATCTTTTTTTTCTTGCCTTAGACCCAAGCTTCCAACTAACTTTGAAAAAGAAAGGCAACTTAAATATATTTTAATATATTAGATATTAGGAAACAAGAGGTAGAAGGGAATATCCAGAACAGATTATTCACTTGCAAGAAAGTACAGTCTGTTTATTTCAGCCGACCTGTACCAAGCCATTCTGCTAATACAGTGGGATCTCTGCTTTATCTGAGCCTTTGTTTACCAAGCTCTTTGGGAACTTCTCCTGCTATTTTGACTATCTAGAAAAATCCCACTCATTCTTCAAGATTCAGGAAAAAAAATCTATTTTTCTAAAAACAAAACAAAACCCTTTAACATGTATCCTATAGAATTTTCTGGATATTTATTTCATCACATTTCACTCTTATAGTTGTTTAACAAATCTTTCCTTACAGACTGTTGAGGTTGCAGGTCATGTATAATACCTATTTCTTTTCTCATTTCCCACCACATTGGCTAGCATGTCACATATGTTTCTTGGGAAATGTGGATGTTTAAGTCATTTAGTTTCTTGAAAATACATATAACAATATTATGTGATTTGCTGTGTTTTACTCTAAAATGTAATGATAGTTTAATATAGCAAAATGAATACTCAAAAATAACTTGGATATAATTAGGATTTGTATTTGAAATAGGCTCTTTTGACTTTTACTGGTCTTTTCAGTTCAACATTTGACTACTTGCTGACCACTCATGATGCTCACTCTGAGCGAGTCATTTAAGTTTATTAGAAAAAAAAATCCACTACTTTTGTTTTTACACTAGAGAAGTCAGTTCTTTTCCTAAAGTAGATTGACAATGGCTAAGGCACACTATCAATATTGGCAGTTCACTGTGCTCTGGAGACCTTGAGTCAGCAGACAGATATTCCCAAATGCATTCATTCTTATTACAGAAGAAATAAGCTGTAGGGTACTCTTGATTGCAAATGTTCTAGTTTACTAAAGAAAGACTATGGTCATTAGTGAGCATGTTTTATTGAAAACAGCCATTATGTTGAATGAGACATTCTATTAAAGAGAGTTCAAGTCCGATGTTAGTGTTTGGTAAAAACTCTTAGAAGTCGAATCAGAAGATAATTCTAGAAAAAATAATGAATTATGGTTTATGATTTATAAAACCATGTATTTCTGAATGATCACAAAAATTAGGTTACTATTTGGTCTCAGATGGCTTCTGATACAATTCTATAGTCTCCAGATTCTTTATATCAGATTCAACCCCTTCAATAAAGTAGTATTTATTACATTCCTACCATATGAAAAACAAATCTGCAATGCATTGTAGAGTGTTATGGGCATTGTAGAGGCAGTAGGATGAAGTATAAAATGTCTTTGCTATTGAGAATTCTTGAGGTGAATATGGGAATATACAAAATAATTAAAAGTAAAATGAAGTAGATGATTAAGTGCTGAATGAACAGGAAAGTTATAGGCATAAAGAGACTCAACATGACACAGAGTGGTAAAGGAAGACTTTAATAATCAAGGGCAAGTTTAACTAGAAACTGAAATAATTTTTTAAAGATTTGTTTGACAGAGAGAATGAGAGAGAACACAAGCAGAAGGAGTGGCAAGCAGAGGGAGAGGGAGAAGCAGACTTCCAGTGCAGGGCTCATCCCTGAACCCTGAGATCATGACCTGAGCCAAAGGCAGACACTTAACTGGCTGAGCCACCCAGGTGCCCCTGAAAGAATAATTAAATAAAAGAATAGGGAAGGATGAAGGACACCTTGTACATAATCACAAAACAATATTTTAATCATCTAATGTCTAGATTGTACTTTCAAAGGGAAGTTGACAATCTTGCCACTAGAGAAGTGGAGTATAATATAGGTAACTAGCAGAATTTTAACTCTTGGCAAAGTAAAATCTGTTTAAATTAACTTTGTTGTTAAAAAAAAAAAACTCACATGATTACTTATCATAGAAATCTTTCATGGCTTTTTTTATCAAAATTCTAGAATTGGCAGCTTTCTTGTCATATCAACAAGCCCTCCTAAAGAAAACTGTTGCTCCCACAGTCTTGCTTTAGAGCAAGGCTTAAGCAGCTAGACTCTGCAAATCCTCTGGGTCTTCCTCTCTCCTACCTTCTCCCTAGTTACCATTCATGTAAGCAAATTAGGGGATCTGATCCAAGGGCAGCTAATACAAATTTAGGACTTAGATTGCCATAAAAATCTACTACTGAGGTTTTGGTTATACTGCAACTATCATGTTTCTTCTTTTGAAAGATTTGTAAGAATTGGCCAGTGTAAATAAGATAATTAAACAGAAAGGACTAGGGAATGTAGTCGAGTTGAATTTTTGCAGGGCATCTGATTGAATCATCATATATTTCTGCTGCTGCTGGGTCTCTGAACCTGACTTGGGTTGTTAATGACACTTACTGTTCCACAATGAGATCTTCCCATATGAAGGTTCCCATACTTGTATTTCCATAAGATTGCACTTCATTTACTTCCTTTTATATATTTATATATACACACACACACACACACACACACACACACACATACACACACACACACTGACCCCTTAGCTTAAGCTAGTTTTATAATGGCTGCTCATACATTCCAAGAGCTTACAAAAGCATGATCTAGGGTCCCTTGAGTGCCTTTGTATGTAGTTTTCTCTCTGCCTGAAATATGTTGTACTCTCATCTTACCTTCAGTTAACTAAAATATATATATTCAAGATTTGTTCAGATGTGCATTCCTGGGGAAGCCTTTCTAACCACTCCAAAGATGCTTATCATGACTTCTTATAGACTTCTAATTCACTTGAGGTTAGGCTCATTTCATTGCATTTATCACTCTATTATGTGGTCCAGCAAATACCTTTATTCACCAAACAGATTTGACAATAAGTACACTATTGGGCTAATTTGTGTACCTCTGGGACTTACAGAACAGTGCCTGGCTTATTATAGTCTCAAAAATTATCAGGTGGATAAAAATGGCAATGCCTTTAAGCATTTAAATATTTGAAAGCTAAGAAGGTTCAAGACATGACAAATATATTTTTTTATGACCCTAGAGGGAAGAATCACTTACTTTGATATAGAGGAATTTGACAATGAAAAGAATACCAACATAAATAAAAATTAACATAATTCATATCAGGGAGGTGCTAAATACTAAGTTAAAGTGGGGAATTACATCAATGTTAAAATAACTAGAATAAATTTTGTGATACAGAGTTAATGTAGAGATAATATATGATGAAAAAAGTTATTTTGAGTTGTATTTTGAATAAGTTATTTTCAGTTGTGTTAATTTAGTGCCAAGTTATTACTACAAATTTACATTCTGTTTGAATTTATACAAGTATAAACTAGATTTATAACAGGAAAAGAATAGATAACAAATTCACTACTTCTGGGATGATATATTTTCTCCCATTTCTAAATAGTTCTAAAAAATAGCATGTTTCTGAATTACAATCTTAAACTATTCTGTCTATAAGAATCTTATGAAAATATCAATGGGACTTAAGCTATTTTTGTGGCTAAAGTATCTATTTTATATAATAAAATACATTGTTTTAACATTTTAGTAAAAAACATAATTTAATGCCAAATGTATTCTCTATGACTATATGGAGAATTGTGGGGTTTTTTTTCCCCAAAGTTTAGGAAAGCAAAAGGCTGAACAGTGAAGTTAACATGTGACTAAAATTCCTTAACTGTTCAGCCTCTACAAACACTCTCAAAAGCCTTCTTCATCTAACCCTGTCTCATATTTCATTGCAATGCTTGCCAATCAGTTACAGTCTTTGGCCCCATGTCACTTTCATCCCATTGGATGACTGTCATGGGAGCTGCCCAATGGTGCGCTGCTAATGAGGCAGCTTAAAGAGCAGCTGGGGAAGTGCAATTGCTGGATTAGGGTCAAGGCCAAGAAAGAAAATGGATGAGAGAGATAGAGTCTGAATGACTGCCAATAAGCAGGGGTTCTATTATCCTGCTAAAACAGGACATTCATTACCATCTATTGTAACATAATTTGGGTTCAGTCAAGCTGTCTCTCCCTCTCTTTGGATTTACAATTCATAAACCACAAATGGTCCAAAGGGTGCATTGTCCCTTGTGGCCATGTAACCCTGGGTGAGGGAGAAGCATGGCAGAAATGAATGAGCTATAAAGTCCCTAGTGTGAGCGCCATCAGGGCTGACACCTTGTTCCCCAAAGCTGTGACATAAGTTGTAGGCACAATGCTGAAAGAGTTTTGCATGTCTTTGGGGCCAGTTTGCTCATTAAGCAAAGATAAAATAAAAAGTCCTTGTTCATCCTTTGCAAAAATAAAATCCTAATGCTAACAGCCAGTATCTCCATGCTAATTTCCTCTTGTTACTGTGAGTTGAAGGCACAGGAACAGAAAAGGCTTGTTTTTCCATAAGGATAAAAACCCTTGGTATTTTCAACCAACTTCTAAGTCTAGAGAATAATCTATTTGTCAGTAGTTTTGGGTTGTTTCTATATATGAAAAATGACATGTATAGAATTGCCTCATTGTCTTTTCCTTCTTTAATCACAAAGCTTCCTTTAAAAAGGATAAATGTCCCTCTCCTTCTTCCTCTTCTCCTCTTCTTGTGCCCCTACTGATCTTTTTCAATTGTACTACTTATTACCATTTGGATTCCGTTCTAAAGCCCACCTGCCATCTGAACTAATGGGACCATAGTGTTATTGTCTATGTGCTGTACTCAGTTAGGAAGGCAAATGAGCTTGGTGAAAAGAGAGCAAGTACAATAATTCAGAGCAAATTAACCAAGGCACAGTGAAAATAATTAATCATTGTAGCAAAGTAAAGAAAACATACATGTCACCTTTGTTCTAGTCTGATTGGTAATGGAGCACTGGTTACCTCAGGCTGTGTGGCAGGTAGACCTCACAGAGCATCCTCTACTTCTATCAAGAGGTCACCTCCATAAGTCAGAGACAAAAGTACTGGCAGTACAACTGTAGTCCTTATAGACCTTTTTAATGTGGCTCTAACATAGGTCACTTTTAGCTTGTCCTTGCACATTCTGGATGGCATTGCCTGGTGTACATTTGCCACTGTTTGTCTTCTATTTCCTCATAGAAAGATTGTGTTATTTTAAAATTTTGGTGTTTTATTTCTAAATGCTTACCAGCGTAGGTATTTCAAACTGCTCACACAAACCATAGTAAATGATCTGTCAGCAAAATCTGCCAATGATGCTTCCAAAGAATCACTTTATAAATGTGTTTATGAACTTCAAAACATTACCTTAATTCTCAGAAACAGAATTGTCTCTTAATGTATTTGGGGCATTCAATATTATGTTTTGATATATCATAATAACAACTCTAATATCTAACTGTAAAATGCCACATTCTGATCAACAATATCTGTAAACTCTTAACAGAGTCATCTTTATTGAAGGCATAAAGTGCTAAACACCGATTTTATGTGTGTATGTATATAAATGTATTAATATTCTTACATTAATTAAGTTGATTAATTAGGGATCCCTGGGTGGCGCAGCGGTTTGGCGCCTGCCTTTGGCCCGGGGCGCGATCCTGGAGACCCGGGATCGAATCCCACGTCAGGCTCCTGGCATGGAGCCTGCTTCTCCCTCTGCCTGTGTCTCTGCCTCTCCCTCTCTCTCTCTGTGACTATCATAAATAAATAAAAATATTTAAAAAAAAAAAAAAAAAAGTTGATTAATTATAGCCATTTCCTTTTACTAAAGATAAATCTCATCTGTAGATCACTGATCTAATAAGATATATATTTTTGATGCTAAAACAACCTAGATGAATGAAGTGTATAAGATTTTTTTTGAGGAGGTGGTTGCTAGGTATTCAAATCCATGAAATTTAATCTTATATGATACATACGGCCAGGAATAATAATTGGCCTATATTTTACATAAAAATAGTATATGTCAGGGATCCCTGGGTGGCGCAGCGGTTTAGCGCCTGCCTTTGGCCCAGGGCGCGATCCGGAAGACCCTGGATCGAATCCCACGTCGGGCTCCCGGTGCATGGAACCTGCTTCTCCCTCTGCCTCTCTCTCTCTCTCTCTGTGTGACTATCATAAATAAATAAAAATTAAAAAAAAATAGTATATGTCAGATTATAAAGATTGCTTTACTGAGGAAAAGTTTCCATTTTCAATTTGTTTATAAACAAATTCCTACCCTGACTTGCTTAATTGTTCCTTTAATAAGGAGTCTATGAATTCAAGGTTGGCAGCATGACATTCCCAGAAATACTTGCCTCAGGTAATTAAGGAGAAATTGAAATACATGGAAGGGACAGAGAGAGGGAAAGAGAAGAAACAGAAGGAGAAAGAGAGGCAAGGGCAGGGGGTGGGAGAAAGATTTTAAAAATATATATATATAGAGAGAGAGAGAGAAAGAGAGCCATGAGTAAATTCTAAAAGAATCTGCCACTGGAAGATTCCTTTGCTTGGCGTGAAACAATTGGTTAAAAGGATTAAAACTTCAAGGCAGAAACTGTATCTAGTCTTACTTGGTGTAATGACAATAGTGGAGAGATTCTGGTTCTCTGGAGAAATTTCAAGGGAAAGGGCACGGTTGCCAGTGATGAGGGTTATACTGATCTTTCCTGGAAAAAAGTTCAAAGATTGACTTGGAGAAGAGTAGAGAATTTTTCAGTAGGATTTCCCCACAGGACCTTTAACATCATCACTAAAATTACAAAAACCATGATAGGCTTAGTAAATTTGTAAACTTTGAGTGAAAGGTGAATTCAGCAACAGGCAAAAACAAAATCAGCTTCTTGATGAGAAGACAAATGGGTTACAACCAGCTTTCGGTGCAGTGACATGTCTCTAGACATCACAAGTCTTTTAAATGTCACCAAGATGCTTAATACTTGGTCAGCTGCGGCTCACAGCTGACCAAGGCTCACAGGCTTGCTCACCATTATATTTTGATAATAATAGTAAGGGCTATTACTTACTAATATTACTAATATTTTGATAATATTAGTAAGGGCTCACATTCATTTAGCCTTTAGTCTGAGACAAGTAGTATGCTCAGGGCTTTAATCCTCACCACATACCTTTTCTATAAGGAAAATATTTTCCTATTTTTCTCCCAAAGAGAAAACGAATGCTTAGAGTTTAAGTAATTTGCTTTAAATCACCCAGCTATTAAATTGTAAAGTTGAAATTCAAATCCAGGCAGTCTGGCTCCACAGCCCATGCTCTTAACCACTGAAGGAGACTAGTAGGGAAGGAAATGCTAATGTGTTCCCCTCAGCCTTGCATTTCTGCCAGGGAATGACTTTAATACCAAGAGAGAATTGGTCTTTTGGAATGAAGCCCTAAGGGATAAAGAACAAACAGAAACTTTAAAATAAAAAGAATGATGACCATAAATAGAAGCAGGTTTTAACATTATAATTCTTTCATTAAATATGTTTACCCACTTAGCTTCTACGAGAGTTAAGTACTAGTCTGTGGGCTTCTGAAAAAATATGTTCATTTATTAATTTAGCATATGTTTAAACAGATCCAATATCCCATTTCCAACCATTTCCTTCACTTATTTCTAGTGGACAGTCAAGGGATAAATACATAGACAAAATATTCTCCTTAACAGCTTAGAATCATCTAGAAATTAATGGTAAGGTTTTTTCCAGCCTCTAAATGACTATTTATCAAACACCTCATTTGAAACTTACTAGCAAACAGATATAGCAATGAATCAAATATTTTTCCTTAAATTTTAGTTTAATGTTATGGTTTAAGTGATGCTTAATAGTCTGGGTAAGTGTGAATGTAAATACACATACCCTTACCTATACCCCCATCCCACCCCCTGCCACTCATGTATGAAACAATCATTGTTTTGTAGGTAAAAGCCAAAGTATGTTTTCTTAAAACAGTTATATGAATAGAACAGCTATTATCCCCAACAGCTTAAAAAATATGCCTTTTAATTCTGTCAGAGAAAAAAACATTTTGCTATTTTAATAACTATGTTCTCCCTTAGCTTATTAAAATATATTCCTGGAGGCTTCCAGAACCCATTTCGGATCTACAAGCCTCCAAAAACAACCTCACAAATGGTGACATTAGTGGCACCAGTAATCGTAGCTGAAGTAAAGAATGTAAATGAGAAGTGCTGCGTAAATCAGCCTTGATATTGTTCCGCTGCTTTTATCTGTCCACTGTGGGTTGGGTTCATTGCTGCAGGAGCTCATCCTGGCTGATAAAAACCACAATCAAGTTGCAGACCAAGACAAATGGCTCTCAAAGGAATGCTGACAAAAATGGGAATTATAGAAACTTCCATATATTACCTGCTTCTCCAAGTCCATAATTTACAGTCACATCCTTGATGGCATGTACATTTTTATTTGGGTAAATGCTGGGTCTATTCTTCAGTTCAATGTTCTGAAATAACTTGCACTTGACAATTTAATGTTAACACCGTCTGGTTGGCTGGATTCCCCTACAATCCACTTGCTCTTACTTTTTGGCTATAATGGCCTGTCTTTTCCCACTCCTTCTTGGCAAGTTCCTTAGGGGCAAGAATGTGGAAAGATGATCAGAATCATGAATAGAAAAGCATTTTGAAGTTATCAGCTAAAGATATATATATATATATATATATATATATATATATATATGATATAAGTCCTCTGAAAGAGCATCCCATGTTAGAAAACCCATTTTGCTTTTGAGCTTACGAAACCAATGTGGACTTTTTTTTGTTTCATTTTAAAGCAATACTGTAAACATGTTTCTTGGGCATTAATCTTTTTTTTTGTAGGATATATAAATAAGATATAACATATATAACATATATATGTTAATTTTGCTCTGTCAACAATAGATTTTAACTCAGGGGAAAAGAAATTTAAAATGTTATTTACTTCTGAGTGTATGTATAAGAACACTTTGTTTTTAACATAGCTTGATACAATAGCTTGCTGATCTTTATCTACAATTCTTTGGATATTGAGAAAGATTAAAATAGATAGTCCTGAAGGAAAAGGTACTAAATGTCCCAATTTTTTGTATTAGTTTAATAGGTTAGAAAAAAAAATTCTTAGTGATTTCAGATCTAGCTGTCTGAATCTAGAGCTGTGCTCTTCCCCCCATGCTAAAGTGACACAGGACCTACAAAAATCTGGTTGACTGAGGCATTTCATTCAAATTTGATGAGGAAAACAGTGAATAAAAAAAAACAATTACATTGGTTATTTTCCTTAATGCTTACACAAAATTAGCCAATAAATTCAGACCAACCAGTCAGTAGTATAGCTCCACGTACTAACAAAGCATTTTACCGCTACTTTCAAAATTCAGTTAGACCAAGAATGAAATTCCATGCAAAACAAAACCAAAACTGAGAATATATCAGCATTTAGAAGAAATTTATAATTTCCATAGCTGTTTTGGATCTTAGTCGTTGGGGGAAGTATTTTATTAATGCAAAATGGAGGAATTATTCTGAACCAATCTATTAAAATATTGAACATCTTCTGTGTGGTTCACATTAAATACAAACACAGTAATGTTAAGATGTGAAGATACGGTAAACATGTCAGTCTCTAAATAGTTAGTATGGAAGCGGGAGTTTGAGAAATGGTTGAAAGAACTTTGAAATTATAAGGCAGAAATTGTAGATACAGGCTAGTCAAATTGGAATCTATATTTAATTAGCTGCGTCTTAGCAAAATGACAGGTGACCTCAGGACCAAAGGTGGCAGAGTGGTAGCCATGAGGCTATTGTAGTCATTTAGGTCGAAGAGAGAGTAAGGGCTTGGATTAGGAATAGTGACATGCGAGTCTTGCCTGTCTAAATTATTCTGTTTTGTTTATTGTGTTTTTTTTAATTTTTGGAAAGTAGAACGGGATGTGATTATAAATTACCCAAGCTAATTTTAATCAAAGTTTTGGTACTATTTCTGTGGCTTTAGTAGAAATACTATGTTCTAGGAGTCAGGTTTCTTAGCTCTCCAAAGGAGATGGGTGCAGGCTTGTTTTTTTCTTACATGCTACAAGATTCAAGTGATAAAATCAAAGAGTTGTGCAATGATTCCCTGCTTTTACCATCCTGCCCTTGCAGCACTGCCAAGAAAACCTTTACTTTTCCTTATTTGCCTCTGAATAATTATTATTGACATTGTTAAGATTTGCATTGTAATTTACAAAGTGCTTTTACGCGGAGTTCTCTATGCAACACTCACAAGCACACTACAGTGAAGGTATCCATTTCCTCCATTTTCTAGATGAATCTTAATTTTCTCACTTGTTAGCATTTGCTGCTCTCACTAGTTTCTATGAATGTGGATTCAATGTGTCATATAACTGACACATCTACTCCAAAATTTCAAGTCTCATGCAGACTTAGAAAGCAGTTAATGAGGAAAAAAAAAATGGTACAGTTTTTAGGAAGAGATTGTGCCATGGGGTGGGGGAAGGAATAGATATGTAGGTAATTTAACACTGGAATTCTTTAATAACAGTACAAGAATATCCTATCTTTGATCTCTTCCATTTTCTCACTGAGCATACCTAATGAGCTACTTTTTCCTGTGTAATAAGTTTCTAAATGCCTTTTATACCTACCTATTCTTTCAAGCCATTCCCAAAATTACAACTCTAATTAAAATCTGAACACTATTACAACAATCCTATTATGTATCTGTTCTTCAATTGCAATGTTTTCACTTATCTAAAGAACAGAGTTCAGTCTCCTTAGTAGAGGAATTTAACGATCTGTAATCTAATCTCAGGATTTGGCTTGATAGGGTTCTAGAAATAATGGGACAGGAGGAAAAGCTAATTATGTGCATCTCTTCCCCCCTCCATGTTCAGTGATATCATTGGCAGATTGTTATCTGCAGTAGTAGGAATATTTACACCAAGGAAATTGGCAAACTCTACAAATCAGGTTTCTTTTACCAGAGAGCCTATTGTTACAACATTTATCTGCACATCCCTAGTTCTCTTCCAAATTCCACTGTCACTGTTTATTGTGTAAATATGATAATTTTTGCCCTAAGCACAGCCTTTCCCATTATCCTGTGATGCACTTCCTTCCCAGTTTGAATAGATGAACTATGATTTTTGTTGGGATGGCAATATTTGGGGATGATGGATTTTTTTTTCTTATTAGAGAGTTATTTTGAGGAACACATTTTAAATCTCAAGAAAATAAATAGACAGATAAATGAATGAATGAATGAATGTAATAACTACCCTTCCAGGCCACACTGTAATACTATCTCCCACCAATGGATGCATTATTAAAAAAAAAAAAAAAAAAAAAAAAAAAAAGAGCAGCTTAAGGTTCACAGCAACATTGAGAGGTACAGACATTTCCCATATACTCCATGCCCCCTCACATGCAGAGCCTCTCCTGTTATCGACATCCCCCACCAGAGTGGCACATTTGTTAGAGCTAATGAACCTACACTGACACCTCAGAATCATCCAAGGACCATAATCTACCTTATGGTGCAATTTCAATGTTATACATTCTATTGGTTTGGGCAAGTGGAGTACGATAAGTATCTATCATTGTATCATACGGAGTAGTTTCACTGCCCTAAAAATCCACTGCTTTACCTATTCATACCTCCATCCCCAACAGTGGCACCAACGAATCATTTCACCATTTCCAGTTTTGCCTTTCCAGAAGGTCATACAGTTAAATAATATGGAATGCAGCCTTTTCAGATTTTTTTTCCACTTTGTAATATTCATTTAAGTTTCCTCCATATTTTTTCATGGCTTGGTAGCTCATATCTTTTTAGTGCTAAATAATATTCCATTGTCAAGACATGCAAGTTTATCCATTCACCTACTACAGGAAACAAACCTTACTTTCCACAGCAGAAAAATTCCACTCTTCTCTGTACAATCATAAGGTTTATATATTTTTATAATACTTTAATAACATTAAGTAAGATATTTTTTCTACTATATTATAGATTTTATGAGGGCAAGGCACATATCTTGTTCGTGTTTATTCTGTATTACCTTCTTTAATGTGTGGGAAATGAAAGGGTCTCAAGTAAATAAATTTTAAGTAAACAGATAAATAACATTGAATATATTACTGGTCTCCTAGTTCCCCAATTCTTCCATTTTTTTCCCATTAAATCTGGTAACTTTTATCAAAGAACTGTTGAAAAGGTCTTTGAAAAAGAAAAATCTGTCCCACTTATTGTCGCTTCATGATCGAATATGAGTAAACTAAATGGCAAATGGGTCATAGGCCTGCTTTTGAATAACTTAAGATGGAATAAATTGAGGACAAAATGCTTAAATTGCTATTAAATTTCAGATACTTTCTGAAGAAAATAATGCAAACTAACGTGGTTTTTTATAAGGTGTACCCCCGTAAGGTCAGTGGGAGAGAAAACAGCACTTGGAAAAACTTGTTCTGTAGAAATCTTTACTTAAATGTTACTTTGCAGAAGAGGAATGTATTTGCATGATAAAATTGCTTTATGAACAGCATACTTGGCCCCACTTTCTTGGTTTGAAAACATAGCTGAGGATTCCCAACACTTTTTTTTTTTTTTTTTTTTTTTTGCCAGTAGGATAAATGCAGTCAACTTCAGAATTTAATGACAAAGCCTGTTACTCCCCCAAATGCTTGAATTCATTCCCTCATATTTGAGAAGATAACCTGAATCAGCTCAAATTCAGTAGTTTTAAAGTTACAGAATATATACTCTTACTTTTTTTGCATAAAGATTTTTGTAACTTCCAACGACTTCATTTTCTTAAAACAAAAAATATGTTCAATCAGCAGCCAACTCATTCACGGGACAGAAGAGCAGGCATCACTGACTTTCCATTTGGAAGCAACTGGCTTTTCTTAAAATGAACTTGGTTAGCGTGCCAGACGTGGTCAAATCTTTGCTCTCCCCCTGTTTCGTCCTGTTCCCTGACCACATATTACTCTTAACCTTCATAAGCTATGTGCATTACACAGTCCTTGCTGACAAAGGAAATGAACTAAGCTGGATCAGCATAAAACCACCCACAAAACTGCAAAAAAGTCATCTGAAATGTATATGCATCACTAGTAGTATTCTATAACACCATTCTTGCATAGGAAGAACAGCAGCATTAACATTTAAGATTTCCTATAATTAAAATTGATAGGCTAGGGACACCTGGGTGGCTCAGTGGTTGAGCCTTTGCCTTTGGCTCAGGGCATGATCCCGGAGTCCTGGGATTGAGTCCTGCATTGGGCTTCCTGTATGGAGCCTGCTTTTCCGTCTGCCTATGTCTCTGCCTCTCTATCTGTGTCTCTCATGAATAAATAAATAAAATCATAAATAAATAAATAAATAGATAAATAAATAAATAATAGGCTAAACTCTTGCTGGTTGCTTTTATGGGAAGGGAATAAACTATTAAATTTAGGCTAAGAGTGTTGACATTTGGTTGATGTAATTATAGAGGGAAAAACAATTTCTAGAGGCCTGCCTTTTTTTTCTTTAACTGAAAAGAACAATCTCCTTAGTACCATTTCAGATCATAGGCATCTGCAGATGTTAGCTCCATGTGGTAGAAAACCATTCTGGGTAAACATCACTCTCCTACAACAATTCAGAGCAGAGAAGAATCTGTAGAACCGCATATGGAGAGAATAGTGGAGATAATTCACATTCTCTTTTCTGTTCCATAGTTCTATGCTGATAATTTCAATGGGGTATTGAGTTAAAATATAAAAATATTTAAGAAATTATATAATTTATATATATTCTATATTTAAGAAATTATATAATTTATATATATTCTATATAATGGGAAGTGAAGCTACTATAAACAGAAAAGCATCAATACTTTTAATGGCATCTGTCAACACTCAAAGTAATTATTATAACAATGTTGAAATCACTAGTCGTAGCAGCTAAATTTTTTGGAAGGTTCTGTGTCAGACATTTTCTGATATATATCTCTTGATCTTACTTATAGAACTTCTACACCAGAAATAAATAGCATTTCTCTTCAAATTATATAATTGAAGGAACCAGGGCTCGCAGAGACTTAGTACTTTTCTCAAAATCCCATAATTAGTAACCAGTGTCATTAGCACTTGAAACCAGGATTTTCTGTCATCAAATCTTTATTTCTTTGCCACTACATTATGTTAACTGTGATAAAATATCAAGATATTTAAAAATTAAAATATAACAAGATATGTAAAAATTATAAACCTATCCACGTATTTGTGCAATATGGACATTCACTGTCTTCATTTTATATTCAGACATTTGAATATTATTTAGATCAGCATTTTCTAAAATCTGCTCCATTAGATAAAATTATGCAGGTTAATAAATAATACATGAAAACCTTATAACCTAGTTAAATGGATCTAGGTTAGACAAGTGTAAGTAGAGTTATCTTACTGTAGGATTCATTTTTCAGATCATAATATGTGTTTTGATTTTCCAAAAAGTGAAATGTTACTACTTGTTTATCAGGTTTCAGACATAAACATTACTTCACTTAATTCTACCAGACTGTGTTTAGTTTATTATCATCATTTAATAGATGAGGATGCTGAGGCTTATCAATGTCAAATAAGTGGATGGTTCCAGAACTAGATTGGAACCACAGAACCTAACTATCTTAAGTATTAGGATGTGCTATATGGTTCTCTTTTATACTAAGAGCCCTTTTAAATTTTTTCTTATTTAGAATACATTTGAAATCACCATTTAAGGTGTAGTTAAGACATACTCTTATGACTACAGATACACTGTGTGTAATTTTGTTTTGTCAGTGTCTGCTCCCCATCTCTATAGTTTAGTGAGCTCCTAGAAAAAAAGAATGATGAGTACAAATACAATGGATCTAAGAAGAGTATCTGAGACATAGGCACTCAATAGATATTCAATAGATATGGGGTGAATTAATATTTTCTGCAAATTGGATTGAATAGAATTCTTCTTGGTTACCACACCTGCACAGAAAATATTATTGCTAATCTGGAAACCCTTAGTGTTGGAAGTGAAAGCAGGTAAAAGTAAACCATGGTACTATCATATCTAGAATCTTGAGAATAAAATTATATTTAACAGAATACCAATAATTATGGGATATGTATTCAGGAACTGGACTATAGAATGTAAAATATACATTATAGTTTCCACCAATTATTTATTCAAAACTACATTCATGGTCAAAGTAAATGACTGCATATTTACAATAAATAAAAAAATGTGAGATTATGAAGAAGCCATGTTAAGCCCAAGATTAAGTATGGTATAGGCTAGAATTCTACCTTTCGTTTTTACCCCTTTGGCCAACTAAGCATATGGTGTTGAACTTCACTTTTCTAATTTCCAAATGGTCTTTCTTTATAGAAGGTTGCAAAAAAAAAATGAGATAAACCTCCCAGAGTAGTGTCTGGAACACAATAGTCACCAAATAAACAGTAAAAACAAACAAACAAACAAAAACCTTTTACTTCAACTGACTTTAAACCAATTCAGAAATTGCTGATTTTTTAAGAACCCATTTACTTATAAGGGAATTGGACTCTCGCAAGTAGCCTGGTCATAATCTGCTATACTGAGTTTACTTCTGCATATATCCATTTCGAAGAGGTTCATTTCTCATTTTTAAAATGCTGATAGTAGAGAAAAAAAATGAATGCATTTTGAGATTGTGCTATGATACCCCAACCATTCATCAGGTTAACTCAACCTCTTGAACAATCTTAAAATTGACCTCAGAAGATTCCTTCTGCCTTCATCTACATATAAACTTAAGCATATTGAGACATTAGATTGTCATATATAGGAGTAAAGAGACTAGCAATCTGCATAAACTAGATAAATGCCGGAATAAATCTGCTATTTCTAATAGAGGATAGGCCTTTCTGACATATCATTGCTGAATGTTGTACTTTACAAGATTGAGATTGTCCAAAGTGATTCACTATTCTAAAAGGATCAATACTGAAAGGGATTTACTAGTCAGCTCAGTGTATAAACCTATAATGAAAGCTGGATCTGGAGAATATAGAATTAACACTGGAAAATTTCCTTTTCTTGTTCACAGGAAGTAATGAAACACATTCATTTAGAGAATGATAGAGAAAGCAATTTGTTTTTTTTTTTTACCATGAATATCAATGTTATTCAGTGACTCAATTATTCATTCGTTAATTCATTTCTCAAATATGATGTACAGATACTTTGTTACCTATAAGGTTGTATTACACAGAGATCCTTCTCTTGAGGAGCTTACAATCTATCAAAGAAAATTAATTATGAACCTAAATAATTTCCATGTTGAAACAGGCAAGTGTCATAAGTAAAGATAGAGTTTTATTTTATTTTTTGTTTTTTTTTAAGAGACCTTATTTATTTATTCATGATAGACATAAAGAGAGAGAGAGAGAGAGAGAGAGAGAGAGGCAGACAAACAGGCAGAGGGAGAAGGAGGCTCCATACTGGGAGCCCGACATGGGACTCGATCCCGGGCTCCAGGATCACACCCTGGGCGGAAGGCAGGCGCTAAACCGCTGAACCACCCAGGGATCCCCCAATTTTTTTTTTTTACTTATTTATTCATGAGAGACAGAGAGAGAGAGAGAGAGAGAGAGAGAGAGAGAGGCAGAGACACAGACAGAGGGAGAAGCAGGCAGAGGGAGAAGCAGGCTTCACGCAGGGAGCCTGATGTGGGATTCGATCCTGGGTCTCTAGGATCAGGCCCTCGGCCAAAGACAGGCGCTAAACCGTTGAGCTACCCGGGCTGCCCCAAGATAGAGTTTTAGAAAGGAAGAATATACACCTGGTTTGGAAATCATAGAAGATTTTGTAGAAGTTTTGTGCATTTAGAGTTGAGACTTAAAAATGGATAAATTTGGATAAAGTGAAAAACTGCATATTTTAACTTTTTACAATAGATTGTAAGTTTTTACAGAATAAATAAGAAATATTCATGAAATACAGGGTAGTAAATCATTTAACTAGGTATTTATAACAAAGCATGATCTGAATGTCACATAAAGATTGGAATGTACTTCCCAAACACTTCAATCACTTCTAAGTTTAAATATTTTGAGAGATGAGTTGATCCTTCTGCTCTGCAAAGAAACATTTATGTGTCTGCTGTCAAAGAGTAACAGTATACTCAGATTACAACACTGTAGCTCTTTTAGACTTAAAATTATCTCTCCTGCTTATTTAGTGTGAATTGATAACAAAATTCTAACAACTTCTATGTGACATCTGATTACATATGAAATAATTATTTGGAAGAATATAGTCAATATTTATATATTTAGAAATAATCTAAAAAAAAGAAATAATCTATAGGAAATGTATACTTAATGCATTTATTTAAGATTTTATTTGAGAGAGTAAAAGAGAGAGAGAGTGAGCAGGGGGTGTGGCAGAGAGAGAGGGAGTAGCAGACTCCCTACTGAGCAGGGTTCCCATTTGGGGGCTCAATCTCAGGATCCTGGGATCATGACCCAAGCCAAAGGCAAATGCTTAACTGACTGAACCACCCAGGTGCCCTATTTAATGCATTTAAAACATTTTCCATTTTTTATGATGAAAAACTTTGAGAATTACTTTTACTTTGGTATTCTGACATTTTGCTTTGTGTTCTGAAAAACTTTACTTCTGGAGGATATTAAGATGTTTGACAGCCAGTCCCCAAGGATTATATGGTCAAATTTTTTTGGATTTGGATTAAAACAATGTTAAGTAAGTTTCCTTATTGTGGGGGTTACCTCTTAATGCCTTCCATGTCTTCAAGAGCAGTGTGAATTTCCCACATGGTTCCTAGAATACATTTCACAAACTATAGGATAATGAAACACGTTCTTAAAAACAAAAATTATTCACCCATTTTTAATTCTAACACCTCAAGTAAATTATTCAACTGAAGATGACAACAAGGGGTATAAGAAATATTGGTTTGTACATTCAGTTTAATTGAAAAAAAACAAAAACAGAAAACATATTGAGCATCTAGGAAAAAGGCATTATGCTCCATGCCACAGATGCATCAGAGCATAGTGTGGAAAAAAATAAGGCCTGGAGTCAAACTGCTCTGGAGTATATTCCAGGTCAGTTACTTATAATAAATTGGCTTATTATTTTTTGTGTCTGGGTTTCCTCATCAGTAATGGAAATGATGATATAACTGATAGAGTCTATACCCCATAGCACTAAATAACTGAATAAAGATGAAATTCTTTAAATAGTTTAGCCACATAGTAATATATACTAATTTGCTAATGCAATAGTCACCATAATATGATGAAAACGTTACATTTAGCTTATAAATTCATAATTTATTAAACCTTCCTATACAAGATTGTAATCCTGGTTTAATTATTTGCAAGCTGTTTTTTGAGAAGATTATTTAATTTCCCTGAACTTTGCTTTTACATCGTGTGTGTGTGTGTGTGTGTGTGTGTGTGTGTTTTGGGAGTGGTTCATATATTTCCCTGTGTATGTTTAAATAAGATAAATAGTTTGCCAACCAAATGATTTTTATAACAGCTTTATTGAGCTCTAATTGTCATATAATTCACCCTTTTAAAATGTATAATTTGGTGGGTTTTGGTATGTTTACAGAGTTGTGCAATAACTAATACTATTTAACAATGACATTTCATCATTCTAAAAAAAAAAAACAAAAACAAAAACAAAAAACCCTGTATCTATCATCAGTCACTATTTGTTCTACCCCATCTTATTTCATAGAAACTACTTTTTGCCCCATGGATTTGCCTATTCTGGACATTTCATATAAATGTAATCATACAATATGAAGTCTTTTGTGTCTGGCTCCTCTCCACTTAATATATTTTCAAGACTCAACCATGTTGTAGCATATTTTTTATTGTCAAATAATATTCCATAGTATGTATATACCAGATTATGTTTGTAATTTGATGGGCATTTGTGTTGTTTCTACTTCATAGCTATTATGAATAAAGCTGCTGTGAGCACTTATTCACAGATTTTTGTATTGATATATGTTTTCAATTCTCTTAGGTATGTACTAGAAGTAGAATTATTGGGTCATTAACATTTTGAGTAATTGCTAAAGTATTTTCCAATAAGGCTGTACCATTTTACAATTGCACCAGCAGTGTATGAAGGTTCAACTGTGTCTACATTTTTAATGTCTCTACATTTTCTAACACTTGTTGTCTATTTTTATTTTAGTCATCCTAGTGGGTTTGAAGTGGTTATCTTACTGTGATGTGATACCATTCATACAGGACTGAAAATATAAAATTTTTGGAGGAGGATATCATCAAATAATGCGGTTATAACCGAATGAGAAAAACAAAGGAATTAAAAGTCTTATCAATTACTAGATATTAATATCTTGCCTTTCTGATGAATAATCGAGAATTTTTAAGTTTTGAAGAAAGTAGTAACAGAGTAGGAGAGACAGAGTAGGCTTACCTCATCCCATGAATACAACTAAACTACTATCAAATCATTCTAAATACCCCAGAAATTGACCTAACAATTGGTAGAACAAACTCCACAACCAAAAATAAAGAGGCCACAATGAAGAGACAGAGTAATGAAAAGTAATCAAGCTGAACAGAGGAGGGAAAAAAGAATTAAACAAAATGAGAATAGATGTAGGTAACGCAGTGACTCAATCATACGTAATAATATTCTTCTTCTGAGCGTCTGCCTTTGGCTCAGTGTCTGATCCTGGATTCCTAGGATCGAGTCCCACATCGGGCTCCCTGCCTGAAGCCTACTTCTCCCTCTGCTTGTGTCTCTGCCTCTTTTTCTGTGTCTCTCATGAATAAATAAGTAAATAATCTTAAAAAAAAGAAGAATGGGTTCAAACGTAAATGAGAATTTAATAGAGACTGCTATATGCAGAAAAGGTTATCTACAGAACAAATCATAACTACATCCAAAAAATCACTAATATGTAAAGAATATGGAGAAAAAAATCCAAATATAACCCTAAAGAAAATCAGCAAACCATGAAGGAGAGAAAGGGTCAGAGAAAATCTTCAGAAACTACCACGAAATAAGTAAAATGACAATAAGTACATACCCTACCAATGATTACTTTGAATTTAAATGAACTCATTGCTCCAATCAAAAGACCTTATTGACAGAATGGATTAAAGCAACCAAACAAACACAAGACCAGTCTATATGCTGATTACAAGAGACTCATTTTAGACATAAACACACCTGAAGACTGAAAGTAAGGGGGACAGAGAAACATCATGCAAATGGAAGTCAAAAGAAAGCCAGACTAGCGATACTTAAAGAAAATAGACTTTAAAACAAAGACTGTAACAAGAGACCAAGGCTACTAAATAATACTAAGGGAGACAACACAACAAAATATAAGAACTATAAATATTTGCACAGCCAACCTAGCAGCACCCAGAGTTAAAAACAAAGTAACTGATAATATATATCAATAGTAGGGGACATTAACACCCCCGCTTACATCAGTGGACAGATCATCCAAATAGAAAATAAACAAGGAAACAATGGCTTTGAATGACACACTGGACCAGATGGATTTAATAGATACATTCTGAAGATTCCATTCAGAAAATTCCATCCTAAAAGAGCATACACATTCTTTTCAATTGAACATGGGATATTCTCCAGAATAGATCACATATTAGGCCATACAACAGCCTCAACAAATTCTAAAAAGATTGAAGTCATGTCATGACTACTCCAGAACTACTCCAGAAACAATAACATGCATCTTTTCTGACCACAATGCTATGAAACTAGAAGTAAACCATTGAAAAAAAAAAAAAAAAAAGCTGGAAAGACTACAACTATATGGAGGTTAAATAACCTGCTACTAAACAACCAATGGGTCAAGTAAATTAAAGGGAAAATTAAAAAATACATGGAAACTAATGAAAATTGGAACACAATACTTAAAAAAATTTGGGACACAGAAGTAATTCTAAGAGCAAAGTTTATTATGATACAGGCCCACCTCAAGAAAACAGAAAAATGCCAAACAATATAACTTTCTACCTAAAGGAACTAGAAAAAAAGAGCAAAGCCCAAAGTTAGAAGAAAGGAAATAAAGAACATAGTTGAAATCAATGAAATAGAATAAAAAAAAAGAAAGACCAGTGAAAATAAGAGCTGCTTCTTTGCAAAGTTAAATAAAATTGATAAACCTTTAGCCAAACTTATCTAGAAAAAGAGAAAATCCAAATAAAATCAGAAATGAAAAACTGACACCACAAAAACACAAAGATTATAACTACCAGAAAATTTTAAGTCAGAGAATTGTGCAGTCTAGAAGAAATTAATTTCTAGAAACAATCTAAGACTAAGGAAGAAATAGAAAATCTTAACAGACCAATTATGGGTAATTAAATTTAATTGGTAATCAAAAAAATCAAAATTAAAAAACTCCCAAAAAACAAAAGTCCAGGACCAGATGGCTTAACAGGTGAACCTACCAAACATTTTTTTTTTTAGCCTTAGACATGGTCTTTATTCACTTGGATACTGTACAAATATTACAATTTCCTTTTGCTGCAAAAAGTATAAAAATAATCTTTATATAGGAATCCATTTGCTACTGCAAATCTTTCTAAATCTCTGCAAATGGTTCTAAATGAGTGAAAATGAATAAACAAGAAGGGGGGGGGGGTTGGTCTACAGGGCAGCAGGAGATTGGGCTAATAATCCTCAGGGGCTCACCTGCCCAGATTTCTAGCTAAAGACCTCTCTGTTCCTTCTGGTTGAGAGCCCCTCTCCCCCACCTATAGGTACTCGGAGCTAAAGGTCCAGCAGATGAGGGGTACACAGGAGAGGTCTAGGGGGAGCTGCAGGGTCAGGGGTGGGGAGAAGTGAAGGAGGCTGGGAGTGGTGCTGGCAAGCATCTGGCTCCACCCTCAGCTTCCCTCACAGAGTGGGAGGCATTGGCTGGAACAGGGCAGTGGGGCTGGACAAGCTGCCCTATGGGGATGATGGCAGGTCTTCAGTTCTGTGCCACTGAGTGGCAGATGAGCCTTGGTTCGGAGAGGGCTCGGAGAGGGCATGAGGTAGGGGAAAGCCCCAGAAAAGGAGAAGCAAACACCCTGGCTCCATGGTGAAGGGGGCTGAGTCCCTTTCCCCTGCTTTCCTAGCATGGTACAGGTGCTCTACTTGTGCAGGAGTGGGAGTTTTGATCAGAACTGCAGTGAGGGAAAGCTGGGGAAGCCAGGAGTCTGTGGCTCTCAAGCCATGTAGGGGTAGAGCAGGGGAGGTCCTCAGGCAGCCCCCAGGTCACACAGTCTGTGTCCCAGCCACACAGGGGATGTCCCTGTCAGTCAGAGGTTGAGAACAGGCACATGGAAGAGGTCACAGACACCTTCACTCTCGTCCAGGGTGTAGATGTAATCGTGGTCTCCAGGGCAGGGGGGGAGGGGAGGGAGGGGGGGCAAACACTTCTGAGGACATCAGCTCCTCCAGCAGCTCTGAGCTCATGCATTCTCGTGTGGGATCAAAGATTCCTGACAGCTCTTTGGGGAGTTCCAGAACTCCTGTGGGGTCTGCCTTGATGGGCTCAAAGGAGGTAGAAAGGTTGGGTCTGGATGAGCTGCTGCTGCTGCTGTCTAGCAGGGTGGAGGACTGCAGCGTCCGAGTGTCCAGGGCTGCCAGGCCCGGTGGGAGGGAGCCGAGCTCACCACTGTCCTTGCTGTCCGCTCCAGGGCCACCACTCACTGAGATCTCAGCTGCTGGACCGGGCACCCCCTGGGCTTCAGTGATGCCAGCAACAGGGTTGGGAGCAGTCAGCTGGGGACTGCTTGGGCATGAGGTGTCGTGGGGCTGAGCCAGGGTAGGCTTGGGCAGAGGTGGAGGGGTAGAGACCGCAGGTGGGCTCTGGAGCAGATCTTCCGGTGGTGGCACACGCACTGCCACAGGCGGTGAGCTCCATGCCTCCTTGTTCACCAGCAGCACAGCACTTCAATGGGGCCACTCATACTCTTCAGGTGAATCTGGTATTTCTTCTGTCCATTGAGGCTCTCTGGGATGGGCACCTCGAGGCTGGTGGCCGATGGGGCCCAGACAGCCAGGAGGGTATCTCCAGCAAAGCATCTGCAGATGTCCTCATGAGTCACGTAGGCCAAGCAGCTGTTCTGCACATCCTCTGTGACATTCCGGTTGCTCTGCTACACCCACACCTTGTGCTTGTCCAGTTCTTGCTCCCCCTCCTGCAGCTCCTCCATCAGCCTTGAGCTCAATCAGCTTGTCTGCAATCTCCTGGGTGTTGCAGCCAGGCCCCACACCCTTCCACTGGATGCTATTCTTGGATTTTTTCTGGATCAGCCGGACACCTTCCAGGACGTTGGTAATGTCGTAAATCTGCTGTTTCTGGCGCACAGCAAGGGTGTCAGCTGCCAGCTTGAGGTCAAGTACGCCGTCCTTGGCCTCTTGCAGAAGCGACACAAACTTGGTGGTGAGAAGTCCCAAGCTCTTCTCGAGCGGGCTTGGGGTGCCCGGGGGTGGCGGTGCCTGGGGCCCGGCCTCTGCCATCCCTCCCGCCTGCCACCTCCACTCAGCCAGGCCAGACCAGGCCGGCGCCACCCTCTAACCAAACATTTAAAGAAGAGTTAATGTCTATCTTTCTCAAACTACTCAAAAAAAGAAGAAGAAGAAGAAGAAGAAGAAGAAGAAGAAGAAGAAGAAGAAGAAGAAGAAGAAGGAGGAGGAGGAGGAGGAGGAGGAGGAGGGAGAAAAAAAATTCTTCAAATTCATGCTATGAAGACAGTCATTACAAAAACAGACAAAGGCAATACAAAAAAATTACAGGCCAATATAGATGTAAAAATCTTCTTATCCTTTGTTAATAAAATGAAGGATAACCATATGATGCAAATCAATAGATGCAAAAAAAAGCATTTGGTAAAATTTAATATCCATTCATGATAAACATTGTTAACAAAATGGATTTAGAGGGAACATACCTCAACAGAGTAAAGGCCCTATATGAAAAGCTTAGCTTAACATTATACTCAATAGTGAAAGCTGAAGGGCTTTTTCTCTGTAATCAGGAGGATAAGAATGTCCACTCTTGACACTTTTGTTCAAGGTTTCTAGAAGTACTAGCTGTAGTAATCAGATATGAAAAGACACCAAAATTGGTAGAAAAAAACAGTCATTACTTACAGATGACATACTACCATATATAAAAAAAAAAACTACAAATACCCTCAAAAAACTATTAAAATAAACAAATTCAGTAAAGTTACAGGATAAAAAATTAATCTACAGAAATATGTTGCATTTCTATGAACTAATAACAAAGTATCAGAAAGAAAAGTCAACAATTTTATTTACAATTGCATCAAGAAGAATAAAATACACAAGAAATTTAACCAAGGGGGTGAAAGATCTATACCTTGAAAACTATAACACTTTGCTGAAAAAAAAATTGAAGAGGATAAAACAAATAGGAAGTGTATCTGATCAAGCACTTTTAGCCACTACTTCAGCACTTTATACAGTATACAGAGTTTCACTTATCCTTATTTGTATTAGTTTCCTATGGATGCTATCTATAAGTTATTATAAAACTTAAGGGCTTGAAATACAATTTACTCTTCTACAGTTCTGAAGCCCAGAGTTTAAAATTAATTTCACTGGATGGAAATCAAGGTGTCAGCAGGGCTGCATAACCTCCAAGAGCGACTAGGGGACAATCTGTTCCTTGCCTCATTCATCATTTGGTGGTTGCCATCATACCTTGCCTTGTGGCCGCATCACCATTATCTCTGCAACTGTAGCTATCTACATGGCTGTAGCTCGAATATACTATTTTGTACTCAGAAATAAGAATTTTGTGTTTTAAACTTTGCTTAAATCATGGTGATAAATCTCATATTTCTGTGACCTGGTTTTCTTAGCCTCAACAAATTTCCTACTAGATCTAATGTAAATTATTGTCTTTGGAAAGTACTGTAAAACTTCATGGAAGAGAGACCAAATTATAGTAATTAGAATATTTCAAGAAACCTCTATTGTGTGTGTGTGTGTGTGTGTGTGTGTGAAAATATATATATATATTGACTTTGACTCAGAATATATTCTGAGTCAAAGTCAATGCTGATAACATCAAATATCACTAGTGAGTTAGTGTCCAAAGGAATGGGAGACATGGAAACAGGTATGCTGGCTATAATGCAATGAGGAACATCTGAGTGAAGCTGAAAGAGATTCACATAAGCTTACCAAAGTGTTAGCAGCTAGTATCAGGCCTGACACTTTGCAGGCAAATAAATATATTGGGGCAAATGAATGGATAATTCCTAAAGATATAATTAGGATACCTTCATACCCTTAAATTATTCAGAACCCAGAAGAACTTTTGGTTGTGGGTTATAGCTATTAGTATTTACTCCATTAGATTCAAACTAAGAACTCTAAAAAACATTTACTCATTTCAAGCAAAAATAAACCCATTGCATATCAACAAATAACATTTTTCTAAATAAGAATGTTCTCCCAAAATAGTAAGAAGGGTAAATCTCTTTATAGCTTAAGATGTTTAATTCTCATTTGCTTCAGCATTTTACCTACTGACTTTCTTAAACTATATGAAGTTAAAGTTAATGCATATGAAGATCCATGCAGCTATTCAGTTGGAAAATAGTTATAAAGTATTTCAGATGCCTGTGGAAGTTTTTGGTAGTACACCAAAATACGCAAGTAAGAGTTTCTTAAAAATTAGTTGCCAGCCTAGTGGCAAATTAAGCTTGCAAATTAATGTACTTTTATTCCAGGCAAACTTTGTACTTTGCTATTCAGCAAAATGCATTGTGTTCTTTCCATTTCATAATGTAGAATATTAGAAAGAATTAGAAATATTAATAAGGGTTGAGATTTAATAAGATTTTTAGTACTTCATCAAGAATTTTGTTAAGTAAATGGGCTTCTTTTTTCCCCTGTAAATGTGTGTGGCAGTAAGGATACAATATTAGTATGGTT
The DNA here is from genome assembly GCF_003254725.2 of Canis lupus dingo. Lineage (NCBI taxonomy): Eukaryota > Metazoa > Chordata > Mammalia > Carnivora > Canidae > Canis > Canis lupus. Next base: position 57,781,192 of record NC_064255.1, read on the forward strand.
TGATCCCACTGAAATGGTTTTAGAAGTCCCCCAGGATTATGAAACATTGGATTTGCACATGAGTTTGTTACTTGGATTATCAAATTTTAACAGTACCATTTAAGAGAACATTAAATCATCTCTCTTATATGAAGAGTCACTCTGTGGCTACTTTTTCTATCACGATACAAATAGTTGTGCCTTCTCATCCCCCAAAATTGATGCAAGCCCTTTACTCTGAGAAGCCCTCAGAGACTTGCAACCCATTTTAGGCAGTCAACCATATCTTCCAAGTCGGTAAATACTTGTTGAATGTATGAGAAAATTAACAAAATGTCAAATTAGAATTGAAAAATGTACTGCTAGAGAAGGAAACTGATAAAACTGAAATACTGATAAATCTAATAACAGGATAAAGAATTCTAGAAAATAGAGAACTTTAAAAATATAGCTGGTAGTTTATTAGGTTTAATACTAGCTAATAACCTTGGAGAACGTGTCACTTTAACAGAAGAATCTTTAGTATTTGGATTTTTATTATTTTTTGACTTTTAAATAAATATATTTATATCAGCCCCAAACTAGAAACAGCCCAAAACAATTGTCAATCAACTGAAGAATTGATAAACATGTTTTGTATATTTCACACAATGATACTACTCAGAATAAAAAAAAAACTACACACACACACACACACATACTACGTATTTAAGTATAGACAAACTCTACAACATACTACTGAGCAAAAGAATCTAGGTAAAACAAATAAAGGGTCGTATTATGCATTTACAGATTTTTAGAACAAGAAAACTAATCTATAGTAAAAAATCAGATCTGTGCTTGAGAATATAAATCGAAAAAATTTAAAAGGAAAATTAGAACATGATTTGGGTGACAGAAACATTCTATTACCACATGGTACAACTCTGGATACCTTATCAAAAATACTAAGTATTATTAATTGTACTAAAAATTGTATTGTACTGAAAGAAATGGGTTCAATGAATAGAAAAACTCATTTTGAGAATTGTAAATAAATAACTGAAGCATATTTTGAAATCTCATCTTTCAATCTATTCATTCCCTACATAGCCTGCAACTCTAAAATGTTTTTGAAATCTGAACATTTAGCTGTCAATGCTATTTTACTTCTCTAAGAAAGTTTTGAGAAAGAAAAGATTTTCAAAAGTTCGTGTTTTGCTTGGTATGGGTTTAAATGTATGAAGCATAGACTGAAGAAGGAGGAAACCACACTATTTCTTGGCTCCTTATTATATAAAGTTGTTTCAGTACTTTTAAATGAATTATAAATATAGATTAAAATGTAAATCCCAAAAAAGTGTTTATAACCTGTTATAAATGTTTTATGCTCACCTGTCATTTATTTATTTATTTATTTATTTATTTATTTATTTATTTAATACAAATTTATTTTTTATTGGTGTTCAACTTGCCAACATATAGAATAACACCCAGTACTCATCCCGTCAAGTGCCCACCTCAGTGCCCGTCACCCAGTCACTCCCACCCCCCGCCCACCTCCCCTTCCACCACCCCTAGTTCATTTCCCAGAGTTAGGAGTCTTTCATGTTCTGTCTCCCTTTCTGATATTTCCCACTCATTTTTTCTCCTTTCCCCTTTATTCCCTTTCACTATTATTTATATTCCCCAAATGAATGAGACCATATAATGTTTGTCCTTCTCTGATTGACTTATTTCACTCAGCATAATACCCTCCAGTTCCAACCACGTCGAAGCAAATGTCACCTGTCATTTAAAATACCTTTGTGTTTTCTCAAATCAATTTAATAAAACTAGTTGAAAGTTGATGTTAGATTAAGAATCTGAGAGTTGTAAAAACAGGCCAATAAAATTATCTAACACTAAAAGTCAAAATTAGAGACCAGATTGAATTTCACAACTCTTGAAACAGATCTAAGTGCAAATTATCAAACAACATAAAGTATTTCCCTTTGGTTTAGGTCTCAATGGTCTCTTTCATACTATCTTAATTGAGTCTACCTTCTGAGTTATCATTAGATTTTATATATCTTCCTTCAATTTCTACAAGGAAAACTTATTAAATCGCAAAGTCATTCTCAATACAATTTAAATTTAAAGCAAACTGGTAAACATTACTAAGATTTAGGATGTCAATACAAATCATGTTGAAATTTCCAATATAATGTTCTTATAATAGCTCAAATATCAAAATTATTAAATTAGAATTATTAAATTTATTAATAATTTATTAATTAATAAAACTTATAATTAATTTTAATAAAATTTAATTATAAAATAATTAAAATATTAAATTTAATAAAGTTTATTTTATTTTCTAATTTAATTATAAAATAATTAAATATTATAAAATTTAATTAATTATAAATTAATTAAATTTATTAATTATAAATTAAAAGAATTATTAAATTCTTTTCCAGTAAAGAAAAGAAAACTATTCATTTCACAATTATTTAATATTATGGAACCAGTCCCATAAACAGGATTAGTTGGCAATCATGCAACTAACTATAAGAAGTGTATGCCTATAAAAAGACCATTTTATATATTTTGAAAGAGAGTGCTCTAAGTATGGTACACCGGAAAACAGACAAGAGTTGACTGCTAAATGTACTCCTGAATGTTTTCTGTATTATTTCACATTTCTATATATTTCCTCCCAGGTAAATTTAAATCAGTAGAATGTTTCCCACAAGTATTTCTTTAAAACAGCACTTTTACCATTATAAATCTTCATTTCTTATAATGTGCAGACAACAATAACATGATATTTTCTAATGTGATGTAGATGGAATCTTTTGTATGTTGAAGACTATCAGAATCAGATATTCCTGAAATTGAAAATTTCTATTTCCCAAGTCAACATTAAAAGTTAGCCTCACATAGCCTATCCCTATGGAAAACATGCTCAAATGTTCTTCTCAGAAGATATTCAAACCAAGGCTTAGTTTTACTTTAGCCAGATCAGTAGTGATGTGTAGAATATGTAGTTACAGAATGGCTCATCAGCAAAAACTGGTTCAACAAGCTTCTACACAATTTTCCATGCACAGCAATCTGTAGGGTTTTGATAAGAACATTCAAGGTGACTTTTCCTGAAGACTTTTTGGAATATGGAAATGGCATAAAGAATCTCTGTAAGAATGTTACCACCTGAAGTATTTAATTCCTTGAATCACATTAGAAAAAACAGATAAATATTTCATTGTGACAGTTGCTATTTCACTCCCTTTCACTAACTAAAATGTCATGTTATGGCTTATTCCCCGACTCTTGAGCATAATTGTTATCTATAGTTACATAAAAGCATGTTCTGTAGCCAGCAAGAGTCCAATAGAAGCATATTTTGAAACTAGTTTAAAGTACTGCAATATTAAGAATCTTAAAATTAAGGACCAAATTTGTTTTTATTCTAAAACACTATTGTTCATGACACTCATTTAGAGCTTACGAGGTACTGGCCACTTTGATATGAAAATTTCTGCAAGGTAAAGCCTATCGAATCCCTAACATAGATAATTATAGAATTAAAATTTTGGTCACCTTAAAAGATTAAAAAAACAGAACATCCTGAGGCTTAGAGTTTAAACTCTATGTACAAGTTCTCACAAGAAAATATGCTAATGTAAGAATTGACACCAAACCAGTGCATTTGGAAAAGGACCAATAGGAATTCAATGATTAGGCTCCATCATGAAGTGATAAACAAGGATATACTTTAAAAGTGATAAGTCAACTCCATGCTATAGTGTTAAACAAGTTACAGTAATCATCTACTAGATGAAAATGCTATAGTTATGGATTGGAATATATTAATAGAAAATATTTATGCTGTGCCAGGCATGGTATTATTGCTAAGAATACACTACTAAGCAAAATAGAATCTTGGCATTTGCGGAATTTACTATCCAGAGAAGTTCTTAATATGGAATAATATGAATAAAAAGAATTTAAAAACAAGAGATGAGTGGAAGAGGCAAGTTTCTACATTGTCTAGTTTGCTAGTTTCCTGGAACCACATATATTTGTATGCATGGCTGTTATTGATCACTAACTGCCCAAGTTTTGGTGAATTCTCAGGGATTACAGGGCCAATTTTCCAATTTGTATATCATGAGGACCAATTTATTCTTTACTTTGCAATTACCAGTCTTCAAGCTCTTTCCTAATAATGTTTATCTACAACAAAAATGAAATTAAAGGTCAATCAACAAAATTGTCTTTTTTATGACAGTTCTTGTGAAACACTGATGAAAAAAGAATTTAAAATACTGCCTGAAAGAGTTTGAGAAATCTTAACGTTTTTGTAGATTTTAAGTATCCATGTTATCCTCATTTCTCTTGCCACTATTAAAATATTGGATAAAGAGAGATATTCTCTATCCAAGACAAAAGATAGTGTCCAATTGTGGGATACTCAATAGATCCAAAGAAGATTAGGATCTAATTTAATTCTGTATAAACTATTTGAAAAAAAAAAAAAAGACTGCAAAAGACTGTCACTTAGTATAAACTAACGAATCTTGAATCATTAGACAATACTGTGTATTGTATTCATTCAGCAAAATTCTGGTAATAGGGACTAATAGGTGTCTAGTTGGTACCAAGGAACCTAGAGGTAGGGAGAGGACTGTATTGACTTAAGAGATTAAAGTTTTGATATTTCTTTCAAGTTTTAATGTCATGATTATATGAGATAGGCGTTAGTTTCTATGATTTTTGCTCATAGTATCTTACTGGGATGGGTAGTGCTTAGAACTGTGTTGGTGATAAATATAGTTCATACACTTCCCTGTATTTAACTTGCAATTTCTTCTGTAATAGCTATAATTTTGAATACATTGAGTGCTATTCAACTGACAAGGGGATTGTGAGTGGAAGCATGCACTTTTCTGAAATGATGCCAGATTTTTTTTAACCTTTACAGTTTTCAAGTATTTAGGAGCACATAGTGTTTATAAACCTACTAAAATAAGTTAAATACCTTAATTGCTCCTGCAAACACTCCTAGTCTGAAGCACCAACCACGTCTGTTACTACTCTTCCCACCACATTTTCCTAAGCAATAATATGAATGTCTACATTTTTTTTTTAAGTAGGCTCCATGTCCCAGCGTGGAGACCAACACAGGGCTTGAATTCAGGACCCTTAGATCAAGACCTGAGCTGAGATCAGAGTCAGATACACTTAACTGATCCACATCAACAGCCCCTAACTTGTACAAATTCTTAAGGATTAACTGTGACACCATTTTGAGATGAGTCTGAAGTCAGTATGGTCCGAAAATTTACAACAGGAGCATTATAGAAGGGGAAGTTCAAAGTTGCCAATACAGGAAGACCCTAAGCTTATCTACTCCATGCACACACCAAATCTGTACCTAAAAATAGCACAATTCCTCTTGAAGAAGGACAGAGGGCTGACTGAACAACTTCTGCATAACCAAGGATAGAGGGATCACATACAAAAAGGCAGAAGACATAGAGACACAGAAACCATGGAAACCCCACCCCTGATGCTTCAAAACTGCAGTGGGTAAGGATAGTACTAAAGGACAGGGAGTAGACTCATTTACCCTGAGGCGCAAGGGAAACACACACACACACACACACACACACACACACGAGTTTACAGGAGCAACTAAAACTTAAAAGAAACAGCCCTGGAGCATCTGCCAAACTCCTGGGAAGCCACAGGAATGCTCTCTAAAATAGAGAGGGGACTGGCAAGTGCCACCGTTCATATTGCTCTTCTAACTTAGTAGTATAGATGTAAACAGAGTATGGGTACATACCCTGGCCAGCCACTTGCCTCAGTGAGCCCTGGGTTCCAATCTATACCAGCCTCAATCATCCCCTCAAGGCTGGGCTCCACTACTCACATTTACTCAAGCTCCAGAGGTCCCAAAAAGGTAGTCCCAGAACAGTGTATGGCCAAGACACCCCAGGACAGAACCCATTATAGTATTCAGTCATTTTACCAATGTAACACAGGCACAGAATACTCTGGAACACACCTACGTCTGCTTCAGCTCCAGATAACTCACTCACCAGAGACCCCCTGTGTGAAACACCCCCAGACTTCCTGGTCCATACCTGCTAAAGCTCCAGACATCTTGCCAGGATGTCCTCTGTGTCAAGCACCCCTGGACCATCTGGCCTGTGCCCACTAAAGTCCTAGCCAACCCAAAAGGGTGGCCCCAGTGCAGAGTACGCCTGAAACCCCAATGTGTACCCACTGTAATTCCAACCAGCTAGCCATTGGTGCCAGGTACGTGTAGTCTACACAGGAGACATTCCTACATAAAGCCATTCCTTCAATACCAGGAGAAGTAGCTGTCCCATCTAATTATAGAAACAAAGTCTAACAAAATGAAGAGGCAGGAACAAACTCCAAACAAAAGAACAAAATAAAACTACTAATAAAAAAAGAGATAAGCAATCTATCTGATGAAAAGTTTAAAGTAATGGTCATAAGGATGATCACTGTAAAGTAAATAAACTCAGTGAGTAGAACTTTAACAAAGAGATAGAAAATATGAAAACATCAACAATCAAACTATGGAAAGAGCTGAGATGTTCATCAACAGATGAATGGATAAAGTAGATGTAAGATTATATATATCACACACACACACACACACATATAGACACACACAATGGGATATTATCAGAAAGGATTAATACTTATCGTTTACATCAGTGTGGATGGAACTAGAGAGTATTATGATGAGTGAAATAAGTCAGAGAAAGACAATTAACATGTGGTTTCTCTTTCTCCCATGCATGGAATATAAGAGCACAGAGGATCATAGGGAAAGGGAGGGAAAATGGAATGGAAAGAAATCAGAAGGGACACAAACCATGAGAGACTCTTAACTATAGGAAACAAACAGGGTTGCTGGAGGGGAGGTGGAGGGGGGTTGAGGTAACTGGTGACGGATATTAAGGAGGGCACATGATGTAATAAGCACTGGGTGTTACTGATGAATTACTGAACTCTATATCTGAAACTAATGTACTATATGTTGACTATTTGAATTTAAATAAAAATTTTTAAAATAATAAAAGGAAATATGAAAAAGAATCAGAGTTGAAGAATACAATAACTGAAATGAAAAATACACAAATGGATTCAGAAAGAAAAAAGGAATTTAAAAAAATGATTCTGGTTGTGGGATCATTGGGATAATATCAAGTGTACTAACATTTGAATTATAGGAGTTCAGAGAAGAGAAAAAGAGACAAAAAAGCTTATTGAAAGAAATAGCAGAAACCTTACCTAATATGGGGAAGGAATCAGATATCCAGACCAAGGTAAACCCAAGGAGGTCCACACAGACACATAATTAAAGATAAAGACAAAGAATATTAAAAGCATCAAGAGAGAAGCAAAAATTTACATATAAAGGAACCCTCATAAAGCCATTAGCTGATTTTTCAGCAGAAACTTAGCAGGTTGGAAAAGAGTGGCACAATATTATCAACGTGCTGAGAAGAAAAATAAAACAAATACTCTATCCAGTAAGATTATCATAAAATTGACAGGGAGATAAAGAGCATACCAGACAAACAAAGGTGAAAGGAATTTATCACCACTTAACATTACAAGAAGCATTAAAAGGACTTACATGGAAAAGAAATGGTCAAAATCACAATTAAGAAAATTATAAAAATGAACAAATTTCTTGAATAAAAGCAAATATACCACAAAGATACGTCAGTTACTTATGAAGATTTAATATGAAGATTAAAAGACAAAAATAGTAAAATTAACTTTATCTAAAAATTAGTTAAGATACTCACAAAATAAAAGTTGTAAAATATGACCTATACACATAAGACATGGAATAAAAACGTAGGGCTTTTAGAAAGTGTTTGAACTTAAGCAACCATCACTAGATTGTTTAATATAGATTGCTATGTAATTAAGATATTATATATGAACCTCATGGTAATCACAAACCAAAAACCCCAAAAGTAAGGGAATCTAATCACACCACTAAAGTCACGGGGAAGATAGCAAGAGAAAAAGAACAAAGAACCTCAAGAACAACCAAAAAAACAAAAATGGCAAGAAAAACATACCTATCAATAATCACTTTATTATTTTTTTAAATTTTTTATTTATTTATGATAGTCACAGAGAGAGAGAGAGAGGCAGAGACTCAGGCAGAGGGAGAAGCAGGCTCCATGTACCGGGAGCCCAATGTGGGATTCGATTCCGGGTCTCCAGGATCATGCCCTGGGCCAAAGGCAGGCGCCAAACCGCTGCACCACCCAGGGTTCCCCAATAATCACTTTAAATGTAAATGGTCTAAATGCTCCAATCAAAAGACTTGAGGTGATTGAATGGGTAAAAGAACATACTCATCTGTATGTCACCTAGAAGAGACTTCTATCAGACCTAAAGAGACATACGAATTGAAAGTGAAGAGACGTAAAAAGATCTTCCATGCCAATGGATGTGGGAAAGAAAAAAAGAAAAAGCTAAGGTAGCAATACTTAGACAAAATAGACTTCAAAACAATGACTATAACAAGAGACAAAGGAGGGCATTATATAATGCTAAAGGTTTGATCCAACGAGGAGATATAACAAATTATATATATATATATATACCCATGATGGGGCAATTAAATATGCAAAGCAAATATTCACAAAGGAAGGAAATGAAAGTAATATTGTAATAGTAATGGACTTCAACATCTTACATCAGTGGATAGATGATTCAGACAGGAAAAAAAAATCAGTAAGGAAATAATGGCTTTGAACAACATATTAGGCAAGACACAATTAAATATATACAGACCATTCCATTCAAAAACTATAGAATACACATTCTTTTTCAAGACCATGTGAAACATTCTGTAGGAGATATCACATGTTAGACCACAAAAGAAGCCTCTATAAATTAAGATTATAATTATATTGAGCAATTTTCCCCATCCACAAAAGATAGGAAACAAATCAATCACAAGAGGGAAAAAAAACAAACTAGAAAAACCATGAATACACAGAGGCCAAACAAGATGGTATTAAGCAACAAACGAGGCTATGAAGAAAAGTTGATAGTGATACAGACCCCACCCAAAAAAAAAAAAAAAAAAAAACAGAAAATCTAAAACAATTTAACCTAAAAGGACCTAGAAAAAGAAGAACAAAACTCCAAGTTAAAAGGAAGGGAATAACAAAGGTCAGAGCAAAAATAAAGGGAAAAGAGAATTAAAATACAAAAAGAAAAGAGAAAATCAGTGAAACCAAGAGCTAGTTCTTTGCAGAGATGAAATTAATAAGATTTAAGCCAGACTCATTAAGAAAAAGAGAATGCAAATAAAAATCAATGAAATGATTTGAAATGAAAGTAAAATTAATATGAAAAATACAAATTATGAAACTACTATGAAAAAATTGTATGCCAGTAAATTGGACAACCTAGAAGAAATGGATAAATTCCTAGTAATATACAATTTCTCAAAACTGAATCAGGAAGAAATAGAATATTGAAAGGGTGTCTGGGTGACTTAGTTAAGCATTTGTCTCCAGATTTTGATACAAGTCATCATTTCAGGGTCACAAAATTGAGCAACACACATCAGGCTCCATGTTGCTAAGATTCTCTTCTCTCTCCCTCTTCCCTTCCCCACTCATGTGTTCACTCTCTCTCACTCTTTCTAAAAAAAAATTAATAATAATAATAATATTTGAACAGACCAATTACTAGTAATTTACATAATTTAATCAGTGATTAAAAAAAAAAAAAACCACAACCATCCAACAAACAAAAGTCCAAGACCAGAAGGCTTTACAGGTGAATTCTACCAAACATTAAAGAAGAGTTAATACATATTCTCAGACTATTCCAAAAAATGAGAGAAGGAAAGTATTCCCATTTTATTCTCCAAGCCCAGCATTACCCAAATACCAAAACCAAGGCACTACTCTCTCTCTATCCCCCCACCCCGACACACACACACACACACACACACACCCATATAGGAGCATTACTCAGCCATAAAAAGAATGAAATATTGCCATTTGCAGCTACATGGACTTACCTAGAGGGGTATAATACTGTGAAATAAGTCAGAAAGAGGAAGAAAAATACCATATGATTTTACTTACGTGAAATCTAAAAAAGCCAAAAGAAACAAACTCACCAATACAGAAACCTGGTGGTTATCAGAGGTGAGGGTGTGGGGACAGATGGAATAGGTAAAGGGCATTAAGAGGTACAAACTTACAATAACAAATAAGTCATGAGGATAAAAAGTACAGCACAGGAGATACGGTTAGTAATACTGTAATAACACTCCATGGTGCCTAATAATGTATGGAATTGTTGAATTAATATTTTCCATCTGAAACTAATAGAATATTGCACATCAACTATACTTTAGTAACAGAAGTTTTTAAAAACTCATTGTGGAATCATTTTGAGGGTAAATGAACACATTAATCTCTTAAGAATCTGTTAATGAAGAATGCTATTCTCTTTAAATTTAAAAAGAATCTTTAGGGTATTCCTGGGTGGCTCAGTGGTTTAGCACCTGCCTTTGGCTCTGGGCATGATCCTGGAGTCTGGGATTGAGTCCGCATCAGGCTCCCTGCAAGGAGCCTGCTTCTCCCTCTGCCTGTGTCTCTGCCTCTCTCTGTGTGTCTCTCATGAATAAATAAATAAAATCTTTAAAAAAAAATCTTTAAAGGATCTAAAAATAAGGGAACAACATACATCTCAGGGGATGTTCCTTTATTATCAGCAATAATATGTCATTTATATAGCTATTCCGTTTTCAACACACATAAACTGTTACTTGTACATTTAACTGTACTAAAAGTTTACATTCAGCAAATTAGAACTAAAGGACACTGAGACAAGAAGGCATTCTTGATTTCTTCCCCCTCCCACAGACTACAAGTCCTACCTATCCTAGTTCCAAGTGAGTTCTTTTAATCCATCTACCTTTCTGTACTTCCATTGCAATCCTTAAGACTAAGCCATCCTCACCATATGCATAAAGCATTCAATAAGCATTTATTATATTAATAATTTAGTGAACAAACTACTCAGAGTCTTCAAATAATGTGTTTAAAAAAACAGGGAAAGTGATCACCAACATGGTAAAGAACACCCAAGGAAAAATAAAAAAATCCAATAATTCTTTGATTTTTTTTAAACAACCTAAGAAAAACTGGAATAATAATGGTTCACAAAATTCAGGTATTTTACATGCTATTATTTTGATTCTAAAGTAATTTTAAAATAATAAATATTATCATTCACATAACACACATGAGAAAGGTAAGGTCCCCAAAATGTCTTATACTTTCCCAAAATCAAAAAGCCAGTAAGTGGTGGAGTCTGTCCTTAAACCCAGGTGGTCTAATATCAGAACGTCCACTCTCAAATTTTCTACAAAAGTGAATGGCTCAATTTTTTATTATACTGATACTTCTTTCATGAACTTTTATATATGTATTTTTTAGTGATCAGGAGGCTTTCTCTAAAAACAATCAATAAAGCCCACCAATAATGTGGATAAATTTTATTTCAAACAGCATATGAATTTTTACATTTATTGAGTTTTTTGTTTAACCTACTTCACTCATTAACAGTCTAAATGAAATAACCTATTTTCTAACAAAATATTAAATATCTTGCTTGATAATGGACCTCATATTATGAGTTTTAATGTCATCTGTTTTGTATTCTACTCTGAATATTCATCACACTAATTCTGAAATTACAGAATAAAAATATATATTTTATTTCAAAAGTTTGTGCTGAAGCAGTTTACACAACATGATAAAAAATGTAGACAATCTATTTTAATAAACCTTATAGAAGCATAAGCACTGATGTTGAAATTGCTTTTGGTATAAAATACATTTATGTACATGATATCTAAACAGTTGTTTTTCTGGAAGAAACTTTTAAAATATTTTTTTCATAATTTGAGTTTACTGTTCACAAGCTACTCTCACCATAAATTACGGGTAGGGATTAAAACTGCACACCCTGAATAACATGAATAAATTTTCCTATGTTATATTTATTTACTTCACAGGTTTAAAAGGTCTTTGGGGAACTTTATTGGCAACTTTCTATGAAAGACTTCCCTGGGCTGTTCTATTCTGGGCAACATAATAATTTGAGATAAAATTAGCCATGCAACTCTGGGGTGGTGATGGGACCATACAAAGGACAATAGACTACAGCCTTTTGAAGTGTGTTTGTAGTTTCTGAATGCAATAAAATCAATAATCATTTTCCTTCATTTAATTAAAGCTCCAAGATTCTCTATGCTGGCTCTTCAAACAAAAATGTTAATGAAGTTGAATTAGTTTTTTAAGAGTAAACCCAGGACTAACATCAACTCAATTTTTATTCTTGACCGCTGGTGGTTAAAAAGCAAAGGCAAAGGTTAAAAACAAAAGGACAATTCTAGCAAGAATGACTTTGTTTTTGCCAATAAATAAAATCAATTCTCTATCTTGTGTGCTACCAGTATGGATGGAGTTGCTGCATTCATTTAGTACATCAAATTCTTATCTCACAGGAGTGCTGGACTAAATGCTTTTGTTCAAAAGAAAACAAGAAATGAAACTACAGCCAACACAGAAGTTTGAAATTTTAAAAGCCTAAATCTAGCCCTAAGCAGACCTGATAAGGAGACTACTTATTTCTGGTATTTCTCATCAATTTAATTATTGATACTTAAGTCTTTCTGGATGCTTTGAATAAACATTCAAAGCTTCTCCTGCAGATAAGGTGAATCAAATCTCACTGAGCAACTTTTTCCCCAAAAAATTCATGGTATAGATATTACTTAATATAAAGTGATTATTGAAGTAACCTAATATCAGATCAATGCTTCATCAAGTAGAACTAAATTAAAAATTCTTTTTTTTAAAGATTTATTTATTCATGAGAGACACACACACAAAGAGAGAGAGAGAGAGAGAGAGAGAGAGGCACAGGCACAGGCACAGGGAGACGCAGGCTCCATGCAGGGAGCTGGACATGGGACTCGATCCTAGGTCTCCAGGATCAGGCCCTGGGCTGAAGGCAGCACTAAACTGCTGAGCCACCTGGGCTGCCCTAAATTAAAAATTCTATTCCTCCTTTCTTTTGTATTTTCAGTATATTAGGGCATTCAAATTAACATTAATATGACCTATTCCATCTAATGGACTTGTTTTAAATAAAAGGCAAGATCAGAGGTAAACTCTTTCATTTCACTCTTTGAACATAGATTCATGTTGTCTTTTGTAAGTGAACTGAGAATTTAGTTCTAAAAAGACCTGCCCCAGAGAACTCTCACCAGTATTTCCTGAATTGCTTCATTTCATTTAGGTCCTTAGTAGCCTCCCATAAACAAAAATCCAGTCATTATAGATAGAACAGATAGAGGAATTTACTGGAAAGCTCAGGAAGGATAGAAACCAGGAAGAGAACATCACTGGAAATCTGGGTAACCTTGCTTTATCATAGTACTTATTAGTTTATATGCCAAATGGGATCTTGTTTTTTTGCTATTTTTTTCCTTTTCTAAATGCAGCTTCAACTTATCTATAATTCCCCCTAAAATATTGTTTTAGCACTTAGTTTTTATCATGTTTAACAGTTCAGTTACCACATGTAACCAAATTCATGTTCTATTTTAAAATTTCCAGAAATAAGAATCTCGTTATTTCAGCCAAAACACTGGATCCTCCAAGAGGGACTAAGTAATAATGAAAGAAGACGATGATGATGACAATGATAATTCGGTCAAGTATCTCTCACCCAGTTTGCTTTTCAAAAATATTCAAAAGTGTTTATTAGAAACTTCAATCTAGATAAGTATTAAATACTCCATGTGGCACTGTGTGTGTGTTATAGGAGATATAAAATATGATTCCAGCCAATAAGATTCTTATTTCAGTAAGGACAGAGGTATTACATACAAAAAGTAAAATTTACAACATTTATATAGTATTCCATGTATATTAAGAAATGATTGGTTATTAACTAGCTTTTTAAGGAGAAATAATGGAAGGCTTTTTATTAGAAATGCAAGATTGAACCTCATGATACTAATTTGATTGGCTAAGTGGCCTTCTGACAAGGAATTTTGAGAAAGTCAGGGTCTATATCAAGTCTATTACCATCCCAAGATGGACATGATACCGAAATTTGATACCAAAATTTAATGGATTTTGATATTTACATGGAAATATTAAGTGTATAAATGTGACCTCCAAAACTATTCAACTCCCCTCAAAATAAATACCTATAATAAGAAAATATGTTAAAGGAGAGTAACTATAACAAACACATTAAAGCATAAAATAAGGTTTGCTAATATCATATTTTAAAAATCCTTCACAAGGATCAATAATTTGGCTCCAAGCTTATTGTAACCAATGAAGTCAAATACAGTTTCTTAATTTAGACTGTTTACAAATTTTTTTTAAAAGATTGTATTTATTTATTCATGAGAGACACACAGAGAGAGGCAGAGACATAGACTGAGGGAGAAGCAGGCTCCCTCTGGGTAGCCCAATGTGGGACTTGATCCCAGGACTCCAGGATCACACCCTGAACTTAAGGCAGACACTCAATTGCTGAGCCACCCAGGGGTCCCTAGACTGTTTACAAAATTATAAATATCCTAGTTACTCAACGGAAGTATGACTATTCCCAGGCTCTGAGTTCTAAGAAATTACTCCCTTGCATTCTCAAAAAGCAGGATATAGTCAATATAATGAGTATCTTTAAAAAAAATCTTCATAGTGACTGTAGTAAGGAGAGACAAGGGGCTGATTCTTTTATTGTACCTCACTATTCCTCACTCAGCATTGTTCTAAAGTACAACTTATTAAAAGCAATCATATTTTGGGGGAAGACAGAGGAGTAAAGGTAAGGTCCCCAGAATAAATGATTAAGATCCTTTCCTCCCTCTAGGTGATGGTCAGAATAAATCCAAGTATACACTGTAGAGTATTAAAGAGCTATGTAACTCCTAGACAATTTGCTATAATTTTACCTTTTATACTTATTACCTTTATACTTAAGAGTGATGCATATGTAAATTTGAGGTTATATTCAATACCTATTGAGGAGGTATTTTCATTATTTGTCAGATATGAGGCCATATGCTTTTACTGTCAGGTCAGGAAGGAATATGTTTTACATTTTTTACTGACAGACCAGGAACCTAATCAACAGACATGTCTTAAGGGACTACTATTACACTACTCCTACTGCTACTATATAGGGATTGATCTGAGTTTAAAAAAAAGTTGGTTTCTACTCTAAAGTAGATTAACAATAGCAAATTAATCAACTACTTACTTTCTCCAAGAAGAAATACATTTCTCTGATTTGCCCTCTAAAGTATCTTAAATATTTAAATACAGAATTTTAATTTTTACTATTATTTAATGTTTCATCTGATTTTTGTCAATATCAACATTCTAGCTGTTTATTTAGTCAACATTTACTGCAGGCAAATATATAAGGATGGGTATTAGTCACAAAGTATGTTTATGTTACTACAGAAGATATAGAGGGTAATTACACAAATAAGACATAAGGTAATAATTGCCACTATGAAAGGATCTAATTAGTATTATAGGAGTACAAACAAGGATTGCTGATAATAGGTAACTGAAGTTTTAGTCAGTTTTTGAGAGTATAATTTCTTATATAGTATAATCAATGACCTCTAAAATTTTATCAGCTAATTTATAGCAATTATTCAAACATGTGAGATACAGAATTAATTTGCCATGTAGTTTCATAATATCAGAATATTAATCAGAGTTTTCAGCTGAAAAATGCTCTATTTCCTTCTTTTGAGCCTTGGTTTGTAATCAGTGACAACTTATAACTATTTTATTTAGAGTTTGTCATTTCCTTTTATGTTTTTTTATGGTTTTAACTGCTATTGTGGCTGTTTGTACTTTGTTATTACTTGGTTATTATATGGGGACAACTCTCTGAACTTTTATTTTTAGTTCTAGTCACATTAATTCTTCCATTTTCTGACTTAAAGAGTTGCCTTGAAGTAACATTTATTTTACTACATTTCTGTGATCATTTCCTTTATTTTTCTTGACTTAGCAAATGAATTTGGACAATGCTGGATCACATGTAAAACTTTGCTTCTAGCTTGGTAATGCTTGTAGTAGTTAATACTACAATATATTTAATGACATTTTCTAATATATTTCATTAGTTAAGGAAGTTAAAAGTTATTGTTTAGTTTTTAAAATGGTATATTTTACAATTTGTTAGGGCTCAGTAATAAAACTGTCACAAAGCTTTGTAGACAGTAGTTTTACCATAGTCAGTTTATTCCACAATTAGTTTATAGTATATATTGCATATAGGCCCATAGTTAGAATTCTCACAAATTTGTAACTTCATTTAAAGTTTTAAAGTATCACTAGACAATGTTGCATACTGTTATAATGAAAATAAAATAGCATAATGTATTCTTAAGAACAAAAACCCCAGACTGACTTTATATGATCTCTTTCTCTATCATTTTCTCTATCATTTTATCTAATCTCCTACCTATGTCTAGTGCTGCAAACACCACAACCATCAGATTTTATTTGCTGAGGGTAAAGACAATTTTTGATTGAAACACTACTTTTATTGAAGTGCCAACTAATATCCTTTCACACTAGCAAATAAAAGATCTCTTCTTGACCAGTCACTAGAATTAAAGCTCCAGCATCAATTTTGAGATTTTTTTTTATTACTTGCTTTTCCTAATGGTCCATTTATATCAAAAATATTTTTAAAGCAAATTGAAGCAGAGCTATGTAGAAGATTCATCAGTCAGTGGAAGATGGGTGCAGCCTCTGAGGAGGATAAGATTACAATCCACAGAGTGTAATGAGAATGCAGTCGGTAATGTTCATACCAATTCTCATTACAATCTTTGTCACTGCAACCGATTCACGGTGTATCATTTTCCATCCTTGTTATATTCTTTGTCAGAAAAATGAGACATCATTCATGCCATCTGCCTTTCTCCCTCACACCCCTCCCCAACACTTTATTGTATTTTTCCACAGATTGCATTAGAGGAATAAATTGCATAGCTCTTACAAAGTCCATGGAAGACTCTTGATAAATACCAGAACACAGTCCCATCTCATGAATCTACAGGCCATATAATAGAATTGTAAAACAAAACATCATAATTATAAATAAATGCACTGCTCTGAAATAAAAGTACTTGCAAATGAATCCCTTGCACTTAGGACTTAAGTAAGCAAAAATTTTTATAAGCTTAGGGTGCCTGGGCAATGCAGTTGGTTGAGCTTTTGACTCTCGGTTTCAGTTCAGGTCATAATCTCAGGATTGTGGGATACAGCCCCACTGTGTACTCTAAGCTCAGTACAGAGTCTGCTTGAGATTTTCTCTCCTCACTTCACTCCTCTTGCTCCTGTATGCTATTTCTTGCTCTAAAATAAATACATCTTAAAAAAAATTATAAGCCACTTTAGTAACTTGGAATAAGAATATTGCAAATAGTTTAAGATTGGGGGGGGTGTAGGGAGGGGGAAGGAGAGGGGCTTGAGGAGACTCTGAGCTGTGTGTGAGCCTGAAACAGGGATTGATCTCATGAGCCTGAGATCAGGATCTGAGCTTAATCCAAGACTCAGTCCCTTAAAAGACTGCCATACCAGCCCCCCAGAGGACATTGTGGATTTTTTTAAAATATTTTATTTGAGAGAGAGAACATGAGCAGAGGGAGAAGTAGAGAGAGAAGCAGATTCCCCACTGAGCAGAGAACCCCATGCAGTGCTCAATTCCAGGACCCTTAGATCACGACCTGAGCTCAAAGCAGATGATTAACTCACTAAGCCACTCAGGCACCCTGAATGTTGTGAATTTTTAAAGACTAAGCAGCTCCTAAAAGAATTTTAAAAATTAATCTGCTCCTATGCTCCCACATCTCCTTCCCCAGTGACTCACATATATAAGTGGGTTGATAAAGAAATGTGTTTATTTTTAATCAAAGTAAAGACCTAAAGATTGAGGAACTTAAGTTTTCTTTACAATCTTCATATATATTGAGAATTTTTTGTGCTTTTCTCTAAATTTTTAAATGAAAAAAGAGAACACTCATATACTGCCATATTTTGAGTTTGTTCTAAAGTTTCATCTTGAAACTTTATTTCCTAAAGAAAGCTCTACATCTGCAAGGATGGATTCATTTTTGTTTATTATCTTGGCATGATTATGAATAGTTCTTCCACTCTCAAATCCCTGTTAGATGGTGTTATGGAGCCACTCTATTTATAGACCTTCATGGAGGTCCCCCATCTCCCAAACTACTCCCTTCTCAAACACTTTTCACATTCATACTTAGGTTAAATATGTGATTTCTGAATGCTTATAATGTTGCATCAGCCTCATCCTTAGAGCTACAAAGTCGAAATCTAGCACTTCACGTTTCTCTTTGGATAATACAGGTATTGTAACCTTAATGGTACTAGTTTACAAGGAAAGGACTAGCTAAACAAAATACTCTGATTATTCTTATTATATTCATTTTAATTGTTTGATTGAACATCTTGGGTAGGTATTCACACCTATTGCATTTTGCAGTTATGTTCACCTTGTCACCTCTCCACATCAGCCCTCAAACTGGAAAGCTAACTAATGAACTAGAATCTAGATCCTGGCATATTATGCTACTCTGAGGCACAAATTTTTGTTGGTCAAATAAAGGCAATGATCCTTCAAGTTTTAGAATGAGAAGATAGTAGAGTGTAAATGAAATCCTAAATGAAATTAAGAAACCTTCTTAATTTGGCTTAATCCAGCATTTTCCAAAGTTATTTTGTACGTAACACTATATTATTTACCTAGTTATCAACCCACAGAGGCAGGCCTTTGGAAAGGCTGAGCTAACCATTTTACAGTAATTTCTCTAATACTTAATGAAACAGAAGTTGAGCCTGCTTTTTAAAACTTTAATGTGTTTAAACAACAACAATAACAAACAGCTCACCCATTTCTCCCACTTTCTACCCTCTGCCTCTGGCAACCACTAATATATTTTCTGTATTGAGTTTCTTTAATATGTATAATTTTAGATTCCACACACAAGAGATCACATGGATCTTTTTCCTGATTTGCTTAACTTGGCAGAATGTTTTCAAAGTCCATTCAGGTTGCTAGGTAGCAAGATTTCATTATTTTCATGCTGAATTATATTCTGGTTTGTGTGTGTGTGTGTGTGTGAGTGACATCTTTATCCATTCATCTATTGATACTTAAGGTTGTCTCCATATTTTGGCATGTAAAAGATGAATCCTTAGGTTTATTGCAGCATCAATCTTTTCAAATTAGTGTTTGTTTTCCTCAGACACCCAGAAGTAGAATTGTCAGATTATACAGTAGTTCTCATTTTTTTAGAAATCTCCATATAATTTTCCTTATTGCCTTGCACCAATTTACACTCCCATCGGTGCACAGGGTTCTCTTTGCTCTACATCCTTACCAAATTTATTTCTAGTATTTTGATAATATCACCTCATACCCATTAGAACAGCCATCTCATTGTGGTTTGGGTTTGCAGTTCCTTATCACTAGTGGTGTTGAGCTCCTTTTCATGTACCTGTTAGCTATCTGTCTTTTTTGGAAAAATGTCCATTCAGATACTCTGCACTCTTTTGAATCACATTATCTGGTTTCTTTTTTACTATTGATTTGTGGGAGTCCTTTGTGTATTTTAGATATTAACTTTTTACCACATATACAATTTGTAAATATTTTCTCCCATTCAGTAGGTTGTCATTTTATTGATAGTTTCCTTTGCTTTGCAGAAGCTTCAGTTTGATATGTTTACACTTCCTTATTTTTGTTCTTGCCATTCTTGCTTTCAGTGTCAGATTAAAACTAAAACAAAAACAAAAAACAATAAGGTACCTGGATGGATCAGTCAGCTGAGCATCCAACTCTTGATTTTTGGCTCAGGTCATGATCTCAGGGCTTGGGATAGAGCCCTGTGTTGAGCTCTGCACTCAGTGGGGCATATGCTTGAGATTCTCTCTCTTCCTCTCCCCCCTACCCTACCTCCTACCCAGTTTCTTGAAAATGAATCAATTTAAAAAAAATCAAGACAAGGCTTCTGTCATGAGCTTACTATCTATATTTTCTTCTAAGAGTTTGATGGTTTCAAGTCTTTGTTCAAGTTTTTAATCCATTTTGAGTTAATGTTTGTTTATGGTCCAAGATAGTGGTCTAGTTTCATTCTTTTGCATATGGCTGCTAAGTTTTCTTAATATCATTTATTGAGGAGATGGTCCTTTTCTCATTGTGCATTCTTGGTATCCTTTTTGTAAATTAATTGACCATATATATATATATATGGATCTATTTCTAGGCTCTCTATTCTGTTCCATTGATTGATGTGTCTGCAGTACCATATGTTTTAACTACTCTATCTTTGTAATATAAAGTCAGGGAGCACAATAGCTCAAGCTTTGTTGGTCTTTTTCCTATTGCTTTGGCCATTGGGGATCTTTTATGGCTCTATACATATTTTAAGATTGCTTTTCTATTTCTGTAAAACAATGCCATTGGAATCATAGTATAAATTACATTGGGTTTATAGATTGCTTTAGGTAAAATGAACATTTTAACAATATTAATTCTTTCAATCTCTGAGCATCATATATCTATCCATGTATTTGTAGCTTCAACTTTTTTCATCAATATCCTTTAGCTTTTAAAATACAGGCTTTTCATTTTAGTTACTTGTACTCCTAAGTGTTTTATTTTATTGATACAGTCATGAAATTGTTTTACTTTCTCTGATAGCTATCACCATATAGAAATACAAAAGATTTTTATATATTGATTCTTCAACTTTACTGAATTTGTTGATTGAGGTTTTCTCTATATAATATTTCATCTGCAAATAATTTTACTTTTACTTTTCCAATTGGAAAAGTACTTTTTACTTTTTTTTACTTTTACTTTTTCTTTTCCAATTTGGATGATGCTTCTTGCCTAATTGTATTGGGTAGGAGTTCCAATACTTCGTTGAATAAAAATGGTGAGATTGAATATCCTTGTCTTATTCCTGATCTTTTTCTTTTTTTTTAAGATTTTATTCACCTACTCATGAGAGAGAGAGAGAGAGGCAGAGACACAGGCAGAGGAAAAAGCAGGTCCCATGCAGGGAGCCCGACCCGGTACTCGAACCTGGGACTCCAGGATCACGCCCTGGCTGAAGGCAGGTGCTAAACCACTGAGCCACCCAGGGATCCCCTTATTCCTGATCTTAAAGGAAGAGCTTTCCCTGTATATCCAAACTTATTGAGAGCTTATCAAATGTACGCTGAATTTTGTGAAATGCTTTTTCTGCATTGAGATGCTCATAGAAATATCTATGAAAAGAAATGAAATTTGTGTATTAAAATATCCTTCTAGTTTCCCTTAGGTATATATTTTGTGTTTAAAAAAAGGCAACTACCCTCAACTATGAAGATAAAGAGACCATTTTCAATCCAAATAAGTCTATAAAACATAATTTGAGTCAGCTTCATGTTTTTCAGTATTCTTTAGAACTTAGGTCAGCTGCAGAGGTCTTCTAAATAGCTGAACAATAGTTGAGTCTACAACAGAAAAGTCCTGAATAGAAATGACCTGTGAATCATCAAGATGGCAGGACTGCAGACTCTAGATTCTTCTTCCACCCACAACAAAACAAACAGTTATATATGGATCAATATCCTCAGAGAAATCCAGAAAGTAAGGAAGAAAATTTTACATGAGGGGCAACTGAGAAAATACCCATATTGAATCAAGTAGGAAAGACAGACACATTGGTACCATAACCTCAACCCCACCCCTAGCACAGTGCCATATAATCAGGTGGGAACTTTCAACTCCTACCTTCTCTTTTCTTGAGGGACAACAAGGAGAAGGGAATACTTCTGAACTCATTTTTTTTTTCAGGCCAGCAACAACTTGGTACCAAAGCCAAGCAAAACTATCACAAGAAAACTATAGGCTACTCTTTCTAGCATAGATGCAAAAGTCTCCCATGAAATACTAGAAAACACAAATAGAAAATTAAAAGGATTATGTACCATGATCAAGTAGGATTTATCCCTGTGATGCAAGGATGGTTCAACATAGACAAAAATGAGATATACCACATTAACATGTAAAACACATAAACCACAAAGATAGACATGGGATCATCTTAAGAGGAAAAATGCATTTGACAAAATTCAGCATCCTTTCATGAATATTAAAAAACTAATAATAAAGTATGAAAGGAATGTACCTCAGTAAACACCAATGAATAGGAAGACATTTTGTATCGTAATTTTAGAAGAATATTGTTAAATCTGTGCTATAAGAGTTGTCTACAATGTTATCCCAGTCAAAATTCCACTGGCATTCTTCACAGAAACCAAAATACACTCCTAAAATTCTTCAGAAACAATGGAAAATCTCAAAAACCCAAACCATCTTGACCATGAACAAAGCTGGAAGTATCACACTTCTTGACTTCAAACTATAGTAATCAAAATAAGAAAGTACTCTATAAAAATAGATTTATAGACCAGTGGAACAGAATACAGAGGCAATAAATTCCTACATTTACAGTCAATTGATCCTCGAGTGCCAAGAACACACTAAGGGGGAGAAATAATCTCTTCAGTAAGTGTTGGGTAAACTAGATATCCACATACAGAAGAAAGTTGATCCTTATCTCACACCATATACCAAATTCAACTCAAAATGGATTAAAGACAAATATAAGACCTGAAATAATAAAGCTCCTAGAAAGAAATGTAAGGATAAAAGCTTCTTGACATTGGTCTTGGTAATATTTTTAAATGACATCAAATGCACAGGAAACAAAAATAAAATAAGATTGCATCAGAACTAAAGCTTCAAAAACAAACCCCAAGCTTCTGCAAAGCAAAGGAACAATTAACAGAGTGAAAAGGCAACCTACAAAATGGAAAAAATATCCACAAACCATTTATATTTTAGACATTAACTCCTTATAAGAAACTGTTACAGCTCCATAAAAAGAAAATCTGATTTAAAAATGGGCAAAGGAAAAAAAATAAAAAATAAATAAAAATGGGCAAAGGACTTGAATAGGTATTTATCAAAAGGTATCAATAACCAGTAGGTAAGTCTATGAAGAAGTAAGAACTGATAATATCAGTAAAATATTTAAAGAACCATTGCTTATTTATCACCAATTTAACTTTGATATTGCACATAAAAATCTAGTTTAGGACTATGGAAATACACCACTCAAATCTTCTGTGGCAAGAATCAGCATTGACTGACTGCCCCACTGCACCCACCACATCTTTTCTCTGATGCCTCACTTTCTTGTATGTTCCTAATAGTCAATAATGAAGTATGGCCAAGGATATCAGTCTAGGCTCATCCCTGCAGTAAAAGTGACTCCTACAGTGGCTCAAGGACTCCCCAATAGCTTTACCTAAAATTGTCTTTGGAACGATGCCACAGTCTAACCTTTCCTATCTAGCAATAGATAGAAAGGCCTGAAATGTGGTCTGAAGATCATCCTTTTACATTTATCTTTCATAGGTGTTTCCTCCAACAAATCTTTTACACATCTAATGTGCTCTTGGCTCTATTTCCTGGAGTGTCCAGAATGGCACAGATAATGTTAAACTGTTTTAGATGATCAAAAATAAAAGTGTTACCTCCTCTGTTATGAAAAAAGATTAGTATATATCACTTGTTTTAATTACTATGAGGCAGGCACAGCCCTACGCACTCAGCAGGTATTATCTTACAATTCTCATAATAATTCTAACATTATTACCAACTTCATTTTAAAGATATGAGAATAATTATAGGACAGATTATACTTCTGGTAGAAAACAGATGACATGTTTAAAATGGGCAGTTGAAGAGAGTTTAATAAAAGGACAATACACAGTGTGTTGGCAGGTTAAAGAAGTCCCCCTCTCCCCCTCTACCAAGAAAGGTGAGACATCCTAGAACAAGAGCCTGTAGAAGACTCACTAGCCCCAATTCCAGAAAATATCAGGGGAGGAGGAAATAACTACATACATGAGACCTGTAACTGAGGGAATGAAGAAAAAGGCTACCAAAAACTATCCATAGGATAGTTTTTCCTTAAGTGAGAGAAAAAATTATCAGGAAGAGAAATGGGGAACAACTAAACAGAACTCTCTCTCTCTCTCCCTCTCTCTGACCTTCTATCTCCTACCATTTCCTCTGTTAGTTGACCTTAAACAGATGCTGGAGGTCTAGAGAATCCAGTTGATGAAGTCCATATAGGGCAGCCTCCTGAGACATAGAGCAGGTAAAAAATAAGAAACACCAACTGGATGAGAACAACGACAATAAAAGATATTAAAGATAGGAAGCTAGTGATTTAAAGTCACATTGCCAGTATGTCCCATAAGAGCATTAGAAACTGAGCTTGAATTTGTCTGATGCCAAAGATTTTTTTTTATCATATCATTCAGTGTTCCTCAGAGAAACAGGACCAAGATTTTATTGTATTGTCCATAGCCCTATCTATTAACAGCTTTATCTCTATCAATAACCCTATGTCCATCAATAGCTCTCTATATATGGCAATATATAAAGAGATTATAAGATGTTGGCTCAGACACTTACAGAGGCTGAGAAGTCCCATCATCTACTGACTACACACTGGGGATGCAGGAAAGGTGGTATACAGTTTGGTCTGAGAACCTGAAGCATGGAAGGCAGGAAAAGATCAAATCCTCAGTTCAGTAGACAGCTAATTCAATCTTCCTCTCTCTTTTTGTTCTATCCAAGCTCTCAAAGATTACATGATGCCCGCCCACACTGGGGGGGACCATCTGCTTTTGTCAATCCACCAATTCAAATGCTAATCTCTTCCAGAAGCACCCTCACAGACACACTGACAAATTATGTTTCACCAGCTATCTGGACATCCTATGGCCTCCTGTCAAGACGGCACACAAAATTAATGATCACAAAGCACTATGCAATCATACCTTCCTCAAAGAGAGGAAGGGTTATAAGATAGTGTACCATTAATTATTTCTGAAAAAAAGAAGCAGCTATGAAAGAGAAAATAAAAACTTCCCATTGTTTTAATTTGGTCAAAGTTGACGAAATTGTGATTTCAGGAACAATTTCTAAGGCAGACATTTGTTATGGTCATTGGGTAAAGGTCACCTTCAAGACTTTTTCCTGATATGGACTGCTGAAGAGCTGGTACGATGTAATTTACCCACAAAATTGACTATCTAGATGAATTTCTTTGGGGTTGTGGCCACTAAGCTATTTTAACCCTTTTCACAAATTCCAAGTTTAAGAGCCATTCAGCTGTTGTTTGGACTTAGATGCTAGTGAATGGAGATAAGCATTACCTCCCTTGTTTGCATTCAAGTTCTTGTATAGAAACTTAGTTATCATCCAAGGGAAAGGGGGAGACTGGGACTTGAATGCTGGTCTTGGACATGCCAGACAGGTCAGGTAGACTGGTGAGGTCCAGGGTTCTGATAGTTGGGAAGAAGAATCAGACTTTGAGAAGAAGGAGGTAGAGGTCTGGGGGAAACGGAGCATGTGTGTGAATATAAACAGACAAAACACTTTAGAGAAATGGTGTTAGACAACTTTGCAGTAACTACTGATTGTAACATGGAGCAAAGCTATGCCAGCAGGAAGCAAGTCATTAAGGATGACAGAATAAAGTAAAGACCCAAGTGCTTTAGTAGGATCACCATAGCTTCTGCAGTAGTACTGAGGAAGCTGCACTATGGACATTGAAATACTGGGACAGTGAAGGACTTCTGTCATTATGGAGTGACTGCCAGTGCTCGATCTGACCCCCCTAGAGAGCAGTAAAAGAGCAATAAAAAAACAAGTTATGAAAAGAATGTAAATCCCCTGAAATTAAGGAAAGCTGCAGAAAATAAAGATAACCAGAAAGTTGTGAATTATAGGAATTTCTAGAAGACATTCTTGTCCAAAGTCAATTTCTTTTTGTCCTTTTCTTCAGTCATTTATAGCTCAGGATTAATATTACCTTGATGAATATAATGAACATTTAAGCTTCATCCATTCACCTACTTTTTTCAAAGATTGTGTTCATTTGAGAGAACATGCACAAGTGTATAGGGGACAGGGAAAAATTTGCTCCCTGCTAAGCAAGAAGCCCAACTCAAGGCAGAATCTTAGGACCCTGGGATCATGATTAGAGCCAAAGGCAGATGTTAATGGACTGATCCATGCAGGCACCCCCATTTACCCACTTTTTTTTTTTTTTTTTTTTTTTTTTTTTTGCCTAAGCATGCTACTGCCTCATTTTATTCACTTGCCATTTCTTTCATTTGCCCACCATGGCAAATCTTGACATAACAAACTGAATAGAGGTTTAAGTCATCAGATTTTTCATAGTTCTCAGCACATGCTTTGCAAATATGGACATGCAGATAACTCTAAGTTATAAGCTCCTTATTCAGTAATTCCAACACTAGATTTTACATTGAGAGTTCTAGAATCTGGAGTATTGATAATGCTGATATTCTATGTTCAGTGTCTCAATGGTTCAACCTCTAAAATGAAAGAAATATTTCCCATTTCCATTTTCTATCCTCTTGGGTGTGTTTTTAGAACTAATGAGATAATATTTATAATCCTAGGGAGTAGATAGCTTTCTTTCTCAAGACATTAGTGTGCAATTTAGTGCTTATGAAGAAGCAATTTACTGAATGGCACCCTAGTGGTATAAGAAATATTTCAAGGACTATTCTATTTTAAGTGAAAAATTGGTAGATTCTGTATGGTAGAACTTGACGATACTTATAGTTTAAAAAGTTTTAAGTGATAAAAAAATCTAATCAGTTTATCTTCTTTGAAATATATTTCTTGAATTTATACTTTTCCATTTTCTCTTTTAAAGACAAGTATATTTTTATACTTCATTTATAACTGCTCCTTGTCTCCTCTACTTTTCTATATATTTTCTTTAACATTATCTTGTCAAAAATAT
The DNA here is from genome assembly GCF_003254725.2 of Canis lupus dingo. NCBI lineage: Eukaryota > Metazoa > Chordata > Mammalia > Carnivora > Canidae > Canis > Canis lupus. Next base: position 57,808,241 of record NC_064255.1, read on the forward strand.
TAGTTTTTAAGTTTATATTTAACTCATTCTTATTGTTTTACTAATCTTATTGCTTCAACTCATCCATTTACTATTTGTCTCAAATGCACACCACTACAATAAGATGTAAACATATCCTTAATCATTAAAAAATGAAGTGGGAAAAAGTAGATATTTTAAACACAAAAGCAGGACTGAAACTCACATTAAAAAGTTATCAATATATAAAGATTTATCTATTTATTTTAGAGACAGAGTAGGGAGAGGAGCAGAAGGAGAGAAATCCTCAAGTTGTTTTAAATTCAGGAATAGTACATTTCTTATGAGCATGATGATAATTTTCATTTGTTTGTGTCACAGATATCCTGGGACACTTAAGGTTTATATTGTGATTATGCTATTAGTGCTAATCTCCTTAAAATGGGTTTTATTTAAAGTTATTTATATATATAGACAGATGATGATAGATGATAATAGATAGATAGATAGATAGATAGATAGATAGATAGATAGATAGATATTCAGTTAGTTTTCAAACTTGATTTTCAGGGAAAAAATAGCAAATATCTTTATAAATTGAATTGTAACAAGAAAAATAATTCTACCAGTGTAATTAAGGTGATAAGTGAATAGGCTTTAAGTCTTGAGTAGTTTTCATGGCTCATAAAATTCTGAAGTTATTTTTTTCTGAGATTGGAGAGAAAACACCTGTGAACAGGGAGAAGGGCAGTGGGAGAGGGAGAGAATTCTCAAGCAGACTCCCTGCTGAAATGGAGCCCAACATGGGGCTCTATTCCAGGGTCTAGAGATCATGACCAGAACTGAAAGAGTTAGCCACTCAACCAACTGAGCCACCCAGGTGCTCCTGAAGTCCTTTTTAATGAATAAAATATATTGTAAGAGTTACTGGAAGAGGTGGTTACTAGCTATTACATAAAATTTGGCAGCAGGAAAAGGTCTTTGAAAACCAGGAGATCAAAAATGGAATGCATATAGTATTTCTAAAGAATCATTAAAAATGCCAAACTATTCTATGAATATGGTAAAAGAATATTTCTTTTGAAGTAGACATATGTACACAGTGAAATTTGAAAGTTATCCAAATAGAACAGGTGGGAAACTATCAAGTTATCTTGAGTGATGACTCAAAGACACTATAGATCTGCTTTGAAGCTGGTTAAGTTTTGGACCTATAAACTTTATATGTATTTCATTAAACACACACACACACACACACAGCCATCTTAGTATATCACACTGGGATAAGAACCTATAATTTCCAAGTTAATCTGGACAGAAACTGCTAAATTATAAGTTGAGACACTGAACATTTTTCTTCTAAACCAAATTAAACGAAATACCTCTATAATATTAGTGGCCTAAATTTTACCCTTAAAATATTTCCATATTACCAAAAGTTTTAACTCAACTTTTACAAATCATGTGTAAAATTTAAGTATCTTATTTGGGTAAAAAGGAAAGGTATTTTTTGTTCAAAGTCTATGGCTGTCACTACTGCGATTCACATAATTTCTGTTTTTCCTTCATTCTGAACCACAGTGGATTGCTTTTTTCATGGAAGCTCCATATAGTTAAGCAGAACTATGTAATTCTGGAGAATGAGTTCTAAGCCACCTCTAGCCCAAAAGGTATAATGCTGAGGAAAAACACTTCAGAGTTCTCATTTCCCTTTGCCATGTTCAGAACCAATGGTCAAGACAGTAGGTCCTGAGGCAGGCTGCATCAAGAATGAGGAGTCACATGGGTGACTCAGTCAGTTAAGTGTCTGCCTTCAGCTCAGGTCATGTTCACAGGGCCCCCTGGGATCAAGTCCAGCACTGGGCTGCTCAGCAGGGAGTCTGTTTCTCCCTGCCTCTCCCTGCTGCTTGTGTGCACTTGCTCCCTAATAAATATTTTTTTTTAAAAAAGAGTGAGAATATGTTCTGTCCAGCAAGACTCTAGGCTGCCCCACAAATGAATGGTAGCATGAGTAAAAAATAAAGCTTTGGTTTTAAGCGACTGAATTGGAGATTGATTGTTACAGCAGCATAATCTGGATTCCGGTGACTGCCTAGGCTCTCCTAAATGGTACAGGAAAGTAATGTTTCAGAAATCACTTTGAATGGTATAGTTTTGTACAACTCCATAACTCTTAAATCTATATAATAAATTTTAAGACCTTTTTTTTTTTTTTAAAGTAAATTACAGACTGGTTTTGACTTATTTTTTTGCATGGTAGATTGAAGACTTGAGTTTAATTCTGAATTTCTAGACAGTCAATACTAAGAAATGAAACATTAAAATTAGACTTACCTCAGAAGGCCCACCACCATCTCAGAGCTTTATGGTGTTTGCTTGTTTGTGAATTTTTCTCTAGAACATTGTTTCACCGACCAGTGCTTTAACTCAAGAAAATGAAACTCCAGGATATCAAGTCAGAGGTTAAGACTATTCAATTTCTTTAAGGCTGGAGTAAAGCCTTATTTTTCCTCTAGCATCCACAAATCCTTTCCAAAAGCAGTGTTTAAGAAGTATTAAATGAATAGATGAATGCCTAATTTTTCTTTAAAAGCTCTAGCTGTTTCCCTAACAAGTCACAAAATAGATTCATTTTAACATATTCTCCATCTCTGAATTGTGCTAATATGCTTCTTAGATTGAACTTGAACCCAGTTTACTGTTTTTAAGTAAGCTAACTTTATACATGTTTCAATACTTCATACATTGTATAAGCAATATGGACCTGGTTAATGTTTCCATGTAGATTTTTATATCAGTATTAAAATCAGAAGGAACTTAACAACTTTGAATGAATGTGAAACTTATATGTCCACTTTCTGGCAGAGATGCCTAAAATCTTATTTCTCTCCTATTGAGAGAACAACTACCCATGGAAGGACAAAAACAAAGTTGTTGAGACCTCAGGCTCTGGACTCCTTGCTTAGATCTATGTTTCAGCTCTTCCAATTGATTTACATAAAATGTATACTGGTGATAGCTCCAATTCCATAAATTCCTTGAAAAGATGAAATAATTTAAGCATTTTGGCTAGCATATATTAAGTGCTTAAAATTTAACTGGTAACTCTCCATATGCTTTATTTAAAATAGAATTAGATTATACATCTTTTGATAGGCTTTGCTTCTTTTAGGATAGAATGTTCCAGCTTCAGATATTCAGTCCTTTTTCTACTATGTTCAATTTCTCTACTTCTCTATAATTTTCCCCATCTGTTCTCTAACCTCCTCCCCAGGAGGGTCAGAAAATTTCATCTTTCAGGGTCAGAAAATTTCATCAATGTATGTTTTTATTCATTCATTTATTCTTGTAACCAACTTTCTTCCAAAATGGTTGTATAACATCTTATCATTAAAGCTTAACAAAAAATTATCTAGATATAAAAATATGAAAAAAATTGAAGTACACAAATCAGTTATGATTTTTAAGGTGTTTTCCTTTCTCCTTGATTCTAGTTGAGAAGAAGTCACTTATTGGCTCTTTCCTCACTGGAAGCTTCTTTTATTTATTGATATGGAACCTAAGCAATGATGAGATGCCCATATAGTACAATATAAACAATAGGCCACACTCTGCACAGGCAGCGTACTCTGTACAAAGAAAAGGGATGCTGTGGCTTCTCTGTAATTGATGCACACTTGAGAGAAAAGTACTCCTTTTATCATGACTCCTGTTCTGCATGATTGTGTAACATGAGTTTAAGAGGACAAGAACCACATCTACTGGATTTTTTCCAAAAACTAAGAGAAAAACCTTAATAGTTCATTCAGTAGGTAAATAACTGCTACTGATGGTTTTTTACAGTTAACTATATTATCGGATGTTTTGAGCCGTAATTAGAGTTGTGGCTTTCATCTTTCTGATTTCTGCCAGTTTAGGCTCTGCATTTACTCCCTCTAACTGCAAACAATTCTGTGGTATGTGATCTTAAAGGTACAGTATATGTTGCCCTCTAGTGATTGATATGAACATTGGAAAAGTCACATAGACTCTCAGCTCTTCAGGATTGTATGGAAACTTAACGTCATTATGCAGAATCTATACACTATTTTCTATTTATGTAAGTCCTTATTAGCTTCAGTTTTTACACATTATTATACAAGTTCAAATTCAATTCAATTCTCTCTTTTTCATAAGACTAGCAGCAAAATAAAATACAAGAAAAATAAATTTTTGGTTACTTCTATGTTTTTGCTGAATGCTTTTAACTAGAGACATCATTAACCTAAATTCATGATTGAAATTTGATAACTTTTCTTACTTTAGTATTTTGTAAAAATAGGTTAAGTAGAATTAAATATATCATAGAAAAGGTCTAAAGTAATATATATATATATATATATAGATGATGTATATGTACTACCTCTGTAGCAAGAATTACCTGGGATGCTTGTTTAAAATATAGATCCCCTTTTCCCCGCTAAAACACAGATTCTATCCTCAAATCTGAATCAGAATATCTGAGAATGGTGCCAAAAAAGCTGCATTTTAATTTTGTTTCCAAGTGAGTCTTGACCATTTGAAGCATTGCCCTGATCTGAGCCCTTTGGATCCTTCCCAAGTAATTTCAAGCTTCCTTTTGCCAGATTAATCTTTCCTGTATACCATAGTTTCTCCTTTATAAATATTAAGCAAAAATAATAACATTTTCTCTCCTTTCATGATTTTTTTAAGTAATATTGTCTCATAATTTTATCTTAACCTGATTTTAAGTAACAATTTTGGCTCAACTGTTAAAAACATTGTCCTATAGTAGTTTGACTTCTAAAGAAATAGGAAGACTTCCTAATTTACAGCATATCATAGTTACTTTTTTGCTTTTACAAAAATGAAGTAGTAAGAATGTTTTAATTTACCATTATTCAAAGCACCTAGTACATTGTTTACAATTATTTTCACACAGTTTCTTTCCTTTCCTTTAACTGCTAGGACAATGTTTTTAGATATTATCATTCTCCTATTTATAGTAGAAGAATCAAGACAATAAAATTTAGGTTATAGTCACTTGGAACTAGAATTCAAATGATCTTTCTACTGTATCAAACTAAGGCAATATTTCAGAAGAAATTTTTAAATTGTGAGTTGGCACTGAGGTAATGAGATTAAAACTTTGATCCTAAAGTATTTCACATTATTTCAGTATCTTATTTTTATTGTTAAATTGTTTTTAATATATTGATAGAAATGCTTACCTATAAAATCATTAGAGATAAAAACATTAAAAATACTTAAAATTAGGAATAAAACCTCTTAGATAGCTAAGAGCTTAACTAAAACCAGAGCTAGAATCAAATACTATATTTCTAAGATGTTAAACTAAAAAGAAATCATACTTCTCATTGCATCTTTGTCACTGTTTTTCCTCCATTTTTAAAGTATCTATTTTAATTTTTTAAATAATTTTTTTAAGATTTATTGGAGTATGAGAGAGAGCAGAGAGCACAGTGGGGGAAGGTGGGGCAGAAGGAAGGGGAGGAGAGGGAATCAGACTCCCCCCTGAGCAGGGAGCCCAATGCGGAGCTGGATCTTAGGACCCTGAAATCATAACCTCAGCCAAAGGCAGAGGCTTAACTGACTGAGCCACCCAGGTACCCAATACCTTCTGTTTTAGAATAACTTTTCAAACCCTGTATCTCCAAACAGTAAGAAGAAACATTTTTAAAGTGAATCTGAAATTTAACTTGAAATTTCCATTCTGTCTATAGGGACTTGTAAACTATTTAAGAAACTTTGCTGAATAACCTTGGCATTTTCATCTTAAAATGATGCTTCGTCTACTGATGCCCAAACAGGCCATTTAGCTCATTCTAACACAATCAAATCAATTCTATAAATTCCAAGTTATTTAACTGATAGCTTGTAAACCAATAAGCCATAGGGAATTTTACTAAATTTTGTTTTCTTATACTTTGCTCTTGTAAAACAAACAAACAAAAACCACAATACAACTAGCAAAACTTCATTACAACACCAACAAGATAGTTTGGTAGCACCAAACGTTTTCCATTCCTCACCTCCATACTCCCTGCAAAGTTAGAGCCTTTTCAACAGCTCACTTTCATTCACATTGCAATGATTACTTATTTAGTACCTGCTAGGTATGAAGTTCGTTTAACTCTACAGCAAATATCATGAGGATAAGTCCTATTTGGCTTCATGTCCTCAAAAAGCTTTCAACCTAGGATGAGAAGTTCTAAAATAAAGAGTGGGGTGGGGGGAAAGGAGGGGTGGTGAAGAAAAAGAGGGAGGAAGGGGGAAAAGAGAGGAAAAGGAGGGGTTGGATTGGGTAGCACAGAGATTAAGAAAACAGGAGAGAGTGGGCAGCCCAGGTGGCTGAGCGTTTTAGCACTGCCTTCAGCCCAGGGTGTGGTCCTGGAGACCTGGGATCAAGTCCCACATCAGGCTCTCCCTCTGCCCATGGAGCATGGAATGGAGCCTGCTTCTCCCTCTGCCTGTGTCTGTGCCTCTCTCTCTCTGTCTCTGTCTCTGTGTCTCTCATGAATAAATAAATTAGACCTTAAAAAAAGAAAAAAAGAAAACGGGAGAGAAAAAGACCAAAAAAAAAAAAAAAAAAGGAAATTTTCAAATTCATTCTATGAGGCTAGTATTACCCTGCTATCAAAACCAGATAAAGACTCCACTAAAAAATATAGGTCAACATCTCTGATAACATAAATGTAAAAGTTCTCAAAACACTTGCAAACTTAATCCAATAACACATTAAAAAAAAAAAAACAAACAAAAAAAACACCGCAATCAAGTGGGATTTATTTCTGGGTTGTAAGTGCAGTTTAATATTTGCCATCAGTGTAATACACCACATTAATAAAAGGATAAGAACCATATGATCTTTTCAATAGGCACTGAATATGCACTTGACACTAGACAAGGTACAACCCCTCATGGAAAACAAAAACAAAAACAAAAAACAAACCCTCAACAAATTAGGTTTAGGAAGAACAATACCTCAACCTAATAAAGGTCATCCAAGAAATCCTTACAGCTAATATTCTCCTAAATGGGGAAAAATGGGGAGCTTTTCCTTTATAGACAGGAATAAGCAAGATAAGGATGTCTTCTTTCATCACTGTTATTTAACATAGTACTATAAATCTGGAGCAATCAGACAACACAAGGAAATAAAAAGGCATCCAAATTGTCAAGGAAGAAGTCAACTTTCACTCTTTGCAGATGACATGATATTCTATGTAGAACACCTGAGAGACTCCAAAACAGATTAATATGCAAATTTAGTAAAACTGGTAGATACAAAAATCAATGTACAGAAATCTGTTGCATTTTTATATACCAATAATGACGCAGCAGAAAAAGTAAGGAATCAATCCCATTTACAGTTGCACCAATAACAATAAGATACCTAAGAATGAACCTAACCAAAGAAGTGAAAGACCTGTACTCTAAAAACTATAAAGACACTGAAGAAAAATGAAGACATAAAGAGGTGAAAATATATTCCATGTTCATAGATTATACGAATAAATATTGTTAAAATGTCTATACTATCCAAAGCAATCTACATATTTAATGCAATCCCTATCAAAATACCACCAGCATTTTTTCACAGACCTAGAACAATTCTAAAATATGTATGGGGGATCCCTGGGTGGCGCAGCGGTTTGGCGCCTGCCTTTGGCCCAGGGCGCGATCCTGGAGACCCGAGATCGAATCCCACGTCGGGCTCCCGGTGCATGGAGCCTGCTTCTCTCTCTGCCTGTGTCTCTGCCTCTCTCTCTCACTGTGTGCCTATCATAAATAAATAATTAAAAAAATATGTATGGAATGAAAAAAGACTCCAAATAGTCAAAGCAATCCTGAAAAAAAGCAAAGCTAGAAGAATCAAGACTCCAGACTTCAAGTTAGATTTCAAAGCTACTGATCAAAACAAAATGGTACTACAAAAGTAGACACAGAGATCAACAGAATAGAAAATCCAGAAATGAACCCACAATTGTATGGTCAACTAATCTTCAACAAAGCAGGGAAAATTCTTTAACAGGAAAAAGACAGACTTGGGGATCCCTGGGTGGCTCAGTGGTTAAGTGCCTGCCTTCGGCCCAGGGCCTGATCCTGGAGTCCCGGGATCCACGTTGGTCTCCCCGTGGAGACTGTTTCTCCCTCTGCCTGTGTCTGCCTCTCTCTCTCTCTCTCTCTCTCTCGTGAATAAATAAATAAAATCTTAAAAAAAAAAAAGACAGACTCTTCACTAATGGCACTGGGAAAACAGAACAGCAACATGCAAAAGAATGAAATAGTTCCTAAAACCATACACAAAAATTCAAAATGGGTGAAGATTGAAATGTGAGACATGAAGCCATAAAAATCCTAGAGAAAAAATGCAGTCACATTTTTTATGTCAGCCATAGCACTTCTTTCTAGAAATGTCTAAGGCAAGGAAATAAAAACAATGAACTATTGGGACTTCGACAGGATAAAAATATTGTCCATAGCTAAGGCAACAATGAACAAAACTAAAAGGCCACCTATGGAATGGGAGAAGATATTTGAAATGACATATCTGATAAAGAGTATCCAAAATATATGAAGAACTTATTAAATATAATACCCAAAAACTGAATAATTCAATTAAACATGGGCAGAAGACACGTATAGATATTTTTCCATAGAAGACACAGATGGCCAATAAACACATGAAAAGATGCTCAACATCACTGATGATCAGGGTAATACAAATAGAACTATAATGAGTTATCATCTCACCCCTATCAAAATAGCTAAAACCAACAATACAAGAAATCAGTCTTGGTGAGGATGTGGAAAAAAGAGAATCCTCTTGCACTTGTGGTGGGAATACAAACTGGTAGAGCCACTCTGGAATAGAGTATACTGTTTTCCTTAAAAAGTTAAAAATAGAATTATTTTATGACCCAGCAATTGCACTACTAGTTATTTTCCCCAAGGAATATAAAAATATTAATTCAAAGGGATACATGCACCCCAATATTTATAGCATTATATACAAGAGCAAATTATGGAAACAGCCCAAGTGTCCATCAACTGATGAATGGATGAAGAAGTGGTTACATGGAATATTACTCAGCCATAAAAAGGATGAAATCTTGTCATTTTCAAAGACATTAATGGAGCTAGAGCATAAGGCGCTAAGTGAAAAAAGTCTGTCAGAGAAGGACAAATACCATATGATCTCATTCATGTGTGGAATTTAAAAAACAAAAAAATGAAAAATGAGCAAAGGGAAGAGAGAGAGAGGCAAACCAGAAACAGACTCCTAACCATAGAAAGAAAATTGATGGTTACCAAAGGGAAGGTGGATTGGGGAATGAGTAAAATAAGTTAGGGGGATTAAGCAGTGTGTTTGTTGTGATGAACACTGAGTGTTTTATGGAAGTGCTTTTTTTTTTTTTTAAGATTTAATTTATTCATGAGATAGAGAGAGGCAGAGACATAGGCAGAGGGAGAAGCAGGCTCCTTGTGGGGAACCTGATGTGGGACTTGATCCCAGGACCCCGGGATCATGACTTGAGCCAAAGGCAAATACTCAACCACTGAGCCACCCAGGTGTCTCTGTACTGAAGTGTTAAATCACTATATTATACCCTGAAACTAATACTACACTATATGATAACTGGACTTTAAATAAAATTTTTAAAAATTAAAAAAATTAAACATTTGCTAGGAGAATAGATCCTAAAAATTTTCATCCCAAAAGAATAATTTAGGTCTATAGGAGATGATGGATGTTAACTAAAATTATAGTATTTCACAGTGTAAGTCCTTATGCTGTGCACCTCAAACTTCTAATTGACAAAGCACTGCATATCGATAAAATTGAAAAAAGCTACCTAATCAAAGTCATGACCCCTCCTTGAGTAATCCCACATCTAATAACTTAAATAAAAGTTCTGTCCTTATTGTTGTGTCAAGGTAGGACAATTCTGAAGAACTATACCAGATCCAGAACTTTCCTGAGATGGGTCAAAGTCTATTTTGGAAATGCATCACAGTTCAACTCCACCTGCACAAATTTTTCTTCACCCCTCTAGTAGATGTTGATTTTGAGGGCCCTCTTCAATCCTGCATATGAACATTCATCTAAGACCTTTTTGGAGGTAGTCTGAATTTTCACAGTATCCAACTATAGTAGACTCCCTCTATTTGAATGACAAGGGCTCTTCAAAGTCAACATAGTCAAAATTAAGCTCATTACCCACCCTCTACTCCACCAACATGACTACCTAATACATTTCTTTTGGGAATATCCTATATTATTCATTCCAGTGTTAACCAGCCTCTTTTCTACCCTTCCTTAAAAAGGGCCTATGTCATCTTCAGTCTAACAGAGTAAGCCAAAATAGGGCAGGAACTACCACCAATTCAACCAGGAGTGGTCCTTTATTCAATCAACCAGTATTTTACAATAGGACATAAGGACAGACATCTAGTCCATTCTTTGGCTCCAGAGTAATATTGGGGCCAGATTTCATGTGAAACCAAAATCAAGTAGAATCTGATGTGACAGAATGGAAAAAAAAACAAAAAACAAAACCAAAAAAAAAAAACACCATGAACCTTACTAAAGGAGCCACCTTATAAAAGGAATAACAAATTTGTAGAAGGTAATATAAATGAGAACTCATTTAGCTAAAGAGCATGATAGAGATGTACAGAATACATGACTGATTACTTCCTAGTTGCCTTTATTCCAATTACTTTTTGAAACTTGTTTTTGTAAGATTTCTCTGAAACTTTTTTTTTAATATTTTTTTTAATTTTTATTTATTTTTTCATGATAGTCTCACAGAGAGAGAGAGAGGCAGAGACACAGGCAGAGGGAGAAGCAGGCTCCATGCACCGGGAGCCCGACGTGGGATTCGATCCCGGGTCTCCAGGATTGCGCCCTGGGCCAAAGGCAGGTGCTAAACCGCTGCGCCACCCAGGGATCCCTCTCTGAAACTTTTTAATAAGTATTATATCCACCACCAAACAAAACATAAAGACATATACTATGGTTAACACAAAAACATACAGTTTTGTTTGAATCAGAAATCTGAAAATGGATTGAAATCCAATCTCCTGGAGCTGATTAGCTACAATTCTTCCATTTTTGTTGCCACTGCTCTCTCTCTAACCTATTTCAACTACCTAAGCCCAGAACTTCCCTCTTTCTTGTCTGTCAATATAGACACATTACTCATGGTTCAGGCTCTAGTGTTGACCTTCTCTAAATCAATCTTTCATATTTATTTATAAGTGTTATCATTAACATACTAATCTGATAGTATTGTTTCTTACTTAAAATTCTTCAATGGTCCCATTTCCATATCTACAGGGTAAAATAAACTCTGATAGTATACTCTGTACTCTTTTCTATGACCCTATCCTATCTCTCCAACTACATCATCTGCCACAAGCATGGCTTGATTTTTATGATCCACTATTAGCCATCTCATAGTTTCATAAACTTACCATATTTTCTTAAGGTTTTTTGTTTTGCACATTCTTCTCTATGTGTAGAACATTCTGTAAGTTTACCAGCTTAAAAGTCACCTGCTTTTAATGAACTAGCTTATAAACTTCATCAGGACAAGAATCATGCTTACCTTAGCCACTGCTGCTTCTTCACATAGCAAGTGTCTCACATGTAGGTCTATCTCTTGTGTTATGAATTAACTGAAGCCTTTCTTCAGTTAGGAACATGAAGGCATGCTTTTTGCCATTCAGCATTTTGCACATAATTCCATCATTGCAATTAATTTATTGTATTATTGTGTGTAGAACTCCCTCTTCACAAGAATGAAAATGTTGAGGGAATATATCATAAATTTGCATGTTGTCAAATGTTGTCAGAAACTAACAAAGTATGTGGCATATTGTACTTAGTAATATTTGCTGTATGAATGAACAAATACTCCTAGGCTCTAGATCCAGACAAAGCTTTCAGCTCTCAGTGGGAAGGCAAAATATCTGAGGGATAAAACCCAGCAATTTCTTCTTTAGAACAACAGAAACAGTGTGAATGGACTGAGGATGAGAATTTCCCCTGAAACCAGATTGTAGAAGAAAGGAGGAATACAACAAGCAGTATTTACAGAAAGCCATCTGTTGATTCAGAAGGCAGGAGTGAAGAGACTCCACATTATCAGCAGCTGTGCAATGTTGACTTTGGGGGTGGGGGGCTGGGGGAGGGGACTGGGAGTAAGACAATGTGACAAGAATTTAGTCTCAGCATACAACCCTGTGCCATAGAAATAACTCTTGTAAGTTGGTGGCAGAGTTCTGGTTCTTTCCTACCCCTAACATGCTCCACAGGCACCCAAACACAAATATCCCCAATAAACAGGCCCAAAAGAAATGAAAGACTAGCAACAATTAAGAGAGATATAGCAAGGAAACTATACAGAAATATTTCAAAAAGAATGATGTAAATAGGACAAACATGCAGATGAAGAAGACTTAGTAAAAAAAGTATATTGAAAGATATTGTGAAGACTTCAAAAAAAATTTAATGAAACAGCCAAATCTGCAAATAGTTCAAAAGTGAAAGATTAAGGCTCAGAGAAGGTAGGAGGAGAAAAATGGAATGAGAGAGAACACGAACTGAAGGATATCAAGAAAAGCAGAGGAGAAAAAAAAATAGTTCCACAGAAATGCAAATCAGATGATTAGTTTTTGACCTGTATCTTTCCTTCCTGCTGTAAGTCAGGTAGCATCAAACCCAGAAACAAATAGTTAAGAAAAGGTCATTTAGATATATATGTTTTCTAAGAGCAACAAAGATAGGAGCTACATAAGAATAAAACAAAATAGATTATGACCCTTCCATAGAAAAGGAAACTTTTTGCAAGATGCAGCTAAATAGAGATACAGTGCTCATGCACAGAAGTCTCATTGACAAAGTAAACTTTCTAAAGTGACAAACTATCTTATACAATTCAGATTCAAATAAAAATGGTTTTCCAAAGATTCTATCAACATTATTCTCAAATATGTATGCAAGATCAAAAGACTAGGAATAGCCAAACCAGTAATAAAACACGAAAAGGACATAAAAGGGACTTGACAAAATGTCTTGACTTACTACAAAGTTATTTTAGTGAGGACAGTGTGGTATTGCCTAGGAAACAAGATATTATAACTTACACATATGGCTCTTGCTATATGCAAGACATAATAACTTGATGATGAAGATACTACAGTTATTTTATAAGTGAGAAGTTAGAGTTACAAGGAAGTTAAGCAATTTGCTCAAGGTTACAAGTAGCAGATTCAGCTTTTTAAACACATGTTCTATATTCTGAATTTTAAACTGCCATGATTTTAACAAAAACAAAAACAGAATAAAGAAATGGAACAGACCTATGCATATGTGGAATTCACATATGGTAGAGATATCATTGCAGGAACTAGGAAAAAAATGACTAGTAATTAATGCTAGCATAAAAAATCATAAAGGAAGTAGGATCTACATATATCAATTCCAGATGGATACAAATTAAAAAAGCTAATGTTATAGAATAGAGAGGATATCTTTTAACCTTGAAATGAGGATTTTTTCCACAAGATACAAGAAAAACACAAACCATAATAAATGATTAGTCAAATTCAATTATTGAAAGTAATTTTTGCTTATCAAGACACCATACAAAAGAAATTACCAAACTGAAGTCATGTGAACATAAACAGAAGAAGAAATCCTACAAATAAAAAATGAAATTATAAAAAAAACAGGAGAGGGCATAAACAGAAACTTCACAAAGAAAAGAAAACCAAAATGGCCAGAAATTGCTCAAAATTTAGAGTTCAAACAAATGCCTTTTAAGTAAAAAATTACACCACATATAGCAAATGTTAAGGATCTGCTACTATCAAGCATGGTGAACACATACAGCAATAACATTTTTCTGGGGGTCTCAATTATTAAAAACACTTTTGGAAAGAATATGCTATCATGTGATAGAGCAGAAAGTGCTCAGATTACACCCTGGTAGTAATGCTGAATACTTGGAGCTATGTTCCAGAATGTTCCACGAAGTCTCCCCAAATAAAGAAGTTTCTCCTTCAACAAATAAATTTGACACCAACCCACACATTTACCACATTTGTCTTGCCTCTCAAAGAGGAGCATAGTTTATGTTGATTCTGGGATCACTGCTACACTATAATGGTCCATGCTTGCTTTGGTAGCTCAAGAGAGTTTCTTACCAGGTGATAGTTTTTCCTTCACTGAAGCCAACTCAGGTTCACCTGTCAACTTCAGTCAAACAGATCTTTCATTTTACATTCCTTAATGTTGTGGCACACCGATGATCACTGACGCCACAGCTTTCCGTTTGGTAATTTAATATATACCTCAAGGCTCAGAATCATCAAAAGTTATTAATAACTTGGCCTCTAGTAGGAGGAATATATATGGTCAACATGCAGGTGACTCAGAGGTCAGTCTGTTAGTCTGGCTTCAATCTGTAATTCATACAAAATTATTTTCAGGTGACTCAGAGGTCAGTCTGTTAGTCTGGCTTCAATCTGTAATTCATACAAAATTATTTTCTGAGCACTCATATGTAAAATGCTAATATTACAGAAGTTACCAATGTGGGTACACTTAGCCCACACAAGTCAGAACATAGGATAGCAAGCTTTGACAAAGAAAATAAAAACTTTATGTAGGATATAAAGGGGGGAAATATTGGGTTCAATAAGACTTTATTTGGTCTACTTTAGGGGAATACTCCCTAATAACATAATATTTATTGATGTGACAAATGAGCTAACTGAAGGGATATGTATAAGATAACAAATAGAGGAGAAAAAATATCTGCTAGACCTGAATAGCCAAGTCCATAACACTTTCAAGGGGAAAAAATGAGAAGAGATTAGTATGGTAGAAGTGTAAAGAAAGGATGTCAGGGCATGGGACTAGAGAGATAGGTAAACATAAATCATGAAAGGTTTGCATGCCACTGAAAGGGTATGGAATTAAGTGCAATTATTCCAAAGTACCTATTGCCAAGGCAAGTGCAATTTTTAAATGGTTTTTAGTCATTTTGGCATCCTTATTATAC
The DNA here is from genome assembly GCF_003254725.2 of Canis lupus dingo. Lineage (NCBI taxonomy): Eukaryota > Metazoa > Chordata > Mammalia > Carnivora > Canidae > Canis > Canis lupus. The sequence goes on from NC_064255.1 coordinate 57,823,300, forward strand.
ACGTTTAACATACCATCATGGCTGCCCTATGGAAAGTAGATTGACATTGATCAAAGGAAGAACGAAGTGGTGGGAGGCCAATTCTACTAGGGAATTGACAAAGTCAGTGAGATTTTTATGAGTCCAAAAGATATTTAGGAGACAGAAGTAGAACTTGTTGCTAATTGTGAATATAGGGGGTGAAGAGAAAGAAGTCCAGGATGGCTCTTAGATTCCTAGTTGAGTAACTAAAAGGAGAGTGGTATATAGACCTAGAAGGAAGAAAACTGAGGGGCACAGTGCAATTGAGATGCCTGGAATAGATCTAGTGTGTGAGTCTGGTTGTAGGTTTTAACCACACGCCACCCCCCCTGCCCCCCGCAATACACTCAGAATAATAGTTAACAGCAGCTAGTATTTAGACAGTACCTAAATGTCTCACTCAAGGTGTCATATTAAGTCATTTCTATGAGAGATAAACCATTACCCTTCTTCTGTAGATGTTAAACTAAGCCACCAGGAGCCCCAGTAATTCACCTCCCCTCATACCCAGAGAACAGTGTCACTGAAACTGGACTCCAGGCAATCTGACTCCAGAACCAGGGCTTTTAAAGAGTACTACTCTACTGCAATTGTTAACTAGGTCAACCTTCATCTGGGGCAGCACCATAACAAATACTAAATATACTGAAAATGCCATTCATTCCTTTGTATTCTAATGTCTTCCTTATGGAGTAATCAAAGAAATGCACTAGGATAGGAATATGAATTGGCTTCTATAAAGAAGGGAATCTTAAGAGACTACATGGGTTGAAAACAATGGGGGAGAAGCAAATATACAACCACAAAAGCAGCAGCAAAGCAGACAGTACTGTGGGTCCCCTATTAAAGATTTTTCAAAAAAAAACCAAAAAAACAAATTTAAATGAGCAAACTATATTTTGCAGATCAGACCATAAACAAACAAATTGTATTTCCAGGAAATCTCATCCCTGAATAAAAGGGATAATTCTAAATTAGTCGCAGGCTGGGATGCCCCAAAGTGCTGTTTTCTTCATTATGAGGGTTGTATAGCACAGTTCTTTCCTTAGGATTCTCAAGAGTGATGAAGAGATTCTAATACTCAGTTACTCGTAATCTTGAGCGGGGTGGGAGTGAAAGCCCACAGTCTTATCCTTCATGGCTATGATAATTTGTTGTTACAATGCTCACTCAACGGGCTTAGGGGAATGCCGGGAATCACCTAAACAATAAATGTTACCTTTGAACTGTACTGAGGGAATATAGTTTTGCCAATATACATCACACATAATACTTAAGTACATATGAATTTATATAAATGTATAGGTGTCTGTACATTTATAAATATATATACATACATACAGAATATTGGCTAATGACCCTGACTGAATCACTTTGGCTAAGTGAAGCAGGAAAAAAAAAAAGTGATTTAGCTGATTCACAGAATCACTAAAGCCTGGAGAACAATCTTGAGGCAAGCCTTCCAGAGATATAATTACATCCAGGAACCTGTGTGGTAAGAACTGTCTCCCACTTCTCCCATTGTAGTTTCAATGACCAAGCACCAAATTGCCAAAAATTCAACTTTTCTGTTATGGCTATCACTGCCAAAAAAGGGTCACATCTGTATAAAGAACTTAGCCCCCTGCACTCACTGCTAGTCCAAAGAAGGAAACCTCATCCAGACTGAGACTTACAATGGTTACACTTGTCATCTTCACTGAAAAAAAACTATTCTAATATTGGAGTTTAAATTTATGTTAGAGAGGTTAATCTTAGAACTTGAGAAATTCCCCAACTGTAGAAAGTGTTAAAAAAAAAAAGTAATAATAAATCAGTCAAGAATAGCCAGTTTGACAAGTGTCCACCATATGCATACAAATACACTCAGAGTTCCCAGGATTCAGTTAGGTTTTTCGTTTTGTTTTTTTAATTAAGTATTTCTTACATGTAGTTTTTAGAAGCATTCCCAGCACTTAAATACTATGTAAATGTTTGCTATTCTTTTTCTTCCCCTTTCTTTCTTTGTCCTTCCCTTTTTTTAAACTTATGTCAATACTGTAAATGAATAATTGTTAATGTGGTTATTCAGTATTAAAGGAGGAATATAGTTATGATGTTCTAACCGTAGCATCTTCTATATCATCTTCAGTCTTATTTTGATATTGGAAGCTTTTTAAAAATCACTGATATCAATATCCAACAGCAAACCAACAGTGTTCCTGAAAATATTGAAATCATACAATCTTGCAGGTAATAAAATAATTATACTATATTTGTGCAAAGCGACTGGCTTTGTAACTTCACCTATCAGATGCATAAATTGGCATTGGCTTCATGTGCTATCATTGTAATTGTCAGCTTACGCTATACAATTTGCTTCATGGTGATTGTTGGAATGGTCTTAGACATTACTGCAGAGAAATAGCGTACCACAGAAAAGTCAGATATTTAGAGAAATGTTCACCTAAGTGCTCAAAGATAAGGGTGCAACCGTAAACTGCCTTGCTGGGTAGCAATGGCAAATTGAAAATTCATAGAGCTGGAAGGGACCTCCTCCAAATATAACAAATTCTCTATTTTCCACAAATAAGGACACATAACATGAAAGGTTTATGCAAATGAAGGTTTTGGACTAAATCCTAGATTCCTGGTTTTCATAATAGTGCTATTTCTATCCTTACTCCTTAAATTTTCATTATAAAATCGGCAGGATCTCACATACAAACTGTCCCCACCCCTAATTTATATATTCTTTGTTTATGCATATGTTTTTCAGAGCTTCACTGAAATTCTACTACATGCCTGCAGATTGAAGGAACCAGAGTGGTGTTACTCTCAAGTTCACCGTCTAAAATAATTTAACACAGCTGAAGAAAAAACATGCAAACCAAATTCCAAACACTTTAAATAATGCAAGAGATATAATCTTTTATCAATTTTCTTTAAAAATGTCAGTAACTAATTTCTTGCAAAGAAGAATGGCATATAAAATACAGGTTTTTAACTAATATTATTAAACATTTAACTATATTATTAAACATTTAAGTATATTAAAACAGGTTTTGTACTACTTCTAGGACATCTTGAAGTTAAAAATTTTTACTCAAAACATTTTAATTTTGTTTATACATTTCCCTGTTGTGAAGTTTCATATTCATATTGATTATACTACTTCTTGCCTTCATTTAGCTAAAGTGTTTGGTAAAGGCACATATACTTTAGAGGTTTATTTCATAATAGCTTTTTATTTTGAATGACTAATATCAAACACCCTGGTGGGAAGGAAAAGTTAGAAATGTATATATAAAAATTAGATCATTTCCCTTTCCTTTAAGGCACAGAGGTACCTGGGGATGTTTATTTCTGAACTTTTATTTTAAACTTTGAATTGAAAAAAAATGGAAAAAAAACCAGAAAATTTAAAATTAAAAAAAAATGGACTTAATGAATACTTAAAAGACAGTTCAGTGGCATGAAAATAGATATTTTCAAAGATTTCTAATAAGAATGTGCTTTTACCCTTTAAAATTGGATATCCTATGGGAAATCTTAAGAAAGTGAATTCCATGTAACAAAAGAATGGCCTATAAGAATATTTGTTTGGCTAGGTACATACTAACTATATGCTAATCTGATTTCTGATTTTTTCATTTTGATAACATTAATTTACAACAGTGTTAGGACCAATGGGAATCCCTTTGCAGTTTTGGGGGCAAATGATTTATGTCTTCTATTCCCTAACATACAAGGAATTTTGGTATAAAATTGATGTTGTATTTATAACTATGTAAGTATCTTTTGATGTCTGGCTATGTTACATGTAACAATCAGGTATTTATAATGTGTATTAAAAATCTAGAATACTAAACTAGCACTGACTAGATTTATGGCTATCCATTTCTTTCATGTTAGGGAAAAAGATTTTATGTGTTTTAATGAGAAAACCTACTTTCATTTATTCAAAAGAAAAGCCACGATAATGTGATGTTGAAATCAAGGGCACATTCATCAGTTTAAGTTCAAAGTGAACTTCCAAATTGCAAATGCCAGTAAACAGTTTGTTGCTTTTTCATTTGATATCTACAAAGTTTAACCTGTTGACCTCTTCCCTCTTCAAAGCTCTTTCCTTTCCTGGATGCTAGGATATCCTCTCTGGTTTGTGTTCTCTCCCTCTCTCCTTATTTCCTTCACAGACCCATTTTGAGATCATTTCTATCTTAAAATTTGGTTTCCAAATTTACCTTATTTTTTTTACTTGTTTATTCATTCAAAACAAAAATCCATATCTTCCTGTAGAGCAGCACCAAAACCTGCCAGAAGCTCCGAAAGAGATGGTTAATAAAAGACATAAGAACTCAGCAGTTTTATAGTTTAGTGTCTTTGGGGGGATACAGACAATAGGCATCATTAAACTGTGATACGGTTGGAAAAGTATCGTGTGCTATGGGAGCACAGAGCAGGATTCCTTAACACAAATAAGTGTATGTGGGGGGAGTGAGGATTGTCAAGTAATACATGCCACATGAAGTAACATCTAAATGGAGCTCTGAAGGATGAGTGGATGTTGGTCAATTAAGGAAGAGAAAGAATAATATCCAGAAGAGATGAAAGACTACATAGGAATACCCAAAGGTGTGAGAGAGCATAGGGTATCGGATTAACAAAATAAATATTTCAGAAGGACTTAAGAGCATCCTACGATGAGTGTTGCTGGAGTGAATATGAGTGAGATAAAAATAGGAAACATAAGCAGGGGCAGATCAGTGCAGGATCTTATAAGACATATTAAGGGATGTGGGTTTTATCAAAAGAACAATGAGCATCCTTTTTGCTCTTTTAAATTCAGGCGCCACAGAATGATGAGGTTCATGTGTTTAACACCCAGTGATACATACTCCAACCTTTAGCTCTGTCTCAAAATTTTCTTCAATTCTAGATCCTAGATCCATTGTCCTAAGGAACTCAGTTGGAAATCCCACAAGTATCTCTACATTAAATATCTGAATGTGACTGCTTATCAATCTTCAAACACCACCAAACCTGCTCTTCTTTGTTTGCTAAATCCCATGCCTCAGGAAAAACCATTATCCTTCAGTTACTGAATTCAGAAAAAAGAGCTCTTCTGCTCTTAACTTCACTTCCAATGAGTTGTGAAGTACTATTAGCTTTGCTTCCTTAAAGTATGTAAAACCTACCCAGTCTTTTCAATATTAAGAGCAATTGCTTTAGTTAAGAATATAAATATTTTTCATACTGATTAGGGCAATAGCCTCTAACTTGTGATGTTTTCCTTTTCCCTGCATTAGTGCTCCAGTCACATTGCCATAAAGTGATCCTTCAAAAAAGAGAAATCCTGGGTACCTGGGTGACTCAGCTGGCTAATGTCCGAGTTCAGCTATGATCTCAGGGTCCTGGGATCAAGCCCTGCATCGGGTTCCATGCTCAGCCAAGCCCACTTCTTCTTTCCCTCTGCCCCTCACCCCACTCATGTTCCAACTCTCTCTCAAATAAAATCTTAAGAGTAAATAAATAAATCTCACGGGTCAGCACAGACTCATGTTTAAGCAGGCTATTAATTCAGTTAGTTGGATTTCTAGAATTAATCTTTAAAAATCTCTTACTCTGTAGGTGTGTGAAAACAAAACAATAGTCCCTTCTTCATAAAAGTGACATAAGGCAATATGTGTACAATTTCTATATACCTGCAATGTATTAATTATTGTCATCAACCCCATTTAAAAGATACTCCAACTGCTTTGTTTCATGGGCTAAATCCAAATGGAGCATGTAGGGTCCTTCATGATTTGAAACCTGTCTCGTCGTACTCCATTCCCACTCTGTGCTGAAGCAATACAGACTGCTGACATTTTTGAAGTGGACCAGGCTAGCCCTGTCTTTACACACAGTTCTCTATGCTTGGTTTATCAGAGTCTACTACCCTTCTCTTCCTGGCTGAATCTCAATCATCTTCCTTGATCCAAATCGTGTTGCCATCAATGTGCAGCTTGCCATAAACCTACATCATAGACCAAGTGGAATAGGTAGCGTTCCATTGGATCCTGTCACGGTAGTTACCACATTGTAACCAAGTATGGTGTTTCCTATTATGTAGGCTTGATACCCAGTAGAACTAGTGATCTAGAACTTGTGCTTTGTAAATGCTCATTAAAGGAAGGAAGGAGGGATGGAAGAAAGGATGATAGACCACAGCTCTCATTGTGCTTATAATTATCTTTATTTCTACAGGACATCTATCAGGTCTCCCTAGGCTCAAATACTTCATCATGACTTAGTATTTCAAACTCCTATATTAAATTTAGTTTAATCATACTGAGAAATTCTGTTAAGATGTACATGTGTAACATATTCCATATTGTCATTCTGGCCTACTAGAATTCTGAATAAACCTTGTTTTTACTTCTAATTTTTGCATATATACTTCCCTTTATGTATTTTTGTGTATACAATCTCACACACCCATCACTCTTTCTTTCACTCACACACACGAACACCAGTGTTCAGAGAAGTAACCCCCTAAATTTCAGTTGGGCGTTTACTATGTAAGCATCTTGTACTTTCCTCATCATTTCAGCAATTATAGTGTCTGACTTTGTCTTAAGTCAGCTGGTAAAGAGATAAAGTTCCTTCCTCTTATATCACACTCCATAAGAAATCCAGCATGTGTCTCTTTTGTTGGTAGGGTTTACAATCATGGGAGACATGCTAAAAAATTAGTACACATTGAAAATTAAGTTATCTCAGTATTTTTAAGTACATTTCTGGTTTTCATAAAGTTGAAGTTCTAGTAATGACTGCCCTGCCTTCTCCACAGAGAGCACTTAACACTTCCTCCGTTTCAGTCTAGAGTACATAATGGTGCAGTCCATTTAACTAAGCCAATAGTCTGTACTTAAATGGATTCAACATCTCTAGAATGAACTTTCTTTTCTTCTTAGCTACTAAGTAGGTAAGTTATTCATACTTCATCTCAATGGGTTTAACATATCCCTTCCAACACAGAGAGAAATTGTTAAATATAATTTTCCAACTAATTATACATATTTGTTTATATTCTAGATTTCAGGCTTTATGGAGATCTAAGTTGTTTCGCTACTACTATATCCTCATTGTCTAATGATGATCTGCTTACAAAATGCTCAGTACATATTGGCTTAGTGAATGAGTAAGCTCCTATGAAGAATTCATTATAGTATTTGTATTATTTCTTGGTTGAGGTAGCTAGCTAATGGTGAGGTGAAAGAATAAAGGAAAACTTTTCCTAATTTTGCCTAAGGGTAAGCAAGATCTTCTACTATTTTTTCTCAGAACACCTAAACCAAGAAAAAAGTTTCCTTACTGATAATTCAGTCAAATGCCTCCACAAGAGCTATTTCCCACTTAAACACAAACAAGGAAATAAGCAAACAAAACCAAATCAACAGTTTATGTTACTTATAGGAAGGGAAGCAAACAGAAAGCAAACTCTCCCAAGAGTATAGGTTGGAAATAGGTTTGGCATATTATAAGGATTAATACTCACTAGTTCACAAGTTACAAACACCCCTGGTTCTTTTAACATTAGGGCTTGTGTATTAGGTTTCAATTAGTTGCCATTATCTGAAGGCACATTATCTGATGAGTTGCAGTCATTATTATCAACAAAGTAAAAATAAACTCAAATATTTTATGAAAATTTAGGCCCACTAAATACATGCTTACAATGTACTTTGGCATAACATAAAACAATTTTTATATTTGTTTTACATTTGATATATGGATTTGTGTAGACTTTTTAGGTATAGAATTAAACAGAATTTTACTTATAATCAAGTTTGATATTGACTAAGATGTTTGAGATTACATAAATCCCTTGGGAGAGTATTTTAGTTCCACAAAAACCCTTCTGGCAGGATATTAAACTAATGATAAATTATTGAAATTCTAAGTAAAGTTATTAAATGCAGGGAGTCAAGAAAAAGGACTTCTCATCCCCTGGCACTCCCACCAGTCCAAGGCTTTTAATGCCTATACTCACAGAAATAAGGGGGTTACACTACATGAACCCTTTTTCTAATTGGTCAACAGCAGCACAGTGACCCACTGATGTGAGTAGAGCTGAGCCTGAGCTCAGCTGATTTTTCATACTTTCCATGCAGGAGATCTGGGTTTGATTTCTAGTAAACTCTAATATGGCAATATGCAGAATGCATCGGCTTTTGGAATCAGAGGAGTTTTTTGTTCCATCCCCATGATTTTCTAGGTTTGTGCTCATGGGAATGTATTTAACTTACCTGAGTCAAGGTTTGTTTGTGTAAAATTGTGTGAATAATTTTTGTGAGGATTAAAATGAGATAATGTCTATTAATTGAAAAAAAAATTCTTCCAATTTCCTAGGACTACAATTGCTTTCAAGTCCGTTCTTTAATGACTATTCAGGTACAAGTGAAATGAAGAGGTAAACATTAACAATTTCTTTTCCTAATACAAGGAAAAACAATATATAGAAAAAGCTCATAAGTAATTGAGAAAATTTGACTTCATGTTAATATGTTGTTTATAATGCAGTTAATACCTAGAGACCAACTCTAAATCTTATACTTTGCAGAGACTGCTCAGTTTTACAGTTTGTCTGGATTCATTTGATCCTTGCTCTTACCTTTCTTCTATTATTTTTTCCACATGGGCTACTTTATTGATAAATCAAAAGAAAAAGGATCAAATAGACAAAGCAACAAAGCAGTAAAGTGCTCACTTCAGGGTTGTAGCCAATCTAATTAATTTTTCATTTGGTTCTCATGTATTAGAGACCAATCAATTTGGGATTATGTTTACAGAGTTATAAAAGGAGAGGAGACCAGGCCCTCAATTTGTTGTCTAGTCTGTCCAAATTAGTCAGTTAAATGATCCCAAGGGATACCATAAATTATATGAATAGGTTCTTGTAAATACCTTTTCTTTTAATTACAGATCAAACTGTCAACACTTTCTGCAGACCTTGACTTTGGTAGAAGGGCAAAGTTCTGAAAATCAAACAATGGGGCTTTATTCCCAGATTTTTTTCTTTCTTTCTTTCTTTTTCTTTTTTTTTTTTCCATTGACACACTTTAGTTAAAATGTCTTCAGGAGGCCATTTTAGCATGTGGAAGTTTGGAGCACATGAATGGACAATCACTCAATGAAAAGACTTTCCAGTCAGAAGAAGAGGAATTAAGATTAATGGACTTTATCCCATAAGAATTTGTCACTCTCAGGAATGTCCATAATTACTCTAGAAAATGGAATTATGTGAAATTGTGAAATCGTAGGAAGAGACAATATTTCATGGAAATAAAGAACCTAGAAAAATGATATATTCTAAAATGCAGTTCCCAAAATATTAAGGTGGAACAAAAATAAAATTCATGTGTTTATTAAATTTAGTGGTACACCTATACAAAGTTTGAAGTACATCAATATGCTCTAAAACAATATTTTAAAACAAAACTAGAAATACTGTTCCAGGACATGGAAGTTTAAGATAGTTGATGAGAATATCTAGTAACCTTTAGAATCATTCCTAAATTCTAGCTCTGTCTTATTATACATTCAAATGCTCACTAAGTTGCTAAATTCCATCTCTCCTTAACTATTCTAACAGACACTGCATCATTGCTCACCTGGTCCACTGCAATACATCCTAATTACTCTGGTTAACTCAAATCAGGACTATCGCAATATTCCCTGGACTGTGTTAACACATTCGTTACACATCTGTTAAAGTTACTTTACAAAATGTAAATCATACTCCTATCAGTGTTGATATTTTTATAACTCTGGGGTAAAAAATTCACTGTCTCTGTGAAAGTCTTTGGAAATTTTATTTATTCTGTTATACTCAAGGAATCAGAAAAGGTTATGTACCATCACTTCACACCATAGGGGACCGTAAATATCAACAGGGCTCATTCAGAAATCTGCCCAAATAATCAGTCTCTGGCTCAGGAGAACATTACAGACCAGAGGTCAATACATTTCAATGGACAGCTAGGTGTATACATATATATGTGTGTGTGTGTGTGTGTGTGTGTACACATATATATAGTAAAAGATCCTAGAAGAGAAAAAAATGAATGTTTTTAAATATACCAATATATTTTATGCAACACTTCGGGCTTTTTTAAAAAAGTAAAGTCAATAAACAGAATTCCTAACACCTTAAAGGATATGAAATTTTAATCATTTTAAAGTTATTATTTTTTAAGATTTTATTTATTTGAGAGACAGACAGTAAAGAGGAGAATGAGAAGCAGGCTTCCTACTGATCAGCCCCAATCCCCGCTGGACACAGGGCTTGATCCAGGACCCTGGGATCATGATCTGAGCCTAAGACAGACACTCAATCAAATGAGCCACCTAGGCACCTCTAAAGTAATTTTATCTTAAAAATCAGTCTATTGGTGTACTAGAGATATGGGTCTTCTTTCTTTATGTAAACCTGATTCAGGGAATTCTTGGGAAATGAACTAATACTACAAGACCACACAATTTCACAGAAGGAAAACATGAATTCTGAAATCCCTTTATGACACTCTGGAATTTTTCCCCTCACTTTTGGAAAGATTAGCTGGGGCATAATACTGTTCGACCCTATGCATACAAGGGCTCAAAATCCACAGCTTTCCTAGAATATAGCTTGAAAATTGGATCAGAGTTGAATTCTTTCACAGGCTCAAGAGAATTCCTGTTATATAATTTTCTTTGGGGCTTTATGGATTAATTAGTAACTGGTTAGGACACAAGTAAAAGAACTTGGTTTCTATTTCTAATCCTGAGAGTCATTAGCTCAATGTGTCCTAAATTGTGAGAGATGATTGCAGTTGGCTTACATTCCAGTTTGGGGGAAGTGGGTGAGGGAATGGTTGAAATAGGTGATGGGGATAAAGGAATGCACATATGATGAACACCAGGTGATGTATGGAATTGTTGAATCACTATATTGTACACCTGAAACTAATTTTACACTGTATATTCACTGGAATTGAAAAACTTAAAAAAGTACAAGATGTCAGTTATAAGTGCTAGTTGTAATTACTAGGAATGTAAGGTACAACCTGATGCCCATAAAAGACACCTCTATATGATTTATAGAAGGTTGTTAAGGGAATAAATCCTAAGAGTTCTCATCACAAGGAGAATTTTTTTCATCGTATTGTATTTATAAGAGATGAAAGATGTTAGCTGAAACTGTTGTAATTATTTCACAATAAATGTAAATCAAATCATCATGCTGTATGCCTTAATCTTATACAGTGATATGTCAATTATTTTTCAATAAAACTGAAAATGGCTTTAAAAAGCACATTCCAGTCTTAACTAAGCTTGTAAAACATTGAGTAAAATACAGTTAAATAGGCTTTACATTTTTTTAATCCAGGTTTAGTAAGATATAATTTACATATAATATAACTCACCCTCTTTGAAGTTCAATGAGTTTTGACAAATACACACTGTATTATAACTACCACACTAAAGATATAGACCATTTTCATTGTCCTACGAGGTCCTCTCACCATTTGCAATCAATCCCCCTCTCATTAACCCTCAGCCTCTGCAATTTTTCTCATTTTTTAAACTTTTTTAGAATATAAGTGGAAATGTATCTTTTTTTGCTATTTGTGCCTGATTTCTTTAAGGATTTTGAGATTCATACATGTCACATTTATTAGTTTGGAGTTTTAATTTTTTTTAGTTTCTGAGAAGTATCCCATTGCATGGGTATATTAATGTTAATCTATTTAGCAGATGATTGACAGGTCTGTTTCCAAATGCTTTGGAAACAGTTTAGTTACTGTTTTATTTTATATCTCCAAGAAGCTACCCTAGACCTTCTGAAGCCAAAATTCTTGAAGTAGATACCATGAAACAGCATTTTAAGATAAAAACCAATTCTTATGCACATTAGATTCCTATCTCTAAATTGACAGTATTTCTCTTAACTGTAACTAACATAATTATCAAGAACTATTTATTCAATCATTGAGTTTACTAATTACGTACACAAACATAATAGTTATATGGCCAAAATATACATGATTTTCTTTTACCACTGTAAAATGCTACCAAAACTTTGATGGATTACAACACAAAATTTTACCATAGCGTTCCATAGACTAGAAACCTTACTTGCTAAGAATCAAGAAGTTGGCAGGGTTATTGCCCTCCTTGGATGACTTAAGAGGAGTTTTTTTCCTTATCTTTCCCAGACTCTAGATGTTGCCCACATTCCTTGCCTCGTGGCTCTGCTCCCCAACTAAAAATCCAGCAGTCTCGCATCTCTCTATTTTCCCATAGTCAAGTTGTCCTCTGAGTCCAGCTCAGACAGGTTCTTCACTTTTAAGAACTCATATGAGTAGATGGGACCCACTTGGCTAATCCATGCTACTCCCCATCTCTCAAGGTTCTTAATTTAATTAATCCATCTGCAAAATCCATTCTGCGATGTAAAGGTGTCTTTCAAGGATGTAGACATCTTTGGGGGCCCTTATTCTGCCTACTGTAGACCATAAGTTTCTCCTTATTATTAGAAAACACTGACAGTTTGCTTTCTTACTGAAAGTCCTGACTTTGGGGGGAAAGTTTATCAAAAAGATGTGACTGCTAGTTGATTTGTGAACTGGACTCAGGCAACCAGAGGCTCCTCACCCCTTCTCCTGTCGTTGGACTGTGGACTCCACTTACCTTTCTTGCTGCCGGAGGCTGCTCCCAGGACATATACTCTAGATAATGATGCGGTGTTAAGAACACCTGCATGGTATATATGACTGAATTCAGTTAAGGCCTCTTTATAAAGTTTTAAGATTTGGTGGGAAGGTGTAGAGGGATTCATTCTTCTTGCTGCTGCCTGAGACAAACCTAGTATGTAAGTTCCCTTTTCTTATTAAAACTGTCACCTACCAACCTGGAGTGGTCTGCCTCTTTGATCTCTCCCTGCACTCTAAATACAAAGGCCAGTTTCAGATTACATCAGAGAAGCTCCTGGGAGGGTTATAAACCAACAACTTTGTTTCCATTTCATTGGTTTAATAAAATTTGGAGTAAATTGCCTGATCTCTTGAAATATCTATTTTTTCTACCTACAGTAAGAGGCATGAAATTGTTTATAATCTTAAAATGTTAATGTTTGTAAGTATAGAATAATCTCAGGAACTTTGTTCAGTGTTTGCTGGGTGCTTGTAAACATTAGGAATAGCAGTGTTTGTGTGATTATTGCCATCAGTTGTTGTCTTTTGTTTTTTTGTTTTTTTCTTGTGGATCACTGTCAGTAAAGAGTGAGCACAGTCTACTAATCAGGCTTGGAACCATGCAGTGAAGAGATAGCATGCCTGCATCTGGTCCCATTAGTTAAATGCAAATTGGAACTTATTTTAAGACAAAATGTACTCCAAGTTAAGAAATACAATCTAGGGGGGGAGGAGCAAGATGGCGGAAGAGTAGGGTCTCCAAATCACCTGTCTCCACCAAACTACCTAGAAAACCTTCAAATTATCCTGAAAATCTACGAATTCGGCCTGAGATTTAAAGAGAGACCAGCTGGAACTGCTACAGTGAGAAGAGTTCGCGCTTCTATCAAGGTAGGAAGACGGGGAAAAAGAAATAAAGGAACAAAGGCCTCCAAGGGGGAGGGGCCCCGCGAGGAGCCGGGCTGAGGCCGGGGCGAGTGTCCCCAGGACAGGAGAGCCCCGTCCCGGAGGAGCAGGAGCTGCACCGACCTTCCCGGGCGGAAAGGGGCTGCAGGGAGGTGGAGCAGGACCCAGGAGGGCGGGGATGCCCTCGGGCTCCCGGGGACACTAACAGCAACTGCGCGCCCAGGAGAGTGCGCCGAGCTCCCTAAGGGCTGCAGCGCGCACGGCGGGACCCGGAGCAGCTCGGGGGGGGCTCGGGCGGCGGCTCCGCGGAGGGGGCTGCGCGGCCCCGGGAGCAGCTCGGAGGGGCTCGGGCAGAGGAAGAGGCTCCGTGCAGAGGGGGCTGCGCGGTTCCAGGAGCAGCTCGGAGGGGCTCGGGGGGCAGCTCCGCGGAGGGGGTTGCACGGCCCGGGAGCGCGAATCCACCAGCGCAGGCTCCGGAGCACAGGGCGCCGGGACACAGCCCAGGATCCGGCCTCCCCCGGGACAGGCAGAGGCCGGGAGGGCCCAGGACAGCAAGGACGCTCCTGCCCCGAGCTGAGCAGATCAGCGGCCCCGCCCCGGAGCCTCCAGGCCTGCAGACGGAGAGCTCCGGAGCTACTGCGGGGGCTGACTCCAGGGCTGCAGAGCTGGCCCCGCCACTGCAGTTGTTCCTCCTGCGGCCTCACGGGGTAAACAACCCCCACCTGAGCCCTGCACCAGGCAGGGGCACAGCAGCTCCCCCAACTGCTAACACCTGAAAATCAGCACAACAGGCCCCTCCCCCAGAACACCAGCTAGACGGACAACTTCCAGGAGAAGCCAAGGGACTTAAAGTACACAGAATCAGAAGATACTCCCCGGTGGTTCTTTTTTTGTTTGTTTGTTTTTGTTTTTGTTTTTGTTTTATTTTGCTTTTTGATTTGTATCCTTCCCCCACCCCCTTTTTTTCTCCTTTCTTTTTCTTTCTCTTTTTCTTCCCTTTTTTTTTTTCGTTTTTTTTTCTTTTTCTTCCCTTTTTTTTCTCTTTCTCTTTTCTTTCCTTCTTTCTCTCCTCTCTTTTTCTTTTTTCCCAATACAACTTGCTTTTGGCCACTCTGCACTGAGCAAAATGACTAGAAGGAAAACCTCACCTCAAAAGAAAGAATCAGAAACAGTCCTCTCTCCCACAGAGTTACAAAATCTGGATTACAATTCAATGTCAGAAAGCCAATTCAGAAGCACTATTATACAGCTACTGGTGGCTCTAGAAAAAAGTATAAAGGACTCAAGAGACTTCATGACTGCAGAATTTAGAGCTAATCAGGCAGAAATTAAAAATCAATTGAATGAGATGCAATCCAAACTAGAAGTCCTAACGACGAGGGTTAACGAGGTGGAAGAACGAGTGAGTGACCTAGAAGACAAGTTGATAGCAAAGAGGGAAACTGAGGAAAAAAGAGACAAACAATTAAAAGACCATGAAGATAGATTAAGGGAAATAAACGACAGCCTGAGAAAGAAAAACCTACGTTTAATTGGGGTTCCCGAGGGCGCCGAAAGGGACAGAGGGCCAGAATATGTATTTGAACAAATTCTAGCTGAAAACTTTCCTAATCTGGGAAGGGAAACAGGCATTCAGATCCAGGAAATAGAGAGATCCCCCCCTAAAATCAATAAAAACCGTTCAACACCTCGACATTTAATTGTGAAGCTTGCAAATTCCAAAGATAAAGAGAAGATCCTTAAAGCAGCAAGAGACAAGAAATCCCTGACTTTTATGGGGAGGAGTATTAGGGTAACAGCAGACCTCTCCACAGAGACCTGGCAGGCCAGAAAGGGCTGGCAGGATATATTCAGGGTCCTAAAAGAGAAGAACATGCAACCAAGAATACTTTATCCAGCAAGGCTCTCATTCAAAATGGAAGGAGAGATAAAGAGCTTCCAAGACAGGCAGAAACTAAAAGAATATGTGACCTCCAAACCAGCTCTGCAAGAAATTTTAAGGGGGCCTCTTAAAATTCCCCTTTAAGAAGAAGTTCAGTGGAACAGTCCACAAATACAAAGACTGAATAGATATCATGATGACACTAAACTCATATCTCTCAATAGTAACTCTGAATGTGAACGGGCTTACTGACCCCATCAAAAGGCGCAGGGTTTCAGACTGGATAAAAAAGCAGGACCCATCTACTTGCTGTCTACAAGAGACTCATTTTAGACAGAAGGACACCTACAGCCTGAAAATAAAAGGTTGGAGAACCATTTACCATTCGAATGGTCCTCAAAAGAAAGCAGGGGTAGCCATCCTTATATCAGATAAACTAAAATTTACCCCAAAGACTGTAGTGAGAGATGAAGAGGGACACTATATCATACTTAAAGGATCTATTCAACAAGAGGACTTAACAATCCTCAATATATATGCTCCGAATGTGGGAGCTGCCAAATATATAAATCAATTATTAACCAAAGTGAAGAAATACTTAGATAATAATACACTTATACTTGGTGACTTCAATCTAGCTCTTTCTATACTTGATAGGTCTTCTAAGCAAAACATCTCCAAAGAAACGAAAGCTTTAAATGATACACTGGACCAGATGGATTTCACAGATATCTACAGAACTTTACATCCAAATTCAACTGAATACACATTCTTCTCAAGCGCACATGGAACTTTCTCCAGAATAGACCACATATTGGGTCACAAATCGGGTCTGAACCGATACCAAAAGATTGGGATTGTCCCCTGCATATTCTCGGACCATAATGCCTTGAAATTAGAACTAAATCACAACAAGAAGTTTGGAAGAACCTCAAACACATGGAGGTTAAGGACCATCCTGCTAAAAGATAAAAGGGTCAACCAAGAAATTAAGGAAGAATTAAAAAGATTCATGGAAACTAATGAGAATGAAGATACAACCGTTCAAAATCTTTGGGATGCAGCAAAAGCAGTCCTAAGGGGGAAATACATCGCAATACAAGCATCCATTCAAAAACTGGAAAGAACTCAAATACAAAAGCTAACCTTACACATAAAGGAGCTAGAGAAAAAACAGCAAATAGATCCTACACCCAAGAGAAGAAGGGAGTTAATAAAGATTCGAGCAGAACTCAACGAAATCGAGACCAGAAGAACTGTGGAACAGATCAACAGAACCAGGAGTTGGTTCTTTGAAAGAATTAATAAGATAGATAAACCATTAGCCAGCCTTATTAAAAAGAAGAGAGAGAAGACTCAAATTAATAAAATCATGAATGAGAAAGGAGAGATCACTACCAACACCAAGGAAATACAAACGATTTTAAAAACATATTATGAACAGCTATACGCCAATAAATTAGGCAATCTAGAAGAAATGGACGCATTCCTGGAAAGCCACAAACTACCAAAACTGGAACAGGAAGAAATAGAAAACCTGAACAGGCCAATAACCAGGGAGGAAATTGAAGCAGTCATCAAAAACCTCCCAAGACACAAGAGTCCAGGGCCAGATGGCTTCCCAGGAGAATTTTATCAAACGTTTAAAGAAGAAATCATACCTATTCTCCTAAAGCTGTTTGGAAAGATAGAAAGAGATGGAGTACTTCCAAATTCGTTCTATGAAGCCAGCATCACCTTAATTCCAAAGCCAGACAAAGACCCCGCCAAAAAGGAGAATTACAGACCAATATCCCTGATGAACATGGATGCAAAAATTCTCAACAAGATACTGGCCAATAGGATCCAACAGTACATTAAGAAAATTATTCACCATGACCAAGTAGGATTTATCCCTGGGACACAAGGCTGGTTCAACACCCGTAAAACAATCAATGTGATTCATCATATCAGCAAGAGAAAAACCAAGAACCATATGATCCTCTCATTAGATGCAGAGAAAGCATTTGACAAAATACAGCATCCATTCCTGATCAAAACTCTTCAGAGTGTAGGGATAGAGGGAACATTCCTCGACATCTTAAAAGCCATCTATGAAAAGCCCACAGCAAATATCATTCTCAATGGGGAAGCACTGGGAGCCTTTCCCCTAAGATCAGGAACAAGACAGGGATGTCCACTCTCACCACTGCTATTCAACATAGTACTGGAAGTCCTAGCCTCAGCAATCAGACAACAAAAAGACATTAAAGGCATTCAAATTGGCAAAGAAGAAGTCAAACTCTCCCTCTTCGCCGATGACATGATACTCTACATAGAAAACCCAAAAGTCTCCACCCCAAGATTGCTAGAACTCATACAGCAATTCGGTAGCGTGGCAGGATACAAAATCAATGCCCAGAAGTCAGTGGCATTTCTATACACTAACAATGAGACTGAAGAAAGAGAAATTAAGGAGTCAATCCCATTTACAATTGCACCCAAAAGCATAAGATACCTAGGAATAAACCTCACCAAAGATGTAAAGGATCTATACCCTCAAAACTATAGAACACTTCTGAAAGAAATTGAGGAAGACACAAAGAGATGGAAAAATATTCCATGCTCATGGATTGGCAGAATTAATATTGTGAAAATGTCAATGTTACCCAGGGCAATATACACGTTTAATGCAATCCCTATCAAAATACCATGGACTTTCTTCAGAGAATTAGAACAAATTATTTTAAGATTTGTGTGGAATCAGAAAAGACCCCGAATAGCCAGGGGAATTTTAAAAAAGAAAACCATATCTGGGGGCATCACAATGCCAGATTTCAGGTTGTATTACAAAGCTGTGGTCATCAAGACAGTGTGGTACTGGCACAAAAACAGACACATAGATCAGTGGAACAGAATAGAGAATCCAGAAGTGGACCCTGAACTTTATGGGCAACTAATATTCGATAAAGGAGGAAAGACTATCCATTGGAAGAAAGACAGTCTCTTCAATAAATGGTGCTGGGAAAATTGGACATCCACATGCAGAAGAATGAAACTAGACCACTCTCTTTCACCATACACAAAGATAAACTCAAAATGGGTGAGAGATCTAAATGTGAGACAAGATTCCATCAAAATCCTAGAGAAGAACACAGGCAACACCCTTTTTGAACTCGGCCATAGTAACTTCTGCAAGATACATCCACGAAGGCAAAAGAAACAAAAGCAAAAATGAACTATTGGGACTTCATCAAGATAAGAAGCTTTTGCACAGCAAAGGATACAGTCAACAAAACTCAAAGACAACCTACAGAATGGGAGAAGATATTTGCAAATGACATATCAGATAAAGGGCTAGTTTCCAAGATCTATAAAGAACTTCTTAAACTCAACACCAAAGAAACAAACAATCCAATCATGAAATGGGCAAAAGACATGAACAGAAATCTCACAGAGGAAGACATTGACATGGCCAACATGCATATGAGAAAATGCTCTGCATCACTTGCCATCAGGGAAATACAAATCAAAACTACAATGAGATACCACCTCACACCAGTGAGAATGGGGAAAATTAACAAGGCAGGAAACAACAAATGTTGGAGAGGATGTGGAGAAAAGGGAACCCTCTTACACTGTTGGTGGGAATGTGAACTGGTGCAGCCACTCTGGAAAACTGTGTGGAGGTTCCTCAAACAGTTAAAAATATACCTGCCCTACGACCCAGCAATTGCACTGTTGGGGATTTACCCCAAAGATACAAATGCAATGAAACGCCGGGACACCTGCACCCCGATGTTTCTAGCAGCAATGGCCACGATAGCCAAACTGTGGAAGGAGCCTCGGTGTCCAACGAAAGATGAATGGATAAAGAAGATGTGGTCTATGTATACAATGGAATATTACTCAGCTATTAGAAATGACAAATACCCACCATTTGCTTCAACGTGGATGGAACTGGAGGGTATTATGCTGAGTGAAGTAAGTCAGTCGGAGAAGGACAAACATTATATGTTCTCATTCATTTGGGGAATATAAATAATAGTGAAAGGGAAAAGAAGGGAAGGGGGAAGAGATGTGTGGGAAATATCAGAAAGGGAGACAGAACGTAAAGACTGCTAACTCTGGGAAACGAACTAGGGGTGGTAGAAGGGGAGGGGGGCGGGGGGTGGGAGTGAATGGGTGACGGGCACTGGGTGTTATTCTGTATGTTAGTAAATTGAACACCAATAAAAAAATAAAAAATAAAAATAAATAAAAAAAATAAAATAAAAAATAAAAATAAAAAATAAAAAAGAAATACAATCTATGTTTTGTCACCTTTCTCAAGCAATTAGACTATTCGTGCATGCTACCTAAACAATTTGTTGAGTGTGAGAAAGTATTTAAAAAGATGCTTTTGAACATGAAACTCCAAAATTACCTCATTTATATTTATATGCATTTAGAACTTATAATAAAGAAGAAAAACCTGAGATTTGAGTTTAGAAAATTCAGGTTTCAAACCTAGGCCTATCATGTGCTGATATACTGAAAGACTTGAAATAATTATATGACCTCTCTAAACCTCAATTTTCTCATCTATAAAATATAAATTATACATCCTCCCAGGAGTGCAATGTGTATTAAATGAGAAAAAATTCAAAACACATGTATCGTCAAAATTATAGTCATCATCATCATTGTCAATATTTTTATAACACCTGCTTCCTAACATTTGTGGATCATGAGTTGTTCTACATATCATTCAAGACTAGAACCTGAGAATACAAATTGTCAATAAATAAATCATCATTTCCAACATATTCAAAAGCCTAGTTTCCCCTCCTGTTCCAAATATTGGCCAACTAACGATGAACGGACATATTATATACAACTCATAACACAATTCTACTCCTAGATCCTCAATCCCAAATCCCAAATAACCTCAAATATCTACATGATGGAACATAAATCAATATTCTCAGCAGCATTATTTGTAATTGCAAAATTTAGAAGTCTCTTTTACAGCCACCAGAAGAATGTGTAAAAAAACATGAGGAATAGTCACTCAGTGGAGTAGTCACTATATGGCATTGAAAATAAATAACTAGAGTTGCATGAATAAAATGGATTATCCAAAATATGTTACTGGGTCAATAAAAAGATTACAAAGATAGATCTATAATAAGATATATATTAAGATATCATTTATAAAAACTTTTAAAACATTGCATATCTAGAGGAAGTATAAAAAATGTAGTTAGAAATAGGATTACCAGATAAAATACAAGATGCCCAGTGAAATCTGAATATCAGATAAATATTAACAATGTTTTTAGTACAATTATGTGCATTCAATAGTTAGAACACTAAAACATTTTTGGTTATTTTTTCTGAAATTCAAATTTTATTAGGATCTTTATTTGCTAAACCTGACAACCCGGTGAAGGAGAAAGATGCAGAGAGGTTCCAATTGTATTGATATTTTAATACAATGTTGGGTGATGGGTAAATGGGTATTTGTCACATTTTTCTTTATGCTATTTTCAAAGTCTTAAATATTTCATAGTATGTTAAAATATTAATAGGCAAAAATGAATCAGGCACCAGAAGAAAATCGCTAGTTAAAAGATATATCTAAGAGCCAAGTAACACAAAGAATCAGGAAGGGTGACAAAATGTAAAGAAATAACAAAAGCATACAAAATAAAAAGAGATATCATGAAAATAAGGGCAGTAAAGTTGTATCATGCTATATTTTGTGTTCTTAACATCTTTCATTTGTATGGCATTTCTCCTGCTCCCCACCGTGGTCCTAGCCCTAAGATGGAATGCTTATTTGATTACAGAATTCAAACTAGAAACAAAAACTTGGATCTTAGGTGTTTTCCAAGACTCTAATCATATGTTATATTTTAATCGATGAAAATATATTTGGCCACAACATTGTACTATAATAAAGGAGCTGTTTAATTCTATTACATAAGATGCAGAGAAATGGCCATCACTTAATTATTTCAAGCTCAGAAAACAAATGAATAGATGAAACAGAATAATGAAATGCACATTTGCTTCTCTAGTCAAAATTAGAAAACACTGGCTCTCCATCATGGGTAGGGGATCACATTAAAGTCACCTGGAGTTTTACAAATACCAATGCCTTTGACTTACCGCCAGCAAATCTGATTTAATTGGTATGCAGGAGGAACCAAACATTAGTAGTTGGTAAAGCTCCCCAGGTGATTCTAATACACAGTCAGTGTTGAGACCCATTGCTCTAAAGCTTGAAAAACCTGTAAGCTGTGTGAGAAATGGTGTAAAACAAAAATGCTTGCCCTGTGGATATAAGAGCTGGCTCCTTAGAGAACAAATCCAAATATCACCTGAGTCCATTGACTTTATACCAAGGGCTTAATATAAGTGATAGGAAAATGGGTATTCTGGAAGTACAATACCTCACATAGTGCTGAATAAACAACTTCACTGAAATAGTTGAAGTGTGTAAATACCCTAAAGGATAATGATACTTGTAGCTTACATAGTAAGCCTTGAGGACTATTCGTGAAATACCAAGGAAAGGTCTAATTTTAAAATGTGGAGACTGAACTCTTACTTTTTATCTTAGAATGAAAATAATATCTCTGAGCAACCTTCTGCCTTTACCACAATGAGCTGGATTTAAGACAGCCAGTTTTTATTTCTACTTGAGTAACATGAGCTTTGGTTTATGGCCCTTTCTCCCCTAGCCTCATAATTAAATGACTAAATCCCATCCACAGCATTACCTACAGAACATGATTGGAGAAAGATTAGCCATTAAAGAGAAAGGGGATTGCTATTATGGCTTTGGAGACCTATAACCACCCACTCTCTTAGGAATCCTATTATGGCTGAGCATTTGTGTTATTGGTATTGCAACTCAATTCACATATATCAAGCTGTAAACTCCATTTACAGTCAATCCATATTTCCAGGTCTCTTCCTATAACTTATTTATTTGTGTGTTTCACTTGGAAGAAGTTATGTGCTTCAAAATATCTTCAACCATTGCCAGTGACTATGGAGCTTCCTTTTGTAGTACAATAAAGCATAGTATCCTTATTAACTAAAATCCAAACATCTGCTGTTTTACCTTTGGTTTTAGAGCTTCATGAAAACATATGATGATTCACGTGATTTCAGATCTACTTTCAGTTCAAAAAAAAGCAGTAATAATATAGGCAACTGTTTCCCTGTGACAAATGCTGATCAGAATCCATTTCATAAATCAGGGTAAACAGATACCATGTACAAATGAATTTCATATATATTCCCTTCTCTAATTGAGAACAATCATATCAATAATGTACCTTAATGTCTTTAAATTCAAGTCTTCAGAAACAAAGGCCTGACTACCCATTGTCATCTGGACTGCAGTGCTTGATTAGCCATAAACTGTATATATATATTTTTTTTTGACAGAATAGCTTGAAATGTTCGGTGAGCCTTCATTTTCTTCCCCTCCGCTATGTTTGCTTAAGTGCAGGATTTCTCCTTTTTCCGTGTTTAAATTCATTTCATTGACAACAGACATTGCAAACTCCTCAATGATTTCTCTGTGCCAAATGAATTTCTGTCAAAAGGCTCGGATGAAACCTGTCTACTCCTGGTGACCAAATTGATCCAGCTGTAGCGCAAGATGAAACAGATCATTCATCTAAGTTTGGGTGTGCCAAAGCCTGCTCCCTCCTGCATGTCCACAGTTGCCGAAAAAGGCACAAATAACTTTATCTTGCAACCAGAGCTTAGGGTAGTTGAGTGTTTTCATTACCTGTGGACATCAATGGCTTTGGGACATGATTAATCTTGCTGGAATCACTTCATTATTTTAATGAGTTTTTTTTTTTTTCCTTTTTGCTCTATGATAAAAAGTACAGCGGAGAGAAATTTTTTCTCATTATTTCAGAAACTAAAGGAGAGTGGAGGAAGTGAAATAGAATCACACAGAAAACCTGCAAAAGAGAAGCAGTCAGTCCACCGCTACTGATCTCTCCTTCTGCCTCAACAAAGACAAAGGGAAATGTGATGAGGAAAAGCCTTTGTGGATACTCTAAGCTCAAAGGCAACTTGGCTGCTGGGGCCTTGGTATACAAAACGAAATGATATTACCTCAAACCTTCAGAAGTCTTGTTTACTCTAGATATCTGAGAGCATGTGTGTGTGTGTGTGTGTGTGTGTGTGTGTGTGTGTGTTTTAAGTGAGGAAAAGAAAAGAATATATGTATTGTGCTAAGTAGGTAAAAATAAATGACCTCACTGCTTTTCAAATCAGGTAACTTTCCCATTCTTCTCTAAAAAGAGGTACAGAATAATTGTTATATTTAGAGGGTGGAAGAATATAGGATATTTTTTGAGCTTGTGAACATTTATACATAACATAGAGTGAAATAGTGAAATAGGTTCTGCTTTATGAGAAAGTGCTTCATTGAGCTTAATTCTGAACAGCTGATACACTGAGGTTCTGCAGACTGGTCAGCACGGAAGATTTTGTTTTCCTTAACCAATGATTCTCAACTTTAGTATGAATTATGGATCGCTGGCCTCCACTCACACAATTTCTGATTCAGAAGATCTAAGGTGAGGCCTGAGAATTTTCATTTCCAACAAGTTTCCTACTGTTGCTAACGCAGCTGGTACAGGGGCCATACTTTGAGAACCACTGTCTTGCTTGTTTGTTTAAAGATTTTATTTTTGTGAGAGAGAGAATGAGCTTGAGCCGAGGTGGATGGGCAGAGCGAGAAGTTCCATCCCAAGACCCCAGGATCATGACCTGAGCTGAAGGCAGACAATTAACCGACTGAGCCACCCAGGTGCCCTGAGAACCAGTCTTAAAATCACTATGTGGTACAGCAGCTATGTGTTATTTTGTATAAGTTGCCAAGGCATGTTTTTGCATCCTAAGGGCTCAGCGGTCCTTCACTGTGCAGAGATTCCTCAGAGAAAGATATTGACTTTTAGTAAGTCTGAAATGTTAGACTGATATTTTACGGTCTTATTTTCCATTATCCAAAACTAATCACTTGCCATTACACAGGTGAATGAAGCCATTGAGTGGTTATCTTTCAAGGACCTCTTACTCTTTTGCATCCACTCTCACCATACTTTCAATGTTAGAGAAAAATGCATGTGCTCTATCATTCACTATGCCACTTTTGTGTTGCTGGAACGTAAGCTTTCATAGAAATCCAAAGCTTCAGATCTTGACAAAATCTCAGATTCCTGTGTCATGCAGATTAAAGCTAGAAGACACATTACATATTAAGCAGTTCATCCAAATCCATTCCTTCTTTACAATGACAGACACTGGAACTCAGACAATAAAAGTATATTCTCGAAGTCACACAGTGACACAAGCAAAATCAAATGTAGAATTAGAACCAAAATCTCTGACTTTCTGTCTTATGCTTTTTTACTCACACATTCACATGCTTATCCCTGGATTATTTAATTCATTAAGCTACGGTGTTATACATATATAATATATGTCAGACACTGTTAGGCATTGACCATGCAGAAGACTTGTGCCAAGAGAGGGCACCTATTAGGGTTTCCCATTTGATCATCACAGCTACTTTGAGGAGTATTCCTATCCCTTCTTCACTGGTGAAAAAAAAGCTATATTGGTTGAATCCAAATATTCTGACCCCAAATATAGTGATCTTAATATTACAAGGTATGATTCCTAAGAAAAATCAAAACCTATACTGACTTGAAAAAATAAATTCAATGAGATGGCATAAGAACTGTAAAAGAGACACAAATGAAGGAACGAGCAGCACACACTGCCTCTGAAGGAGCATTAGCAAAATTGGCTTTCATTGGTCATATACTCCATCCCAGGAAATTTATGTACCAATCTGTTTTGATCCTTTCAACCACCCTCTGCAGAAGGTACTATTATCCCTATTGTACAAATGGCAAAAATGAAAAACACAAATAGAAAGAAAAATGCCCAAAGCCGGAAAGCAGATGTGTGTTTGAGGATGTAGGTATCCAATTCCAAAACCCATACCTTCCCCATCCGCTCTTACCTTGCTACAGCAAGGTCTACTTCTCATTTTACTATCTTGAGGTGAAGCAACATCTCTGGTATGTGGATTGCTCTGCCTTTGACCCACCTGGTGTCAATAAACTTCTACTTCAGAGTGTGTTTCAGAGCACACTGATAGTGTTAGCTGAAAAAGTGCCTGCACAGTAATAGTACTGAAGCTTTTACAGGAACATGTTTACTCTTCTTAGATACCACAGTCCATGATATCTTAGGTTGTATTTCTTTCCTTTTGACAATCGTATCATTATGAGCTTCATTCTTAAATGGAGCAGAATAGGCACAGAGATAGAAAGCTCCCTCCTTGGAGAACCACAAACAAAATAACATTCCAAGAGCATTATTTTCATAAAGAAATTTATTCACTCAGAAGATGAATAGAGTTGATAAGCTTAGTGTCTCTAAAGACTTTCTCAAACTTGTACTTTCAAAAAAATTAATAATACAAAGGAGAGTGCTTTAGAAATGAGTGGTACAGTAACTACATTCTGTTTTATTAGAGAAAGATAGGCTTCCATCCCAGGGTAACAAGGTTTTTCACAGCTATCAGCCCTCTAGACTGATTAGATATAGTTAAACTCATCATGGCCATGCAGTGTCTGTTGATTCCTGGGCAGGATCGTGGGACTCTGGAGGCAAAGAGCCCTGTGCACGGGGAGGGCATTATCCTGGGCAGCTGAATGATGCCTGCCTGCCTCTGTGTCACTTTTCTATTCTGGCAATGCCATGAGGGACTCTGAGCTTTAAGAACCTCCAGAGACTAATAATGCAAGTGCTAATCGTTAGCATCTCCCAGAATTCTTGTAGTTCTCATCTCCTCCAGATTCTCTGGCTGCTGTTTGTGTAATTGAAGAAAACGACACAGCCAAAGGGAGGCAATTTATCTTGTGAGCCTCCCTGTAGCAGAGCAACCTAGTTGGGTTGCATAACAAAAATCCAGGCAGAGGAAATAATTGATCATCGGGGGCCTGTGGGTGTGGTTTCTCCTCTTAAAATAGATCTGAATTGAAAGGTAGAAAAAAGTAGTTTTAGGAGGAATTAAAAATCTTTAGGCTTTAAAGTGGTCTTGAAGAAACATCTTGCCACTGGAAAAAGCAACCTCAGCAGAGAGAAATGCAGGAAGAGCTGCATTTATTATTCAAAGCCAATATATACTAGGGAATGACATCTTAGGCTAAATAGGTCTATCTTGTGCTCACTGGCTTTGAATCACCAAGTTGAAAGGGTACTGAAAGATTATTAGTCTAACATAACCAGTTAGATGCAGAGTATAAAATATAATACAAGCATCCTGACACCCTCTCAATATTGATTCTGCTATTATTATGTGGCCTATGACAATAAACTTATAATACCATACTCTAAAGAACAAAAGTCATGCATCTGCTGGACTGAAGGACACCTACAAATTTATATACTGGTGCTCCTTTAGAAAACTAGACTCTAGGAATACAGATATAAATACAGGTGATCCAGGAATGTTTCTAGGTTTTGCAGTTTATCTGATAGCTCGGGAGGCACTAGTAGATAAATAAAAGCAGCAAGAAAAGACTGGAACTGGCATCTATTTGGCAATTAGCAGTTTCAACCTCACCTGGGAAGTTGTTAGAAATGCTGAACCTTGGTCCCACCCCAGACCAACTGAATCAGAATCTGCATTTTGACTTAACCATGTACATCATCTGGGGATCGTGCCAATAGTGGTCTACAGGTCAGCCTTCTAAAAACTCCCTTTCGTTTTTGTCAGCTGCTCCAAAATATTTTAATGCTTACAGAAAAAAGGAATAAAGCATACAAGTGGGAAGTAAGAATAACTGGGCTATGAAATATTATAATAGGAAATTAGAAAATCCCTTTATTCATTTTAAGGGCTTACTTCCAAGTTTTCTGATTGATTGATTGATTTTAATATCTTATCCGAGGTTTCTTTTTAGTTTTTATCTTTGCCCTCTGCATCCAAACTGAGTTCTTGGAAACATCAACCCAACTCACCCTTTCTTTTATGAGGAGACATGGTATGTATGCCCTGGCCTGGGATACAATCTCTTCATAGTTCTAAATTCCCACTGATGGAGTTACACTTCACCACAAATCACTTATTATTTAGGCCTTGCTTAGAAAGATCTCCCTTTATCTGGTATGCCATCACCTTCCTTACGGGTACTTCCTTCCCCATTGTCTTATTAGGGCTGCTGCTGGAGCAAAGGGATCCCCCAGGATGAGGCTACATCAGTGTCATTAAGGTAATCATGCTGGACTGATTAAACACAGAGGAAGCTAAACAAAAGTGGGCTCTTAAATGGGCCTCTAAAATCAAATATGTTACCAAAGCCATAAAAGTGCTAAGTATATTTCTCCATCTCCAATATACCTTGTTCAGAAAAAAAGATTGGAAACAGTAGGAAATATCAAAGGCTCTTTTCTGCTAATTGGCATTAACATCCTTATGCATATACAATCTTAAAAATATCAAATAAAAGCCCCAGAAGTTAAGATACTAAAGAATTCTTACACTGCCCTTCATAGTAGTTGTTTCCTCATGAATTTTCAAAGAAAATAATAATAGAAAAACATTAATAACCAATAAAAATATAATTATATACCAAGTCCCACTAATCTATATTTCAGTGGGCTGAACAAATGGATATGGAAACAAAGTGGGGAAAGAGGCAGAATAATAGGGATGTTCTTTAAAAGACAAGAGCTCTTCTTGTGGAACCAGTTTGCTGGTCCCAGAAAAAACAAATTCCCTGACAAACTTCACAAGAAATCAGAAATTGGTGGATTTTTGCCTGCATTTTTATTTGTAATCTTGGTCCATTACAGAATGCATTTGTCTGTATTCCTGTAACTTACTGTATTATAGGATGTCCAATCAATATTTTGTTTATTTTTAGTTAGGCTATAATTAACATTGTATTAGTTTTAGGTATACAACAGAATGATTCACTACATGCATTCAAATCAACATCTGAGGGGGGCCCTGGGTGGCTCAGCGGTTTAGCGCCGCCTTCAGTCCAGGGCCTGATTCTGGAGTCCCCAGATCTAGTCCCACATTGGGCTCCCTGCATGGAGCCTGCTTCTCCCTCTGTCTGTGTCTCTATCTCTCTCTCTTTCTCTTTCTGTCTCTCACGAATAAATAAAATCTTAAAAAAAAAAAATCAACATCTGAAGTAAGCAAATGCAACAGCAACACGCTGTTACGGTCTTCATAGACTTTAGAAATTTCAGATGAATTGCCAGTTAAACAATTTGATGGGATCCCTGAGTGGCGCAGCGGTTTGGCGCCTGCCTTTGGCCCAGGGCGCGATCCTGGAGACCCGGGATCGAATCCCACGTCGGGCTCCCGGTGCATGGAGCCTGCTTCTCCCTCTGCCTATGTCTCTGCCTCTCTCTCTTTCTCTCTCTGTGACTATCATAAATAAAAACTTATAAAAAAAAATAAAATAAAATAAAATAAACAATTTGATGATGATTTTTAGCTCTGAATACAGTGGGATCTGTATCTGGAGTTGCAACACTAAGTTTTAAGCATAAGATTAATTTCAAACACTCTCATTTACCAGAGATTTGGAAACACAACACAGAAACCTCTTAATCAAACCAAATTAGCTGGAGGTGTTTTTTGTTTTTAGGTTTTTAGCACATTTTCAATAATCTATTCAATTCATTTGTCAAAAAGTAAAAGATTCTTAGATTAAAAAAAAAAAAGTCAAAGAGTTCTTTGGCCTTCTCAAGTCTAATATTTTCCTCTACCTCAACTCTCAATAAGCAGGATCACTTCCTGGGCTACTTCATCAATGGGGGAATAAAGCCCAATATTAAATCTCTCCCTTGATCATGACCTCCTCTTGTTTTTTTCATTCTTTGCTCACTCTCATTTTGACCCCTTCTAGCTTTACCAGGACCTTTAGCTCCTTGGCTTCTTTACATATGCCCAGTTCAGAGTTTCATTGGCTCCCCTATGTACCTTGGAGCCCCCATCAATCATCTCTTCATCCCTGAATGCTCTTAGAGGATTGTCCAATACCAAACTTCGACCATCCATAAGTTTTAGCACCTCCTTGATTGATTGAAGCAGGGAGGTCTCTCATCAGTGCCTAGAATTTTTTTTTTAAGATTTTATTTATTTATTCATGAGAGATACAGAGAGAGGCAGAAACATAAGCAGAGAGAGAAGCAGGACCCATGCAGGGAGCCTGATGTGGGACTCAATCCCAGGACTCCAGGATCACGCCCTGGGGTGAAAGCAGGCGCTCAATCACTGATCCACCCAGGCGTCCCAATTGCTGAGGTTTTTTTTCACTTCCCTTATCTACTCACTCTTATTCCAGACCTGAAAAAAAAAAATCTAGAAAACTCTTAAAACTAGACTAGATTAAATCACTTAACATCCATGTTTGTCTCCTCTTAGTCATATCCTCAGAATTCTTAGAAATTATTGCATTTCCCTCACATTGACTTCCCTTGTATCTGACAGAAGCTATTCCTACCTTGTTCATTTTTAATATTTATTTCAGAGAGGGAGAGAGAGAGAGCGAGCGAGTGCACAAGCCAGGGGAAGGGCAGAGGGAGAGAAAGAATCCTTAAGTAGATTTCCCCCTGAGCATGGAGCCCAACATGGGGCTCGATCTCATGATCCCCAAGATCATGACTGCGCCAAAATTGAGTCAGACACAGCAAACTGAGCCAACCAGGTGTCCCTATTTTGTTCATTCTCTAAATTCCCTATTTCTTGTTCCCTTGTTCTCCAGTTTACCCTCTTCCTTTCTGAGAAAATTGCATGTATTTCACATGAACTCCTTTGCCTTCCTCCACAATCTTTCTGTGTCCTTAAGAACCTTCCATTACCCACATAGGCAACGCTAATCCCTCTGCCTCATGAATCTCTGGGACCCTCTTCTTTCCATCATTCTCATTCTTATAACTTCAACTGTTCCTTTGCATTGGTCTCAGCTCAGTCCTACCCTAAAAGGAGGTTATTCTCCTGCCACCTCCAAACAGTGCAAATTCACTTGGTATCTATCTCAGACCTTGCCTCCATATATAAATTCTTTGTGGATGCCATTGACTCAAAGGATTTTTTTAATTTAGCTAAACATCTGAATTCCTTAAATTTAGATTGTATTCAGCAGTAATTAAGGAAGTGATGGGACTTCCCATAACTTGGACGAATCTTTGAAATAATTCAGCTTGCTAGCAGAATAATGATGGTGTCCAGCTGCCCTGTGAGAAAAGTAAAACTACAAGGATCCAGACCAAGAGGATACAGAGACATCCTGAAAGTACTGTCAAGAAGACCCCAGTTCCCCAATTTCTTTGTGCCTAATTTGTAAGAGGATTTGACTGAAAATTATTACTTAAAAAAAGTGTAAGGAGTCTCCTTTTATGAAATTTATTTCTTATACTTTTGACCAGAGAAGTTTAAGTTAAATGGAAACTCAATATGTAATTATATTTAATATATAAAATTCTGTAAGTTTTTACATTAATTTCTGAAAACAAAAATTAGATAGCCATCAGCTCATTATTAGCAACTTTAGACATGGATCCAAGAGGATAAAATATTCTACTTATTTTTCTATTTGTACATATATGTACAAATATATACATCTGTGTGCATATATGTACATAATTTTTAAGAGAGAGACGCAGAGCATGCATGCTAGTGGGATTGGGGGAGGGCAGAAGGAGAGGGAGAGAGAATCTTGAATCTTTCTTTCTTATTTTATTTTTTATTGGTGTTCAATTTACCAACATACAGAATAACCCTCAGTGCCCGTCACCCATTCACTCCCACCCCCCGCCCTCCTCCCCTTCTACCACCCCTAGTTCGTTTCCCAGAGTTAGGAGTCTTTACATTCTGTCTCCCTTTCTGATATTTCCCACACATTTCTTCTCCCTTCCCTTCTTTTCCCTTTCACTATTATTTATATTCCCCAAATGAATGAGAACATATAATGTTTGTCCTTCTCCGACTGACTTACTTCACTCAGCATAATACCCTCCAGTTCCATCCACGTCGAAGCAAATGGTGGGTATTTGTCGTTTCTAATGGCTGAGGAATATTCCATTGTACACATAGACCACATCTTCTTTATCCATTCATCTTTCGATGGACACCGAGGCTCCTTCCACAGTTTGGCTATTGTGGACATTGCTGCTAGAAACATCGGGGTGCAGGTGTCCCGGCGTTTCATTGCATCTGTATCTTTGGGGTAAATCCCCAACAGTGCAATTGCTGGGTCGTAGGGCAGGTCTATTTTTAACTCTTTGAGGAACCTCCACACAGTTTTCCAGAGTGGCTGCACCAGTTCACATTCCCACCAACAGTGCAAGAGGGTTCCCTTTTCTCTGCATCCTCTCCAACATTTGCGGTTTCCTGCCTTGTTAATTTTCCCCATTCTCACTGGTGTGAGGTGGGATCTCATTGTGGTTTTGATTTGTATTTCCCTGATGGCAAGTGATGCGGAGCATTTTCTCATGTGATTGTTGGCCATGTCTATGGCTTCCTCCGTGAGGTTTCTCTTCATGTCTTTTGCCCATTTCATGATGGGATTGTTTGTTTCTCTGCTGTTGAGTTTAAGAAGTTCTTTGTAGATCTTGGAAACTAGCCCTTTATCTGATACATCATTTGCAAATATCTTCTCCCATTCTGTAGGTTGTCTTTTAGTTTTGTTGACTGTATCCTTTGCTGTGCAAAAGCTTCTTATCTTGATGAAGTCCCAATAGTTCATTTTTGCTTTTGTTTCTTTTGCCTTCGTGGATGTATCTTGCAAGAAGTTACTGTGGCCGAGTTCAAAAAGGGTGTTGCCTGTGTTCTCCTCTCGGATTTTGATGGACTCTTGTCTTGAATCTTAAGTAGGCTCCACACCCAGCCCGGAGCCCCCAACAGGGCTCAATCTCCTCACCCTGAGATCATGACCTGGGCTGAATCCAGAGTCAGATGTTTAACCAACTGAACCACCCAAGCAGTTCAATATATTTTCTCCTAACAAAGTAATCAACTAAATAAACGTTGATTGAAATAAAATTGGACTTTTTCATTCCAAAAATTATTTTCATCAGCACAGTAAGAAAATTCTTCTGGCTTATGTTGCTCATTAAAAGAAATATTAGAAAATCAAAACAAGAAATTTAAAAATAAAATAAGCAATCTGTGAAAAGGCCTCTCTTTGTTTAGATACCCTATTTCTGACCAATGATAGCGTATGTTAGGAAGCTGCCACATTGTGTGACAACAGTTTACTCTGGCAGCTTACAAAACAACCAATCTCTCCTATTTGGCTTAAGTTAAATATGGATAGAAAGCATATCCATCAGCCCTCTATTCCTGGAGCAATACGTAGAGCACCCTCACACACATTTTTTCCCCTATCATTCAGCACCATCCAAATCAGTGAGCCTCTACATGTAGTAATTCTAATTTCAGGCACACATAACAGAAAGTAATTTGCTATTCTGAAAGACAGTGGTGTGGGTGTTCAGGTCTTTATTATTCATTCCAAGGAAGACCACAGAATTAGCTGTTATACACTCTTCAATATGAAAATTTCACAAAGTTAAGGCAGGAACCCATACTTTTTCTCACATTATTTCTTTCTTATCTATCTGCCATCCTTCAGAAGACTTCCAAACACAATACTGCTCCCATTTTCCTGTATAGATATTACTCTAAATATTTTAAGCTCCAGGTTATCTTTCAGGCAAATATGTAAATCCTTTACTTTTAAAAATAAAAATGTTAATTTTAAATAAGAATGGCAAAAGTGAAACCACTGAAATGATTTTTCGTATTCTAGGTGCCAATGCCCCATGAACATCAGTGAAATAAGGTTGTGGACTTTGAGACTGGACAGAATGGGTATTCCTGCTTTAAGAAAACATAGAGGGCCCTTTGGTTGCAAACATTCCCCATGTAAAAATAAAGTATTTCTTGTCATTTTATTGGGCTTCTAAGTTGATGAGCTGCTTAAAGCAGCAATACTTGCTGCACATATGTTTAAAAAGCTGCCAGATGATGGCTGTTCCAAGGATAACACAGGACACCCCCATAGTGTGTAGGAGCAGGGTAGGAGAGAGAGAGGGACTGATGCAGAACTGACAATCCTGATAGGAGCAGATGGTGGTGAATACTCACAAAGCTTTTTAATACACACCACTCCTTATTCCAAGCGATTGTATGGGGACTTCCTGCATGCCAGAGTTTTCAAAGCTAATTGCCTTTGTATCTGCTGCCATAACTGTGTTTGTCCAAGGGGAAAGTTGGAGGTGAAGGGACAGAAGAGAATATAGTGTGGACTTTCTGGCACTCTACTATTTACCGATTCAACTGTCTATTAATTATGTAATTAACCGTTCATGGATTTCAGAAGGTGCAGCCAGAAATAGATTAGATGCCTTTTGGGGCTAGAGAGTGGGAAAGAGAGAAGAAATGAAGGAGGGCAGGGGTTAGAAAAGGCTATGTTTAAATTCATAAGAAAGCAATAAAATCAAGCTCAGTGTTGCTTAAAAAAAAAAAGAAAAAAAAAAAAAAGCTTCAGGGTGTATCCATAAAAAGTTAAGAGAGATTGGGAGCTTCTCCTGAACAAAGGTAAGTATTCCTGGAGAGATGAGCTTCCTTTGTGTGTATCTTCTGTGATGGAGACTTTGTTTCCATGCCTCATCTTTTTTTTTTTTTTTTTTTTTCATGCCTCATCTTAAAGCACTTGTTGCCCCTCATTTTTACTTGTGGAGCAGCCACTGCATGCTGTTGAGAGCTATGAAGGATGGAAAAGACAGTATTCGTCAGGGCTCTCCAGAGGAACAGAACCAATTAAATGTATAGATAAATAAAAACATGGAGATACATTTTAAGAAATTGGATCACGTAATTCTGGAGGCTAGGAAATCCAAAAATCTTCAGGGTTGGCCAACTGGTCTACTCAGTTAATGTTGCCTCTCAGGTGGGAAGGCAGGCCAAAAATAGATTCTTCTCTTTCAGGTGGGACATGTCTTTTTTCTCTTGAAGACCCTCACTAACTGGATGAGGCCCACCCTCATTATGTAGGATAATCTGCTTTACTCCGTCTGCCAATTTAAATGTTAATGTCATCTAAAAAATACACTAACATCTAGATTGGTGTTTGACTAAATATCTGAATTCCCTGGCCTAACCAGGGTAACACATAAAAATAATCAGCACACATAATCACTCACCTCATTTAATTTAAAAGGGAATGAACCTCCATGGAAATTTTTTCAAGGACCCATCTCTTTCTCATATTTATGAAAATATTTGCCCTCTGTGAAAGTCAAAATTTTATGAACAATGCTTCCCAGGCATACTCTTTAAATATTGTTTTATTAAAAAAATCTGAAAGGACAAAGAATTAACCATTTTTTTCTCTTAATATTCAAAATTACTTTGCCCAACAAACTTCTTAGTTGTAGGGAATTGACTTAAATGAAAGTAATTGCTTTTCTTCCTCCGTAAACCCAGAGATTTTCCAAGACATTGTTAGCCTGAGATTTAGTATCTTAGTCCTAGTTATTTAAAAAGTCAGTATGAGGGGATCCCTGGGTGGCTCAGCAGTTTGGCCCCTGCCTTGGGCCCAGGGCGGATCCTGGAGTCCTGGGGTGGAGTCCCACATCAGGCTCCCAGCATGGAGTCTGCTTCACCCCCAGCCTATGTCTCTGCCTCTCTCTCTCTCTCTCTCTCTCTGTGTCTAATGAATAAATGGATAAAATCTTAAAAAAAAAAAAAAGTCAGTATGGTACTGTGTATATGTGGAAGAACTTGTAGAAAGAGACAAAAAGGAGGCAGGTGAATTTCTTGAATATTTCAATCCATGAAACTGAAATTGTCATTGGGTATAATGCATGGAGATTTTCTTTTCTATTTTTGGAGATTCTGAGTGAGAAAGAAATATAGCTATGTTCCTTTAACTAAAACATGGGAATAATAAATATAAAATTACAATTTATTTATTTTCCACACGACATATCATCTAGTTATGATTTGTTCATTTGAACTCCCCAAACTTTCCTAAGCTGTGCAGGGCAGCGACTGTTAGACCAATGCTTCAGAAGTGGCAATTGGGATTTAGAGTCATTTTGAAAATTGCTTTTGGCTACTTAGATGATAAATGACAAAAACAGGATCTAAACTATGCCTATATCCTAAATCTAAGGAACTTAAGGGTGGGGCAATTATATATTAAGCTTCAGGTATGTGCCTCAGTTCACTTATCAAATGGGAATAAAAATAACACTTCTCTGAATTGTGATGATTACACAGGGAGTGCAGGAAATGTAGTGAATACAGTGATTAGTATATGGGAAATACTCAGTTCTTGTTTCTTGTGAGTCTTCAGAATTATTTATTAACAATATCCACAGCTCTAAGTGGGCTGTGGAAGGAGGGGTGAATAAGCACTCAGTCCCAGCACCTAGAAAAGGGACAGCTTGGTTTGTGCTGCAGTCAGTGTTGCTCAACTATGGGACTTCCTAACTGTGTAATATACAATATATTCAAGGAGAAATGTACCCCTTGGAGTTGAGCAATGTCTCTGCTTGTTATGGCAGTGTAGACGCAGCTGCCACTGTACTGTCAGTGGCCAAAATGTTAGCAGAGGTGAAACTAGCAGCCCTGAAAAAAAAAAAAATTGAGAAAGAGGTGGGCAATTGGAGCAGTACCCACCAAGGCTCAGCACCTCAGATATCTTGGGTCTAATAGCAAGGAGAGCTATGTGAAGCCAAACTTCATAAAACTCCCTACCCCACCATACCCTAGTGATATAATGTCATCCATATCATTAATTTGTCTCTCTCTTATCAGAATTTTAGGGATGGAAATCAAAGGCAAAATTAAAATTTAACTAGTTAAACTGTTGGTTGGTTAAGTAGACCAATCATATTAGACATTATTCTCTGACAAATCACCTCATGAATCTTTTAATAACATATTGATATTAAAAAGTGGAGGGTAAGTAGTATTCTCCACTTGGCATATAGAGAAACTGAGAGTTATAAAACTTAATTAGATTGTACTTAGACTTATAAATCAGTGAAAAACCCAGCATGGATTCCAAGTGATGTTTTTATTCATATTGTCTAGTCAGAGAACCAAATGGCATCTCTTACATTTCAGAAAGAACAATAAATCAGCCTAAATTTCATTCACAAACCCCGGATAGTATAAATCCAGTATTTCAAAATGAAAAAAGCACCTTAGATTAAAATATCAATATAACTGTCCTCTGAGGAATCAAATAAAATATTGAATCTAAAAGAAGTTTGTTTATGCTGACAGGCTCAGTGAAAAATATCAAAGTCAGTTTGTCTAAGCAATAAACCTATGAAAATCAAGTTGCCAGACATAAATGCTTATGGGTGACATTGTCTATTGCTATGGTGCTAAACAAATATTGATGACAACTAGACAATACAGTTAGAGCATGAAATGCAATGATTCAGCATACTAATTTTCTCTACTACCTTTTTAAAACATTTTTTTAATAGTGAAACACAATGAACACAGACTCCTGAGAAAGACAGCAGTCTTGATTTACAATTTGCCTATTCACTGAGGGGCCAGCAATTCTTGCTATCCTTTCATCATTTCCCTGCAAGATCTCAAGTGAGCTCAGCTTTGAGAACAGTTTATGCAAAGAAAAGATAATCATTTCTGGTGTCTGGCTTATATTGTGTTCTCCCAGAAGCTTGACTTGACTTGAGAGATTAGGATTTATGTGCAAGTGGTTTATTGAGGTGACAATCCCAGGGGAGTGGGGAAGTGAGGCAAGGAAGGGAAGAAAGCCAATAGAGAGGGTGTTTCATAAGCAGGTTAACACTGTGGACAGCTAGGATTCAATCTGGCCTCGTACTTTTTGGCAGAGGGTGAGAAATACATCCTAGAGTTTTACAGTGAGAGGAAAGAGAGAGCTAGAGTATTTATGTACCAATTCCCATTTGTCATTTGTGGGCAGCTGGTGGGTGGGGGTCATTAGTAGTTAACTCCCTAGTACTTGTGGCTTGCCTGCCTTAGACCTCTGGAGTCAGAAAAAACCTTTACAGTAAAACCTGAAGGCACTCACATTAACAAGGCAGTGAATGTCAAAGGGATGTACCTGGGAAACTTACAGCATCTGCCAGTAGTTCTTAAGCTCAGACGTAGACTAGATTAATAAGTACATTGTGGTCATCAGCTTTTAACACTTTGCCTCCTTGACCTGGTGTGCAGTCCCTCTAATACTTATCTAGAGCAGGGATTCTCAGGACTATGCCAGCATCATATATCATGGCCAGTTGTGAGATGTGCAGCACTAATGTATTACCAATAAGAGAGTTCAGAGACCAAAATTTGAAAATAATTTCCCTCTTTAATGAATTTAAATAAACTCCAGGTTGTTCTTTTTGATTCATCCATCTATGTTCCTGGACTGGTATGTTTCTTAAGTGGAAGAGTAAAGAATAGAGTGAACATTTGTACTCTGAAATGCTTATAACCAAGAGTCCACTTCATCTAGCCCACAAACTATAGTGCCTCTCTCAAAGGGACAAATTTACTTCTTATTTTATGGATTAAAAGGGTTTGGAGTCAGTACAGGCAGCATTCCATCTCATAAAATATTCCTTCTGAGTAAGGGACTTGCAAAGGACATGCTAAACACAAATCCTCAAAGAGTTTGAAGCATATTCTCTCTCTTTTTGTGGAAAAGTTTAACTTTCATGAGAAATTTAGTTAGACATCTGATCAAGTACTTTCCAAAGGGCATGCAATTATCCAGATTGCAAATAGCATTCAAAATTGGAAAAGATTGGCATGTTATCACATCCAGGTTTAAAGTCAGTCATGGAGAAGTAAAGTGCATTTTAATTTTAGCTGCCCAGAAGAACAAAATAGAGAGAGTATATACAGTTTGGAACGTAGAATAAAATGTTCTCAAAGCAGAATTTGTTAAATTTTTTAGTATGTCCAAGAGTTGCTATAAGAATGCAAGTGTGTGTTTCAGTGCATTTTATGAAGTGAAATCGAAGTAGAACTTGTCCAAGAGACCATCATTAGGAAAGATATTAATTATTAATTCAATACTTTGAATGTTGAGTACTGCACTAATTAAAAAAAATCTTCCCATTACAGAACTTAATTCAGTCAGAATATGCATATCGAACTTAAATACTAGAAAAGGCTTCAGAAAACTGTATATAATTATTTTGAAATGATAGGTTGAGGCAATAGGTGCTAGAAGTTCATAAGGGGACCCCATTGTTATTAATGACTTGCATGGGGGTTGAACTGAATCTATAAGATTGGTAAAGTTTGGATGGGATCAAACAACCTTCAGGTTAAGGACAGAAGACAGAAACAATGAGAAAAGAGACCTAACAAGAGTATGACTTAGAACACATCCTCACCTGGTTATTGATATAGTAGCCATTCAATGAATACTTCAATATTCAACAGTTCACTATTGAATAACTCAGTAATCAATATTATTTTTAAGCATTCACAACAACCATCAAAAGGATGAAGCCATGAATTTGAGATTCATTTCATCTCTACATTCTGTTTAATATTTGTATCAATTTTTCCCACGCATCAGACAGTAGGTCACCAATTAAAGGATTTAATGATACTAAATTTTGAAAATTGTTTCTTGGAGACCATTGGGAGGAATGTAAATATCTTTGTAAAAGAACTGTGAATAATCCCTTTCCATATTATTGAAGGCTTAATTTTCAAGTCAATCCATATTTGGGTTTTTCTGAATAATAAAGAGAAGACCTAGATAATAGAATCTTGCCTATTCTTTCATTTTTCTTGTTCAATAAGAAGTAGTCGAGAAAATAAATGTTATGATTAGGCATATTATGAGACCACCCAGACAAAATAATTTGGGCAAAATAAGGAATTGTTTCAAAAGGTCATTTATTCATAACTTTGCAGAAATGCGTCACTGAGGTCCCTGTAACTTTCCTTGATGACCTGAGTTTCTTGAGACCACAAATATAGCTAAAATTTAATGGGTTTTAAAAATTATACGTGAGGCACATTTTTATGAGCTTTCTTTATATTCCCATTTATTCCTTACAACAACCCTTCGAGGTTGGGGATATTATTAGCCCCATTTTCCATATGAGGAATACTAAATCATAAACTGTTAAGAAATTTGCCCAAGGTTTCAGATGTTAAGATTTGAACCCTAGATGTTTGAGAAAATTCCTACATTTATTTTTTTCATTCCTACATTTGATAGCATCAGTTATAATAACTTTTAATATCCTTGTCTACTAATTTTAATATCAATGCCATTTCTGAATCTGTTGGAGGTTTTTTTGGACTACTTTTCTTCCTCATTATGGATCATATTTTTCTGCTTTGCATGACTGATAATCTTTTATTGAATACCACACAATTATTAATTTTGCCTTGATAGAGATTTTTATATTCCTTTAATTCTTCAACCTCATTCTGGAATTCCTTTAATTCTTGAGCCTTATTCCAACATTTCTTGGAAATAGTTTCAGCCTTCTGAGGATTACTTTTCAGCTTTGTTAGACAGAACCAGAGTAGTCACTTAGACTAGTGAGCTAACTCTGCCCTACCGCTGATGTAATGACCTACGAGTACTCTAACCCCAGCCTATTTAGAATGAAAATTTTTCCACTTTGGTTGATAAGAACATGAAAGAGTTCTGATCCTGTGTGAGGACTGACAGTTATTCTGTGCATCCCTTTCCCTGGGTGGTTCTTTCCTCTCTCTCATGTCATTTCCACTCATCAACTAGTACTCATTTAAAGACTTATGGAACTCCCTGCATATCTGTAGAGCTCACTCTGTGGGAGCTCTTTCCTCCCTTCATTCTGCCTTGAAAACTCTAACTACTTAAGACTTTCTGAATTCTTAGCTTTATCTCCTCAACTCAGGAACATCATTTGCTCTGTTGGGTTTCACTTCCCTCTGCTGCCACCTGGTAACTTCAAAAATGAAATTTTGGGGCTCACTTTGCTTGAATTCCTTTATTCAGGAATCATGTTTCTTTGCTGCTTTTCAAAATCTACCAACCATTTTTTTCTTTTTCTTTTTTCTCCTCTCTTCTTTCTTCTCTTTCTCTTCTTTCATTACTCTCTTTTCTTTTCTTTCTTTCTTTCTTTCTTTCTTTCTTTCTTTCTTTTTCTTTCTTTCTTTCTTTTCTTCTTTCTTTCTTTCTTTCTTTCTTTCTTTTCTTTCTTTCTTTCTTTCTTTCTTTCTTTCTTTCTTTCTTTCTTTCTTTCTTTCTTTCTTTTTCATTCTTTTGTTCTTTCTATCTATCAGACCCAACCACTCTATCTTAACCACAAGTGGAAAGGCTCTGCTGAAGCACTCATTTTCAAAGATCTAATCCTAGACCTCACTCTACTAGTAATAAACATCTAAGTCATCTGGGAGATGAAATGTGATCAAAGTAAATAGTAGGATTCATAATTGTTGCCATCATCCTTTATAGAAGCCAGTTTATGAGTGGGAAACAGATGGTACACTCAAATTGGATGATTTTAGGAGAACTTAATAAGGAGAACATTTAACAAAGTATGAACATTGTTTGGAAAAGCAACAAGGGACAGTTCAGTATCTCAAGATTAGTAACAGAAGGGGAGCTGCTGCCACCCTAGACCTGAAAGTGGAAGAAAGATTACTTATAGAACAAAGAGAATTATCCTTGAGAGAAGCTGCAGAAGTCAATACAGAAATGCAGCCAACCTAAACTCATCTAACAAAAAAGGATTAGGTCAATATAAACCCTGACCTCACAGTAATCCTACCTTCAAGATCTCCTGCCAAAGCCTTCTATTGATCCCAATCAGAAGTTGGAGGTCAAAGGAGTCATTTGATCTTTTCTATGGGTCAGTCTCCAGAATGATTGGTGCAGAAAAGAGAAGTGAAGATATTTGATCAGGAAAGGCAAAGGAAGATTTCTAGGACATTCCACCAAAGTAAACTGGAAAATATAATGTGTATATACATTATTATCAACTCTAAGAGCTGATGAAGATGAGCTAAAGGGAACAAAATTGTCACGTCACATTGAATATAACCACAGTAAAAAATGGTGACTATATGCATGTCTGTATAGATCATATCTTTACAAACTACCCACAGTAGTCAGAGAATTATACACATAGGAAATCTGAATAAACATCAATAAGCATCACAATCAATTTAACCACTTAATCATTGCTTTAATAGTGGTTTGCTAAGTAATTGTTAACCTATCATTCATCAGGTATTTTTACATGTTCAGCCTTATACCAGGGAATAGGAGCATATAAGGAAGTGAAATAGATGGTTGTTATGGTCAAGGACTTTACAATATATTATTGAAAATAAAATATACATGCAACTAAGTAGTCAATTCAATACACACACAAACATATACAACATGACTTGTTATTTAGAGGTAAATGATTAAAGATTCAGGACCAAACAACCTCTCACCATATACATATGATGATCATGTAAAGAAACAGCAATCACAAGAACAAGAAAGGACAGGTAGCTTAACAATACCTGCTACAATACCAGACCAGCATGTGAAGGAAGAAAGAAGGGGAAACTCTAAAAAAGGATCCTGCCATGTTATCTCCATCATAGACCAAGTCGCATAGCAAGGAAGTTAGCAATACTAATACAATAGTAACGGTGGCAAGATGAGGAGGCTTTGCATCCAATGCAAAACTAAAATATTATCCGTACTAAACATTTTAATAACTGAAAATACATGAAAAGTCATGGAAATGTTCTGAATTATTGTTGACAAAGCTCACTATGCCAAAGTTAAAGTAAATTCTCAAAGCACTGTTGTTATCAATTATTGAAGACAAATTTTGAAGGTTTTGCATCTATACTTCAATAAATTGAGATTCCTCAACCAAAAAATTGCAGAATCACAGTATAAAAAGACCATCATAGAATGAAATATACGTAGGTTATTAATTTGAAATTTAGAGGCATTCATAAATTTATATGCTGCTTTCTTATAAATCTTTGCTTATAGAGAATTTTTTACTGGTTTTGTTCTTTGCTGTTGGAGCCCTGGTACTGATGACCTTCGATTTCCTGATATCTCCTTCACTCAATAAAAATGTCCTATTATTTAGCTTTTACAAAAACAAAATATATTAACTATGAATGCTAACCAGTGGCATTCACACAAATAGCTGCAAAAATCCAAATATAGAACAAAGAGAAAAATGTCAAAGCATATTAGAATATTTATCAGTTTTTAACATGTCTCTGACATTAAAAAAAAACAACAACAACTGATAATATAAATTAGGAAATTAAGGTCAAAGTATCCTACTTTTGGAAATAATTCAGGAGCAAAATGTCTTAAATTGAATTAAAATCATGTCTCAACTTTCCTGTTCCATTAGAGGGTCTCAAAAGGCCAAATTGATAAGGCATATAGTAACTCCTCTATCAAAGAGCCATTCTGACTTACTTGGCATAGATTAGAAGCCTGATCTCCACATAGGTATTTTGGAACCATGCAAGAATCAAATAAGTCTGGTGATGTAATTTATATAATGGAAAGGCAAATGGTTAGCTCTCACCTAGTAGAACTGCCTTCTGACTTTCCTCTGCTCTTTGTCTTGCTGAGTTTCGTTCATATCTATCACCTCTAGTCTAGATTTTTTTATTAATAATTGAAGTGGCACTCTAAGGCACTTCATGAGTTTTTTTTTTTTTTTTTTTTTTTTTTTTTACTTCATGAGTTCTTTAACTGAATCTACACAGTGCTATTAAATTGTCATTGTGCGTTCTCTTTATTTACACAGAGTTGATGTAAAGCTATTGGAATTCCTTCTCAGTCAAACATATTAACATCAGGTACTTTCTATAAAATAAAGGACCATTTCAGAAATGCTCAGTTATTACCATTCAGAAATTATGGCCTAATCCATTACATTATGAAATTATGATGAAGAGATACTATAATTAAAACCCCAAATTTTCTGGGTGCATCACAGGTACAGTGAAACTAAAGATTCAGTTTTAAATAGCTTACAAGTTGACCTTCACAGATATTTGACTTAAGAAAGGATTTAGCAATTTGTAAAATCTGCTTTTTGTTCTATAGAATTAAACACATACACAAATACACACAAAATATGAGAAATCTATCTTGAACCAAATAATGTGCCTTTTAAGTGCACAGAATGTAAGTACCTTGCTCATTTATGCCATTAAAGAATCAGGAAAAAAATCCTAGTATCCATTCCATTGATTTCTACTGTTTTCTGCTGTGTCTCTCTTAAATATAATATGGATAAAACCTCCTTATACATACCATCACATGGAAATCTTAATAACAGTACAACTGAGTAACACAGGCAGAATAGAGAAAATATGCTACCATAATTCTTTAACATTTTACCTAATATTTCCTAATAACCTGAAATAACTAAGATTTCTTAACTAAGACATTATTAAAAATGAAATGTGTGAGTCTTAAGAATTTTTAATGGAATTATATATAAGCATTTCCTAAAGGAAGTTGGTTCTTCACAAGACACCAGTGGTTCATTGGACTTGACTCGAGTGGATCAAAGCTTTTCCCTAAATATTTTTAATTTTTTCTGTTTATCCTTTAAAATTGGCTATAGACAACTTCTGTGATGGCAGTCCAAATTTTCTCTTCCACCCATAGTTTTGCCTGTGTAAAAAATATTAAAGAGGTGCCTGGGTGGCTCAGTGGGTTGAGCCTCTGACTCTTGGCTTCAGCTCTTAGGGTCATGATGTCAAGCCCCATATAAGGCTCCACACTCAGAGGGGTGTCTGCCTGAGATTCTCTCTCACTCTTTCCCTCTGTCACTTCCCCTGTTCTCACACTCTCTCTCTCTCTAAAATAAACAAATAAATCTTTTTAAAAAAAATGAATTAGAAAGTTAGAAAAGATTTAAGATTAAGGCTAATAAACATACTTAACCTATTTCCAATTACTGCCACTCCCTTAAAAGAGTAATTATTGAAAGTGGGACTAGATGAATTTTTTAAAAGAATTCACTTTATTTCATTTTCTATAAAGCTTTAAGTTTCACCAGAAATGGAAAGCCATCCATTCCATAAGATTAAAAGCAAATGGTAAGTGTTTCTATGTCGCTATAAATGATCTCCTTGAGGGGACAAAAGACAATAAAGAAGAAGAAAAAAATACTACCAAGCAATGAGCTAGCATAATGGACTCTTAGAACATGGAAAATCAGACACTCGTTAAAACTATAAATTGAGATGCTGCATTATTCACTTTCTGTGCAACCACACATATATTTGAACTGCTATTTATAAGTGGGTGGTTCCAGAGTTGAGGCTATATATTGTGCAA
Source organism: Canis lupus dingo (assembly GCF_003254725.2). Taxonomy (NCBI): domain Eukaryota; kingdom Metazoa; phylum Chordata; class Mammalia; order Carnivora; family Canidae; genus Canis; species Canis lupus. Next base: position 57,868,209 of record NC_064255.1, read on the forward strand.
AAATATTTAAGCAATTTTTCAGTGATATTAAGAAATATTATTTAATGTGCTGCAGCATACTATAAATTGAACATGGTAACACTCTCATAAATTGGACTTAGAATAATAATCTGTATACTAATGGGGCAATGACTTCCTAAGAAAAGGAAAGTACTTTGAAAAACCCCATTGTTCATAAGACAGTACAATAGTTCAGCCTCCACAGAAAATTAAATAGTCACTGCTTTAAAAGTTATGTGTATCTTCTTGAAACAGGAAAGAAAAGTAGCAAATGCGAAACAAAGTTTGAAATCTATACTTTAGAAAAACAGTCCTCCTTTGTGAAAGTTTGGAGGTGTAGAATGTTTAGCATATTTCCCAATGATAAGCCCAGCAAACAGGAAAGTCAATCAAATGAACTTTTTTTCCTGTCTAAAGGTCCTCTAGCCCATGCCTGTATAGCTTCTTTATTCCTCAGCCCTAATGTGTTTCAAGTCTCTCCCGCCTAAACAGTGTTTAAGGGTTTTATGTTGTGTCAGTAACTATTTTCACAGTGGCATCTCCCCAGTGAGTTGCCAACAAAAAAATCTACAGAGAAAGGTGTGCTCAGAAGGAATGAAATTCCACAGCACAACACACCATTGAAAGAACAGGCACTCAGGAGACTTTATGCAGATAATGTACTTGCTGCACTTTTTCTTCCATTTAACCCACATTTGTCTGAAAAGTCAGCTCTATTAGGGGTATAGGTTTTCTTTCCCTTCATCCTTTTTTTTAAGAAAGAGAAAAAGAGGATGTAATTTACAGGCTATGCAGTAACATTGTTACTCCTTTGGGTCCTTCCAAAACAAGGATATAATCTATAATTATCTGCATATGACTAGAATATCTATGTCTTTCAATCAATTATCTATCTACTTATCAAAAGACATGAAAGGAAGCTTAGAGACTATAGTTATTGAGGAAAGCATGGTATCTGAGGGGAATCAATTTAAGAAGAACTAAATACAGGTATTAGATGTTCTGCTTCCTAATTTTCACGTATAAGTTGCTTAGCTAAAACTCCAATTCCTTAGGCTTTGAAGTTCTTGGGAACAAGAAAGAGTTCATTAGGAGAAGGTTTCAAATATCATGCTTTGTTGAGGCATTTGGATGCATAAACTGATGATGTTATTCCCCAAAGTTACCAAGAGAATGATATTTGACCAAATTGACTAAGATACAATTTGAGATGAAATTGCTAAGGGAATCTGCTAGTTATAAGCAACAGTTGGATTAATGAGTCTATTTTGGCTTTGAAATACCAGCCCTGAGGATGCCATGTTTTGAAGGCAACGACCAGGAGCCAAAGCCTATCTATAGCTTAAGCAGTAAAATTTGGCCTAATTCAACAGGTTTTACTGCTCCCCATTCACATTACAAATTGAATGAGATAAATACTGTTGGAGTGAACCTCCTTTCTCCTGACTTTGTTTCAGCTTAGAGAAACATCAATTAGTTTGACTTTCTTTTCATTTCTCTTCCCCGTAATTCAATTCATCAAAGGGAGGAAATACATTTTCACTTGGATAAATTTGGGAATGGACTATGGGAATGCGAAGCTTAACCAGCACCCCCCCCCCCCCTTTTAAATCTCTTCATTTGGATCAGTCTGTCTGCATATGTAGCTCAGCATTTGGAAGCTCATTATAGTCACACATGTGGCCAATTCTTCAACATTTTTTTTTTAAGATTCTGTTTATTTATTCATGAGAGACAGAGAGAGAGAGAAAGAGAGAGAGAGGCAGAGAGAGAAACAGGCTCCATGCAGGAGTCTGACAGGGACTCCATCCCAGGACTCCAGGAACACGACCAGTTCTTTAGTGCACCTGGGCTGCCGAAGGCAGGCGCTAAACCTCTGAGCCACCCAGGGATCCCCTCTTCAACATTTTTAAAACAATAAAACTGACTTTCTCTCCACTACCACCACCTAATTGCCTATCAATTTGTTAAGAACTTATGTAAAGAATAAAGGAATATTTTTGTATCAACTTTCTCAAGTGCCAATAAATATATTATCTTAAAACTAATTTAAATAGTGAAATAGATGTAGCCCAAGAAATAAGAAACTTTGAGCTCTGAAAAACTTACTGAAGGTAATATTTAAACAAGTCACTTTTTTTTAGAAGGCATTATAGACATTTTTGAAAAATAAGATATATTTATAAAGGAGAGAGAATAATTCCAGCTAGAATTCTTAGGCAGTTAGTTAGACATGAGCAAGGGGGAATAAAGCAGGTGCTCACCATATCCTTGAAGTCACTCCATCCCTCGAGTTAACAGCCACTCCTTCAGAGCCACCTCTAAGAGCTAACAGAAGAGGAAAGGTCTAGCTGCAGAGCTGGCTCAGAAACCACAAGGGGACTTCCGAGAACTGAGCATGCACACAAAAGTGCAACTTGCCCTTAAGGTCACAGTCAAAGGTCATTAATAACTCAGAAATATAGAATACATAGATAAATACAATTGTAACAGAAAACATCATGGGTAGGCACATGCACAGACACCAAAAAGTTATGTAACCACCAGCCACCAATCCAAGTCAAATTTATATATGCAGGAAGCAGGCTTAAAAGGATGCAGCTAAAGCTTCCTGGGGCCATTGCCACTTTTGCTCTGGCAGTGGCCCACTTTCACTCTTGAAAATATACTATAATTATCTATTCAATAAACTCGATCTCCCCATGCTGGTCTCAGGTCTCCAGTTCCTTAGTGCATCTGGGACAAGAACCGAGTGACCCAATAAAAAAATGATCTGCAAGATGGTTATGCTTTTTATTCTGCTTGCTTGTACACTATAAATTTTAGATAGTTTTATTCAAAAAGAAATGTCCTCTTTCTTATAATAAAGGTACCTTAGTATAAGGGATGTGTTTAGCATTGAATGAACATCCAAGCAATGAAAGAAGATGTCATAAAAACTGACTAGGAAAACTTATTTGTTACACTCCAATTCCTGATGACTAATTCTCAGGAGTGATCACTAACCCTCTTACCAGGATTAGATTCAAGTTGAATCTAGACTTTTCATAGTAAATTATATTTGTTTCTTCTTTTTAATCTGTTCAATTTTAACAAGGTATGTCTTCAAAATAAAGAAGTATGTGGATCAATTGCAGATTTGCTATGGCTGTGCAAAGTCAGCAGGTATCTAACAGGTATGATCTTATATTTTAGCAATATTGAGCAAATTGAAACAGAGGAATATGAAAAAAATTAAGGAATTATGCCTTAGAATTGTCTTGTAATTCAGAAATACTTTGTTTAATATTTTCAAAATATCAGAAACACTTTGATCTCTCAAGGGAAGTTTTAGCAAAAACATTAACAATCATAGTAAGACTAATGAAATAATGTGATAACAGTTTTAGCAGCCCAAGAAAGACAAAAATACCAGATAAATTTTGTGTTTTGATAAGATAATAGTCTGTTTTTTATGTGTCATGAGATAAGAATTAAGTGTTAGGTCTAGACTCAGTAGTATATACCTGTTAAATAATCAAATACTTTGAAAAAATCCCATAGTAATTATTTTATGTTGGACATATATGCCATATATAAATGGTCAATATATTAATTTAATACTTATTTATTTTTAAAAAGATTTATTTATTCATGAGAGATACAGAGAGAAAAGGAGGCAGAGATATAGGCAGAGGGAGAAGCAGGCTCCTCACAGGAGACTGATGTGGGACTCCATCCTGGGACCCTGGGATCACGACCTGAGCCAAAGGCAGCCACCCAACCACTGAGCCACCCAAGTGTCCCTTAATATTTATTTAAAATTTAAAATAGACTTGGTATTTTAGATATTTATAAAATAGTAATCAGAAATGAACAGCCTACACATTTATTGGTGATTCTGGGTTGCTGTGGAAAATTACATACACATATTTATTAAGTATATATAATGTGAGGAATTTCAGTGAGTACAGAGGGGGATAGAATAATTATGGCAAGAGAAGGCAAAAATTGATAGGAAGTTACATATAACCTAAATCATGAAAGATAAATTATTTTAGTTGAGCAGTTTATGTGGTAAAGTGGACTTGAATAGAGGTGAAAAAGCACAAGAGTCAACCTAGATATAGTGTCATGGTCAAAGATATGGATACATGAAATTTCAATGACTCAAGAAAACAGCAAACAGAGATGAGAATTAAGGTCATAGAGGTCATGATGTAGACAGTATAAGTTGGATGGCACCAGGAAGTTTGGATTTGGGACCGGAAGAAATGGAAGCTCATCAAAGCTTTCTCATATGGGCAGTGACATGACCAAATCTAAAACTTAGGTATGTAAAAATAATAGCATAAAAGGAATTATAAGAAATAGTGAGTATAAGCTTCATGGTATGAATTAAAAGTGTAAGTTTGGCAAGAAAAGAGACTTGAGGCAGGGAAATAAAAGGCTCTTATAATCATCCATGTAACAGATAATAAGAGCCTAGTGATAGTGTAAATACTAAAGAAGGGAAAATATTAAGTGGTCATTCAAGGAAGAACTAATAAAACATTGATTGGATTATTATATAGAGAAAAAAATCAAAGGTAATATGTGATTTTAAATTACCTAATTGAGAATGCAAACAAGGGGGACCATAATTTCTGTGGACTTAAATACTGCAGTGGTTTTAAATGATCTTTGAAGGTTTTATTCAATATTTTCAGGTGACTTTCTTAATGCTTATATTCCATCACCCATGACCATTTAAAATATATTTATATGTTCTGTTTTCTCCAGCACCTCTATCAATACACTAAAAAGAGAATTTACATTTCCTAAGGTCATGAAAGAAAATGAGGCAAAAATTTGCATTTATAATCTTTGACAGCCCATAAAAATAATAATTATAGCTATCATAATAACTGTTACTTACATGACATTGATCTGTAAGGCAATGTGCTATGGGCTCTGCATATATTAATTTGCTTACTCCACAAAATAATCCTATGAGTCCCATTTATAGATAGATAAAAAAGCTGAGGCATAAACTATGGTTAAGTAACTAGTTACTCGCCCACGGCCCGAAAGCTAATAAGTGGCAGGGTTAAGATGTGAACACAGGTGATCTGATTCCAGTGCCCATATTCTTAATCAGTATAGTATGCAAGGCCTTAATTAGTATTTCACTTGGATAATCTCTAATAGTGTTCCATTCAGAACAGTTCTACATATCCTCAAATAAGCAAAAAACAATACTATTCTTAGTCATAAATAATGTAATAGAAAAAAAAGACACTGTCCATCTCAGTAATAAGGTTGAAAGATATATAAGAAGAAACCTAGCAAAAACATACAAAAATGTAGAAAATTATAAATTGCTAATGAAAAATATAAAAGATGAATTGAATAAGTAGAAATATGGTATGTTATAGATAAAGTGTAATAACCTCAGTCTTTTTTTTTTTTAAAGATTTACTTTTTTATTTTAGAGATAGAGAGAGCTCCAGCAGGAAGGGCAGAAGTAGGAGAGAGAATCTCAAGCAGACTCCACACTGAGTGTAGCCTGCCATGGGGCTTAATCTCTTGACCCTGAGATCACGACTTGAACCAAAACTAAGTGTCAGATGCTTAACCATCTGTGCCACCCAGATGTCCCTAAACTCAGAACTTTTATCCAATAATAAATCTATAAATCCATATAATGTCAGTGGAAATCCTAGATATTTTTAACAGAAAGTTTAAAAGACTGATACTAATTAGTATTCAGAAAATTTCAAAAAATATACAAATCAAAATTACACTACTCCATACATATTATTGCCTGGAGTTAAAACTTAGCCAGTTCACACATACACAAGCATACATGCACAGCAATCAAGAATAACATGGGGAAATCTCTATCAATAAATCTAGCATCCATAACTCAACAACTCCTTTCACTCCCTTTACAATCTTTTCAGAACAAGGCACTATCATTTTTTTGCCAGGATCATAGCTATAGCCTCTTCACTTATCTACCAGCTTCTATTCTCCTCCTCAGTCCACTCTCAACATAATAAAGAGATCTCATTATATTAAGGGTTAGATTATAACAATTCTGAACAAAACCAGTGCTTTTTTTCATCTCAACTCGAGTTAAAATCTTTCAACATTGGGTAGTTGTAAATGTATTTTGCCCAAGAGAGTCCTATTTCACATTTTTTGTCCCAACCCAGTCATTATTACATCCCCTCATTCTTACAAGTGTTCTCTTAAATGATCAATATATAGTATTTGGTAAAATCCAATCCCTGCAACATCCCTTTTATCAGCTTGTGCCACTCTCCCCCAAAATCATTCAACATTAGCATCACTCCCTGCATGTTCCTATATCAGGGCTTTTTTATTTACCACTTTTATTTCCTCAGCCTGAAACACAAACAACCCTTGTCTGCATCTATTTTCTTAAGGTATATGATAAAATGTCAATTTACCAGTAAAGAGTTATTTTATTTATAATAGCAATCCTATTCCCCCCCTTCTACTTATTATATTCCATTCTTTTACTGTGCTTTTATTATTTTCCACCAAAACTTTTATCAACTTTTGACATATTACATTTCATTTATTTGTTTTCTCTTCATCCATCTAGGATTTAAGTGAATTGAGAGCAGGAATTTGAACTTCTTCATCCACTTCTAATGGCATTTTTTACATAATATGTACACAACAAATATTCATTTGATGAGGAAAAAAGAGTAACCATATTGCAGAATATGTACAATACTAATGCTATTGGGGCACCTGGTGGCTCATTCGATTAAGCATCTGCCTTCAGGGATCCCTGGGTGGCGCAGCGGTTTGGCGCCTGCCTTTGGCTCAGGGCGTGATCCTGGAGACCCAGGATCGAATCCCACATCGGGCTCCCGGTGCATGGAGCCTGCTTCTGCCTCTGCCTGTGTCTCTGCCTCTCTCTCTCTCTCTGTGACTATCATAAATAAATAAAAATTAAAAAAAAAAAAAAAAAAGCATCTGCCTTCAGCTCAGGTTATGATCTCTGGGTCCTGGGTCCCTTTAAGTCCCCTCATTGGGCTTCCTGCTCAGCAGGGAGGATGCTTCTGTCTCTGTCTCCCTCTGCACCTCCCTATCGCTCGTTCTCTCTCTCTCTCAAATAAATAAATAAAATCTTTAAAAAAAAAAACAGGCTGATACTATTTATGCAAAATTGCAAAATATTAAGACATATAAGGGGGGACACCTGGGTGGCTCAGCGATTGAGTGTCTGCCTTCAGTTCAGAGCGTGATCCTGGAGTTCCAGGATCGAGTCCCACATCAAGCTCCCTTTGGGAGAGCCTGCTTCTCCCTCTGCCTATTTATCTGCCTCTCTCTGTGTCTTTCATGAATAAATGAAAAATTTAAAAAATTATTTAAAAGAGACATATAAGGAAATATTCTATGTATTATATTGTTCCACATACACCAAAATCTCGATAGTAGTTGTTTTGGGGGAAGAAGAATGAAAAAGAAAGAAAAGAAAAGGAAAAGGAAAAGGAAAGGAAAGGAAAGGAAAAGGAAAGGAAAGGAAAGGAAAGGAAAGGAAAGAAAGGAAAAGAAAAGAAAGAAAAGAAAAGAAAAGAAAGAAAGAAAACGAAAAGAAAAGAAAAAGAAAAAAAAAGAAACAAAAGAAAAGACAAGAAAAGAAGAAAGAAAAAAGAAGGAAAAGAAAGTAAAGGAAAAGAAAGAAAAGAAAAGAAAAGAAAAGAAAAGAAAGAAAAGAAAAAAAAAAAAAGAAAAGAAAAGAAAAGAAAAGAAAAGAAAAGAAAAGAAAAAGAAAAAAAAGAAAAGAGAAAGAAAGAAACGTGATTTGGTGATGATGTCATTGGTCATTTCAACATTATTTAAAGTATTTTCATATATGTATTAACAAAAGATTAAATTAATGTGGAAAAACAATAGTTTTAAATTCATAATGGTGGAAAAACTATTTTTTGTTTTTTTTGACATTTGTATTCTTCTGGGCTTTTTATTCCTTTTTTTTTATTTCTTTAAAATATTACATGTATCAATTATTATCCCTCATGGAATAGCAGACAACCATGATTTTATCATTCATTCACTAGCTAATTATTTATAAGGTATTCCATAAGATGCAAATTGATACAAATAACCAAATAACACATTTCTTAAAGCAATATGCCCTTTCGAATATTGTGTTTAATGAAAAATACCAAAGCTAAAAATTATACACTAGAAGTAAACAAATGATGTTCCAAGGTATTATTTCTTATTTATTTATTTATGTATTTATTATTACTTTTATTGAAAAGTACTATTTCAAATTGCATTAGCCATTTTTACTGTTATTTCCTACAGTTTTCTTCCTATTGTGGCCTCTCACTAGCTCTCCAGTTTTGGTCCATGTCTCTCTAATCCTTACTCAGTAAACCCCTTCTTTATTTCCCTAAGCATAATTGAAAAATAATTGTTTATGAAGTCACTTAACTTCTTAGTCTTTTCTTCATCCAGGCAAAAATGTAACACCCTGTTCCACCAATGTCACAGGACCAATTGACATCCTGTTTGTGAAAAGTACCATAAACTCTCTACAACACAACTCTCTAAAAAATTAGTGATTAGTTTTGTAAAGAAAAAGATGTGGAAGAAAATTAAAGATAAATGCAGGTATTAATAGAAGATTTTTTCCATTAACCTTAATTAGTAGTGAGAAAAGTAACAGGGAATTCTACTACTCCAATACTATGACCAAAACTTCTCTGTTCTTAGATCTCTTTGTTGGTTATGTATGGAAAATATGTTTCATGTGATACAGAGAAGATAATATATTTTAAATGATTGTTTGCAATAACAATAATAGTGTATCAAAAAGTTATATTGATGAGAACTTTATTTTGCTAACAAATAATGAACATAGAGCCACAATAGGATACCATGACCTTGCTAATAAAAACAATTTCAGCAAATCCAGAAAAGGCAAGGAATTGTTTGGGATTTTTATCTTTCTGATACCAAAGAATCTATAAAAATCAATTGAGCAACTCAAAAGAAATGAAAACTTTAAAGAAATTGTTTTTTGAATATACTCACAGAAATAGTGGAAGACACCAAAATTACATAGAAACAAGTACATTGTAATCAGAAACATTTCAATTGGAGGCTACATTTTCAACAAATTACATTCTATGATAAAGGCTAAAATTATCTCTAGACATGGTGATGATATCATTCTACCCAAAAGATAAAGTGGAATCTACTCTGTGAGTTATTATCTTTCCTTTTCTTCACTTAAAAAATGTCTTTTATTGATTGAGTTTCTTTGCAGGACAAAGAAAAGTTTGTATAGAATGAAGCAGTTATATTAAACAGAATACGCAACACACTAGCAGAGAGATGATTTCCTATGCATGAAAATAACAGTAACCTATGTATTATTTTCTTCTTCATTTACGATCAGTTCAAACCCAAATATACACATAAAATACCTGCCACGTTCAAAACACATCAAGAAGAATAAAAGGTTTCTTTGTCTTAGATTTCAAAATCTCGTGACCAAAACCTTCCAAAATTAAAATCTATACTGTCAATATGCAGCAATTAGCTATGAATCCATATTTCTATGAATTTGTCCAGCTGATGCCTTAAATATGTTCATTTGAGCTTCATTACCACCTAGTTTATGTCTTCAGTTTATGGAATGATTTGTTTTTTCTGATACCATCAGCAAAAAAATATTCTATCTTGTTTCTGTTACCTCATGAATATAAGGCATCTATAACAGGGGCTTAGAATATAGGAAGTTTGTCAGTATGTTATTAAATTCAAGGTGCCCATCACAGTGCCAGTTAGCAAAAAAGATGCAAAAAGATGAGTGAGTGAATGAATAAAGTAAATTCTAAACTTTTATTGAAGTATTGAACATATTGATACATGGCAAGAGAATACCTTCCAAATCAATCTGGAGATCTAATCTAATTCTAATCAACTTTTCAATGGGGATTGTTTTAAAACTTGCAAAATAAGTGATTCTGAGTGTTGTAAAAGGAAAACAGTGAGAACAGCATAGACATTATTAGAAAGATTATTATTGAGGTATTTTCTTAAATATTTAAATTACATATTATAATTATAAAATTTATGCCAGATATTATAATAATAGCATAAAACAGATAGCCTAATATACTAGGAATTTCATATATAATAAAGCAGCATAGTAATGAGGTAAAAAATTGATTTTTTAATAGTGGAACAAAAGGTTAATCACTTAGAAAATAATTAAATTTTTTCTTCACATCTTATCCCCAAATAAATCCCCAGTGGGCAAAATAGATGTAATAAATATAAATATTAAAACCTGTGACTGAGGGATCCCTGGGTGGCGCAGCGGTTTGGCGCCTGCCTTTGGCCCAGGGCGCGATCCTGGAGACCCGGGATCGAATCCCACATCAGGCTCCCTGCATGGAGCCTGCTTCTCCCTCTGCCTGTGTCTCTGCCTCTCTCTCTCTCTCTCTGTGACTATCATGAATAAATAAATAAAATCTTAAAAAAAAAAATTAAAAAAAAAAAAAACTGTGACTGAAAATTCATATAGTTGTTGAAAACTCAGAATGGACATGAATTTTCTGAGAATGTAACAATAAATTAAATCATAAAGAAAATTTAATCATAAAAAGAAGTCAATTGATTTGACAACATAAAATTTAACACTTCTATGTTTTAAGCTAATAAATATAATTAAGATCAAATGACAAAGATGAGGACAATTACTGCAACAAACATGAAAATTAAGAGATAATACTCTTTAAAAAGCACTGACATATACAATTTAACTAAAGAAACATTTATCTACACCCAGTGAATCAACAATGATCATGACCAAATCACTCTCAAATGAGATTTAAGGTATGAAAATATCCAACATCTCTAATGAAGAAATAAAAAATTAAATAACCCGATATCATTTTCTGCCTATCAAGTTTACAAACATTTTTGCAAAATGATAATATTTCATTGTTTCATGAAACCAGTCCTAAAGGACATTCTTACATGAGGCTGGTAAAGAGGATACATAGACCTAACCGTTAGAGAAAGCAATTTTGACAGGTAATAAGACGACAGTGATTTTTCCTCCTAGATGTATGAAGCTTATGAAGCCATGACCCTCAGAGTCTAGTTTTAGAATAACGTCACAGTCAAAAAAGCACCAAGTCTGCAACCAAGAGATAACTTCAAAACAAAACAATTTCTCTTATTTTTACAACACTCTTATTGAGTTATCTTAGGCCAGATTAGCAGTTCTTTAACTCCCCCCCCCCTTTTTTAATTTACTCCCTTACTCTATGAAGTTGCCTGTTTTCAACACTTCACGAAAAGCTCCCTCTGCTAGACTTGTGCAAGTGCACCTGAATTACCTCCGCGACTCCTCCACTCTTACCAGAAAATGAGAAAGAATGGATCTGACAAGGAAAGAAAGATCTTGCAGGGAGAGGAGGGAGTTTAAGAGAAAGAAAGAAATTCAGGGAAAACAGCTGAAATTTCCTTTTATAGAGCAGGGTTGCTGGAAAAACTTCGGAACACTCCTAAATTAACATTTTGTTCTGCCACACTAGAAAACAATCAATATATTGTCAAAGATTGTTGTTCAAAGAAGGATTCACATGCAGCACTTAGATAATAATGAGACAACTGGGTTTAATTTAGGCCCATCAATAGGTTAGAGATTAGGTATGTGAATCATTCACATTGGAAATTTTATGCAATACCTCAAAATCATGCATTTGAAGAATAACAATATGAGGAAATTCTAAGTGGAAAAAAAAAAGCAGCGTAGAAAATGTTTTTCCAATAGGACAATATTTTTATATGGGGAGAACTGAAGGAGGTCCCCCCAAAAATATTGCTACTGATAATCTAGGCTTTTTCTTCTGCTTCTTTGTATTATGTTTTCTAAAGCTCTGGTAGTAAGTGTGTTTCATTGTAATGAGTTATATTTCATGGGAAAATGACCCTTTAGAAAATTTGGTTTCATTTTGATCTCTGCATTTATACTGATATGAAAGAGGTGGCTAATTGCCAGTCAATCCCAGTTACTAAAAAGTTAAAGCAGCAAATTGTCTTCCATTAGACATGGCCAAGGCTAAGCATTAACATTCCCGGTGTCTTTCTCTCAGCTATTATTATAGAAGCCAGAGGAAATGGCATAATCATGAATCTAAACTCGGTATGGTAACTGACAGTGTGTTGGTAAAAGAAACTCATTTTACCTAGCACAAGTCTAAAGAGAGTCCACAGAACTAATTTATCTTCTGATAGTCCCAGTTGTAAATGAGAGGAGATTTGTCAATGCATTAATCCATGTCTCTAATGTCACAGTTCTAATTTAACACATTGCTGAGAAGATAAATCTCCGAATATGTCCTGCATAAATAACATATTGTGATGACTGTGTTAATAAAGCATGAACAATTAGCCTAGGGATTTCTAGCACTATTTTTTTAAAAAAAGTATTCTTACTAAATATTAAGTATATACAAATATTTAAAGAGCATATTTAAGGTATAAAAGGTATCGAAGGTATAAAAGAGCATGAAAATCAACTAAACAATCTCTCAGTTTAAAAAAGAATACTCTCCTGACTTTTAGGTTTCTGTGAACTTCTCTGCTTAGCTGTAACGATGTTTCTTAACACTTTACATTTTTAAATTACTGCAACTTATCTTTAATAACTCATACTCTGCTGAATTTTGTATCTACTATAGTCTTACTTTTTTTAGACTTACTAGATGTTTGTAGCTCTAAAACTGTACTGTTCTGCATATTTTCAAATGTATTTGCATTATATTTCTTATATAATGAAATTAGACTATGTCCACTCTTCCATAACTACTTTTTGACTCAGTTTTATGTTCCAGAGAATCATCTTTATTTACATTTTGAGAAATTAACAGAATTGTTCTTTTAATGGACTGTATTTTATTTCATTATAAGACTGTAGCACATATAGGGGCACCTGAGTGGCTCAGTCGGTTAAGTGTCCCCCTTCAGCTCAGGTCATGATCTTGGGGTCCTGAGATCCAGCCCCTTGTCGGGCTCCCTGCTCAGCAGGAAGTGCACTTCTCCCTCTCCCTCTGCCTCTCTGTCTCCTGCTCCGGCTCTCTCTCTCAAGTAAATAAATAAAATATTTTTTTTAAAAAGACTATAGCATATGTAACATGTCTTTTCTGGTATTAATGGATTTGATTAAATTTGGGTAATTTCCTTTCTTTTTTTTGGTACTACAAACAATGCCATTCTAACATTTTTGCATGTTTCATGTCCAATGGCTTTTAGCACACATATTTAGGAGTGGAATTGTTAGGCCATAGGATAATTGGGTTCAAGAACACTATATGATGCCAAATTATTTCTAAACACTGTTTTCTAGAGGATTTTTGTTTTTTAAAGAATATTTTATTCATTTTATACACTGCTGGATATTCCTTGCTAACACTGTTTTGAATTTCTGATTCTCGGTTCGTGTCTGAGATTAGCCTGTATTTTATTTGCCTCTAATGTTCTCATTAGGTTCTTGTAATCAAGGTCATGTTAATATTACAAAAATTATCTTTACTTTCTCTGAGATACAGCACTTAAGATTATCATTATTTGTTCTTGCATATTTGGGAGACATTTCTAAAGAAACTTAAATGAGATGCAAGATTTTAGTTTTAAATTTTTTAATTTTTTTTTGGATCCCTGGGTGGCGCAGCGGTTTAGCACCTGCCTTTGGCCCAGGGCGCGATCCTGGAGACCCGGGATCGAATCCCACGTTGGGCTCCCGGTGCATGGAGCCTGCTTCTCCCTCTGCCTATGTCTCTGCCTCTCTCTCTCTCTCTCTCTCTCTCTCTCTGTGTGACTATCATAAATAAATAAAAAATTTAAAAAATTTTATTAAATAAATAAATAAATAAATAAATAAATAAATAAATTTTTAAATTAGGGGATCCCTGGGTGGCGCAGCAGTTTAGCGCCTGCCTTTAGCCCAGGTCGTGATCCTGGAGACCGGGGATCGAGTCCCACGTCGGGCTCCCGGTGCATGGAGCCTGCTTCTCCATCTGCCTATGTCTCTGCCTCTTTCTCTTTCTCTGTGTCTTTCATAAATAAATAAATTTAAAAAAATTTAAACTAATGGTTAACATGTTCACAATATTTAATTGCATAGGATTATTTATTATAGGATTATGATTTATTGTTATTTATATATTTCTTAAACTCTTTACATTTTTAAATTATTATAATTTACCTTTAAAAACTCATACTTTTAATAAGCTGTTGTGTCGCTAGTTACACATTTTCACTCTGAATGTTCCTGTACTATCTTTGGTACAAATTTTTCTGTGGTCAGACTTTCCAGAGTATGGTATCTTTTAAACTTTTGTTGGTATTCTCTATTATATTTATGTTTTATATTTTATTATATTTCTGCTTCACTTTTTTCCTTACTTCACAATTTTGGGGTTCTCAATTTATTCTTATTTTAACTTTTTAAATTGATGCCTGCTTTATTTATTTTCACCTTACATTTATTCCTAATAGACGAACTTAGTGCTTTAAACTTTCTCCAAGTGCTGTTCAGATGAATTACATGCTTGGTACTATGCTATTTTGATGTTGTTTTACAGTGCAAAAAATTATTTATTTTTTTAAGATATTTATTTATTTATTTGCTGTTTATTTATTTATTTATTTGAGTGTATTAACAGGGGGAGAGGCAGAGAGAAAGGGAGAGAGAGAATCTCAAGCAGACTCTGCACTGAGTGCAGAGCCCTATGCAGGGGTCAATCCTACTGCCATGAGATCATGACCTGAACTGAAACCAAAAGTCAGACATACAACTGACTGTGCCACCCAGGTGCTGCCTTATGAAATACTTTAATTTACACTGTAGGAATTTTTATTTGACCCATGAATTTTCGATTTCCTGACATCTGACATTTTGCAAATATCTGTTAGTTACTGATTTCTAATTTTTTAAAAGATTTTATTTATTTATTCATGAGAGTCACAGAGAGAGAAGGGCAGTGGCAGAAGCAGGCTCCTCACAGGAAACCCGATGTGGGACTCGATCCCCGGACCATGGGATAATGCCCTGGGCGGAAGGTAGATGCTCAACCACTGAGCCACCCAGGCATCCTGATTTCTAATTTTTAAAAAAGATTTTATTTATTTATTCATGAGAAAGGCAGAGACATAGCCAGAGGCAGAAGCAGGCTCCCTGCAAGGAGTCCAATACAGGACTTAATCCCAGAACCCTGGGGTCACCACCTGAACCAAAGCAGATGCTCAACCACTGAGTTGCCGAGGTGCCCCTACAGATCTCTAATTTAAATGGATTATGGTAGAAGATTGTGCTTTATAATAAATTCCTTGGCAAATTTTTGAGATTCGTCTTATTTTCTAGTAAATTATTGGCCTTCTTGAATATGTGTCCTTGAATGGAGTATGTGTTCTGCAGTTGTTGATTCAGTGTTATATATATATTTATTTAACCAAATTTATTAATATGCATTGATTAAATATCTTACAATCTATTAATCTATTACCTGCTTGATCTATTAGTTATTGTTAGAAGCATATTAAGGATCATCAAAATAATGGGAGTTTTTCACACTTATCTTTAGATTTCGGCCAATATTAAATATTTTTGAAACTATCTTATTTTTTAATAATAAATTTATTTTTTATTGGTGTTCAATTTGCCAACATACAAAATAACACCCAGTGCTCATCCTATCAAGTGCCCACCTCAGTGCCCGCCACCCAGTCACCCCGACCCCCCCCCCCCCGCCCACCTCCCCTTCCAGAAACTATCTTATTTTGTAGATAGGACTCAGAATTTTTTTTTCTGTTGAATTGAGCATTTTATAATTATCTAGAGACAACTTTATGCTTTTTATGCTTAGTAGGTTTTGCTTTAAAGTCTATTTTACCAAATGAATATTCATACCAGCTTCCTTGTTGAGTATTACTTTGTGTATCTTTTAGCTCTTGTACTTTCTTCTTCTGTGGTCTTGCCACTTAGATAAAATCAGTACTTTCAATGTATTCCAACAGTCTCTGTCTTTTTAAATAAACAATTAACTTACTATACACTTAACAAACATAATAGCTAGTGATCTGGGATATATTCTACATCTTATTTTGTGATTCCAATTTCTTCCATCTTTTCCATATACTTTTTTCCCCCTATTCTTTCATTTGGATTGATTATTCTTCTTCATTTATATTTACCTACGTTGTTTAATGTTATTCAATGTTTTTAATGATTAACCTAAATATGTTAAAGCTCTAAATAAAGCAAAAAATAAAGAATAACAATAGACTAAACATAATTATGCATATAAATAAGTAATAAGTTTTAAGCTACCTTCATGGAACTAAAATACAGAAAAACAATAGCATACAAGTTGGGGAAAAGGGATTATATGGAGTTAGGTATTCTAACTGTAACACCTATATTATAAATTATGTATTATTTATTTTTTTGAATTATGTATTATTTAAATATAAATTATTTAACAGTATATTTTACAAGTCAAGACCTTCCCAGGTAACCACTTGCCTAGAGTTAGCCACACTTAAGATTAAGGGCACAGTCTTCAAAATATTGCCCTCACTTCAAACATCAGCCACAAGGTTGGCTGTTTCTAGGGCCACACTCACTTCTGATCGGCTGGCTACAAATTTGGAGTAACCCACATCACTCTCGTTCAATTATTCATAAGAACAACTCACAGAACTCAGAAAAGCACAATATTTACAATTACGGTTTTACAATAGTAAAAGGAATCAAGTCAAAATTAGCAAACTATCCAAAGAAACACATAGATGTGGAAGGGTTCCCCTATGTTCTAATTACCCAGATGGGAAGATAAAATGGACAAGACTGTATTTAAAAGAAAGTTTATGCTGTATACACGTGACATACTGAAAATGGAAGAATACTGAAAGGAGGAAAGTGAGGGGATAAAAAGACTACACTAAGCAAATGCTAACAGAAATTTAGTGTAGCTATATTAACATCAGGCAAAGTAAAGGTTATGACAAAAAGTACTTTTAGAATTAAATAAGTACATTTTATAATAATATGTTCATCAGAAATATATAACAATTCTAAATAATCATGCAAATAATAATATCATTGCCTCAAAGTTATGAAACAAAATAATGACAGAACTAAAATAAGAAATAATCAAATTTACAATCACCTGGGTGGTTCAGTTAGCTAAGCTAGGTTGTAGCTCAGGTCATGATCTTAGGATCCTGGGATTGAGTCCTGTGTTGAGCTCATGCTTGGTGCAGAGTTAGCCTGAGATTCTTTTCTCCTCTCTCCTCTCCTTCTCTCTGCCTCTGCTCCTCTCCCTGCTCTCTCTTTCTCTCCCTCTCTCTGTCAAATAAATAAATTAAAATAAATCTTTAAAATGTCTATTTCCCTAACAATATATATTTTTTGAAAATAAAATACACTTTGAGTGGTTCTTATAAGCATGGTCTTTAATTAATAAATGGAAACCAGGAGAAGAGAGAATGCTATAGAGAAACATTTGAAGAAATACTTTCTGAAAGTAATGATAGACACAGAACTGCAGATTGAGGGTGCTCAGAGTATATCAAAGAAAAAAGTTAAATACCAAGAAAATGAATAATTAAAAATAAAAACACCTAGGCATATCATATTCAAGCTACACAAAAGCAAAGACAAAGAAAATCTGGAAGAAAACTAGAGGGGGGAAACACCTTACCTACAGAGGAACAAGGGTAAGAATTTTGACTTACGTCATAAACCCTAAGCAGGAAGAATGGAATGAAAGGGATAGGAGTGTAGCCAATGCCAATAAAAGTAAACCAAAGTCTTATTTCATGAAAAGGTCACATTGCATTTAATGTGTTTTATAACTTCTAAAAGATTGATATAATACTGTATACAATACTTATAGAAGACTAAACATTATTTGCCTTTTCATTTACAGTGTTGACATATGTACTAGTGGAATAAAAGCAATGGTGAGTAAAATAGTTGCCACAATAGCAAAATCAAAGAAGTAGCACCAAACTGTACTAGGTCTACTAGTTATTGTATTCTTTACTATCATTCACTCACACTTAAAAACCAACACACAAGCAACCCAGAAGGTGTTTTGATGGACTTTAATATGATACTGTTATGAAGAATTTGATAACTCAATGAACAAATCACATGTGTTTCTCAAAGTGTGATCTGATGACCCATTGGGTCCCCAACCTTTTAATGGCAACAAACTGTGGTAAAAGTCTGTATTTCTTATTGACACATACTTATAGAATAAAAAGACATCTTCACTTAAAAATGTCCTTGACGAGTAATAAATATCATTAATTTTATTAAATCTTGTCTGTTGAGTACATTTTTAAATATTCTATGTTAAAACCTGAATTATATGTAAAGAATTTCTGCCATATACAAAAGTATGAAGATTAAAGGAAAAAAAACAAACAATTGTTTGAATTATGAGTTGCACTAATCATGGAGTACCATTTACTTTAAAAAGTGATTGACAAAGTTTTGTCATTTATACTTGAATACATAACAGACATTTTTCAAAAACAAATTAAATGAGCTTACCATGTGAAGGAAAACAACTGCCAATATGTTTTGCCAATGGGAAATTTGTATATAACACCACAAGCCTCAAAATTTCTCAATACTTAAAGATTGTTGTGATAAAATTTCTGGTGTTATTAATAAATATGATTTTTGGATATTTTATAATGGAATATATCAATATTTAGAAAATCTGTGTATAATCAATATCTTCAAGTGACCAATACATAATGTTATAAAATCATACGTGAGTAAAGATCCATTAAAAGTGCAAAAATAGAGCAATGGGTTTTATTTTATTTATTTTTTTATTTTATTTTATTTTATTTTATTTTTAATTCTTTTTGAGCAATGGGTTTTAATGTAACTGACTGAAAATTTCATTAATGTGGTTTCAAATTCTACATTGCATCTAACTCTTATGAAACTACCACTTGTCAGTTGTGATATAGTATGAAATAAGATTATCCACAGTTATACAAAAATGCTATTAAAGTATCCCTCCTCTTTTTTTACCTACATATTCATGTGAATTAAGATTTTTTTTCCCTTCTTCACCCAAAAGAACAGAGCCCGATAGGATTAATGTAGAAGCAGATATGAGAATTCTTTTTCAACATCAAACCAGACATTAGAGATCTGCAAAAAATGTAAAACAATGTCATCCTCTTCTCTAAATTGCTGTATTTTTGGAAAATATTGATATTTTGCATAAAAAGTGTTATATATGTATAATTTAGTAGTATTATTTTAAATAATATAATACATTTTGAGTTTTAATTTATGGTAACATAGATAACAAGATAAAGCTCATCTAAACAAAAGTTCTTTGGGTCCTCAATAATTTTTAAGAGTTTAAAGAGGCCAATATATTCGAGAAATTCTGCTATAAAATGGTTTAACAAATAGTTAATAAGCCTGGCTAAATGGAATCATATAGAACTATGTACCTGACAGCTAACTGACTATAATTCTTTAAAAGTTCATATATTTATAAAAATTAATTATATGCTAGCTCATGTTCTGAATTCTCGACAGATTTCAAGGACTGAAGGCATACAGAGTATTCCCTGGCCACAGAGAAAGTAAGGTAAAAATCCATTAAACAATAACCCACATATGTTTAGAAATTTAAAAATATGCTTTTAAATAACCTTTTACAGGAGAAATCACAATATTGACTAGAAATTACTTAGAACCTAATGACCCTGAAAATAGGTATATCAAATCCTATCAGATGTGGGTAAAGCCTTAATGTATGTACTAGGCAAAAGGAAAAGCTGAAAATCAATGAATAAAGCATCGGTCTCAAGTAAAATTAAAAATTAAAACAAACTAAAATGCCTAACATTTAGAATGGAAGAATGAATAATTAAGACAAAAATAGAAACTAAAGAGAAATAAAATATGCAATAACCTGAACCAAAAAGGACAAAAGTAGTGCTTTAGAGTTAAGTCTACTGAGTTAAATCACCCTTTAAAAAAATAAATTCTGATAAATTCATATCTATGTAACTACCACCTCATTTTCTTCACCCCTGAAATTCCCCACCTGCTCCTTGTGGTCAATTCCCTCCCTTTTACTAGGTCTTAGAAACCACAATTTTTTTCTGTTCCCATTATTTTACTCTTCCCAGAATGAAATATAAGTGGAACCCCACAATATGTAGGCATTAGTGTCTGACTTCTTTCACTTAGCATAATAATTTTAAATTCATTCATGATGCTGCATTTATAAGTAATATTTCTTTTCCTTGCTGAGTAGTATTTCATTGCACAGGGTGCACCACAGGTTGTTCATCCATTCACCAGCTGATTTGGCTAGCTATAACATATTATTGATTATGAATAAAATCAGGATTGATTTCATAGGCATGTGACCTACGAGTTGCAGACTAGACAATCAAACTAGATGAACAAGAAATGGAAAGTATGTTGGGTATCACAATAAGACCTATGTTCTCCGGAGGATAAAAGATCAACCAAAAAAGATTTGGGGTCTTACTACATCAGTAAAGGGTTTTAGGAGTATAGTAGTAAGAGACATGCTGGGACATGCCTGATGAAGTAAAGGACAAATCATTGCATCTTGAACTTCCTAATATCAAGAAGGAAACAAATAGCCTGCTCAGGTTCTTTGGGTTTTGGAGGTACTGTAATCCACACTTGGGAATACTACTGTAAACCATTCACCTAGTGACGTGGAGGGAGCAGGTCTGAGTGAGACCAGAGTAGGAAAGGACTCTGTAGCACACCTTGGCTGTGGTAAAAACCATTCTTCTACTTAGGCCAAACAACAAAGCAAGGTCTATGGTACTAGAGGTATCTGTGGTTGCAAAACATACTCAGTGGAATTTATGGTGAGCCTTGATAAGGGAAACACAATGTAAATCCTACATTTCTGGAGCAAAGTTATGCTTTCCGTAGCAGAAAACTACACACCACTGGAATAACAGCTCCTACAAGCTACTAGTCTCTGGCAGAGATGAAATATTTGGGGGTAGAATATCACATGACCATGTCCAAAGCCATCCATTGTGTAGTACGTTCTGTCAGACCTTCCGTGAAGTCAACGGCAATCCACTGTAAGATGGAAGAGGTATGCTGAGGATCAAAAAGAGGCAGAAAACATAGTTAAGCTGTATCATGAAGTGGCCCAGTCCCCAAGCTCATCCACCTCTATATGAACAGTGTCCTCAGCTCAACCTAGAGCCACGTGAGCAGTCCCTAAAGGGTTTCTGTTTTTATTTAGACTTGGCTTCTAAAAAGCCTTTACTTTTCTGTCAATTTACCAATGCATTTTATATTTTATGCGTTATTTTAATCATGTTTTGGGGATGTTAAGTAAGGGAATTCTCTGCCGCACTACTAAAAATATAATGGTAGTATCTACAGTTCATTATTCCAATGGAAGTCCTTGTTTATATATATGTTCTATAATGCTAAATATACACATATTACTTAGGATATCATAATTATCTTCTTAGACAAATCTAACATGGTTGACAAACTAGCATTTTTTATTGCTTTATTCTTTTTTTTTTTTTTTTTAATTTAGCCCTTTGGTCTATAGTACCAACAATCTTGAAAGCTAAATTAAAAGACCTTTAAAAAAAAAGTAATGCTATATAAGGCAAAAGAGAGAGGGAATACTTTAAAAAGATTAATCTCATTTCAGAGCTCAATAATCCAACAAAACCATCCATCAGCTTTGAGAGAATGAAATTTTCAAATAAATTATGTAGACATGGTTGAAATGTGCTATTAAACTTATTAGATCTTTTGCTTTTATTTCTACACAAAATATGGCAAAACTGTAGTGAATTTTAATATAAGCAGAATGGCCATTCCACATTTTAAAGCCCTATCTGTAAATGATAATGTATTGTTGGGTGTATAAAAATGTGTTTGTTTACTATACATATACTTCTTTTCCATATTTCTATACATTTTACAATGGAAATGTGAGAATCTGCCTGCTTATTTTGAAATTCCTGAGAAAAGCTATGTGACAGGAAATCCAAAGCAAATCTTAAACATCCTTTTTCTGATTTTAATAACATTTACAACAGATTTACATTTTATGCTATAAAATAAAATTATTGTATGAAGCAAATACTTTCACTTAATATGTTTCTAAGTGCTTTGCAATTATTTTTATTCTGGCAATTTATATAAATAATGGGATAACTTAAGAATTATCAAATACTGTATTAAAAATTAATGAGAGGGCAAAAATAAGTAAAATTCTTATTCACTAAATGTGCTTTGTATATTATTCTGATGCTAGATTTAACAAACGAATGTCTTTTTAAAAGTGTAATTAAGAAAAGAACTGAAATCAAGCCTATGGAAGCTGGAGTGATGCAATCAGATTTCTTTATGCTTCATAAAACAATTTTGAACATTTATTATTATAGACAGATCATATAGCAATGGATCAACTGTGATTGTGTCTGTGAATATGTCTATTTCATAATACTGATAATTTAAGTAAGTCAAATTTGCATATATATATATAGTCAATTCTCACTATTTGTATATTCATTGTTGTGAATTAGTCAACTTGCTAAAATTTATTAGGAAACCTAAAATATTCCTAATACCAGTCAGGTTATTCCCAAACATGCTTAAACCAGAAAAATTTTGTGTTGATGCACATGTTTTCAGCTAAGGTCCAACAAAGCAACAATCTGCCTTGTTTCAGCTTTCATACAGATATGAACAGAGGATAGAGAGGGTAGGGGCAGCATAGCGTAGTTCAAGAAACTCTGGCTCTAGGCCAGTTGTAAGGGTTTGAATCTCAACTGGCAGCTGGTAGCAGGGTAGTCCCAGGTATATAAGTTATTTAACACTTCTGAACCTTGTTTTCTCTTTTATAAACTCAAGAAAACAGAATCTACCATGATGAACTATTTTAGGTTTTAAGATCATAATCTATGTGAGATATCTCACACACACATACATACTCACACATACACACACACTTTTCCCCTAAAATCAATGGTTTAGTACTTACTAATTTAGTGTTCACAGCAAATTTGTGGAACATATTTACTACAAATAATGAGATTCAAGTGATTTCATATATGTGAATATATGTGTATATTTATACATATATGGATATATATATTTGTATATACATATAAATTTATAAAATTTGACTGAATTATACTTAGAAACATAGCCTGAAATATTTTTTTTTTTTTTTTAGATTTTATTTATTTATTCATGAGAGACACAGGGAGAGAGAAGCAGAGACACAGGCAGAAGGAGAAGCAGGCTCCATGTAGGGAGCCCAATGCGGGACTCAATCCTGGGTTTCCAGGATCACATCCTGGGCTGAAGGCGGCGCTAAACCGCTGAGCCACCCGGGCTGCCCCGCCTGAAATATTCTTAAATTGCATTTCATCAGCAATGGTAATAAAAATATGCTCTTATGTGAGCAGAGATAGAAATGATTATATTATTATTTGGAGAGAATAAAAATCATGCACTGATAATAAAATAAATCACAGAACATAACATTATGCTGAAATAAAAATGTAAAAACAAACAACAAAATTAAGTATCTCCTAAAATATGGGAAGAATGCTAGAGAAATATATTGCCTATCACGCAATTTACAAATGATAGCTTTAAACAAGTTGCTGAGTAATTACCTTTTTAAAAACTAAAATTTTATGAGGCAAAGGGAAAAGATTAATCTCCAATTAATTTAGTTTCTAATTTAACAAAAATTGTAGTTTTCCATTTTTATTTCTACACAACCAGAGAAGTGATGTCTTTTATCCTGTACTTATATATGCAATTATTTTTTTCACTGTTTACAATCGACATTACTGATAACAGATATGACAGATAATGGAACTAAGGTTACACAAACATGACATAAATCAGTCTATGCTCCTTGCTCTATCTCCATTAACGGTATACATCACCTATGGTCTAGAGAAAAAAGAAAGAGAAAATAAAATCTGTTTCCCTTAGAGTATACTTATGTATAATATATATTTTTGACTAAGTATAAAAGATAAGATTTCTAAAAGTATTTTAAAAAATCGGCTATTTAAAATTGTGACCGGGAAGCCTTAAGGCCTCTGTCTCTGTGTCACTCACTCACTCACTCACTCATGAATAAATAAATAATGGCTGAGTAATATTCCATTGTATATATACTGTATGTTGGCAAATCGAACTCCAATAAAAAATATACAAAAAAAAGAAAAAGGGTAACATTTTATTTTAGATGCTTCCTGCAGATAATAAAGAGAAAATGGAATCCATTTCCCCTAAGATATGTTTAACATAACCATAAAAATAACTTTCACATGAAAAAGTAAATAAATAAATAAAATCTTTTAAAATAAATAAAATTGTGACCAATATGTTTCCTAAAATGCTTAATCTTGAAATTACCATTGTGATGGTGTCCTTTTGTTTCTGGAGAAATCACCTTAACTGTGTCCTATAGTTATGCTAATAAAGATGAAGTACCTATCTATCTTCTTTGAAATATCTGAATGCAGCTGTTTGAACATAAAAAGTTGAGTAGTGCTTTATGTACTATTGTTAAGACTTGAAATAATTAAGAGAATGTAGTGAGTATCAGAGTGCTGGGCATTTTCTAGTGGAGTATATTTGGGTATTACATGATTGGGAAAGGATATACACCCTTGATTGAATTTTTATTAACTAGATTATTATTCTGTCTACAACAATGCAAATTAACCTAAGTCTTGCCAATGCAGATAAATGTAGTCTGGTAGAGAATATAAATATTC
The DNA here is from genome assembly GCF_003254725.2 of Canis lupus dingo. Classification (NCBI taxonomy): domain Eukaryota; kingdom Metazoa; phylum Chordata; class Mammalia; order Carnivora; family Canidae; genus Canis; species Canis lupus. The sequence goes on from NC_064255.1 coordinate 57,893,070, forward strand.
GTACAAAAATTCTATTTTGAACAGGTTTTAACATCTTAGTGGTTACCCTATCAAATAACAAGTCGAGTAAAATCTTCGGCACACATTAATTTTGTATTTTGTAAGAGATACCTGTGAGTATAAAATTGATTTTATAAATTTTCTGAGTCATGATTTTATATTTTTGCAAATTATATCTTAAAACTATGAATAGGATTTTTTTATGCACACATATGTAGCAATAGTTTTACCATCTTTTTTTCTAAATAGGTATAATTGCCAGTTTTCATAGCAGTCTGTGCACAGGATATATGGAAATGTAGCATAGAGGAGAGCAATAAAAACATACAAATATGATCCTTCTCTTCAAGTAATACGAGAGAAGGATCTAGATAAAACTAAGCTTGGCTATCTCATTGGCCTGTTAAAGGCCACTTTAAATTTGCAACTAATTAATTCATTTGATTCAAATTTTTATTTAAATTTTATTTAGTTAGCATATAGAGTAATATTGATTTCAGAAGTAGAATTTAGTGATTCATCACTTATGTATAATAACATCCAGGGCTCAACCCAAGTGCCCTCCTTAATACTCATCACCCATTAAGCCCATCTACTGCACAACTCCCCTCCATCAACCCTCACTTTGTTCTCTGTAATTGAGTCTCTCCTAATTGTGTCCCCCTTTTTACCCCTTTCCTATGTCCATCTGCTTTATTTCTTAAATCCTACACATGAGTGAAATAATATGGTATTTCTCTTTCTCTGATTGACTTATTTTACTTAGCATAATACACACTACCTCTATCCATGTCACTGCAAATAGCAAGAGTTCATTCTTTTTGATGGCTGAATAATATTCATTTGTGATATATAAATATATAGATATCCATAGATATATACCACCTCTTCTTTATCTATACATTAGTTAATGGACATTTGGATTATTTCCTTAACTCAGCTATTGTTGATAATGTTCTCTAAACACTGGGGGCATATGCCCCTTTGAATAAATATTTGTGTATCCTTTGGGCAAATATCTAGTATTGCAATTTCTAAGTCAAAAGGTAGTTCTTTTTTAACATTTTAAGGAACTCCATACTGTTCTCCAGAGTGGCTGCACCAGTTTGCATTCCTACCAACAGTGCAAGAGGGTTCCCCTTTCTCCACATCCTCACCAACATCTGTTGTTTCCTGTGTTGTTAATTTTAGTCATTCTGACAGGTGTGACATGGCATCTCATCATGGATTAGATTTCTTTTTCCCTGATGATGAGTAATGTTGAGCATCTTTTCATGTGTCTGTTGGCCACAGATGTCTGGATGTCTTCTTTGGAAAAAATGTCTATTCATGTATTCTGTCCATTTCTTAACTGAATTATTTGTTTTTTGGGTGTTGAGTTTGATAAGTTGTTTATAGATTTTGAATACTGACCCTTTATCAGATATGTCATTTGCAAATATCTTCTCCTATTCCACAGGCTGCCTTTTAGTTTTGTTGAATGTTCTTTTGCTGTGCAGAAGCTTTTTAGCTGGATGAAGTCCCAATAGTTCATTTTTGCTTTTGTTTCCCTTTCCTCTGGAGACTGGTCTAGTAAGAAGTTGCTAGGACTGAGATCAAAGTGGTAACTGCCTATGTTCTCTTCTAGAATTTGAAGACTTCTTGTCTCACATTTAGGTCTTTCATCCATTTTGAATTTATTTTTGTGTATAGTGTAAGAAAGTTGTCCAGTTTCATTTTTCTGCATGTTACTATTCAGTTTTCCCAGTACTATTTGTTGAAGAGACTTTTTTCAATTGGATATTTTTTCCTGCTCTGTAGAAAATTAGTTGACCATGTAGTTGTGGATCCATTCCTGGATTTTCTATTCTGTTCCATTGATCTATATGTCTATAAAGTCTAACGCCAACAGAGGAAGGGAAATAATAAAGATTAGGGCAGAATAAATGATACAGAGACAAACAAAAGAATAGGACAGATTAATGAAACTATGAGCTGGTTCCTCAAAAGAATTAATAAAATTGATAACCCCCTAGCCAGATTTATCAAAATGAAAAGAGAAAGGACCCAAATAAGCAGAATCATGAATGAAAGAGAAAAGATCACAACCAAAACCACAGAAATACAAACAATTATAAGAGAATTCTATGAAAAATTATATGCCAAAAATCTGGTCAATCTAGAAGAAATGAATAAATTCCTAGAAACATACAAACTATCAAAACTGAAATAGGAAGCAATAGAAAATTTGAACAGATTCATAACTAGGAAAGAGATGGAATCAGGAATAAAAAATCTCCCAACAAATAAAAGTACATAGACAGATGGCTTCCCAGAGGAATTCTACCAAACATTTATTTTTTTTCTACCAAACATTTAAATAAGACTTAACACCTACTCTTCTCAAAGTGTTCCAAAAAATAGAAATGGAAGGAAAACTTCCAATCTCATACTACAAGGCCAGCTTTACCTTGCCTCCAAAGCTGGACAAAGACTCCACTAAAAAGAAGAATTACAGGCCAATATCCCTGATGAACATGGACACAAAATTTCTCAACAAGATACTAGCAGATGAAATTAAATAGTACATTAAAAGAATTATTCACCACAATCAGATAGGATTTATTCCTGAGCTGCAGGGGTGGCTCAATATTCACAAATCAATCCATGTGATGCAACTAACTAATGAAGTTTAAAATAGTGGCAGAGAATCATCATAATATAGTAAAAAGCAAACAAAGTGACTGAAGCAGAGTACATACACTTTAAAAATGGGAGATTACATTGAAAAATACATGGAAAAGATCTGAAGATTGTCTAGTATCATGGGCACATTTGACTAATCTATAAACAAAAGAAAAACACTGGGCATGAAAAGTATTGGACTGAAAGAAGCAGAATTAATATCTAAAAGAAAACCTGAACTCAAATCTCCACTCCATTCTTTACTGCTGTCACCTTGAAGAATCTAATATTTCTGAGCCACTAAGTTTTTCATTTCTGTCTTTTGGGATTATTGTGAGGATTAAATGAGATAGACTATAGAAAAATATTTTGTGAACACTTTAGCATCATGCAAATGTTTATTATGTGTGTTCATAAGAACCATGAGAATAGCTTTTAAATTAAAACAAATGGTAGATTTTTGAGATTCCCTCATTGCTCCCTTACACATAGGCTAAAATTATAGAATGCTTTTATGTACATGTATTCTTTCCATAAATTGTTGCACTTTTCCTTTTTTTGTTGAACTTTTTCCAATATTATTCTTTTGTTTTCTGTTATCTTGAGAATAATATATTCCAAGAGTACTTTCTTTCTTACCACATAAAATCCAACTAACAATTTCAGCTCCATATAATCTAACTACCTATAGCCATACCATGCCTTTCAATGTTGCTAATACTTCTCTGAGTTTATTAAATCATCTTGATTTTTGGCATGAAATAGAAGCAGTTTTTATATTTCACATATTGATTTTCATATTTCAAAAGAAAACATTTAAATATGAAAGACATTGATGTATATATACAGCCAGTTCATTTTCTTTTTTCTGAGTGGGCTGAAATAACTAATGCCTGCTTTGAAAACATTAGATCTACATGCAAAAAGAGTGCTGGAGAACATAATAAATGTCTATTCTTTGGCCTAAACTCCAATCTATCCCTTCTTCATAATAAGGCTTTCCTCTATAAATGAACTAATTGGCAAGTGTTGGTGTTGGCTGTAAGTGGTTGGATATGATTCACTCTGCCTTCTTTATTTATTGCAAGCCCTAGATATTTTCAAAGGTGTCATTTTCTCTGAATATTCACCTTATCATTATACTTTCTCAGAAAAGTGTTACGTGTATTATTCCTTCGAATGGGATTGCAATTATATGGCTTGTTGTTTATTTACCCACATTAGGTTTCTGTCAGATGATGGTCATCTGTTCAACTTTCTGTTCTTCCTTAAGATGATTTTTTTAAGTGTAGCACAACAAAACACTTCTAGAACCAATTTAAACTTTCTTGATTTTCTTTGGTAGTGATTTTATTATTGCTCTTAATACATCAACTATTTATTTTTTATTTGTTTTCTTGCCAAAATTTCCATGCATTATAAAAGTTAATCATGCTTTAAATACAGCTATATGAGCATGTCAACATACTATAAAAGTCTAAAATTGAGCCACTTCAATTGTCACACTTTTCTTTTGCTCCTTTCTAATTGGAGAGCTATAAACTTGGACTTCATTTTTTAAATTTTTTTTATTGAAGTTCGATTTGCCAAAATATAGTATAACACCCAGTGTTCATCCCATCAAGTGCCCTCCTCAGTGCCCATCCCCCAGTTATTTTTTAAGCAAGTATGTCATTGAAAACTATTATCAAATTTAAACATCTCCATCTGTTTTTCTCCTGAATTTCTCATCTCCTTTGAACTAACTATAGTCATTGGTGATTAAAGCGTTATTATCTTCCTGTTCAAAAGTTCCACCCTGATGCTAACTGTTGAATTTACATTTTGCAGAGGAGCATTTCGCAGGCAATGTCTCATTTCCATCTCCTGAGAAGTGCTTTCTATGAAAAGTAGATGACATCGAAATAGCCAGTTATGTATACACAAAAACTTCTACACTAAGCAAGCCATTCCAAGGTTAGAGACTCAACTGTTGATCTAAGGTTCTCTGATGCATAATTTTCATCTTAGCATATGGAAAATCAATAAAATAGGCTCAATTAATCTTTATTTCATATAATTATTCTTTATAGAACCTTGAACTTATGACTTCTTTGTCAAGCAACAATATGGGCAAAATTCTAAATTAATTTGAATTCCAACCCCATTATTTTTGTGATTTTGAGTAAGTTACATAAATTCTCTGTTTCTTACTTTAGAAAAAAAGAACTGAAATAATGGCTGCACCGTGCAGTTGTTGGGAAGTGTTAATGAGAGGTTGTACATGAGATCCTTTTTTTTTCTTTACATGAGAGTTTAAAAATCATCTAGTATTACATGAAAATGTGCTCATTCTTTTATGTTATTTCCAGTTATGGAAATATGTTTGGGGAGCATGGCATCGAACAAGGGGATAAAGCCTGACAAAAGGTAATTATTTCTATAATTCCTAATACATAGTCTCCAGATTAATAAAATAAAAATATGTATAAATATAATATGCTAGGCAAATATAAAAAAAATTGAATAATTATTTTCTTGTCACCTTTCAGTTCATAAATATTTAATGTTTAGTCTTCTATAAGTATTGTATACAGTATTATATCAATCCTTTAGAAGTTATAAAATACATTAAATGCAATGTGACCTTTTCATGAAATAAGACTTTGGTTTACTTTTATTGGCATTGGCTACTCTCCTATCCCTTTCATTCCATTCTTCCTGCTTAAGGTTTACGATGTAAGTCAAAATTCTTACCCTTGTTCCTCTGTAGGTAAGGTGTTTCCCCCCTCTAGTTTTCTTCCAGATTTTCTTTGTCTTTGCTTTTGTGTAGCCTGAATATGATATGCCTAGATGTTTTTGTTTTTACTTATTCATTTTCTTGGTGTTTAACTTTTTTCTTTGATATACTCTGAGCACCCTTAATCTGCAGTTCTGTGTCTATCATTACTTTCAGAAAGTATTTCTTCAAATGTTTCTCTATAGCATTCTCTTTTCTCCTGGTTTCCATTTATTAATATGCTACATATTTTGATATTTCCCCACTGCTTTTGAATTTCCTGGGATTTTTAAATTTATCTTTTCTCTTTACCTTTTAGTTTGGAAAGTTTACATTGATCTATTTTCCATTCTTTCACTGGCTTTCTGGAGTCTACAGATGAATCCATTGAAGGCATGCTTTATTTTTGTTACTGTGGTTTTCATTTCTAGCATTTCTTTTGAATTATTTTTTATAATTTCTATTTATCTGATGACCTTGCCTTTTGGTCTTGCATATATCCTATTTCTTTGTACTAGAACCCTTAATGTATTAATCATAGTTATTTTGTATTCCTTATCTGATAATTCCAACATCTATGTCACACCTAAATCTGCCTCACCCTCTGCTTTTTTCTTGCCTTTGGAATTTGTTCTTTTTGTTGAAAGTAACACATGTTGTATAGGGTAAAATATACTGAGGTACGTAGGCCTTTGGTGAAAGGATTTATGTTAATCCAGCTAGGATTGGGCTGTGTTTGACTTTGTCGTAGTTGTAGGTTCCAGAGTATTTAAAATCTTCTAATGTCCTTGGCTTTGGCTTCTCTCTTGGCTTTGGGGCCTCTTTTTGTACTGTTCTTCAGGGAAAGTCTATGTGTTGAAGCTCCTTTAGCTATAATCCACTGTTATAATACAGAAGATTCACTGGTATGGTGATAGGGTAGGAGGAGAAAAAACACTCCATAATCTTCTGATTAAGTTTCAGTCTTTGTAATTGCTTGTCTTAGGGATGTTTCACACTTAACAGGTGTTTCTGCTTCTTTTCCAGGAGCAGAGTTGTTTTTTGTCTTTGTTTTTATTTTTGTTTTGCTTTCTTAGCATTTACTCCTTTCCCCAGGTAGTGTTCCTAATCTATTTCATTGAATCCCTACCGCCTATTGACTGTTTTTGTTTCTCCTCACCCCTTACGTGTGACTGGAATATTAGAGGAAATCAGGTAGAACAGGGTCTCAACATGGCCTTGTGGGAAGCCTTTCTCTTTGGAGAGGGAGCCTTTATTATCGAGAAGAATCTGGGAGGGTTACAAGTTGGCTATGAGTCCTTTCCCTCTTCCAGGACCTTGAGGACATTTTTCTTGGATCTTCGTTGTAAGAATCTGGTGGGGTTCCTGGACAGAAAGTCCACAAAAATGTGGAGACCCCTGTGACTGTAGCCTCCAGGAGTTTCTCACTCTTGTTGTTCATGCTCAGTTTTCAGAAGCAATTTACTAAAATTACCAGTGATGTTATATGATTTCATGTGTAAAGGCATAAGCAAATTGCCTTTCATTGATGGAGTTATCACTTTCAATCGAATTCTTTGAGTAATTATACAGCTTTACTTTTGCAAAATACAAACCACTAATAGGTCACTGAATAAAGAGAAATTATTGATTTTTTTTTAATTTTTCTATACTGACTTTCTTTCCTCACATCATTCAGGATTAAAGAGAGAGAAAGAAGAAACAGAGAGATGCCTGTCAATTCCTGTTACTCCTGAATCTTTCAGTTACTAAAACTGTTTCCTATTGAAATGAGTGATGAATACAAAATTGGTTTTGAAACTCCTGTCTGGCCAACACAATAATTGGAAATGCAAAGGCATTAATATGATACATGACTGGTGCTGCAAGCTCATCTAATGTAGCATATTCTAGAAGATGGGTTAGAGAAAAAGAAGAACTATTCTATGTGGACCAGGTCATCATAATTCATCATATTGTCCTGGACAATTAAAGGACAGTTCTTTTATTTTTTGCTTCTTGCATTAAGATCCAAGTCAACTAGCCTATTTCCCTGGAGTACTTTCTGATAAATCTTTCCCAGTGGTTTCAATTTACTCATCTTTGGTAAACCAGACAAGTATAAGTAATCCACCAAAAGTTGGGAAGTTGAAAATATGGTGGGCAAAATGGTCCATGAATGATACTTCTCAGTGCATGATTAATACGAATTAATTCTACTCTCTGGTTCAGTAATGACTGGAGTTGAGGGATGTGATGAGTTGGTAATAATTAGCAGATAAGGTGAGCCCATAACCTCCTCCTCAGCAAGAGATCTAAGTTAACTAAAATAAATAAATAAATAAATAAATAAATAAATAAATAAATCACTCAGTGATTCCTAAGTGGCTTTTAGAAATAGTCCCACTATAGCTCTAAGCAATTCAATTTTTAGAATGTCTGCAGCTTTCCAGTTTAGTGGTTGAAAATCATATCCTTTTTTTGTTCCCTGTTGGGTAAATGGAGTATATTAATTCTATTTGTATTGTGTTCTGGCTTTTAGTGGTCTTCCTATTTGATTTGTGCCAATGCACACTCTCTTTAGAATACAGAAGGTGACAGAAGCATATTATTTCAGACAAATAAAAGTTGTAATTGTGTATGTGAAGGAAAATATTATTGATTTATAATTCACCCAGTTTATTCATGAGTATACACAGAAAGCCTCTATATGATAAGCCCACCATGGTTAAAGGATATGTATTTCCATATTAGGAAAAGTCTGATAATTATCTAGTGAACTTAATTTAGTGAAACAGCACCTGTAGATAATCCTGATGCTAAATATAGCTAAAGATAGCCATTTTTTTAGATTATCAAATTAAGGTGCAAGCTTACATATTAAACTTCATAAAAAAGATTTTTATATTATGTAAAATATTTCCTTAGATTAAATTCCACTTTAGAGAATGATATCTTTCATTTCTATTAAGTGCCCCTAATATAATTTCCTCCTAAAACTATTGTCCAAAATCAATCCAAACTTCTTTCCCACATGGTGATATCCACAGGCTAAGTTTGTAGAAATAAATTTTATTATTTTACTTGATCTACTAGGTACTATCACATAGTTCATTTAAACCCTACCACCCATTAACTTATTGATGAAGAAAGTGAGAAACAGAAATATTGGGTATTTGAATCTGGCTCACACCTAGTGAACAGCAACTTATTTAAGATTGAAAATTGAGTTATTCTGCTATACCTTGATACTTTTATGAAACCTTCCTAAGCTATCCTGTATTATGGATGGATACTCAGGATATAGAAAGTTATAAACCAAGAAGGAAATAGATAGATTTTTAATATACAGTAACTAAGTTTCTATGCAATTTCTTATTTCCACATAAAGAGTTATAAGAAATCCAATTCGGAAGAAGAGTACCGCTGGATTCTTTGCATGTTGAAAGAAGGAAGTTTTGTTTTGTGTTGTTAGGAAATTGTGTGTTTGTTTAAGAATATACAAACAAACCAAAAATATGTATGGTCTTAATTGAGTGGTGCTGCCATGACAACTCCATAATCCTTGCAAAGCTTCTCTAGAAGCCTCTATAAATTGCATATCATGGTAGAAATGACCTAGGCAACTAAATTATTTCTCTTATAAAAGAAATGTAGGATACCAAGGACCCATTTTTACTTTGAGATTTTAAAGTAAGCATATAGATAGCATTAAGATATGAATAAACATGAGTGATAGATTGAGTTGTCTAACAGCCAGCCTCAAGCAGAAAAACCAACTGACTTGAACAAAGGATCTCAGGAGAGGGAGATTTATGTTATTCAGCTGAATTGCATTCCTTTATAGACTGCTGCGGATGGGTTGCAGGAAAAGCAGCCATCCATCCGATTTAAATAGACTGCGTGCTAGTACTATAGATATACCATTAATTCATTGTCGGGGTTGCTGCAGGCATAGAACTGGCTTTGTTCTCTGACAGTCTCCCCTAGATTAAATAGAAATGCCATTTACCACAGTGTCAAACAAGTAGGGCCCATATACCACTATAATCAAGTTGCAGTGACATTACATATTTTAGCCTCAATATTGAAAATGGTTAAGTCAGCAGACTTACTATCTGCAGAACACTGCTGACCCCTGAGAGCCACATGTAATTTATCAGGTAGTTACTGTCTTCTGTGTGTCAATAATAATACTGCTGTCTTTAATATGTGTAGCATATTGTAGTTACAAAGCTGATATTCTCTTCTGTAGACTCTACTTTTTTAAATAAGTTTGTGAAACACATATTATCATCTTAGATTTAGGGATAATAACATCACACAGAAGTTAAATAAATTTCTTAAGTTTGTGCAACCACAAAGTGATAAACCCAGAATTCAAATACAGATATCCTGACTCTAATGTCAATATTTCCATGGTACTGTTAGGCATTCTGAAATGGAGTTAGGATAAATGAAGCATAATATATGGTATATTATATTCTAAGTTATGAGCAGTGTATGCATACAAACAACTATAATAGGAAAAATGACTTCAGGCATTAGGTATTACCAATTTCTTGAAGCATATCTAGTGTCTCTGTTATTCATCAAGTCTTAGTAGAGACTGATAGTGCTGCCTTAAAGTAACCCATGAGCAAATTTCCCTCAATAGCTTGGAATAATTAGAAACAGGTCTTAAATTTGAATATTAATGGAGATTGTTTTGTTTAATTTCTTATTACCAAATATACACTAAGTTGCTTACAGGTAGGCCACACAATCTATGTGAAAGATTTTGTTTTTTAATATTTTAAAAATTTTATTTAAATTCAATTAATTAATGTATTATTAGTTTCATAGGTAGAGGTAAGAAATTCATTGCCTTATATAGTACCCAGTGCTCATTAAATCATGTGCCCTCTTCAATGTCCATTACCCAGTTACCCCATCCCCCCACCCTTGAGTGACCCTATTTGTTTCCTATGCTTAAAAGTTTCTTACAGTTTGTCTCTCTCTCTGATTTCATCTTATTTTTTGCCTCTCTTCCCCTATGAGCCTCTGTTTTGTTTTTTACATTCCATATATGTGTGAGATCCTATTATAATTGTCTTTCTTTGATATCCATTCATCTGTCAATGGACATCTAGGCTCTTTCCATAGTTTAGCTATTGTGGACATTGCTTCAATAAACATTAAAGCACAGGTGCCCCTTCAGATCACATTTGTATCTTTGAGGTAAATGCCCAGTAGTGCAATTGCTGGGTTCAGGATAGCTCTATTTTCAATTTTTTTGTGGAACCTCCCTACTGTTTTCCAGAGTGTTTGCACCAGCTTGCATTCTCACCAACAGTATACAAGGGTTCCCATTTCTCCACATCGTCTCCAACATCTGTCAATTCCAGACTTGTTCATTTTAGCCATTCTGACCGATGTGAAGTGGTATCACATTGTGGTTTTGATTTGTATTTCCCTGATGCCAAGTGATGTTGAGTATTTTTTCATGTCTGCTAGCCATCTGGATGTCTTCTTTAGAGAAATGGCTGTTCATGTCTTCTGCCCATTTCTTGATTGGATTATTAGTTCTTTGGGTGTTGAGCTTGATAAGTTCTTTATAGATTTTGGATACTAGCCCTTAATCTGATATGTCATTTGCAAATAGCTTCTCATTCTATCAGTTGTCTTTTGGTTTTGTTAACTGTTTCCTTTGCTGTGCGAAAGCTTTTTATATTGATGAAGTCCCAATAGTTCATTTTTGCCTCTTTCCCTTGCCTTTGGAGACGTGTCTAGCAAGAAGTTGCTGTGGCTGAGGTCTAAGAGGTTACTGGCTGTGTTCTCCTCCAGGATTTTGGTGGGTTCCTGACTCTGTGTGAAAGATTTTAGATCTCTTACACATTCAAGGTCTGAGAAGATTGAGAACATATTTAGCTAATGTTTTCAGACATTTAAGTTACTAGTTTGGCATACTTCTATTTTAAGACTAAAAAAAAATCAACAAAAGTGTGTTAGATGAGATACAGAGTTTACTGAATGTTTTTAAAGAGCAAGTATGAAAAACTTAAGATGAAAAAAAAAGAGCAAGTATGAAAGTCTAATACCCATAAAAGCATACATTTCCTAAAATTAAACAGATCAGATGCTTTACACTCTAAGACCATTAATGATTCAGTATGTGCATTTCCAATTCAGTTGGCAGCACATTGTCTTCACTCCACTCTCCCATTACAGGGAGACTATCTGTCAACATTTAATGCCACATACAGACACCACTCCACCTGCAATTTCAGTCTCAAATGACTCCATATTAATGAGGAAGTATCAACATTTGAATGCAAAACCTCATTTAGGATGCACAGTGACCAGAATGATGAAATAATTCTTTTGTAGATAATCAGTGGATTGGATAGAAAAAAATACTTGTTCTGCCCAGTTAAGCCATATCTCAAGATAACCAGATGCTTAGTGTATCAATAGACATTCTAGTGCTTAATAAAAACATATAGCTTGGTTAGAATTTCATGAGAATGACTTCATTTTCAGAAGGGGCAACTGGAACAAGTTTTAAAATGTTTCATCAGAGGGCAGAAACAATTCAGTTTTCTTTTTTTCCCCTATAGCATTCTTATATGTAGCTCATTGCATAACATAATGCAATAACTTTAGTGCAATAACTTTAATAACATTGCAATAACTTTAATATTCTTTTTGTTATCAAGACATCATAAAGTATAACATGCTAAACAAAAAAAATAATCTGCTGTTTAAAATAAATACATCTCTCAAAAAGTTGAAAGAAAATTGCAGAATTTTGATTATTAGGAATAAATCAAATATACATATACCATTCTTTTTAATTTTAACTGATCTCCATAATCTCTTTAACTCTTCTAGCTATGCCTAATGGAAAATCCAAATAATTTGCCTATGTGTTCTATAATTTTGAATTCAACAAGTATTTCTCAAACACTTATAGACCAAACACTGTGCCAGTTATCTGAGAATTTAAAAAGAAAATCAAACTTTTTCTAGGCTCTCAGGAAGCTCACAATATTGTCTTAAGAAGACATATGTCTGTCATATAGTACTAGGAATGAATGTGGTGACATTTCAGATTTGTGAGAAAATGAGTAAGTTCAATGAAAATTACTCAGAAGGGACATGAGATGGAGAAGAGTGAAATTTGTAAATTGACTTCTCTTTATTATTTCCTATTTTCTACGCAAACTTTTTTGCTTTGCTACCCACATTATGCACACATTCAAGGAAAGTAAGCGATTTACAGTTTTTCTTTAAGTTATAAAAAGCTAACAGATTAGTTTGTCTATATGCACACATATCATTCTATGATCATATATGATTGAGTAATCATTTTTGTAGTATATCAAATCCAAACAAATCAATGTCTCTATTTAGCAAAGATAACACATTTTCTAAATATAATGTATGCTACATAATTTTTAATTACAGTTAAGTGTAAGTTGAAAATTACTTTATTTCACAGTATCTCTGAATACACACATGTGCATACACACACAAATATAATATACCATTTTATATATATAACATGTGTAAAACTAATTTTATATAGACATATATGTGCATATATACATATTACTCATGTATTTATATATAAAATTATGTATACATATGTACCTATGTTACTTTATCCTGAGAGACAAATTCTTCACTTAACCTTATAGACCAAAAAATTATCTAGAAGTCTTGATGAAGCTTAAACCAAAAAGCATGACAAAGTAGTAGTAAATTAATGATCAGCAAAAGTTATAGATGACATTTTAAACAATTAGTTTTTTAAGTAACATGACAATTATAACTACCGGTGCCATCTTCCATATCATCTTCATTGAAATGAAACTTAGAAATAAAAAGAAAGTTCTCTTTTTTGTTCTCTAGTGTAAGCAACCCTACGGAAATGAATTAAGTAAACATGAGCCTTGTGCATTTGATAAATATGTATGTCTTATTTCTCCTTTCCCACTGCTTTTCATCCAGCTGCAGCTGGGAACCGGGCAATAAATACTATTTATTTATTTTAATAGTATGCTTAGTGGAAGTATTACCAATATTTCCTAAGCTTAAAAACATCCCAAATGCATTTTACTGTGAGGCTCAGCATTTTCATAGTAATTTACAACTTAAAAAGGGTAAACTCTATTACTCTATGTCAAACCAACAACTGGGTAAGTGCAGAATGTTACCCTATGAAGTATGACCAAATTTATTGCTGCAGTCATTAGTACATATTGATTCTGCTTATAGCAACCCAAAGGGAATAGTAAACCTATTATGCTGGTGCTTGGTCTCTCTCTCTGAGAGGAGCCAGGCTTGGCACTGTCAAGTTTCAAGCAATGTCCAATTAGTTCAACAATCAATGCCGCTCCTTTTCTTTTGCTTATTATTAATATGACTAGTCAGTGACATGAACTTCAAGATCTGTATCTTACAATCAAATCTGAGTCACATTACTGCTCTTCTGCAAAGGCACCTTCACTCAATTGCCTTTGGATGTCAGATGTTTTCTATGTGATACCATTTATTTCTTCTTGTCTTCTGTAAGGAATAGCACTCAAATTTATAATACTGCCATGCACTACATAGTCTCTTATAGGTTCTTTTATTTCTATACCCTAGGCATCAACATATGACATTCCTATTAACTTGGATAGGATCCTATTAAATCCTGGATTTCATTTTCAGGATTTAGGTTTTCTCTATCTAATAGGAAATAATTGCACATCTCAAAATATATATAATTTTATTTATCAATTATACCTCCATAATCCCTCAAAAAACCTAAAACAAAGATCATATGGCTAGAACTTCAGGTCACTGCCATCAGGGGGCAGTTTACCCTAACTTGAGGTGTTAGGAGTTGAATTGCATCCCCTCAAAATTCATATGTTGAAGTCCCAGCTCCTAGTACCTCAAAATGTAATGTATTTGGAGATGCAGTTCTTAAAGAGGTAGTGCAGTTAAACTAAGGCCTTTAGAGTAGGGCTGTATTCCAATATATTTGTCAATAGGGGCATGTGAAGAGGCAGGAAGAGGGCAGCCATCTGCAACCCAAGGAAAGAGGTTTCAGAGGAAACTAAGCCTGCCAGCACCTTGATCTTGGACTTCAGCCTTCAAAACTGAGGAAGGAGAAAATAAATTCCTGTCATTAGACAAAAGAGAAATTTAAATAAATAAATAGATAGATAATTGATGATAGATGAGATAGATGATAGATAGATAGATAGATAGATAGATAGATAGATAGATGATAGATAGTAGGCTTTTGAAGAGAGGGTAGCTCCTGCTACCACATCCGCACCAGGAAAGTCAGTCTTTTTTCTCCCAATCTTGTTCCTTCTTGCCAAGGTGCAGAATATTTTTTCTGGTTGGTAATATTAAAGAACACTGGTCCACCTTTACTAGCTGGCATGTTCACAGAGCTAGGTTTGCTTAGTTGTGCCTGAACCTGAGCATTTTCCTTTCACTTTCATTTATCATATGGCCTGAGAGAAGATAAAGAGATTTGGACTTAAGGGGATGCAGAGTCACTCATCTCCTTTGGGCTCTGACATGGGCATCAAATCCAGTTTCATAGAGTTCTGCACTGGAGTAATTAATTACACTCTTGCCTCCTAGATGGTACTATTCATTGTACATAATGAACCCACAGATTCACATAACAAATGAATGACTAGACCAAGGCAGAATTTAGTCATTTTGTAGTCCCTCATCATAAAATTCATTAGACATCATGTAATTAAAATCTAACCTATACTCCCCCAAATGAAACAAAATCTAAAACCCATAACTGAGATACAATTTGAATGTATCTCTTATCCAGAGACATTATAATTATTCAAATTACTTTCAATTGGAATGATCAGGGGTAAGGAAACTATGTCCTGCAGAACAAATCCTGCCCACACCTGCTTTGTAAAAAAGTTTTATCTGAACACAGTCATGCTCTTTAGTTTCTATAGTTTATGACAGTTTTTAAATTACAAAAGCACAATCCAGCAGTTGAAGCAGGGACCGTATATCCCACAAAGGCAAAACATTTACCTTCTGGCTCTTAACAGTAAGTTTCCTGACTCCTGGAATATGTCATACTTTATATAATGGTACATATTAGAATTCCTAGGCCAGTCTCTAACACAGAGTAGATACTCACTAAAGTTTACTGGATTGAATTCTGAATCTAATATAAATCTCTCATGTGAATGCTATAGATTGAGGGGAAAGCTCTGTCTTTGAGATGGACCTAGATCTTTCTTTTCTCTCTTCCTTCCCTGCTTGCCTGGCTGCATTCCTTCCTTTCCTCCGTCCTTTCTGTTTTCCTTCCTCCCTTCCCTTCCCCCTCTCTTCTTCTAGGTGTAAAAGAAACAAAAGTACTAGCTGTAACTATCCTCCTTAAAACATGAAGAGATGGCTTCTACCACAGGCAGTGACCACCTCCCTCAAGCATGTCAGCAAAGCTGTCTCATTAGGAATATCTTAGGGAGCTAGTTTTGGATGGATCCCCCCACACACACTCCTATATATCACCCAGGACATGCTGTCTTGTATATACTCTCTTCTACATGTATATACTCTCTTTTACTATTACCAGCTAGACCCCATGACCTGACCTTTACTGCCCACCTGCTTGTACTATCTATCTCACATTTTTCCTTAAGTTTTTCTTCCTTAGCTCTTAGCTCAGGCAAATGGAAAGCAAAACTGCCCCTCCAGTGATAGCTGGATAAGACCTCGAGCCAGCCCAGACCACCCATACCAGTTTGAGCATAACATCCAAATTGCACCTAAGAGGATGAACCATGGAGTGACCTCTAGCATGACTGACAATTATTTTTCCCTCATTATAATACTAAAATCTCCCCCAGGAACCTACACCTCATTTACATAACATGCAATGTATGTGTAGGCATATTTCCCTAAGACACATGCAAGGTCTTTTACCTGCCTCTACATAAAATGACAAGGCTCCCCTATCTAAATATTCATCCTAACTGTAAATAAAAGAAACTCATACACCCTTGCTTAGAGAAAAGTTATTCCTCAACATCTCCTTATTTGATGGAAATAAAGTTTACTTTGTGTGATCACTCTACCTGGTATATCTGTGACTCACCAAGGAGCAAACTCATGTGTGTATGGATACATTATGACTCCAGTCACTCTACCATTTGTACAAGAAGATGCCTAAATAAAAGCTTGTTTTAGTAGGAGGCACTGACATTGTCATTTTCCTGGACTCATGAGATGGCCAATTTACAAACTTAAAGGTTATAGAGGTGATCATACTGAATTGTAACCTTGGTTCATGTTTGATTTATCAATTCATGTTACACAAACTTAATATTTTTCACAGGAGAAGCAATAAAAGATAAAGAGAGCTAAGAGGATATGAGGAGGATGAAAGATGGGAAGAATAAGATTAGTAAGAAAGCTATAGCTATAGTTTAAAAAAAAAGAGAGTCTGCAAATATAGAAGAAATAATTACTTCTTCCCAAGACACTGCATCAATTTTTTTTTCAAAATAAATTAAGTCATAAGCAATTTGTCTTTTCTCTGCTGCATCATTTGGAAGTTTATTTTCCTACATGGTTATATTAAGTTCCTGAATCATTTAATTTTGAATAAACCCATTATGTCAGTTTTCATTACAGTGGTGTATATGCATAACAAATTGAACTAAAAATTAAACTAAAGAATCTAAAGAGACAAACAGAGATATGATGCCAAATAATAGCCTCAACAGAGCTGACTGAAAGTTTGGTCATAACATTTCCAATATAAAAAAAAAAGCAAGGGAGTTGTTAATCACAAACTTCATAAATTCACAGTCAAATCTTATATTTAAACCAGATTCTCTCCATACTTACTTAGGTTTTCATTTTTACAACATTGAATGAAAAATTTTCAATATGTAAAAATTGGCTCTGATTACCCTTATTTCTCATAAGCTGTTATAAGTGGTAATAATTTGTTCAATAACTTCTAAACCACAGAAAACAATGCAATTCTTATGGTTTTAAAGTTGTAGGGAGAGAGGTAAGATGGTGGAGGAATAGGGCAACCTTGTGCTTGCCTCATCTATCCAACACAGCTAGATAAATATCAAATCCTTCAGAATGCCCAAGTATCAATCAGAAGTGTTAGAGAACAAATCTGTATGTTTACAAACTGGAAAAAATAGCCCACAGAAGGTAGGAACTGTGGAGAGTTGATTTCTGGGAGAAAAGAGCCCTGAGCAGTGCCAGGGAGGGAGCCCTGATGGTGGAAGGAGTGACAAAAGAGAAGGAAGAGAGAGAGAAAGTGCAGGGTGGAGGAAAGGAGTGATATATTAGCAAATTGGATTTAAATAAAATAATTTTGAAAGAAAAGAGTGAAAACATGTGCAGGGGACTACACAAGAAAACTATTCCCTCAAACCATTCACATGGAAAAAAGAGGGAGTTACAATACTGCCTGTTTTTTATAAACATTGGAGCACAAGTCTGAAGCATCAGAGGTTTGCAACCTGCCAGGGTCAGGGCTGGGGAGCTGAGCAGTGCTCCAGTGGGGAAACAGGGTGGAGCCCCAGCAGCAGGCAGCCTGATCATCCCCAGGACCACACGGGGAAAAGCCGTACACCTGCTTGGAGAGTATTTGGTAGAGGTGATGCTGCCTCTACCCTGGCAAAGGATCCTGCAAGTACCATTGAGCTGCCCTGCTCACCAGTCTAGGAATACAGACTCCAGGTGAGGACAGCGACCCTGACTTGGTTTGTGTGTTGCCATTTACCATAAACTCTGAACCACTGCAGGGTCGTGTCACCGACTTCTGGGACAAGCCAGCTCTCACCATAGCACAAAGAGATCCTCCCCCAGAGAATCAGTGTGGTCCATGACTACGGGCTGAGGGGATCTCTAAAATTTAAGGATTTGAAACAGAGCTGCACCTGAGATAAAACACAGGAGTGCTGTTTGGCAGGTGGACAGATTGGACATAGGGTGAAGGCTAGGATCTGAGAAAAACCAGGGACAAGGAGGGGTCATTGTTTGTCCAACCACAAAAGCTTCCTGAAGAGGGGTGGTGCACATTTCCTGCTCCAGAGAAGAATGTAGCAAAGCCATTTTCTCCCCACACCCACCAGCTTGATTGACCTCAGTGAGCTAAACAGCACCACCAAGTGGAGGAGAATAGAGCCACTTTACCCAGTTCCAGCCTCCTGGGCCCTGCATGTAGATCTTCACTAGGGCAATTCCACCTGAGAATCAGAGCAGCAGGCCCCTCCCCCAGAGGACCAGCACAAACCCCTCACCCACACCAACTCTACTCATCAGAGTGCTGAGAAGCTTCAGCTCTAGGCAGAACAGGATATAGCTTATCGGGTTTTGCTTGTTTGTTTCCTTTTGATTTTTGTTTTTGTCATATATACATAATATATTTTGTCATATATATGTATATATATATATATATATATACATATACAGAGAAAGAGAGAGAGAGCATTTTTTAACATTTTTCTACTTTTAAATTTTATTTTATATTTTTTTAATTTTTAAATTGATTTTCTTTTACTTTCTACCTTTTTTCTATCAAGCCTCTTGTAATAAGCAGACTGAAACACACCTAGCATCTAATTTACTTTTATGTTATTTTTTCTTTCCTTTTTCTTTTCTTTTTTTCTTCTAAAATGTCACAATAGAAGAATTTATCCCAAAAGAAAGGACAGGAAGAAATGATGGCCAGCAATTTAATCAATATAGATATATGTAAGGTGTCTGATCCATAATTTAAAACAACAATTTTAAGGATATTAATTTGCCTTGAAAAAAAAAGCATAGAAGACACTAGATACTAGTGGGATACTAGAGTATCCCTTACTGCAGAGATAAATGAAGTTAAATCAAGTTAGTTAGGCTGAAATTAAAATGCTATAACTGAAATGCAAAGTGGAATGGATGCCATTAAAACAAGGATGGATGAATGAGAGGAATGAATCAGTTATGGAAGATAAAATTATAGGAAATAATGATGGCAAAAACGAGGGAAATAAAGGCAATAGATCATGAAGGTAGACTTAGGGATATCATTTATATCATTGATATATCATTTAGGAATAACATTTATATCATAAGAGTCTCAGAAGATGAAGAGAGAGAAAGAGAGGCAGAAAGTTTATTTGAGCAAATTATAGCTGAAAACTTCCCTAACCTTTAGAAGGACACAGACATCAAAATCCAAGAAGCCCAGAGAACTACCATTAAATTCAACAAAAGCCAACCATTGCCAAGGCACATCATAGTCAAATTCACAAAATCCACATACAAGGAAAGAACCCTGATAGCAGCAAAGGAAAAAAAGTCCTTAACCTAGGAAGGTTAAAAGGAAGACAGATGAAGTTCACAGCAGATCTGTCCATGGGAATTGGGCAAGCCAGAAGACAGTGGCAGAATATAGTCAATGTGCTGAATGGAAAAAATATGTGGCTAACGATACTTTATCCAGAAAGACTGTCATTCAGAATAGAAGGAGAGATGAAGAGTTTCTCAGACAAACAAAAACTAAAGGAGTTCATGACCAATAAACCAGCCTTGCAGGATATATTAAGTGGGATACTTGGAGTGGAGAAAAAAGACCAAAAGCAACGAAAACTAGAAAGGATCAGAGAACATCACCAGAAACGCCAATTTTATAGGTAACACAGTGGCATTAGATTTATATCTTTCCATAATCACTACGAATGTAAATGAACTAATTGCTCTGATCAAAAGACATAAGGTATCAGAATGGATAAAAAAACCAAGACCCATCTATATGTTGCCTACAAAGGACTCATTTTAGACCTAAATACACCCATGTGAGGGGATGGAGAACCATCTGTCATGTTAACAGACGTTAAAAAAAAAAAAAAAAGCCAGAGTAGCCATACTTATATCAGACAAACTACATTTTAAAACAAAGTCTATAACAAGAGATGAAGAGGGCACTATATCATAATTAAGGAGTCTATTCATCATCTAATAATAAATATTTATGTCCCCAATGTGGGAGCACCTAGATATGCAAATCAATTAATAACAAACGTAAAGAAACTTATTGATAATAATACAATAATAGTAGTAGGGGACTTTAACACTCCACTTACAGCAATGGACAGATAACCTCAGCAGAAAATCAATAAGGAGACAATGGCTTTTATTGAGGCATTGGACCAGATGGATTTAACAGATATATTCAGAATATTTCATCCTAAAGCAGTAGAACCCATTCTTTTCAAGTACACACAGAACATTTTCCAGGATAGATCACATACTGGGTCACAAATCAGCCATCAAAAAGATTGAGATCATACCATGCATATTTTCAGACCACAACACAATGAAACATGAAGTTGATCACAAGAAAAGTTTTGGAAAAACCACAAATATATGGAGGGTAAAGAACGTTCTACTAAAGAATGAGTGGGTTAGCCAGGAAATTACAGAAGAAATTTAAAAAGTGCATGGAAGCAAATGAAAATCAAAACACAACAGTCCAAAACCTTTGAGCTTTAGCAAAAGTAGTCCTAAGAGAGAAGTGTATTGTAATACAGGCATTCCTCAAGAACCAAGAAAAGTCTCAAATACACAATCTAACCTACACCTAAAGGAGCTTAAAGGAACAGCAAATAGTCTAAAGCCAGCAGAAGAAGGAAAATAATAAAGATTACAGTGGAAATAAATAATATAGAAACAAAAAAAAAAAAAAAAAAAAAAAACAGATCACCAGAACAGAGCTGGTTCTTTGAAAGAATTAATAAAATCGATAAACCCCTAGCCAGACTTATCAGAAAGAAAATATAAAGGGCACAAATAAATGAAATCATGAATGAAAGAGGTGAGATCACAAGCAATATCACAGAAATACAATTAGATGTTGTATATACAAAATTATAATATTATGAAAAATTATATGCCAACAAACTGGGCAATCTAGAAAGAATGGATAAATTCCTAAAAATGTACAAACTACCAAAACTGAAACAGAAATAAAAATTTGAACAGATCCATAACCAGCAAAGAAAAGGAATCAGTAATCAAAAATCACCAAAGAAACAAGAGTCCAGGGCTAGATGGCTTCCCAGGGGGTATTCTACCAAACATTTAAAGAAGAATTAATGCCTCTCCTTCTCAAACTGTTCCAAAAAAATAGAAATGGAAGGAAAACTCCAAACTCATTCTATAAGGTCAGAATTACCTTGATCCCCAAACCAAAAAAAGACCCCACTAAAAAGGAGAATTAATTATAGGCTAATATCCCTGATGAATATGGATGTGGAAATTCTCAATAAAATACCAGCAAATCAAATCCAACAGTACATTAAAAGAATTATTTATTACGTTGAAGTGGGATTTATTCCTGGGCTGCAGGTCTTATTCAATATTCACAAATCAATCACTGTGATACATCATACTAGTTAAAAAAAAAAAAAAAGACAAAAAAAAAAAAAGATAAGAACTATATGATCCTGTCAAAAGATGCAGAAAAAGCATTTGACAAAATACAGCATCCATCCTTGATAAAAATCCTCAATAAAGCAGGATTAATAGAACACATCTCAATATCATAAAGGCCATAAACAAAAGACCCACAGTGAATATCATCCTCAATAGGAAAAATTCGGTTTTTCAAGAAAAACTTTTTTCTATGGTCAGGAACAAGGCAGGCATGTCCACTTTCAACATTACTATTTAACATAGTACTGGAAGTCTTAGCTTTAGCAATCAGACAACAAAAAGAAATAAAAAATCGAAATTGGCAAGAAAGAAGTCAAACTTTTACTATTTGCAGACAACATGATATTCAATGTAGATAACTCAAGAGACTCCACCACAAATTTGCTAGAACTAATATATTAATTCAGCAAAGTTGCAGGATCTAAAATCAATGTGCATAAATCTGTTGCATTTCTATACATCACTAATGAAGCAGCAGAAAAAGAAATCAAGGAATTGATCCCGTTTGCAATTGTACCGAAAACAATAAGATACCTAGAAATAATCCTAACTAGAGGAATAAAAGATCTGTACTCTGAAAATTATAAAATACTTATGAAAGAAATTGAAGAGGACACAAAAATGGATAAACATCCTAAGCCCATGGATTAGAAGAACAAATATTGCTAAAATGCCTATACTATTAAAATATTTATACTACCCAAAGCAATCTATACATTTAATTCAATCCCTACCAAAATACCACCAAAATTTTTCACAGAGATAGAACAAACAATCCTAAATTCTGTATGGAACCAGAAAAGACATCAAATAGCTAAAGTAATTCTGAAAAAGAAAAAAACTGAAGGCAGCAAGATTCCAGATTCAAGCTATATTACAAAACTGTAGTGATCAAGGTCACTGGAGTCAAGGTCATAGGTCAATGGAGCAAAATAGAGAACCCAGAAATAGACCCACAACTAATATGGTCAACTAATCTTCCACAAAGCAGGTAAGAATACTCAACGGCAAAAAGACAGTCTCTTCAACAAATGCTGTTGGGAGAACTGGACAACAGCATGCAGAAAAAATGAAACTGGAAACTTTTTACCCCATATAAAAAAATAAATTCAAAATGAATGAAAGAGTAAACGTGATACAAGAATCCATCAAGAGAACTATGTTCTTTTCTAGGCAATTACCTCTTTGACCTCAATGTTAGCAACTTCTTGCTAGATATGTCACTGGAGGTAAGGGAAAGAAAAGCAAAAATGAACTACAGGGACTTCATCAAGATAAAAACTTCTGCACAGTGAAGGAAACAATAAACAAAACTAAAATACAGCCTGTGGAATAGGAGAAGGTATTTGCAAACAACACATCTGATAAAGGGTTAGTATCCAAAATCCATGAACAACTTATCAAACTCAACACCCAAAAAACAAATACTCCAGTTAAGAAATGGACAGAATACATGAATAGACATTTTTCCAAAGAGGACATCCAGATGGCTAACAGACACATGAAAAAATGCTCAATATAAGGGAAAAAGAAATCAAAACCATGATGAAATACCACATCACACCTGTCAGGATGGCTAAAATTAACAACACAGGAAACAACAGATGTTGGTGAGGATGATGAGAAAGAGGAACCCTCTTGCGCTGTTGGTGAGAATGCAAACTGATGCAGCCACTCTGGAGAACAGTATGAAGCTCCTCAAAATGTTAAAAATAGAACTATCCTCTGATCCAGCATTGCACTATTAGGTATTTACCCAAATGATACAAAAATATAGATTCAAAGGGGTACATACACCCTGATGTACAGCATTATCAACACCTGCCAAACTATGGAGACTGCCCAAATGTTCATCAACTGATGAATGGATAAAAAAGGTGTAGTGTATATATATGCAATGTAATATTACTCAGCCATCAAAGAGAATAAAATCTCACCCTTTGTAGTGATATGGATGAACTTAGAGTGTATTATGCTAAGTGAAATAAGTTAAAGAATAATAAATACCATATGATCTCAATTATATGTGGAATTTAAGAAAGAAAACAGATGAACATATGGGAAGGGTGAGGAAGGAGTGGGGAAACAAACCATAAGAGACTCTTAACAATGGAGAATAAACTTAGGGTTGAAGGAGAGAAGGGGTGTTGAAGGGGCTAGTTGGGTGATGGGTATTTAAGAGGCCATTTGTTGTGATGAGCATCAGGTGTTATACGTAAGTGATAAATCACTGAATTCTACTCCTGAAATCAATATTGCACTGTATGTTAATTAATTAAAATTATACAAATAAATAGGTTTTTTTTAATAAATAGGTTTTTAAAGTATTGTGAGAAGTATTTAATTACTTATTACTTATTTTTTTTACTTTATTATTATTTTCATTTTAAAAATTTGATTTTTATGTAATCTCTACACTCAGTGTGGAGCTCAAACTTACATACCCAAGACCAAGAGTAACATTCTCTACTAGCTGAGCCAGCCAAGTGTCCCCTATATGAGAAGTGTTTAATGCTACCTTTAACAGTTCTTTGAAAATTGATTCATGAATATTATAATTTAAAGCATTTTCTACTGCACTATTCAAACATGCATCTGTGACCATGTTCATCATTCAAATCACAAAAGGCATGTGCCATTTACATTGCTTTAACTCACAGGTTTTCAAAGGGTAGGAAAGGGAAAGAAATAAATTATTTAATTGACCATGAATAGCTTTCATTAATATGGAAAATACTGGGATTCAGACTATCCCTAAAGTGTATCTGGACACCATACTACTTTTAGTAAACATATTTTCAATTAAAAACAATAGGTGGAAATCTTAAGATAATTATATATATATATATTCCATCTGAGTTCTTTTCCCAATTTTCCCCATAATACCTCTATTATATACTCTGTATGGGAAAATAAAAAATAAAAACAACATTTATTAATATCATTTTGCTGACACTTATTTCCAAATGAATATGAATTTTTGAATAAAGTGTTGGTATGAAAAATGTAAAAATTCTAAAAAGTTCTCAAATGTAATATTTTAGAAGTCACTTCTTTGAGCCTCTTAAATACATCTTATCCATCTGTTGGTACAATATGGCATCCTCTAGGACTCTTGCATTACATTTACACCATTTCAATTTTATGTCTAAATATGTTGATGGTGCCCATAAAAAAACACCAGTATACAATGTAACTGATACCACATGTCAGGAATCCAGGCAGCTCTCCTCTCTTCCCATTTCCAGATGCTCCTAATCTCTTTCAGCTCTTACAGCACTCTTAAAGTTGACATGCCATACTGAGCCAGAACCCTGTACCATGATAGCCCATTTATGTTCTCCCTTTTCTGAAACAAATAGGTTTCTGCTAATCCTTAATATATGAACATACACATACTCCTCCATTAAGACATATTTGAGGCCTATATTATGTGAGCAAAACTATCAGAGTTTCTTCTCAGTTGTCCAATGCCAAAACAGACAGCATTCTTCCAAATCACTAAATCTGTTCCTGCTCAATTCTACAAGTAATTTTGAAGAATAATTACCCCTAAAAATATAATTAATTTTCTTTTTCACATTCTTTTCCTCAGGGGTAAGTGTAGCAGGTACAATGTAAATGGCCACCAGATGTAAATTATTCAGATGTTATCTAGTATGATTGCAAGACTATCATTATTAATTTAACCCCTACTAGAGCACAGAATAGAGCAGGGAAAGATGAAGTACTTATTGGTTGACATACAAAATCTAAAAATGTCTCAAGTAGTTCAAGTTAATTGAGGAAAACCAGCAAATAATCAAAATCATAAATTGAATTAAATGCCCAAACTTCCCAAAATGCATGAAAAAAAGAACAGGGGATTATTAAACTCTGCCTTCAATTTCCAAACCCATTTTTTTATGAATCCCAAACCAGTCACTTGACAGCATTAACTAACCCCATACCTCAATCTACAGAGAATACAAAAGACTACCAAGACCTCCAGTCCATATCAAAATCATAGTACACTAGTCTTTACCAACATTTTCACTGTAGTTGCCACTTAAATAAATATTTGATAGATAAAATATACCTAATGTTAGAGAGGAATGAGATTATGCCCACAAGAGGTGTGGTAATACAGCCCAAGGAGGCAATGGCAAGTGTAAAATTTAATTAAATTCTCATTTTAACTTACAAGTTCATAAATATTTTTTTTTATTTTGCTCTACTTAATAGATGTGCTCAAATTTGAGTTTAATTACTGACTATTGAGTAAAATTAAGGTTTGGGAAGTGTCATCAAATACTCCTGACATGTCAAATAAATCCATATCCATCTACACTACTATATACCCTTAAGTGCTCAATTACCTCAGTTTGAAAAGTACAACTGTATGGTATCCTGGTAGGTGGTTTATACTGTGAAGTCTTTCACCAGTTGCTATAGACTGAATGTTTGTGTCACTTAAGATTCATGTGTTGAAACCAATCCCCAAAGTAAAGGTATTTGGAAGTGAGGACTTTGGGATGTGATTAGATTATGAGGGTGGTACACTCATGAATAGGATTAATGCATTTTTAAGAGACATTAGAGTCTCCCCTTCCCCCTTCTGTCATGTGAGTTTACAGTGAGAAAATAGCTGTCAATGAACCAAGAAGTAGGCTTTCTTCAGACACCCAAATTTTCTGGCACTGTGATCTAGGGCTTCTCAGGTTCCCAAATTGTGAGGAATAAATTTCTGCTGTTTATAAGCCACGTGATCTATGGTATCTTGTTACAGTAGGCCCATTGAGTAAGATGCCTACCTTGCTTCAATTATTTCTTTTTCTCTACTCGGATTCCAATCCCCTAGAAAATCTATGACCTCTGATTACTAAGACCTTTGATGACTTACTTGTTTTATTTATTCATTCTTCCAATCACACAGCAAATGTTTATAGAGAATCTATTTCTTTACAGGCAGTGTTGTAGACACTGGGAATAGAAATGAATAAAGCCAATCATCTAGTGAGGTAGGGATGTAATCTTTATCATCATCATCATCATCATCATCATCATCATCATCTAAGGAGCTAAGGCTAAAGTTAGAAATACATGTAAAGAATAATCACAACACCGTCAGTGAAGAGAGGGATGAAGTATGTGTGAACTACTTTTTTGTTCTATTCCCTTAATGAGAGTTTCCCAAATTTATCTCTAGTTAAATAACCCTCCTGATAGCAAATATGAAGCCTATTATAACTTATTTCCTTAAATCTCCAAACCTATTGAATTTTGTATAAGGTGAATGCCTAATAAATACTGTTACTGATATTCACCTAAATGACTTATTTAAACACTGTTGATGAATAAAGAAATACATCAGAATAAGAGATAGGCAGCAGCTGAAAAAAAATTGTCCAGGCCTTTCTGGCTTTATAGACTCAATCATTGCTTTTCTGGCCCATAATATACAGCAGATTTTTCCTGTCTAACTAGACTCTCCTACTCCTACCTTCATTTGGCCAGATTTGCTCTGCTGATGTGTTTCAGCTCTTGTCTATTTTCCAAGCAAATTATTAGCATCCTTAAAATCCTAATTTGAAGCTATGTGTCTCTTCAAATTGAAAGCTAAGACTTCTGGAAGATATTTAAGTAAATTCAATGTATGCCCTGTCTCTTAGAACTCCAAACAATTCTAAGTTAACATCTTATTTGGCAGAGCTGTAATTAAAGGGGAAAGTCAGCTTTCAAAGTATTGCTCTTAGAAATACACATCCAACCACTTAAGTAATGACTTTCCTTCAGAAAGTACAAAGTGCTGAGCTGTCCTTGAACCACATTCACAATTTCTCTCCGCAATGACCTGAAGACAACAATGTGCACTCTGAAAAGGGATTGCCACAATTTTTAATCTGCCTGGCTTTCTGATCAGGCAAAAATATAAATCATTTAATCAGCTCCCAACTGAACATCAGGTACAACTAGTATAAATTTTCCTTCATAAAAGTTTCATCAAAGCTGGGATGGCTGCATTGCCTTATCTTTTGCTAGAGAAATTACAGCCTGTGAAGATTGGCTGGTAGTCATATGTGATTGATAAAGGCTTGGGATGGATGGCCTTCATGCAGAGGAGTTCAAGTCTAAACGGTCTTTCCAGTCACTTCCATCTTCCTTTTTAAAATAATGCTTTGCTTCATTTACTGCAAAGGAAAAGCCAACTAATAACTTTTTTTTTTTTTTGGTTTGTGTGTGTTTCTTTTGAAAACACTCTTACTTCATCAATTTACAGCTAGAAAAAGAATCAGCAGACACAATCTTCAATAGATAATTGTTTCTTATAAGTCAATACATCTGTATGAATAGCTAGAAGACTGAAGACAATCATAAAGCTTGACATAGCTTTAAACTGATATTTATAAATGAGTATTATTAAATGTGTTGTTATTGGATCTTCTGACATGATATCTGTGGGGCTATAAGGTATAATATGCCTGCAATTAAATGAAGAAAATGTGGATTCAAAAACTTCCTTAATACAATCACTAAATCACCTTGTCTCTTTTGCTTTTGTGATATTAAAATTGATACCATACAGGTGGGAAAAAAATCACCCAAAGAATTATAAACACTACTCAGAATAAGAGGGGATAGTGCAAAACTCCTGACAGAATGACTAAAAAGTTCTAATTATGATATATTTGTAAAACAAGTAATATTATATCTCTCCAGTACTGGCCTTAGTTCATCAAGAACTAAGACATAAATCAATTCTAACAAGTAAACAGGTAAGTTCATTTCAAGGAATCTAATTTGCAGTAGGTTTACGTCACTTGTAATGTATTTCAATTTAAAAGGCCCATCATTTCATACTTTCAAATCAATAAGTATATGCATTGCTTTACATTCCAATCCCATGTAGTTTAATTTATTGTGTTTTTGTTGATTTATATTAAAACTCAAAATGGAGCAAACAGATTCAGAAATTTGACTCAAATATTAAGCATTCAGTTGAGAAGACTAGAGATAAGGTAAATGTGAACAATATATGTCCCAGGGTACAAGATTTATATACTCTGAAAAATGTCATCATTTAATCAATTAAAATTCCTTAACACAATTGAATTAAATGTCTCAAGTATTACTGGCCGTAGATGAACCTGGAACAATCATTCTAAGTGATAATAGGGTGGATTTTCTCCTCATAAAAGTACAACACCAGGTCATTATGCAAGTGACAAAGTAAAAAAAGGAATCTATGATTATGATGTTAAACAGGTGGGCTATCAAGTAAAAAAATTCTCTTAAAAACAAGAAGAGGGCAAGGTGCAACCCAAGAATCCTAAGGAAGTCAACCATAATCAATTTCTCAGGCAAGAAATCCAATCCGTTGTAGAGTGGTTGAGGCTCTTACGTTCTGTGCACACAACTCAACCCATTAAATATCATCAAGCCATAACAAAAATAGAATTCTGAAAACTTCCAGTCAACTTTGTCCCTAAATTTCCAGTTTGAATAGCTAGTTCACTGAGGACTCTGTAGTCCAGAAAACTCAGATTCTAACATTTCTCCATAGGTTCTTTCTCCAAGTTTCATGTACAG
The DNA here is from genome assembly GCF_003254725.2 of Canis lupus dingo. Classification (NCBI taxonomy): domain Eukaryota; kingdom Metazoa; phylum Chordata; class Mammalia; order Carnivora; family Canidae; genus Canis; species Canis lupus. Next base: position 57,922,525 of record NC_064255.1, read on the forward strand.
GGAAAGTGCCTGAAAGTTGATTCAAATGTCTTCCTAGATTTGATTGACTCTTTTCCCAGAGATATGAATCAGTTGGCCTGGTCGAGGGCCTGGCCTTCCCCATTGTCACACAATGGACACCTCCTGGGGACTTACTCATGCTGTTGTTAAGTCTAAATAAAAACAAAAATGGAAAAAAATACAATAAAAGATCCTCAGGTAACATAATACATTTTAATACTCCTGTTAAGTATGTAAAAAGCAAGTAAAAACTGATTTGAGGGAGAAAATTTACAATTACTGATCCTTGGTGTGCTTTGCCACAGAGAATGGGGGAAAAAGTGAAGCCAGGACTATTAAAAAACAATGGATGTCAAAACCATTGAGCTTGATTTATGTTTCTATTTCAGGAGGATAAAACAACACTTTTCAGTGAGAATGATGTTATTGGCCTGTTAGTCTCATTTAGCCTGAAGTTTACCGTTCATCATCTGTCTTCTTCACTTTAGGGTTGTAGGCCCATGTGTGTAAGCCCAAGGAAATTCTAGGCCTTTGCTTAATGTTTCCCCTTCTCAAGTTAAATGTCTTACCATCCAACTAGTTGCATAGATCAGATCTAAGTGCAATCAATTTAAATTTGTAAATATTTCTTAAATGCATGCACTAATGAAAGTCTGTTCATAGTTCTATTATCCTTCTCCATATCTTATCTATTGACTAGCTACATTGATATTACCCCTATTTCTTCATTTCTAGAAAACTGCCAGCCGGGTCAAGCTTCATCATCTCACTGCTACACTTGCTTACATACTCACAGACCAAATCATGGAACCAAAAGACTCCTTGTTTACCCTTTTCCTGATTTGAACTTTTTGGTGGCTTCAAACTGTTCTTAGGATTAAGAAAAAAACGCTTTATCGTGTGTATATAACCTTTGATAATTTGTTCCCTATTACTCTCTTTACCTGAATCTGTTATTCTGGTTCCATTCATCCACTACATACTTATGTTTGTGCCAGTTTACCTTCTGTAGGTCTTTCTTGTCCACTCTGCTTGTTCATGCTTCCTCTTCCATAGGACCTTTTATCTATTTTCTCCCTCTGTGATCCTCTTTGCACTCAGCATCCTAAAATGCTTATAAATACTACGTATTTCATCTCAAATGTAACTTCCCAGGGTAAGGTTTCTACCCTTTAACGTCAAATCAGAATGTTATAGGAAAATATTACCCATGTAGTTTTCCTTTGTAGCTTGCAACAGATGAATTTTACATTTTTAAACACTTGATTAAAAATTATTTCCTATAAACAAAATTTATTTAATTTACTTAAGTATCTCGAGCTTTCAGCACAGTAATAGGCACACAGTATTTCCTGAATGCATGAATTAATGAGAGAAAGTCTGTTTGTATCTGGAAAAATAAAATTACATGATTCTAAAAATACTGAAGTAAACCCAAACTGGTCATTGATATGGTACATGAAAAAAATATATAGTAACATAATTCTCAAACTTTTCAGCCTCTGGACACTTTTACACCCTTAAATGCTATTGAGAGCCCCAAAGGGATTATGTTTACCTGAGTTATATTTATGAATATTTACTATGTTAGATATTAACACTGAGAATGAAAATATATGTTTATTTGTAAATCCATTCACAAATAATACAAATAAAATAAACGTAGGACATGTTACCACAAATAATATACTTTAATGAGAAAATAAATGTATTTTCCCAAACAAAACAACTAGTAAGATAAATGGCTTTGTTTATGTTCATGTAATTTCTTTAATATTTGGCTTAAAAAGAACTAAATTCTCAGATCTATTTCTGCACTTAATCTTCTACAATATCACACATTGTATAGTCTTTGGACAACTTCAGTTGTAAAAAAATGAAATTGAAAAAGTAAAAGAATTTTATAGTATGTTATGAAAATAATTTTAATTTTGCTGACCCCAAGAAAACATCTTAGGTAAATGCCCAGGGGCCCCAGGCTACATTCTGAGAACCACATGTATAATTTAGCCTCCTAACTGGCACACTTTAGAAAATAAAGGAATGTACTATAAGTGTTTATGCTAGAATATCAAGCATAAACAGGCATTATTATTAATATATGTTAATCAATGGTTATAGAAATAAGCTAATTAAAATCTTATAATTCAAAAGAAATATAGACTATATGGCATAAACATTTTTTATTACAAGTCTATAAGCATTTTTAAAAGTTCGATACACGGGATCCCTGGGTGGCGCAGCGGTTTGGCGCCTGCCTTTGGCCCAGGGCGCGATCCTGGAGTCCCGGGATCGAATCCCACGTCAGGCTCCCGGTGCATGGAGCCTGCTTCTCCCTCTGCCTGTGTCTCTGCCCCTCTCTCTCTCTCTGTGACTATCATAAATAAATAAAATCTTAAAAAAAAAAAATAAATAAAATAAAATAAAAGTTCGATACACTTCTGTATACTAAGAGTTAACATAGAACCTTATACAAATTAGGGTTCAAAGAATATTTAATGATCAGGTGAATATATTATTGTGTAAAGGAACAAGTAAATGATAACTCTGATTGCATGTTTCTTAAGTGTTATAGTCTGTTTTGAAATGAGTAGATGAGAGAGGACTTATCCTGTTGCAGTGATTCTACCATAATATTCCCTACTTCCTCCAAGTTATTCAACTTTTCAGATTATTACAAACCTGTAAAGGTAGAATCTGTGAAGCAGAATACAAAGTCTCCTATATGATATGATTGGAGAGGCACAGAGCCCTTTATACTGAAAAATTATTCCCAACTCTAGCTACACTTGAAACATATTGACCATAGTTGCTAAGAATAATCCTTCTCCCTGTCCATGACAATTTTTAAATGAAAGTATGCTTGAGAGAAGCGTGTCATTGCTCATAAATAGAGTGAAGAATCCACTCAACCCTAACCTTATATTCAAGTACTTAAAATTTTCTCAGGAATTGTCCAAACACACACACATACACACGCACAGGGCACATAGCACTTAGAAAAGGATATTCAATCCTTTATTTAATCAAGTTAGAAAACTTCCTGGGTGTGAGATAGCCTTAGATATTTTCTCTTCCATAGAGATAACCTTAAACATAACCTTAAACGTGAAAGCATTCTTGGGTGCAATATAGATTCAGGATAATATGAAATGGTGAGGACAGAAGTAACTGATTTAGTAAGTCGATAAAAGACAACGTATTAAATACATAAAACTTTCTTACTAAATGGAGATTAGTGATCAAGACCTGAAATTCATGAAAAAATTTTACACTTTTTATAAAATATTTTCATATATATTACAAAAACTATAATCCTTTTACAGCCAAAAGTAAATGGAAAGAAAAAGTAAATGTCTCTCCTAATTACTAAATGTTTTGAATTTATTGCTAGCTACTGTTATATCATATAAATTGATTAGAACTATTTTTGATTCTCCTCAAGTCATACATAAATGAAAATATTAGAAATTAAAAATAATATAAAGATAATTTGATAAATGATTAACTTACCTTATTTATCTTATATTGGTGAAAATGAGTTGTTCATATTTTTCTAAATATTAATTGGATATATTACTATCCCTTTTACTACAAGAGATTCAAATATATGAAAAAGCTAGATTTGAATATAAGCAATAGGTGATATGCATGCAAATAACTAAGATATAAGGCAATGATCCGAAGTTATAGTGGTTTCCTGAGAAAGGAAATGTTTTGGTCATCTAGGGAAAAAGGACTTATATATAAGCCTTTGTTAGGTATCTATAAGATAAAGGGAATAGAGTAGCTGAATTCTTTCCTTGAAGATGAAATAAGCCAGGTAAAAGAATCATCCTTGGAGCAGTACCTGAATATGAATTGACATGGAAGGCTATTTTGACTAGGAGACTAGAGGGTCAAGTTAGTTTTCAGTTGTATCATACAGAGGTAGAAATATGGCTGCTAGTAGTAAAAGTTAAAACAAGGACAGACGAAATAGGAGGTGAAAGCACAAGAAAAGAATTCACGGAAATGTTGATGGTCAAGATCATTGCAAGGCAGGAGGAGCTAGGAAGATACTCAGCTTTTAGACTTACTCATGCATATAACATACGGATGATAACCACGTTAGGTTCAAGAGTTAGCCAGACCTTTAGCTAAGAACATAAAATGTAAAAAAGGAGCATAAGGAACAATATGTCCTATTTATGTTTATATCTCTGGAACCTATAGTAGCTTTAGAAACAGCATGAGCCTGAGAAATGGTTGCTGATTTTTTTTTAACATTTTACTTATTTATTCAAGAGAGACACAGAGAGAGGGGCAGAGACATAGGCAGAGGGGAAAGCAACCTCCCTGCAAGGAGCCTGATGTGGGACTTGATCCCAAAATCCCAGGAGCACAACCTGAGCCAAAGGCAGATGCTCAACCATTGAGCCACCTAGGCCTCCCAGAAATGGTTACTGGTTGAGGACTGAGTGTACAGTGTGTTGTCCTCGGCTCATGCTGGATAGCAGTGGATGTAAGCCTGTAAAAGACAACTTGGAGACAGACTATTGGGGGTCTTGACTGTCCAGACAGATTAGGTTTTATTAGATTTCAATATAGCATCATAAAACATTCTTGAAACATGAGTCATGTTTTAAAGAAATACTTTAGAAAAATGTCCTCAATGGTTGCATTCAGGAAAGATTGCCTTCAGGACAAATTGGAGTAAGAGTTTTCAAGCTATAGCTGTCATTTCTATCAGAGAAAAACACTTATCTGAGGAAAAAGTAGAAGGAAAGGACTAGAAAACTGAAATTTACTTTTTTTTTTTTTTTTTTTTAATGTCAGGCACTACATTACACACATTGGGAACATTATCTGATTTCGTTCACTTTCTCGAACATGTTTTCAGCCACATTTCTATATGAGAAATCAGAGGTTCTGACACATTAAGTAATAAAAGTTATGTAGAAAGCAAGAAGAAGCAGATGTTAAAAAACAAAATTCAATGGAGTAAATTTGATAATCTAACTGGCTTTATTAAGCAATGCATGAATTGCTTAGTATTCTGTTTAGAAAGTAGAGGGGAGCTCTGAGGAATTGTACAAAATGGAAGGTTTTCATAGGAACAAGGTTGGGGCAAGAAAGTTATTAACAAAATAAAAGGATTGTTCCAGGCAAGGTTGTTTTCCCTTAGGGAGAGAACATGGGGTCTTATCACACAGATTACCTTATCTTCCTTTGGAGGATAGAGGAGGCCCCAGTGGCAGATTACTTCATTGGCATTGATCAGAAAATTCCTGACTGACTAGCTAAGACTAGTTCCTGGGGGAAGTTGAAACTGAATTAGATTAGGTATTAGTCCTAGTTTAAGGAAGTGGCCTAAGTTACACCACTAGGGGCCTGTGGTTTTCCTTTTTACACAGGATTTAGTTCCAACTTTATGCTAAAAAACAAAACAAAACAAAACAAAAAAACAAAACAAAACAAAAAACATACTATTTCTACTATAACAAAAGTTACATTCTGGAAAGCACCTACTTCAAGGAGGTGATTGAAAGACTTTATGGGAGAGCAAGTTTGAACATCAGTGTTGTAGATTAAGAGTGTCATGAGTTCTTGGCCACACTCCCCACAGAGATGTAGAGCCTTCTTTTACCTCCTCTGGAATCTGTACTGGGTCTGTGACTCCTTTTGACCAATGGAATACGACAGAAATGACACTACATATCCTCCAAGTGAGTCATAGGCCTTTTGCCAAGTCTCTTGGAACACCCACTCTGGAGGGAAGCTAGCCACCAAATAAAAAACCTGACTCTCCTGAGATCACTATGCTTCAAGACCCTCAAGTCACTTGAAAGATCCTGCAAAATGAGATACATGTGGAGAGAGAGCAAGTCTGCAAACTAACACATGTTCTGGACGTGTGTGTATCTGAGTGTGTGTGTGTGTGTGTGAAGGAAGTGAATTTTTCAGCCCCAGCCACCCCTACTGATGCCAGCAGGATCAGTCATAGACTGGCTGAGTCCTTTTCCAATTCCTGACTCCCAAAATATAGTCAAAATCCATAGTTGTTTTGAGTTTATGTGTTTTAGGGTAAAATATTGAGTAGTAATATGTAATTGGAACACTGAAGAATAGCAAAAGTCACAATACTGTGATTGACTGTTTTTAAAAATGACGTATTAAATGATGTTGAAGATACTAGTGAACATTGGGCCTTACGTGGATGATCTAATGATTGATGGTGTGTTAAATCATATTATTCTAATAAGGTGGCATAACACACAAACACGTACACACATCATGCAACCTTAAAAGAAAAAGGCAGTCGAAAAGGAAATGTAAGGAGAGAGGAAAATTCTACTAGTCAGCACTGATTTGTCAAATAGGATTCATTCTGATATTTGCAGTGCTTTATCTCAAAGGGTCATTTTTAAAAATCCTCCTCACCTCTGTGGGAATCCTTCAGCCCCAGTGACCCACCATCAGTGACCAACTGTACAGGTAGGTCAGTTAAAATCAATTCTCAGCTAAAAATCAACCCACAAAGAAAGACTTAAAGAAAAGGAGAGAAAGATTTGACAAGGGTTTTATTGAAACCTCTCTGCACTTTACACATTTTGGGCCTAGAAATGTAATAAGCATTTGCTAGTTATCCTGGGAAAAGCTATTTTCTCTCCTTTCAGCTAGACCAAAAAATGAGGCTAAAATGCTTTGTCTAAAAATCTCCTTTTTCAAAGAAACTAATATTAGACTGTAAACTAAGAAAGGTGCTGTGCTTTCAGAAAGCGTTCCACCCAACTCATTGATTGTTTCCTGCCCATAGATAATCCTGAGTAAGTATGCTCATTGATTTATGTCAGTTCTAAAAGCCCCAATTCTCCTGAATTATTCTAGTGCATTTCAAGCGAACCAATTCTAATTCATTTCTTTAATCTATGGACTGCATAAGAAATTTTCAGTTATTTCAGTAGGATTTTTCAAATGTGTAAAACACATTTTAAATGCTCTTATCTTTTCTAAATATTTCATATTTCAAAATGATCTGTTGATGGGCACCAGGGTCCTTTAAGTGGAGCTAAATATATGTGCGCTTAGCTCATATACTGCGATCTGTCAAAGACCTTTAGTGTCTCTGACAGCACTTAAGGATTTGATCTGGGCATTTGTTTCTATGTTGTCTTCTGTGATGACACTCAATCAGTGTAAGACTCTAGTAGCCATTTGACTTTAGATAATAACAGATGTAAATCATTATTGTTGCATAGGCTGGGAAATGTGTTCTTTAAATTGGTATGATTGCTCTTATTTTCCTTTCTTAAAGTTTATCATAAATACCAGCAATTGGCAGGTCTTGCTTTTTCATAGATTTTTCTACAGTAAATATTGAAATATGATGACCCATAAAACACTTCTGTAGGTGATATAGCACAATAATTCAAATAGAACAACTTTCATATTCTTCACATCTGCCTCCCTCTATATGTTACATGTAAATGAATTTATCATGTTGAAAGCTTTTAAATCCATAGGCTCAGTCAGGCTTCTTGGAAAAGAAATGACTTCTTTATGCCAGACCAAGAAAATTAAGCAAAAATAAGACAAGATCTTGAGCTTACTTGCACACATATATCCTCTGTGCTTTAATAGTATCTGACACATTGTGAGTATCCACCCATTCTTGCTGAATTAAGAAATAAGTAGGCATTTTAATTTTTCACAAGTGATTATTAGAAGACAGAGTTAAATAGTATAATTATCCCGAATGCACCTTCCATCCTTCAGTAAATAGTCAAGAAATTTTAATTCTTGCTTATCACTCCTGGAATAATTAGGATCCTTAACTGGGATAGATCATTTAATTGATCACAGATGAAAGACTAATAGTTGACAATTATACTTTATGCATTAAGATTGTTTACATTGAAATTATAGCACTCTAGAGCTGGAAAAATCTTCAAGGATCATCTAGCTTCTTTATGTAAAAAGTAAGGAAAAGGCTGCAAAATATTTAGAGCCTTAAATACAAGACAAGACTGAGTAGAAAACATGTCCCAAACTCGCCATCCAGTGTTCTCATCATCCAGACAGGTAAACTCCCTTCTTTCATATTTAGTTTCGTCTTCCACTCCTTTCAAGATATTTCCTTGCTTTATGTTCAAAGAGGTTGGGAAGGAGGGAAAGGCAGAGGCTGATTTTCATCCCTTGTTAACTTGGAACTCATTTTCTCTTCCGCACTGTACACAATCTCTAGGGTGGCTTCAGGTAGTATTGATCACTTTATGGAAGAAGCAAGAGAGGCTTCTTCTAAAGCTTGAGATCAGGCTTTTCTGAGGGAAAAAATACTGCCTTTTAAAAATAAAAAGCGAATTTTATCAAGAATAAGACACTAAAATTTTTTTTTTGTGTTGTTCTTTTCATTTGTTGAGAATTCAGATTTGTAACAAGTAGACTCACTGTGTTTTAAAGGATCATCCTCAACTGTCTATGGTGATATTTGGAGTAAATGACCTGACCATAGGAAAAAAAAAATCAATGTTACCGAACTTTCTGTTGATCTTTTTACCCTTATCTACGTTTTCATCTTCATATTCCTTTCTTTCTTTGTCCCACTCTTAGTAAGGCCTCCTTGGCTTAAACTAATAGCTAACTAATCCCAGCTATAGCGATAATTGATAACTTACTTTTTAGGAATATTCAGACTCTCACGTAAAATTCTTAGGGTAAGGAATTGCTTTGAGTTAAATAAAAGCCTACTCTGACTGCTTTTAAAAATCACATCTCCTCTCAGCACACCCAACCTTTTTACCTTGCCCTATTTTCCTTCCTCCAGACCATATTTTCCTTAATCTATCATACTATATTCATATATTATGTTGATATTCTAGTGTCTTCCTATTAGAATATAAACTCAAATGGGAAGGATTCACTGATATATTTCAAATGTCTAGAACAGCATCTGGAATTATAGGTATTTGATGTATATGTGTTGAAAATATAACAGATGCCTATATATACCTCTATCTATAGATATAGATATAAATACATGTGAATATGTGAATATCAACATTCTTTTTCTCTTAAAATAGGAAATAGGAATGAGAGTATGTTCTCTTCTGTGTACTATTCCTCAAACCACGCAATGTTTGAAGTCATTAATTATACATTATGTCTGAGTCTTCCTGAAAAATTATTTCCAGGCCACATGGAATTAGATTTGTCCAAGGTCATGAAACTGACTTGTAATAAAAAAAAAAATTTTAACGATTCATATGATAAACTTTTGTAACTTTTTAAAAAATGTGCTGAATGTTAGCAATAAAATAATTTAAAATATATATAAATTACAAAGATGTGTAAAGTTTAAAGAATAAAAATAAACACCCATTAATTCACCATCAGTTTAAGAAGGCGATCATTAGAAAAACATTTGAAGTTTCATATGTGCCCCTCCAAAATTACATCCTCTTTTCCTCTGCGTCCCAGAAGGATATTGCTATTCTATTTGTGGTCTTACCACATATATTTGTATCTCTCATGGAGAGATTGCTGTTTTGCCTGCTTCAACCTTTATATGATTGGAATTGTAAAGACTTTAATGTTTATGGAATATATACTTAAAATGATCTTCATTCGTTATTAGATTAATCATTATCATTCATTTTCACTGCTCTGCAGTATCCCCTTGTATGAACATAACACAATTTTTATATTGTATCTTCTGTTCATGGCATTGGCATTGATTCTAGGTTTTTTGTTCGCTTGTTTTCTTAAATTACAAACAGTTTTGTTAGAAATACTTTTATGTGTTACTGTTTCCTGGTACCCATATGTGATAGTTTCTCAAGGATACATATGCAAATGTTTTTCAAGGGTATGTGGCTGAAAAAAAAAAAAAAAGGTATGTGGCTGAGTTGAATTGTTGTTATACATTGTACATATTTTCACCTTTTCCTGATACTGTTTTAATGTTTTCCACAGTGATTATATAAATATACATTCTTATTATGTAAGGATTTTATTTATTTTAGAGAGAGAGAGAGCACATGAGTGATGAGAAGGGAAGGGAGAGAATCTCAGGCATACTCATGCTGAGTGCAGAGCCAAAAACATGGGGCTTGATCTCATGGCCCTGAGATCATAACCTTAGCTGAAACCAAGAGTGGGACACCTAACCAACGGAGCCGACAAGGTGTCCCTACAAACATATATTCTTAACACTAATGTGTAAAAGTTCCAGCTGCTCTCATCTTCACCAACATTTGATATTCTGATAATATTTCAAGTAAAATACTGTTTCTTTTTAAGATATTGAGCTAGTTTTGAGGAATGAAAAAACAAACTAAAATGCCAGCTTTTTATACCTAGAAAAGCAAAAAATAGCCAATTTATAAGAAAAAGGTACCTCTATATAGTTTTCATGAATGATCAAATGCATTTTTTTCAAAACATATAGAGTCAAATGTCATTTAATAGCCAAATCCTTATTCATTCAGAATATAGGCCAACTTGTGTTTTAGTACATCAGTACAGAGATTAATCTTCTATCAATGCACAATGGTAAAATAAATAATTCTAAAACTCCATAAATAAAATAATTATTTATCTAAAATAAATAATTCTAAACTCCTCAACCATACTATATGGTTCTTTCTAAGGTAGAACCAGCAAGGATTTTATATTCCAATCTTTATTCTGTGAAATATCCAAATTGTGATATGTTACATTAGGAAACGATTTTGTATTCCATTGAGTCTTGGAAGCACTAAGTTTAGCTTGGTTCCAATGTACTTACTACAGATGATTTGGTCTTATTAAGTTAATGTACATTTTAAAACCCTAAAAGGAATATCTAATATTTAGTGCTTTCCAAACTTTTTAGAGCACAAAACCCTTTTGTCTATAGTCTCATGAAATATAATTTTGGAATTGTGGTCACATAATATTTATATGAATTTTTTTTTATTTTTTGAAAGGATTCTGTTTATTTATTTGACAGAGAGAGAATGAGAGCACAAGCAGGGGGAGAGGCAGTCATAGAGGAAGAAGCAGGCTCTCCTCTGAATAGAGAGCCAGATACAGGGATCAATCTCAGGACCCTGGGATCATGACCTGAGTGAAGGCAGCTGCTTAACTGACTGGAAACACCCAGGTGCCCCTTTATTTATATAAAATTCATAATAAAATCCCCACAATGCAAAACTGTGCCTTATACTATACAATACTCTTGCATGAAATATATATCCCAGTCTGATAAGATGAAAAAAAAAAGTAAATTATACATTACTGCAAGGAATGTGAATTTATATAGCTTTTCCAAAAGACAAAATTATGAAATATATAAAAAGTTTTTAAGTATTTTTACTTTGGCATTGTATTTTTAGACTTTTGTACTTTTGAACAATCTTTTAGACCTTATATTTCTCAGTACTAGAAATTGTTCTTATTAAATAAGGGATTTGTTCAAATATATGTCCAAAGATTACTAAAAACAGAGGCAACCTAAATTTATAGTAATAAGATAGCTTAATTATACTTATGTATTCTGATAAGGTAGAAAACATGCAAGTGGTAAAAACTCTATCCAAAAAATCCAGAATTATTTAGTAATACTAGAAAATATTCATGAAAGATTTAGTTGCAATATGTGAATACTTTAAAGCACATGTGTGCATATATTAAAATGCAAACAAAGGTAGAAAGAAACCAAATTCTTAATTTAGTGGTAATTACTGAATGGCAGAATTATGATTAATTATATTTTACTTATGAAATTTTGCATTTTTAAAAATGATTTACACAAGTATTGTTTAACAGTAAGAAGAGGTAATCAAATATTACTTAATTTATAAATAATCTTTGATATTTGCCATTAAACATTAGAAATGTTCTCAGCAGTAGAAAAAAAAATGAGATTTCTTTAAATATATTTCTGAAGAAACAACTCGGAGCACAAAATAACTTCAAAAAGATAGCTTCAGAAAGACAATCCATTTCTAAATCATCTGACTTGCTTGATAAAAATGGAGATTCCTAGCCTCCACAAAAGAGAGTCTTTTCTGAAAGTCTAGAGAATCTCCAATTCCTTAAGCAGAATTAGAAGACCTGATTTTTCTTCTGAGATCTATGGTTTGTTTTATAATAATGATTTAAGACTAAAGTACTCTGAGGTTCACTTTCCTCATCTTTATATTGTGGAAGAGTCTGTTTGGACTAAAACCTCACATCCATTATTCCACTGGTGACTAGCAACCATCAGGCATCCAGTCCCCAAGCTCCTATGCCTTTATACACAGACCCATTTCCTTTGGAGCCAAATTCTGTTGCTATGAGTACTTACTATATGCCAAACTATTTATGTCAATTTTCTTTTACAAAGTTATAGAAGGATATAGAAACTTCCTAGATTAAAAAATAATAATAAAATAAAAATTTAAAAACCCTAAAGCCCTGATCCTTCATATTGAGAAAGGATAATATAAAAATAATGTCTGAATATTTCCAAATACCTGTGTGCTGTGCAGAGGTATATGGAGATATAAGGCTGATCTGGAGGCAAAGCTGCTGAATCCATGGACTCTGCAGGGCACAGAGTCCTTATACCTCAGTGTGCCATATAACGACTACTATTTGATAAATGTGCCAAGATGTGAAAAAGATTGGAAAATTCTGGATTACAGGAAAAGATAACAGGGACTCAGATAAAGACCTTATTGTATGGAATATTCTTTGTTTATTCTAAAACAGAAGACAGGTCTAAACTGTCTGCTTCTTGTGAAGCAGAATCAACTTTAAAGTATCAGGCATTAGAGGTATGTGCTATTCCCAATACAGCTTGCAATAAATCCTGAATGCTATACTAGACCAGCCACATGAATGTCACAAGAGTCTCTCAGAAAATGCAGCTAGATGTGTGCAATGGCGGACTATTGTAGGTGGAATTGTTTCCCTCAGAAAAATACACTGAAGATCTAAACCACAATATCTATGGATGATAGTTCTGGAAATAGGGTCTTTGCTGATATAATCAAGTTAAGATGAAGTCACACTGGACTAGGGTGGGCCCTAACCCAGTGATTCATAAGAAGAAGGAAATTTGGACGGAGATACAAATTTGGAAGAAAGCCATAGAAGAACAGAAGCAAAGATTGGAGTCATGTAGCTACATACCAAAGAGGATTTGCTGGCAACCACCAGAAACTAGGAAAAACCATGGAATAGAATATCCTTAGGAGCTCCCAGGAAAATTACCCTACTGACACTTTGATTTCATTACTCCTAGAGCTCAGAGGATAACTTTTTTTGTTTCAAGCTACTCAGTTCATGCTGTTTTGTTATGCAGTCTTAGAAAACTAATATTGATGGAAATCAACAATCCAAAAACCACTGAAGACTTGTTGTCAGTTGTACCTTGGGCCATTGGCTGACTTATCATCATAGTCTCTCAGATCAGCACTGAGAGACTTAAGAGTTGGTCCTCTCTAGAAGCAGAAACTTGGGGAAAATATTTACAGTACCTTATGCTCTTTGAATCAGAAGCCTAGACAAATATACATCAATATGGAAAGTATTATAATGACATCACAGATGAGAATGTCAAGAATGTCATCGCAGAGGAGAATGTCATTTTCAACTTGAAGTTTTATCCGAAATCAAAATCTTTTAGATTTCCTTTATAATATTCAAGCAAAAACTGAGCACTCTATACACTATTCATTATACACTCTATATTATGTAATATATGTTCTATACTAAACAGAATACAGTATGTCTATAGTATTTAGTAACATACTGTGGTTACTGGAAGGCCCCACTGACATTTTACCTGGTCCAGCATTGTAGTGGCCTTGTCTATATGGGTGAGTTGATTTCCGCATGGACAGGAGAAACCTTCCAGAATTGCAATTGCATATCCTCTGCTTCCTTACTTTCCACTGTGTACATGTTAATTCATACTAATTCTTTGAAATGAGGAAAAAACATAAATTGAAAGAGATTTTCTTTTTTTCTTAAAGATTTTATTTAGTTATTTGACAGAGAAAGAGAGAGAGAGAGAGAGTGAGCATGAGTGGGGGGAGGGAGAGGGAAAAACAGACTGCCTATGGAGCAGGGAGCCTGATGCTGGGCTAGATCCCAGGACTCTAGGATCATGACCTGAGCCAAAGGCAGATGTTCAACCAACTGAGCCACCCAGGTGTCCTTGAAAGAGCTTTTCTACATTTGAAAAGGACGTGGGATAAACAGAGTGGGAAAGGACAGAAAAATATATTTATATGTTTATAAATATTTTATTATGTTCTATTTATATTTTTTCTGAGATTACAGTTTTTAGTTGGTAGAAGGCAGAAGGGAGAATAAGAGCATTCATATCTATTTGTATTATATTTGAATTTGTACATATCTATTTACTCATGAAAAGGAATCCTTCACTCCAATTATTTTAACTCATTATCCTTCTATCTTTTATAGGTTAAAAATTTTTCTGTGCACCTAGTGGAAAAAGATCAGTGAAGAAAGGGGTACAGCTTTACAAGACTTTACAAATTCTGGAAAAGCAACACAACAATTGCTGTTAAGTGTGTGATTACCATAATCGGTGTTGTACTGTGCATGTCTCATGAATTTTTCCCATATGGATTCAAGTTCAGATAATAAGACATTGAAAATCTTGTAAAAAAAACCTTTAAGAATACTAACCACTGAATAATAAGTAAGTGAATTTGTGACATTTCCTCAGTATATGCATTACTTTCTTAGCCAAAGTGTCTTGAAATAGACACTTTTATGTAATACTTGTAAGAACTAAGTGATGTCTTGGTTTCCCACAAGCGTGGTACCAAGAAGCAAAAGGTACCTCATAAAATCTTTGTTTTCATATCCTAAGAAACTCACCACATCAGGCTATCTTCCCATAGTCCCAAGACGCAGCACAATATCTTGAAGGAAGAATTTATGACTGGACTGGGCTTGAAATTCTTTAAGTCCCTCTAAAAGATAATGTGATTGAATAGAGAAAAAAAGTGTTTTTTTTCCCCTGACATCCCCCAATATATAGTGAAGAAGATAAAGTAGAGATAGATAGAAAAATAATAGATGGATAGATAATATGTATGCATATTATATGTGTGATCTCTGTGGTATATGACATATTTATTTATCATATTCCTCACTTAAGAACTAGAAAACTAATAACTCCAAAGCTGGAGATCTCTGATGAAACGTTAAACCCAAATAAAGGGAGATTCAGTGTTAGAATTTTTTACCTTTATAATTCATAACAATTCCCAACCTTTTCTCAGAAGAAGAATGATAGTTATTCCTCAACATTTTTTTAAGGTCTAAATTTTTCCTCCCACTCATGAAAAGTTATCCAGTGAAATAATAAAACAAAACATGATTAAATATAATAATCAATGCTTGGTTAGACTGATTGATTTATTTTTGACAGGTAACACAGCCAGTGATGGATCAGACCTTCATCACAAGGGAAATAATTTATAGCACCCCTGGTGACATGTAATTTCAGATATTCAGCCTAGGCTTTTGCAAATAAAAACAAGATAACTTTTATTCAATCCACACTTCTGTGTTAATCTGAGAACAGTACATTTTCAAATTGATATATTTTTTAAAAACTTATCTACCACCATAACCATGGAACAAAAATCATTTGGTATTAGTCAACTAAAGATTTTGCTTTTTAAATATATTGATTACCTGAGAATAATCAATTGACATTTGGCACAGTCTTATTTACAATAATTCAACCCAACAGCAATATGATTTAGAAACTGGCCACCAGGCATGTGCTGTTAATGAATAGAATTCATGTTTAATTCAAGCTTATAAGCAAAAACGTTACATTTAAGTAATACTAATATTGTGACAACTTGACAAAGACCAAAGAATTCGATATTAAAGCTACCATTCTTTCTTGAACTCAGCTATTTACCGAGGGAAGTAAAAGAAAGTAAGTAAGCATTTTGAGTTATACACAGATTTTAGAATGAGAAAGAAAAATAGATTGTATAGAGAGTTTTGTCAAATTGTTGGGGTTTTTTGTTGTTGTTGTTGTTGTTGTTGTTGTTGTTGTTACATATTATGGAGTAGGCCTAGAGAAGGCCAAAGTTTTGCCAAAATGTAAAATGGCTCCATTGAATCCCATGCTAGTGGCTTCAGACATTTTCCAATGGGAGAATCTCCCCAGTATCTCTGAAAGAAATTATTTTGAAGAAACCAATTTCCATCAGATGTCTTAAACAGTAGTCATAAAAGTTAGAAATTCAAGTCACAGCAGCAGGTAAAATGTTGTAATCCTCTTCAATCTGATAAGGGTTCCTAAAGGAAGCAAGTTAGAGAAAGCATGAACATTACGATATTAAACATTTGGTTGAAAAAAAATAGAAATCTTTACTAAAAATGCTCAGAATAAACAAATCAGGTAAACAGCTGAAAAGTTAAAAACAAAATAGATGCAAGATATTTGGATTCTGGTCCCAATTTTCTCACTGACCAGTTGTGTGATCTTGAGCAAATAAATTCAAGCATTATATTTGCTCCACTAAATGAAGGTGAAACTCTAAGGACCTTTCAAGTTCTAAAATTATATGAATTTAGATTTTGAAAAGAAGCACATATGTATAAATTAAGGCTTAGTTTCTCTGTCTGAATATTTTCTTGTTCATCTATCACACAAATATATTGTTAAGAATGATAAAAGTAACCCTATATCCTCCTGTTTGATGGGTAGTCATTTTGAAATGTAACATCACATTGCCCTTTACATAGAAACAGCCTAAATCTCACCAACGGGAGCATATATATCTAGCTTTTATATAAGCAGTTATAGTTTTTGCTATTCCCCTACCATTTCTTTTCTCTTCTGCCAACCTCAGGGAGAAGTTCAGGTATTCTAGAAAATAGGAAGTTATTTAGCATCCAAGAGCAAACCTCCATGACCTTAAATGTGCTGCTGAACAAGCCTCCCTCCATACTTCCCTCAGGACTAGGATGCATACCTATGTTCAAACTTGCTCAGTTATTTTAAGTGACAGGTAGAGGCATACATGTGGACAGCGGTTAAATGTGTTTGGGGAAAGTTTGGAAGCAAATTTCAAGAATTTCCTTAATTAGCAATGCAATGCTAATTGATTAGACTATTCTCCAGTTTTCTAGATCTGAAACAGATGTTTTGAAGTTGATGAAAAACAGCTGGCTGAAATTTAATCAGGCTTCCACTAAAATGATATTTTTGTAATATTACACTAAAATATTCGATGGAGAATGCAATACACTGAACAGAGCCCATCTTTTTTATTTTTATATGTGTATGTGTAATTAGGATAACTTTTCACAACAGCAAAATGGAAAAATTAAAAATTAACTGATATTGTATGTTGTTATTGAGTGAAAGACTGTCATAATCTCTATCTTATTATTCCAGATCGATTTATAACCTATAGTCTATATTCTACTATTACTTTCTACAAGGTACCAAAAGCAGGAAAATGATACTGGAAGTCATTCTTGATTTCATACTGAAAAGGGAAATTTATATTTGAGTATGCCATCAGTTTAACAAGGCTTTACCAACTGTTGCATATAGTGGTAGTCATGTGACCAGGTACGTACCCTACCATACCACTGAATTACGTTCACTTTACGTTGCCATCTCAGACAGTACCAAAATTATCACTGTATAAGACTGTATCTGCTGCCCTTGAATCTGTTAACTCAAATTGCTGTTTTTCTCTTTTGAAACAACAGGGAGTACTAACAAACAAGTATACAATTTTTCATAAGGATTAAAGAGCAAAGCAATTAATTGCATCTGTCGTATAGAAGGTGAAAGAACCAGAAAATCATAGTTCAACATGAATAATCACTTCTTATAATAAAACAAGAAATTAGAATTGAAATTATGGAATTGTGTGATATGACTTCTTCAGAATGGCTCGAATTTTTGCAAATAAAGTGACATATCATATTTTTAAAAAATCTACTCCCAGACAGGGATTTTGACTTTTTTCCTGTTGCCTTGTGCAAATCTAAAAATCATAAGTAGTTCAATAAGGATTACTTTTTCTACTTATAATAAAGCTCCTAATTAAATTATAAAACAAAGTAATCACTCTTGTGAGTGTATCTTTATGTTACATTGTTCAATAAAATTAGGATGTACATACAATGCCTCAATCACAGTAAGAGTTTAGTTTCTAATTAAGCAAAGCCCATCCTATATCTTCCTGTGTGATGGGTAGTTCTCTTCAAAATGGTAATTCTGGGATCTGGGCTCATTCCAGTATTATATGTTTGCTGTGCTCACTCCTGGCTTAAATGGTCACCACGATTTTCTGCATGAAGCCAGTGGAAGGGAAAAAAGCACATGGAAAAAAAAAATATATATATATATATGTACACTTTTAAACCACTTTATTCCATTCCTTTAGTGAGAACTAGTCATATGTCCCCACATAAGATGAAAGAGTAACTGGGAAACCCTTTTCATCTCTGATTGGACCGAGACTTCTCAGCTAAGCTCTGTATTATAAAAAAAAAAAAAAAAAGGAGAGAGGGACAGAGGGGGAGAGTGAGTGTGCACACAATAAAAAGAATCAGCCATGGTGGAAAGTTTTTATTCGATTGCTAAATATTATATGTTCAACTCAGTGAAACAAAAAAAGTTATCTTTGTTCCTTATTTCATCAGGAAAATGTCCTATCATAACACAAAACATAAAAGTATTCTGTAACAAGTTTTGAAGTTTAAAAATAATATTCGTGAATTTTTTCATGAATTTTCTCCCATACTATTAAAGCCATGATTCTTCCCTCTTTTTATCATTCCAAGAAATTTCTAAACTATAAACATGCACATAGATATATGATGATACTAATTATTAGAAACATCACATTGGGCAACCCAGGTGGTTCAGTGGTTTAACGTCTCCTTCAGCCCAGGGTGTGATCCTGGAGACTCGGGTTCGAGTCCCGAGTCTGGCTCCCTGCATGGAGCCTGCTTCTCCCTCTGCCTGTGTCTCTGCCTCTTTCTCTCTCTCTGTGTGTCTCTCATAAATAAATAAGTAAAATCTCTAAAAAAAAAATAAATAACTAAAAAAGAAACATATCACATAACACAGAGAGCATACAGAGACAATGTTAAGGGATCACTACTAATGCAAACTGAATCTCTGGACAACCTCAGTCTGGAAAACCTACTTCCACAACCGCTGACATTTATTCTTATCCCAAAGTCCCACACGAGGTTAGAAGGAATGGGATTGATCTGGTGTTCTTTCAAAAGCAACCTTCCTCTTTGTGCTAAGCATGGAGAATTTATTGAGTTGAAAGGTTTTTGCCTCCTAACTTTATATCCACCTGGAATCTCAGAATCTGATCTTACTCGGAAATAGGGTCTTTGCAGATGTAATTAGTTAAGTGAAGATGAGATCACAGTGGATCTGTGTGAGCCCCAAATGCACAGATTGGTGTCCTTAATAAGAAAAGAGAACATACAAGCTTACACAGAGAAGGTCTTGTGAGGATGCACAAAGGGAAGAAAGCCATGTGAGGAGGGAGATAGAGACCAGAGTGATAGAGCTACAAGGCAAGGGATGCCAAAGATTCCTGCCACCCCCAGAAGCTGAGATAGCCATGGAACAGATTTTTTCTCAGAGCCTCCAGAAGGAACCAACTCTGTCAACACCCTAATTTTGGACTCTGGCCTCCACAACTACAAGAGAAAAATTTCTATTGTTTTGAATCATCCAGTTTGTGGTAGTTTGTTACAGCAGCACCAGTAAATGAATACAGGAAATGTCCCCAAAATTACATCTCAGGGTTATGTCAGTTGAAAACTCGTGACCCTTTTCACGGGCACTGGATTCCCATCTGTGTCAGTCTATTGTATATTCACTTCTTACCTTCAGGAGGTCATAGAATAGAAATAGCTATTGTAGCATTACAAATTAAGAAAATGTTCCCCTCTGACCCAAAGAAAATGAAATAATTACTTTTCCCAGCCTTTACCCTTCCACTCTTTAACTTCTTTCTCTCACTTCACTTGATTTGGCAAGAGAAGAATTTTCCCTCTCCATTGGATAATACAAATATCTTGGTCATTGCACTCAGTCATCCAACTCCATTTATTTTTATGTGACACAGTTTCCATGAAAAGTTCATTAGTAGGGAACGTGTCTTAGATTATTCCATGGGATGTAACAACACTGTTACCACAAGGCCAATGCCGTCAATGTTTCTTACATTCTGGACAACGTGCTACTTGTATAAATTCTAGTTATGTCAAAACTTTGTTGTCCATGCATGGATCAGGACACCTTCTGGGAACACAACTTCTACTTTCAAAGGTTCTTGATCAGGTCAATAAATAAAGAATCTTTGCTGGATTGTAATAACTCTCAGGTAGTAGTACCTGGAATAGACAGCAGGGATTTATCTGACACTGTAACAGAGTAACTTTGTTTTTAGCATTGCTTTTTCAGAATAATACTGCAATAATGACCAGAGGTCTCAAGGTTGAAAGACATTTTAGATGTAGAATATATGTGAGCCAAAGAATTTTAGAGGTGAATGGAACTTTAGAGATCATTTTCACTTAATACATTCTTTCCACCACTAATCTTTTGTTCCTCTTTTGATCAAATTAGCCAAACACTCAACAGCACTCTGAATGTAAGATAGATATTGAAATTCTCTATATTAAAAGAGTTTGGCAGTGACACAAACTATGGTAATTAATCTTACCTATTATTCTCTGAAAATATATTTGTGGTTCTACTTGAAGTTCCTTATTCCTTATTCCTTAAGGAATTACTGACTATAAATAACTGATGGTCAATGAATTATGGAAAAAGTGCTGACCAATTGTGAAAACTTTATTACAACAAAGAATTCTGCCAATGGGTCTGATATTACCACCACCAGTATCCCAAATCCCTGAATCTTTAAATAATACCACCTTAAGGGAAATGCCCCTAAAAGAGCAAAAGTCACTATTTCACATTGACTAATCTGGATATCTGTCTTTATCCTTTCAATCTTTTAAAGTCTGCCACAAATACGATTTTGGAAGCTCTCCCAATTCCCATAATGAATGCTGCTTTACCTACGACTTGAGATATTTGGTGATTTTATCTTTGCAATAATGTTTTGGGGACTCTTTTCTCTATAAAACACTTTTTATTTATCACCAACTACAGAAGACAACATGCTTTATTATATAATCACACAAGCTTAGCCCTTTGAAGTGGAATTTCAGTGACTCAGAGTTTATTGTAAAAACTTCATTCACCCTCTATTACCCATATTTAACACTATATACTAATAGAGAGATAATACCTTACAGGGAAATCTAGGCTTTATACCCACAACTGACTTAATCATAATTAATTTTGCAGTAATTATTTTAAATTATTTAAATGCACTCTCAGGAGCTGACAACACTTCAGATTATTATAAAATATGTAAATTGTTTTTACTTAGAAAAAAGAGAACTATGATAATAAATTATATTAATTTCTTTGATTCTATGTAAAATAAATGACCAAATGTTTAAACTCAAAATTATTTTTTAGGTAATGTATAAAGATATTTAATAAGAAATCTAGCCATGACATTCTTTTTAAAGATTTTATTTATTTATTAATGAGAGACACAGAGAGAGAGGCAGAGACATAGGCAGAGGGAGAAGCAGGCTCCTTGCAGTGAGCCTGATGTGGGAATTGATCCCAGGACTCTAGAATCATAACCAGAACCAAAGGCAGAAGCTCAAACACTGAGCCACCAGGCATCCCTAGTCATGACATTTTGAAATAAATAATGAATCAATGTCTAATAACAAACAGAGTCTTGAGAAATATTAATAGCCATTGAAAAAATTCTTGTATTTTAATTCTGTGTCTGTTTTATTCTTTCTTCTTTTAAGAAGAAAATTATTATTTTGGATTTATTTTCTATTGGATCATATTAACATCATAGTCAGGTAATATAAGGAGAAAGAGATGGCATTGCAGGTTAAAACCAAGTGAGAATCTTTGAAATGATCAATAAATAGTTTGCAGATCAAATAAAATAATATTGGCATGTATTATTTCTATAAATTGAGTAAATGGTAAATTATTAAATTATTTTAATAATTAAGAGACATTTTAATAAATTTATAAGATAATACAAATTTATTATAATTTACTAATCTTTTGAGAAACCTCACTAATTCACAAAACTCCATATGATTCCATGTAACAAAACAAGTTCAGTGGCATGTTTTTCTAGGGTATTCTTGTAAAATTCTGTATTGTCTTTTGCTAGTTCAGTATTTTTAGGCAAAGCAGTTAATTTTTCTAGGTCTTGGGTTTTTTTTTTTTTATTTTTTTATATATTTTTTTTAATTTTTATTTATTTATGATAGTCACAGAGAGAGAAAGAGAGGCAGAGACACAGGCAGAGAGAAGCAGGCTCCATGTACCGGGAGCCCGATGTGGGAATCGATCCCGGGTCTCCAGGATCGTGCCCTAGGCCAAAGGCAGGCGCCAAACCGCTGCGCCACCCAGGGATCCCTAGGTCTTGGGTTTTTTATTCCTGAAATGAAGTTAATAATAATATCTACTAAAAATGGGTGGGGATCAAATTATGCAATGTTTAGTTCACAAAAGTTACTCATTATACTTAGAAAAAGAAGAATAGAGAGCAAGAAAGGAGGGAGGAAGCTTTCTTAATTATGTGCAACTAGGGGAAAGGAAATGTTATATTAAAAAGAGCAAACTGTATTAAAAATAAAGAAATGGAAAAAAATCAGAGGAGTTTGTCTATGAGAGGAGAGGTAGAAATGGTTTTAAAAAGGGAGCTTTGGAGAAAACAAAGTTGAGTACAATGAGTATATAGGCTTGCTGTTGAGATGCTGAACTTTTGGATTCTTTGATCCTAGTTCCTTTATCAATTAACTGAGCATTGCAATAATGTTTCTTATGGGAATCCCTGGGTGGCTCAGTGGTTTGGCACCTGCCTTCAGCCCAGGGTGTGATCCTGGAAACCAGGGATTGAGTCCCGCATTGGGCTCCCTGCATGGAGCCTCCTTTTTCCTCTGCTGTGTCTCTGTCTCTCTCTATGTCTCTCATGAATAAATAAATAAAATCTTTTTAAAAAATAAATAAATAATGTTTATTATGCAATATGTATGTAGTAATACAGTAAATATGATAATAAGTATATGATGATACAGAAGGCTCTGACAATAGTTGCACATCAAGAAACAACAGGAAAAGAGAAGTAGAAATGTGTTGCCAAGCAAAATGGATCACACTTTGGATTATTCCTGACTATAACCCCAGCACATAACACAAAGCCTGTATATAATAAATGTTCAATAAATATATGATGGATGCAAATTTGAATGAATAATAAAATGTAATCATTGATTCTATTTATTTGGCTGAAAATCAACTGTTATTAAATTCCAAAAGATTTTCTGAACTTGTTTATGGCCCACCAATGTAAGTAAAGAAAAGAAGATATATCTCCCAATAACTAGTTGTACAGTTTATTTGAAATACATATATATATCTAAATATCCTCCATCTACCAAATCTCATAAAAGTTTGTTGGCATATTTTTCACCAAAGAGATATTTCTATAGTGATAATAAATCTTTCCAAGAGGAAACTGTTCTATTTCAGGTCAGGTAAAATAAAACTTGGAAGAAACATTATATAAGAATTTTTAAATGTTAAAAATAACCATACAAATAGAATATTCAAAAAGGAAGTAATCCTATTGTTCTACATGATAAATAAGAAAAATGCTAGCCCTTTGAAATTTCCTCCTCAATAACGAATTTCTTCAGGCTGTTAGAAATACATTACAAAGGAACTAGTAATGTGGGGTCAGACTAGTACAAATATTCATGAATGGAGAGAATTTGAATCCATGTAAGAAGCTCCTATTCATAATAGGAATAACCAAACTAAAATCCATAGAAAATAATATAATATCGTAGCCAGATAGTGTGCAAAATGAGTCCTACAAAAAAATTTGGTGCCATAAGGATTAACTTTAAAATAAAACACTGGTAATAAGTAACCCAGTAACATCAAAACACATGAATCCTGCAACCATTCTGAAACTCCTTCTGCTTTTCATGGCATTCACAGCCCACATGTTTTAAGACCAATTCATGTTCATTGAACAGCCCCAGGTCACATGACACTAAAATAGGTGTTTGAGACACAGAATATTTCACAGTGGTAATCTTAATTACAGGACGTTTTGCTTGGGAAGGGAGGATGCAAAATCAAGCATTTGAAGTCGGCCTTTGCCTCTAGTCCTTGGGCAAATTATCTATCAGTTGACATCTTCCTGCTTCAAGGATTACCTCTGAAATGCTAGGCTTCTGAGCAACACATCTTAGAAAAAATCTTTCAGAAGGCTTTGATCCATGGGCTAGGAGGCACTCATGCAAAAGTTTAGATTTCTTTGGTCTCTTCATGAAGTATGACAGTTTTATTTAAAAAAAAAATAGGGGTGCCTGGGTGGCTCACTTGGTTAGGCATCCTGCTTTCAGCTCAGGTCATGATCCTGGGGAGGTCCTGGGGTGCTCAGCAGGGAGACTGCTTCTCCTTCTGCAACCCCCCCACTGCTTGTGCATGCTCTCTCTCTCTTTCAAATAAATAAATAAAATCTTTTAAAAAAAGAAAGAAAGAAAAAATATTTTAGATGTTATACCATCACCTAATAATGCATTTTCAATATGTGACAGGATTGCAGAGTGAAAGAACAGGAAGATTGAGTAACTGTTTCAGACATAATCAGGAAATAATATTTACTAAGTTATCATAAAGTGTCATGTACTTTTGTTATAAAAACAATCCTGCAAGTTTTATTATCTATAAAAATTATTTTCTTCCAATTCATCCAATGAAATGATGTTCATTACTTTGTATGTTCAACTGTTGTCACTGCACATAATAAGAAAAATTGCACCAGAAAAATGATATAATTAGAAAATAGTAATTGCGGGACATGTACCATTCTAATTTTGTTTTTAAAAATTAATATAATTTTTGGCAATTTGTGAAATGTGACAGATAAAAATTTAAATTAGTCATCATAACTGGAGTCAATTGATTTAAGATTTTTTTGTAGTGACTTTGGTACAGATCGGTATGCTTTGTGGTGGTATTTAATGAACTAGGGAGAAACCCAATTGAAACGTGAAGGCCCAGCCCGGGACACTATTACATTATAGGTGAATATCATTTATTAATTCTGAACTCCTGAAAATAAAATTGCTTCCAAGTCCACTAAAAATTCTGTAATTCAACCTGTGCACCATTTAAGGTCAAACTTGAGAAATAAAAATTTTCTCAATAATGATGACTCTCATTATTAATATTTGATGTTTACCAACATTTTTTCCTTTAGGATAGTGATAAACATTGGTAGAAAAAGTTAAGTTTAAATATTTAATTTAAATAGATCTTCTATTCAGATCTTCCTATTGCTTCTTCTCTACATATGTAGAATGTAGCAAAGTGTGACAGAAATTGCAAAAGCCTTAGCTAACAGACATGGATTCAAGTCCTGACTCTACTATACCTTTGCTAGGTAAGCATGGAAAAGTTACTAAAAATCCTAGTGCCCATTTCTGTACCATAACTCTGATTTCAATGAAGGGGAATTTTCTCTAAGTGAATCTTTGCCCTCTATCTGCATTGTTCTTCTCTCTGAATAACTTTCACATTTAGCTCAGTCCTACACTTTTTCTCTTGAAATGAAACTTCCTAGAAGCACCACAATTACTGCTTTTCCTCCATGCTAGGTATGTAAGGAATTTCCTTGGCGTGCTCTGTCACTACATGATTAATTCTTCCTAATTCTAGAGTTCAGTATTAGTAAATCCACTTGGTGAGTATACCCAAAGACACATGTTCCAACCAATAAAAAAGGTGTTATATTGGCCTCCATCTTCATTTTTTTAAATTTACTTCTATACTTATAAACCCAAGAATGAAAGAGGAGCGCTATTAATTGGAGGTCCTGCTGAATATCAACTTATACTTTTTTTGTTGGTTGATCAACTACCATTTATCTGCCATTATCATAGATGTGTATCAGAGACTCATTTCATTCTCCCATTTATGTTAACAGGCAGGCACATTTAGCTTCATTTTGAAAATGTAGAAATGAGGTTTATCAAAGTTAACTGATTTGCCCAAGGTAATAAATAATTGGGAGTAGACTTAAACCTGGGCTTAACTTCAAACCCTATTCTGTCTTTCTTGCCACATAGTATTTTATGATATATGGATGGCCCTGCGTGATTCTTGGTATTAAAGGGTAGTTGATAAATTCTCTGTATGAATTTGCTATTGCTGTATAACAAATTACCACACATCAGTAATTTAAAATGAAATGCATTTATTAGCTCACAGTTCTGTAGTTCAGAAGTCTGGGTGGACTCAGCCAACTTCTTTGCTCATATCACAAGGTGTCAGCTGGGATAAGCACTTATTCAAAGGCTCTGGGAAAGAACCTGCCTCCAGTTCACATAGATGTGCAAGAATTTGGTTTTCTGAAGCTCTAGGACTTAAGTCCCATTTCTTTGTTGGCTGTCAGCTAGGGGCTGCCCTCAGATTGTATGGATGACCCACATTTCTTTTCACAGGATCTACTCTATTTTTAAAACAATAAGGAATCAAGTTTTTCTCATGTTTCCAATCTCTCTGACTTTCTCTTCCACCACTGAACAGAAAAATCTCTCGCTCCTTGTAAAGACCTTTTAAACCTCTCTGCTTAATGATTAGATTAGGTCTATCCAGAAAATCCAAGATAATCTTCCTATACTTTAAAGTCAACTGATTAGGAACCTTAATCACATCTGTAGAGTCCCCTTTACTATGAACTCTAATATAGTTAAAGGCATCAAAATTCATCATATTTAGAATTACAGGGATTAGGGAGGGAAGTTTTTTGATGAGGGACATCATTCTTAGAATTCTTTCTGCCACAAATTCTCTGCTATGAGAAATGACATGCCATTGGTTTTCTATTGTTGCCATTAACAAATCACCACAAGTTTGTGTCTTACAACAGCACAAATTTGTTATCTTGCAGGTCTGTAGATTAGAGGTCTGACATGAGTCTCACTGGACTAACATCAAAGTGTGTGCAGTGTTATAATCTCTCCTGAGGCTTTAGGAGAGAATCCATTCCTTTGGCTTTTCCAGATTCTCAAGATCATCCCCTCCACTGCTTGGCTGTGACCTTTTCCCACCATCTTCAGAGCCAGCAACTTTGCATTTGTCTGGCAAATCTTCTTTAGTCATATCACCCTCTGTTCTGAACACAACTGGGAAATGTTCTCTGATTTTAAGGATCCATGGCATTAGATTGGGGCCAACCCATTAATCCAGGATGCTCTCTCCATTTCAAGGTCCTTAATTTAATCACACTGCAAATTCATTTTGTAATGTCATTAACATATTCACAGATTCTAAGGATTAGGGTGCAGATATTTCAGGGGAAAGCAGGGTGGACATTGTTTCACCTTCAAAAATGATGTTGGTAGAAGTAAATTGTGTACCAAGATCTTGAGTCATAAATGAAATTGCATTATGTTTATTACCAAAGGGTTTGATTTATTACTGACATAAACATATTCATATTTTAGAATGATTTTACATCTTTGCAAGCATAATCATTTTCTGAGTAAATAAGAATACTTAGAGTACCCATTCAAGAACCATTGCTTGTATGCTCACTCATATTGTCCCACCAAAGATTCATTCCACTAACCTTAGAATCTGAGTTTCAAGTCACTCCCTTTAATGAAAATTTAAGATCTATCATCACCAAGACCTGAATTTTGAATTCGTCAGTCAAGGTATATTTCTTTCTGTCTTGACTGTATTTTACACTATTCATAATAATTGTTAAAGTATTCCTTTCAGTTTATCTCAATAGTGCATTTAAGAATCAAGTAGTGATCTAATTGAGAGCATGCTAGAGCTAGAAATTATTTTTTGGCACCGAAACCTCCCAGACCTCCTCACAAACTCTTATATCAAGGTCAAATGCAGAGAAAAATTGTTAAAAAAGAAAAGCTCATGACCAGTCAAAAACGAAATAAAGCATTGCACTTGTCACATTTTCCTTAGCTGGGGAAATTTAAGCATGGTTGAACGTTAAAGTCAATCTTGCTGTTCCCGTCTTTCAACTGACACTTCTAAACTCACTGTAAACCCTCTCTCCCCTGAATTCCTCCAAATATCCTGCCATTTTCATTTATTCAGTTCTTATTTTTTACTGCCTCACTTTGAGGTATTCTTTCCATTGTTGTCTTCTACTTCACTGTACACTGCTTCCCTCTATTATGATGTCCCAGCCAGTAATCCCCACGTTGTTCATTTCCATAGTGAGTGTTCAATGTTTTTTTTTTTTTTGACTAATTAATTGAAAGCCCATGCATGTGAAAGCTACTGATAATTCATATGATTTAAACCATTGGAATCCTAATTTGTAATAATGGCAGGATGTCCCAATGCCAAAATGTAAGAATTTAATAGACATCATTGAGAAATTTTGAACCAATTCTTTCTGGTTTTGATTATGCTAAGCATTTTAGCCTATAGATATTGTTAGTCTTAGCAGAGCATTATTTCATGAGAAAGCAGATTAACAGCATTTGTATGTGCTTCTTGTATTAAATAAGGGAGTGATAATCAGGCTTAAAAAATAATGACTTGTTTTGCTCATTAGCTGAATGAATCTAGAAAAAGACTCATCAGTTCATAAATTTGTCATAATGCTGTCTTTAGCGTTAGCCAGAAGTAAGGCCCCAGATTAGCAGAGTCATAGCAGGAGGCCCAAAAGATTATAGAAAATTGCTGTTAAAAAATGACTTGACAACATTTTAAGTTTGATATTTTTTGGCAAAATAATGTAGTCAGCCAATTGCTGAATTCTCTGCACGCTGTTAGATTCTTTTTGAATTATATTCAGTTTGTGGAAACATGATGCGTTTTTGTTCTACATGGACAGGACAGAAGGTTTACCAGCTTGAACTGGTTTTTCTGTGAAAAACTGTCCGGCACCCCACTGATGCTAAATGTGTCATTAACCTTCTACCTGGGTGTTTATTACCTTAACTTAGACAATATTCACAATTGCCCTTATGAGCATAATGAGGTCAAGGCAGCAATCAATGTCTGCTGCGCTTTCTCTTGTTTCTTGAAAGCGCAACTGCTTTTTTAAGTCAAATTCTATCATCTTAGGTTAAAACAAGACAGAGAGCTAGAGAGCTTCATTGTGTCAAAAGATCAGTATATATCTTTCTCAAAAAAGGGTACAGAAGTTGGGTGACTAGATAATTTCATCCAAGGACATGTTTCAGAATAAAAAGAAGTACCACTAATAGTTACACTGTAATAACTATGTGTAAACATGGACTCTCTTGGACAAATTGAGATATATGGCTGCCCTTTGTAACATCAAAGGAACATCAAAGAATATTTTTTTCTTTGCAGTTTGACAACCTTTAGAAGTTTTAGATTGGGCTGTCAGTTAAAACTTTGAACTTAATAGACCTTGTGAAACTTTCCCGAGGAACCCACATTGGTACATACTGCTTTTAGTAATTTTAGAAGTTTCAGTACACCATACCCAAGAACAATCAAAGTAAATAATTTGCAAAGATGAACTTAATTTTATGGGAATTTCCCCTTTATTTTCCCTTTCTTAACATACCATCAGTCTATCAATTTTTATTAAAAAGTTGCTTTACTTGGATTTGTAGGAAGGATTCCAGACTAGGAATATTTGCATATCAAGTTCAAGTCAACCAACTGGATAAGATACCAACTGGAAAAAGGATAGGGTGGTAATGAGTGAACCAGATAACTGGTATCTTATGATCCTCACAGGAATGGTCAGAGGTTTGGTTGGTTTTAATTTTTTTAATCCAATTATTCCATCACCATAAACATCATTTTATTCCAAAGCTTATACTCTCTATAAGAAACAAAATACCTGACCCATAGATATATTTAAAAGGAAATAGTTCTTATTTAAGTTTAAAAGTTCATTTGCTTTGTTCTAAATGTTAATTTGGGTGCTGGTTGCATGGATATAATATAAATAAATATAAATAAAAC
This sequence comes from Canis lupus dingo, assembly GCF_003254725.2. Lineage (NCBI taxonomy): Eukaryota > Metazoa > Chordata > Mammalia > Carnivora > Canidae > Canis > Canis lupus. The sequence continues at coordinate 57,952,661 of NC_064255.1, forward strand.
TGGCCAAACTTTCAAACTATAAAATTAAGTTGTCATTTTGATGATATACATTTATACCTCATTAAAAAACTTGTCACCCTGCAAAGACTTATATCAGTTAATTGATAACAAATATTTTGGGATCTGCATATGTTTTGATCTCTGTACCAGAATCTATGGTAGGCACTGGGGATCCAATGGAAACCTGAGAGTCAAAGACTTTGCTTCAAAGAATTTATATTCTAGTGAGATAAAGGGAAAATAAACACAAGGGAAGTAAGTGATAAGATAATATCAAATAGTAATTAGTTCTTTGAAGAAAATCCTGGAGGAGGTGACATCTGAGTGAAGAGTTTAGTAAAGATAAGTAGAAAGGAGCATCACCAAAACTGGGAGAGTAGAATTCTTGGATATGGTAATATATGTAGTATTTCTAAGGGACAGAAAGTACACTGACTAGGACAAAGACATGGAAAAAAATGAGGTTGGAAAGATGAGTTGGGGACTAGATATGGTTTATAATTCAGTAATTTATAACCAAAAGTCTATAAGTTAGAGAATTTTAAGTACAGTTTTCACCTACTGCCCTCAGATTTACAAGTGGACAAAATTTGTATCTCATGATTCCTTGTAAATTCTTGCCCAAAGAAATGTGTATTGAAAGAAAGTAGTAATCATTTTCTTTTTTTTTTTTTTTTAAGTTTTTATTTATTTAATCACGAAACACAGAGAGAGAGAGGCAGAGACACAGGCAGAGGGAGAAACAGGCTCCATGCAGGGAGCCTGACGTGGGACTCGACCCAGGGTCTCCAGGATCACGCCCTGGGCAGAAGGCAGCACTAAACCGCTGAGCCACTGGGGCTGCCCAGTAATCATTTTCTAATACAAATTTCAAGTCAGAGTAAAAGGTGGGCCAAATAAATGATTACTGTGGCTTTGTTGCCTCATTTCCATTTTTTCATCTTGCACTTGAAGCTTATAGTATTATTTTATGGACCAGTCTCCTTCACAAACCCTAAGAAATCATGGAGGCACATGTGAAACCAGGATGCTTATAATTTGTTAAACCACATTATTACATGAGACTTTCCATGATAATTAAACACGGATCTTGAATAATAATAAAATGCATTTATCCCTAAAAAGAGAGAGCAAAACCTAACTTCCAGGTGACTTATGTTCCCTACATGGTTATTTAAGAAGATAAATGTTATATCAAAGTTATATAACATTTTTCCCTTGATATCAGAATTTTAATAGGCATTTGATGTTCAGTACATTTTAAGAACAAAAATTAATAACATAGGAGACCACGTTTTATTTTTGTTTTGTTCTGTTTATCAATGTATCATCATCTTCCAGTCTAAATTTCAAATGAAGACTTAGGAAGCTAGTATCAGCTCATGTTAGGAACATGATACCATATTTTCTTCTTTAAAAAATGCCGACATTTCAATGCCCATGCAAATTACGGATGTTGAATTGGAAATGTCAGTTTGTTATTAGATTGCTAAAGGCATCTACATAAATGCAATATGACAATATTTGTTGAATGATTAAATGAATGGAGATGGCAGGAGAAAATGTGTATATCTGGAAGGGCTTGTACTTTGGGCGGGTTTGTTTACCAGTGTGGGCAAGAATGACTCTCTGCATGTGAAGGTACAGCAAATTGTTTTGTGGGATTATCCTTCTCAACAGTAATAATAAATAATTTCCAATGCAAATGCTCCACAAAGGAGGCTAATGCTCTTCTATTTGCTGTTTAGATTTCACCATTTGGGGCTGCCAAAACTATTTAAAGCCTCACAGGATCCTGTTTGTGATAGGCCAATGCAAATTTGATGATCCATCCAAATATGTAGAGATGTCGCTTTAATGGTGCCATCATTATTAGAGCTGTCCTCTACACGGAAATTCTTAGCCACTAGTAGTAAATGACAGATGTGTTAATTAAGAGACTGAGGCAAAGCCAAGGTTGATGTTCTAATAAACAGGTCATTAACTTTGGTAATGACCAATTTGAGAAGATGATTGTTATTACAAACTATATTCTATGAGTTATGAGAGCAACAGTGTAACTCTGGAGTACATCCAATGGTCAGACTATAACGAGAAGTCTTCTAAAACAATAGACATTTCTAATATGTCACCTTGCCTATTTATAACTTTACACATTTGCAAAATGTGGTGTCTTTATGTAATGCAAAGCTTATTAAAATGCTTAATTGATTAAAATCAGATAAATAATTGGCCTTTCCTTTGAGAGTCAAGTAAAAAGCCTTGTCAATGGTAATTTTAAGAATCTAACATAAACTTGCTACTACGTTAGAACAGCACCTCTTTCCAGAGACCACAAATGATATTTAAATAGGGTGAAGAGATGTAATGGACACTAGAATCATATCATAAACATGTTGGAAAGAAATTGGGAGTAAATTTGTCTCTCCTTGAACTAATATAAGAATTTCCTCTATAGTATGTGTGATAGATTTTTCTTAAAACATTTTATGCCTAAATTTCAAACATTGGAGTTTTCATCCTTAAAAGGAATCTATTTCATGTGGGATAGCTCTTCTAATAAAGTTCTTTCTGATATAGAACTAATTTCTGCAGAAAGTATGGATGATCCTTATTGCATAAAACATAAATTTAAAAGCCTGAAAATATTTTTACATCTTTTCTAAATCTTCCCTTTCTAGTTAAATACATTGGCCTTTGCAACCATTTCTCATGTGTCATGTATGGCTTGTACATCCCTTACTGTGGCAACTCCTTTTTTTGGCCAAAACAACAGTCCTCCCTGACATTGTTTTTTTTTTTTTTTTTCCTGTCTGCTTCTACTAGGGAAATTAGAATATGTAAATATCAATTTTCCACTCATTTCTGCAACAAAAAGTAGACATTCTCAACCTCACTGTGCAATGAGATATAAGAAAGTCTCCTAAGAACTTTTGGGAAATATTTGCTTCCTTATAATAGGCTCAATGGTAATATCACTCTCATTCCTTCCTTCCTGAATATGAATAAGACACTATATTTGAAGGAGATATGTTGCAACCTTGAAGGGACTAATTAAGTACAGAGTATCAATATGCTAAGTATGGCATGTTGGAAAGATGGAAAGGTCTTGAAATATAGGATCTTGAAAATATCATGGATCTTGAAAATATCATGGAGTGGATGAGCCCATGTAAGCAACCTCAAAATTTTATAATACTAAAAAAGAAATCTATGTGTACTAATGACACTATTCATCGGTTTTTTGGTCTATTTCATGAAGGTTAAGAGAATTTAGTATTCCTTCCTCTTTGTACTTCCTCGTGGTTTCTCTCCAATCTTTACTCACCCACAAGGGAGAGTTATCCCTTGTCATAGGTCACAAAACATCCCATCAAGTCATAGGTATATTGGCCCTTCCATGAAGTTATCACATCCAATATCTCCCCTTCATTCTTTTTTAATGTCATAATGCCTTTCCCAGATAGTTTTAAATTCTATCCTACCTCTATACTACTGTGAATACTAGGGGCCTTTGTAGGCTTTCTTAATTCTTCACACTCACAAGACCACTATGGGTAACATTTGGTACAAGTGAACTCAAAAAGATAGAAAAGGAGCAAAACATGACAACCTGGAAGTTCTGGATATTCCTCTCCAAAGGGCATCTTTATGGCAGTTCTGAGTGCCATGAGACAAGATTCTCACTAGATGGGTGCTACCCTAGCTTAAACGCTTCCTGTATAGAACTTTTCTAGAAAGAGAGGTGGTTAAAATATGAATAGTTGAGCTTTTTTGAAAAGTTGCCTAGGGACCACATAGTTAAATCTGTATTTTTTCACATGATAAAAAATGATGTTAAAGAGACTAAATGACTCTCAAGAATACAAGTTTACTTTACAGCAAATGCTAGACTGGAACACAAGTCTCCTAACTCCCAACTTAGTGTTTAATAACTATGTTTCTTAAGATTTAAAGAATAATTTTGTTGTTATTTTTACATTTATTTGGTGTTTTTGTTTTTTCCCCTTCAGAGTAAAATTCAAAAATACAAACACATTAAATTGATTTCCAAGTTACTAAAAGTGTAATTGACAATTTTATATTAGAACTCTAATATTTCAGAAAAATAAAAACAATGTCTAGTTGTCATTAACTACTTCACTAAAAGTAAAAAGAATGAAGTCACATATCTGCTTACAGTCAAATATTGATTTTTTAAAACTCTTAAATATATTCTACTTTCTATTTATTAAAAATATATAATAGTCCAGATATTCAAATGGCAAAGCTCCACACAATGTTGTAATTGCTGCGAAATTTCTTTGACTCTATCATGACTCAATTAAAAAAAAAAAAATGTGTGCCCAATTCTGATTATAGGCAAAGTCTAAAGAGAAAAATAACTGATATGAATAAAAATAGTGAATACAACTGAGTAGTGCAATTATTAAAAGGCATGGCTATATTTATTATTGCCTAATGAGTTCTTATCATGTGCCAAGAACCATTTGAAAAACTTTACATTTATGAAACAACTTAGTCCTCACAAATAGTTAAAACTGTGATCCTCCTTTTATGGATGAAGAAAGGCTCAAAAGAAAATAACTACTTGATCCAATGGTACACAATGGGTAATTGGTAGAGACAAGATTTAAGTAAAATGACACCTTGACTGTAAAAATGGAAAAAAAAAAATGAATCCTTCAAATTCCTACAACATAAAGAGCCAATGTTGACTCACAGAAATAAATGTATTTTAATTAAAATCATTTCTAATTAGATAATTTCACTGCTGTCATTAGAGCTGTGTTTCTGACATGTTTCATATCCATTAAAATGACAGACTATAATAGATATGGATAACAAATGGGATAGCAGAATGTTGGCAACAAAATTAGAATTATGCTTCCAAGATACTTAAAAAATGTGGTCTTTGGTTTATTTTCAAACAGTATTAGATATAATCCAATAAAAGTGCCCTGCTTTCTTGAAGCTACCATTACATGTATAAAGCACCCTAATAGCAAAAATTCTAAATTTAACAGGTTATGCCCTTTATTTTCTTTATCTTTTGTATATCTTTACAGTGTCAAATCAGTATTAGGAGTGACACCATTCCATCAATTTACTAGTTGCTTTCTTTTGACATGATTCCAAAATATTAGCATATACAACCATTTAGCTAAATTGTCCATTTTAATTAAATTGGCTGAATATTTTGTTTTATGGAATTTGTGTGTCTGTGTGGAACTTGTCAGTATCACTAGAAAATATTGGTGAATTTATTCCAAGTATGAAAGATGCTTTCTTGAATGATATGAAAAATCAAGTAGAAATAATTGCTTCAATCTTAGACTAATATTGTATATAGGAGAAAAATCTGTATGAATATCCACAGTAATAAGGAATATAATAATTTCTAAAAGAGTGGTGCTAAATTGCAAAGAAATTCAAAGAAAGTAAAAGTTAATTCTAATTGGTTTAGAGAACTGGATTTTCATTTTTTGAGTGTGAAAAAAAGTGTACAATTGAAAATGTTTTGGAATGTCCTTGCATAACAAAGAAGGCTGTTATAGGAAAAGACATAGGGACAATATGATGTTGAGAAATGTGGAATGAAGAGAAATAAGGAGTCCACACAAAAGTACAAGTGAAATGGAGTAGTGAAAGATAAAGTTGGAAAAACATATACCTAAAAATAAAAGTTTATTTTTCAGAGAGTAAAATTACTTGCATGATGCCTTATTCATAGAACTATGTATACTTGTTCGTACAGGCTCTTATTAGGTCAATTGAAAAATGAGATTACTGTTGCAAATAATCCAAATGGAAGAAATGAAAGATTAAGATAATAGGTATGAATGTTAGCATGAGTAGTCATAAAAGTGTGGGTATGGCAACTTCCTACAAAGGAAGAATCAATAATACTTATTATTTGTTAGGTATTATGGGAGAGAGAATTAGACACAGAGGGGAAAGATAAAAATAATTTTGATAGGTCAGTCAGTTCTTGGTTTCTATAAATGATGGTGCTGTTAATAACTAGGAGTAGGTAGACACCAGGAAAAATTCAAGATGAGTAAATGTTTACTGGTAAATGGTGAGTTTTATTTTTTACATATTTAGTCATTCTGGTAGAGAAGCCAAGTTACCAATATAAAATTTACCTATAGATTTCTGGAAGGCAGTTAAAGCTAAGAATCTATACCTAGAGCTAATCTCATTGAGAAGAAACTTGAAATTGTTTTAGTGGATGAAACCACAAATACCTCATATTGAGAGGGAAAAAAGAACTTTGTATAACACTTACATTAGGAAATGGAAAGGAAGAGGGGCACTTGGGTGGCTCAGCGGTTGAGCATCTGCCTTTGGCTCAGGTCATGATCCTGGGAGTCCAGGGATCAAGCCCCACATCAGACTTCCCTGCGAAAAGCCTGCTTCTCCCTCTGTCTATGTCTCTGCCTCTCTTTCTGTGTCTCTCATAAATAAATAAATAAAAATATTTTTAACAAAAGGAAATAAAGAGGAAGAAGATGTATTTTTAAAAGAAAAAAGATCACATAATAATGTAAGTAACAAAAAGAAATTTCTGAGACAATAATAGGAGCAAAACACACTATTCAGTCCCAGCTCACCAAAGCCAAGCAGTCTTGGCTAGATAAGTCAGGCTTTATCTAATCTAAGGAGAACTGATTCTAAGGCAAAGGACCCATCCCTCTGAGAAACAAAAGTTAGCTGAGAGATTGGTATAGAGAATTCTATCAAAAGTAAACATGGAATACAGTGGAAAAAGATATAATCAAATGAATTGTTGAGCAGCAGTAGAAGGTCCATGTAGGGTTAAATACTGTGATGTCCTATAATTATCACCCCATATCAAGAATTGGACTTGATAAAGCCAATGCCATTCTTAAGTTTGGAGAACATAAAGTATATCAGAAAGTCACAAAATCCAGAAATTCTAGGAACATGAGGATAAAAAATCAGGAAAGATCAGAAAGGGGAAAATCAGTTGACAATGGTGCATCAGTAATGCAAAGTATATCATGATAGAATAACTGAGTAGCAGTAGTAGATAGTAGAGGACATAGAGGAACATGAGACTGTGATTAAAGAGGAAAGATATAAGGTATAAGATACACAATGATCTCAAGTGACAGTGAGATCCACTTGAGGTGGCCATGTTTGTAGGTGGTTGACAGAAAAGAAATGAGTACTCAAATGTTGAGGACACTAGAGGATATCAGATTAGTAGGGTTCTAACATGGGTAATAAATCACTAGAGATAACAGCAGAGAATTGGAGGAGGATAGAAATAGTTCACTCTTGGTTTCAGAATTCAGCGAGTTGTATACCTTGGAAATTTAAAATGAACTTTGTTATGATTTAATAGACTTGCTTGCACTAGCAAAGAGGAGAAACTGTAAACACTGGAAAGGCAATTCTCAATTCATGAAAACTTCATGCTAGCATATATCATATCATCACTGTACACTCTGACATGGCATCATCAAAATATTTTATACACATTCAGTTCCTTCTTCCTTGATAAAATTACTATAGTTGTTTTCCCAGGTCTTTGTTTTGAAAACTTGTATTGACTTTACCTCTTTTCCCTCTTCTCCACTTCTCAATTCTCATTCCTTAAATATTATTAAGAATAAAAACCATAGACCAGGTAACAAATGACAGAAAGATATTATTCTAGAGTTAGACACAATTATGTCAAGGAAGAGGGAAGGTGAGAAGAAGAGCGATATGAAGGAGAGAAGGTGTTTAGTGATGATGAATGAATATATAATCATGATGTAGCAAACACTTTATCAGACCCCTTCCTGGATACATGAGTCAAGAGAATTGAGGGAAATGGTTCCTTTGGAAGGGGAAGAAAGGTTCTTTCTAATTTAAGAGAAGTTGAAGTGATGGAAGGATATGAAGAAATGATTCACCATAGATGGGGTATTCAAAGAGTAAAAAATAGTGGCATTTATTCAATAACTTGGTACTTTATTATATTCAAAAACTGAGAAAGATATCAAAATAGACAGGAATACAATAATCGTAAGGCACCTTAACATTCCACTTACCTCAATGGATAGATCATCCAGACAGAAAATCAACAAGGAGACAGTGGTTTTCAATAACACATAGACCAGTTGGACCCAACAGATATATTTAGAACATTCCAACCAAAAACAGCAGAACATCCATTATTTTCAAGTGCAAATGTTACATTGTCCAGAATAGATCACATGTTAGGTCACAAAATAAGTTGCAATAAATTTAAAAAGACTGAAATAATATGAATCTTTTCTGATCATAATGGTATGAAACTAGAAATCAACCACAAGAAAACAATCTGGAAGGAACAGAAGTACATAGAAGCTAAGTAATATGCTCCTAAACATGAATGGGTCAACTAAGAAATCAGAAGGGAAATAGGAAAATTTTTAAAATACATGGAGACAAATAAAAATGAAAATCCTACAGTTCAAAATCTTTGGGAATAGCAAAAGCTGTTCTAACAGGGAAGATTATAGCAATACAGGCCTACCTCAAAAAAATAAGAAAAATCTCAAATAACCTAACCTTACCTGTAAAGGAGCTACAAAAAGAACAAAGCTCAAAAGCAGTAGAAGGAAATAAATAATAAATATTACAGCCGAAATAAATAAGATAGAGACTAAAAAACCAGATAATGAAACCAGGAGTTAATAAAACAAATAAATAAACAAAGAGAAAGATATAAAGTTAAAATATATTTGCATAAATAATCTCTTATGCAACCTTACTCTATTATTTGCAAGAAAGAGAAAAAGTGTATACAAGTACATATAGACAAGATTGGCAGAAATCTAAATTTAAACACACTATCAGTGAGTACATGGAGCAATGAGGAACTTCAGATCCCACTGGCGAGAATGGAAATATTTGCAATTATTTTGTAAAAGTTTGGCATTACTCATTAAAATAGGTATATAGCAGGGCAGCTTGGGTGGCTCATCAGTTTAGCGCCTACCTTTGGTCCAGGGCGTGATCCTGGAGACCCGGAATCGAGTCCCACATCAGGCTCCCTGCATGGAGCCTGCTTCTCCCTCCGCATGTGTCTCTGCTTCTCTCTCTCTCTCTGTGTGTGTCTCTCATAAATAAATAAAGTCTTTAAAAAATAAAGTAGGTGTGTAAACCTTTTAACCCATTAGTTACATTGCTAAGTAGATACCCCAGAGTAACTTCCAATGGTACAGTAAACCAACAGTAATGCAGGCAAATAAATGGTGGTATGCTTCCACATTAAAATGAAATACACCTACAACAACATGAATGGAACTCAAAAGACAATACTGAGCAAAAGAAGTAAGACAGGAATATTTCAGGATAATTCTACATACATATATAAAATTTGAGAAGAGATAAAGTAACTATATTATTGAGGGATTCGTATTTAGAAGGTAAAACAATAAAGGAAAGCAAGATAATGATCACAAAAATATAGATAGTCATTATATCTGGGAAAGGGAGGAGGTTATGATCAGGGCCAAGTGTAGAATGGCATGTAGGATGCTAGCAATGTTCTTGGATGGTGATTTCACTATTTATTCCTTCTAACATATTCTTCATATTATACATACATTATTATAGTACACCAAAAAATAAAAAGGAGAGGAGAAGGGAAGATGAAGAAGGGGAAAGGAAGGAAGAGAAGGGGGGAAGAGAGGAAAGGGGAGAGAGGAGAAAAAAGAAATAAAAGTAGTTGTCATTCAGATCTGGATAAACAGTGCCTTGCCTAAAGCCTTCTGAGATTCTGTAGCCACAGTGGAGAAACAGAATCACTGTAAACATAAGAGAGTAGGCAGGAAGCTAGGATTCTCCTGAAAAAGCAAATAAGATCAGAAAAATGATAGCAAGTAGTCTTGCAGGTTAGTTGGTACCCATGAAAGTTGAAAGCTTTATAGCACACAACAAGGTTAAGGGTGCAAATCAGAACCTAAGCTGTGAATTTACATAATACGTAGATTAAATCCATGATGACTCAAAAAATAGAATAAAAATATCTTTTTAAAAATAAATGCATTGAATGCTTCATTAGAACATTTATCACGATGAAATCCAGGATGAATATGTCAATATTTATGTCTCTCACAGTCTCAAGAAAGTAAACATTCTGAACAATAAAATACCCTTGGAGAAAGAATGAACAGAGACTATTATAGAAAATATTCCAAAAAGCACTTCAGACAAATGTGATTACTTGCTTTTAATGACAAAGGAAAACAGGCAAATTGAAAGTAATAATTGGATGGGAGGAATAGAAATATGTGTAGGTACTTTTAATAAACCTATTTAAATGGCAAATTACCCTTATAAGAATATGATGGCAGGAACAACAATTTTTAAAAGTTAATGGAGGGCAGCCCAGATGGCTCAGTGGTTAAGCGCCGCCCTCAGTCCAGGGCCTGATCCTGGAGACCCGGGATGGAGTCCCACATCAGGCTCCCTGCATAGAGCCTGCTTCTCCCTCTACCTGTGTCTCTGCCTCTCTCTCTCCTTTCTGTGTGTCTCTCATGAATAAATAAAATAAAATCTTAAAAAAAAAAAAGTTAATGGAGGTCTCTTGGGGAAAATGAGGTTGTAAGAGGATGCTAAGTTCACCCCATCCCATGAACACAACTGCAATATACTCACATCAGCATAAATAACTCAGAAAATGACCTCAAGGCTGGCAGAACAAATTCCACACCGAAAAGTAGAGAAGAGGCCACATCAAAGAGGATAGGAAGGGTGGACACAATGGGGAGAAAAATTACCATGGTCATGGGCTGGGGGAACCCAAGATAAAGAAGGACAAGAAAAAACTATCACAGTAGGGAGCCCACACAGGAAAGACAAATTGCAGAGTGGCTGCACCAGTTCACATTCCCACCAACAGTGCAAGAGGGTTCCCCTTTCTCCACGTCCTCTCCAACATTTGTTGTTTCCTGTCTTGTTAATTTTCCCCATTCTCACTGGTGTGAGGTGGGATCTCATTGTGGTTTTGATTTGTATTTCCCTGATGGCAAGTGATGCGGAGTATTTTCTCATGTGCTTGTTGGCCATGTCTATGTCTTCCTCTGTGAGATTTCCATTCAGGTCTTTGCCCATTTCATGACTGGATTGTTTGCTTCTTTGCTGTTGAGTTTAATAGTCCCTTATTGATCTTGGATACTAGCCTTTTACCTGATATGTCATTTGCAAATAACTTCACCCATTCTATAGGTTGCCTTTTAGTTTTGTTGACTGTGTCTTTTGCTGTGCAGAAGCTTTTTATCTTAAATCCCAATAGTTCAGTTTTGCTTTTGTTTCCCTTGCCTTCATGGATATATCTTGCAAGAAGTTGCTGTGACCAAGTTCAAAAAGGGTGTTGCCTGTGTTCTCCTCTAGGATTTTGATGGATTCTTGTCGCACATTGAGATCTTTCATCCATTTTGAGTTTATCTTTGTGTATGGTGTAAGTGAATGGCCTAGTTTCATTCTTCTGCACGTGGCTGTCCAATTTTCCCAGCACCATTTATTAAAGAGACTGTCCTTTTTCCAGTGGATTGTCTTTCCTGCTTTGTCAAAGATTAGTTGACCATAGAGTTGAGGGCCCATTTCTGAGTTCTCTATGTTCCATTGATCTATGTGTCTGTTTTTGTGCCAGTACCACACTGTCTTGATGATCACAGCTTTGTAGTACAATTTGAAATCCGGCATTGTGATGCCTCCAGTTCTGCTTTTCTTTTCCAATATTCCCCTGGCTATTCGGGGTCTTTTCTGATTCTGCACAAATCTTAAGATTTGAATCAAACTCTCTGAAGAAAGGCCATGGTATTTTGATAGAGATTGCATTGAATATGTAAATTGTCCTGCGTAGCATTGACATTTTCACAGTATTAATTCTGCCAATCCATGAGCATGGAATATTTTTCCATCTCTTTGTGTCTTCCTCAATTTCTTTCAGAAGTGTTCTGCAGTTGGTTACTCAATGAGTTAAAAATAGAACTACCTTATGACCCAGCAATTACACTGCTGGGGATTTACCCCAAAGATACAGATGCAGTGAAAAACCGAGACACCTGCACCCCAATGTTTATAGCAGCAATGTCCACAATAGCCAAACTGTGGAAGGAGCCTTCGATGGTGTCCATCGAAAGATGAATGGATAAAGAAGCTGTGGTTTATGTATACATGGAATATTCCTCAGCCATTAGAAACAACAAATACCCACCATTTGCTTCAATGTGGATGGAACTGGAGAGTATTATGCTGACTGAAGTAAGTCAGAGAAGGACAAGCATTATATGGTTTCATTCATTTGGAGAATATAAAAAATAGTGAAAGGGATAAAGGGGAAAGGAGAGAAAATGAGGGGAAATATCAGTGAGGATGACAGAACATGAGAGACTCCTAACTCTGGGAAATGAACAAGGGGTTGTGGAAGGGGAGGTGGGCAGGGGGTTGGGGTGACTGGGTGACAGGCACTGAGAAATGAGCACTGGGTGTTATATTATATGTTGACAAATCAAACTCCAATAAAAAAAAATACAGAAAAAAAAAAGAAAGAAAGAAGACAAATCCCCATAAAGTTTGGTTTTCAAAGCAACAGAGGCCAAATTTCATGAGTTCTTACAACCAGAAGAATTAAAGCCTGGAATTTTAAAAATCAGCAGCCTTGGGGCACCTGGGTGACTCATTGGTTTAACATAAAAGCATCCAAATTGGTAGGGAAGAAGTCAAACTTCCTTCTTAATGTGATGCTTCCTTCTAAATGTGTTTAGTGTTAAAAACTCCATAAATGACAATATGGAATTGTTATATGACTACATGAGAATTCACATCTCAGTTTAGTGTGTATATTTAATTAGTCAAAACACTGCGGAAAGGGGCAGCCCCGGTGGCCCAGTGGTTTAGTGCCACCTTCAGCCCAGGGTGTGATCCTGGAGACCTGGGATCCAGTCCCACCTCGGGCTCCCTGCAAGGAGAGAGCCTTTCCCCCTCTGCCTGTGTCTCTACCTCTCTCAGTGTGTCTCTCATGAATAAATAAAATCTTAAAAAAAAAAAAAAAAAAAAAAAAACAGTGAGGAAAGAAAACTGCTAAAAGGAAGGCATATGGGTTGACTTTGTTGTAATTGATTGGGATTTTGGGGTTGCATTAATAAACTACTGTGTAGAAATTGATCAAAGGGCCATGCCTTGGAGTGATTCAGCTGTTGAGAAAGCAGAAATAACCAGGTCAGCCCTGAGTAGTATGGCTCATGGACATGCCTATATGCCTATATGGACAAGTTTAATCACTTTCTGCTGCTTAATAATATATACTATTTGTACATTACTTAAATTCTATATGCAATATTATATAAAATGAATCACATATTGTTTATTCCCTAGATTTCATAGTGTTTGTATCAATTTTATTCTGATTGTCAATATCAGCAGTTAAAAAAATCAACATTTTTTTTAAACTAAGGGGTCTTTGTCCGTTAATAGAAATCATTATTTTTTAATGATTTTAATTATTTTGACTTATTCTATAGATAAAGAAAGAATAAAAATAAAGTTCTGGATTAATATTCCTATACTCTTTATAATAGTAATATGTTGAACTTTTTGAATTTTCTAAAAACATAAAATATGTGGGGATTCGTTTTTTTTAAAATCCTTGCTGAGAAGCAGTATATTATAATTTTTAAGCAAGCTAGTGGGAAAGGAAGCTGGTCTTTCCTAAGGTGGTTTTCCTTGGAATGAAATCCTGTCCCCCAAATTTTCTCCAATGCGATGCTATGAAATTTCTTTAACCTCCCTCTCTCGCTCGGAGTCTTCTGATCTACATTGACTAATGTTAATGTTTATCTCAAGAGATTTGTTGACTCTGATGAAAGAAGGATGTAGAGCATTTAGAAAAAATTCCAACACATAGTAAATGCTTCATTAATTCTTGTTATTAGTGATTATTTTCATTTTATATTTATTGAGACTTAGGTAATGTAATTTTAGAATTTAGGCTGTAAGTTGAGTTATATTAGTGTTATATTAGTTTCAGATGAACAATGTAGTGATTCAGTAGTTTCATATATTACCCAGTGCTCATCATAATCAATGTAGGTTCTCTTAAAGCCCTTCACCTATTTCATCCATTCCCACTACCTACCTCCCCTCTGGTAACCATCTATTTGTTCTCTAAGACTCTGTTTTTTTGTCTCTCTTTTTTTCCCCTTTGTTTCGTTTCTTAAAATCTGTGTAGGAGCAAGATCATATGGTATTTGTCTTTCCTGACTGGTATTATACTCTCTAGATCCATCCATGTTGTTGCAAAAGGCAAGATTTTGTTCTTATGGCTGAATAATATTCCATTGTGTGTGTATACATTTGTGTATATATATATATATATATATATATGGCATATATATATGGTATATATATATATACACACACACAAACCATTGTTTGGCTATTGTAAATAATGCAATAAACAAATGGGTAGATACATCCCTTCAAACTGGTGTTTTCATTTTTAGCGGTAACTACCTAGAAATGTGAATCCTGAATCATATGGCAGTTCTATTTTTAAGTTTTTGAGGAACCTCCATACTGTCTTCCACAATGGCTGCACCAGTTTGTACTTCTGCTAGTAGTGCACAAGGGTCCCTTTTTTTCTCCATATCCTAATATTTGTTGTTTCTTGTGTTTTTGACTGAGCCATTCTGACAGGTGTGAAGTGATATTTCATTGTGGTTTTGATTTGCATTTCCCTGATGATGAGTGATGTTGAGCATCTTTTCAGTGTTTGTTGGTCATCTGGATGTCTTCTTTGGAGAAATGGCTGTCTTTTGTCCATTTTTAATTGGATTATTTGGATGTTTTGGTGTTGAGTTATAGAAGTTCCTTATATTTTTGGATACTAAAATGTCAGATATGTCATTTGAAAATATCTTCTCCCTTTACGTAGGCTGTCTTTTAGTTTTGTTGATTCCTTTGCTGCACAGAAGCTTTGATTTTGGTGTAGTCTCGGTAGTTTATTTTTGCTTTTGTTTCCATTGCCTCAGGAGACACATAGAAAGATGTTGGTATGATCAATGTTTGAGAGATTACTGCTTGTGCTATCTTCTAGGATTTTTATAATTTCAGGTCTCATATTTAGGTTTTTAATACATTTTGAATTTATTTTTTGTGCATGATGTAAGAAAGTGGTCCAGTTTCACCCTTTTGCATAGAGCCCTCTGGTTTTCCCAGCATTATTTGTTGAAGACATTGCCTTTTTTCCACTGGATATTTTTTCCTTCTTTGTTGAAGATAAGTTTACCATATAAGTTTTGGGTCCATTTCTGGGTTTTCTACTCTGTTCCATTGATCAATGCATCTGTTTTTGTGCTAGTACTATACCATCTTCATCACTACAGCGTTGTAATATAGCTTGAAGTCCAGAATTGTGATGCCTCCAACTGTGTTTTTCTTTTTCAAGATTGTTTTGGCTATTCAGGGACTTTTGTGATTTCATACAAATTTTAGAATTATTTGTTCTAGTTCTGTGAAAAATGCTAGTGGTATTTTGATAGGGATTGCATTAAATGTATAAACTACTTTGGCTAGAAGAGACATTGTAACAATATTTGTAAAATCCATGAGCATGGAATGCTTTTCCATTTCTTTGTGTCCTGTTTAATTTCTCTCCTAACAGTTCTAAAGCTTTCAGAGTACAGGTCATTTTTCTCTTTGGTTAGGTTTATTCCTAGTTATCCTATGGGTTTTGGTGCAATTGTAAATGTTATCAATTCCTTGATTTCCCTTTCTGCTGCTTCATTTTTGGTGTATAGAAATGCAACAAATTTCTGTACATTGATTTTATGTTTCACAGTTTTGCTGAATTCATGTATTGGTTTTAGCAATTTTTTTGGTGGAGTCTTTCAGGTTTTCTATATAGAGTATCAGGTTGTCTGCAAAGAGTGAAAGTTTGACTTCTTCCTTGCCCATTTGGATGCCTTTTCTTTCTTTTTTTTTTTTTTTGTCTGATTGCTGAGGTTAGAACTTCCACTACTATGCTAAATAATAACAGTGAGAGTTGACATTCCTGCCTTATTCCTGACCATAAAAACAAAGGTCTCAGTTTTTCCCTTGAGGATGACATTTGCTGTGGGTCTTTTGTATATGGCCTTTATGATGTTGAGGTATGTTCCATCTATCCTTACTTTTTAAGGACTTTTATTAAGATAGGTGCTGCATTTTGTCAAATGCTCTTTCTGCATCTATTGAGAGGATTATATGGATCATATAGTTCTTATCCTTTCTTTTGTTAATGAGGTGTAGCACATTGCTTCATTTGTGAATATTGAACCCCCTTGCAGCTCAGGAATAAAATACACTTGATCGTGGTGAATGATTCTTTTATTGTACTATTGGGTTTGATCTGCTAGTATTTTGTTGAGAATGTTTACATCCATATTCATCAGTGATATTGGCCTGTAAGGCTCCTTTTCAGTGTGCTCTTTGTCTAGTTTTGGAATCAAAGTAATGCTGGCCTCATAGAATGAGTTTGGAAGTTCTCCTTCCATTTCTATTTTTTGAAACAGTTTAAGAATAGGTATTAATCGTTCTTTAAATAATTGGTAGGATATCCCTGAGAATTCCATCTGGCCATATACTTTTGGTTGTTGAGATATTTTTGATTACTGATTCAGTTTCTTTGTTGGTTATGAGTCTGTTCAATTTTTTCTATTTCTTCCTGTTTCAGTTTTGATAGTTGCATGTTTTTAGGAATTTATCTATTTCTTCAAGGTTGCCCAATTTGTTGGCATGTAACTTTTCATAATATTCTCTTAAAATTGTTTGTATTTTTGTGGTGTTGGTTGTTACCTCTCCTCTTTCATTCATGATTTGTTTATTTGGGTCCTTTCTCATTTCTTTTTGATAAGTCTGGCTAGGAGTTTATCAATTTTATTAATTCTTTCAAAGATCCAGTTCTTAGTTTCATTGATCTGTTCTACTGTTTGTTTGTGGGTTTTTTTTTTTTTGGTCTGTTTTTATATCATTTATTTTTGCTTTAATCTTTATTATTTCCCTTATTCTTCTGGATTAAGACTTTATCCACTGTTCCTATTCTAGCTCCTTTAGGTGTAAGGTTAGGTTGTGGATTTGAGACTTTTCTTGCTTCTTGAGGAAGGCCTGTATTGCTATATACTTCCCACTTATGACTGCCTTTGCTGCATTCCAGAGGTTGTATAATAATTCCAGAGGTCCTGTTTCCATTTTCATTTGTTTCCATGTATTTCTTTATTTCTTCTTTAATTTCCTTGTTAAAGTATTCATTCTTGAGTAGGACGTTCTTTAACCTCATTTCCAAATTTTTTCTTGTGGTTGACTTTATTATTTTTTTAAGATTTATTTATTTTGGGGGGGGGCAAAAGGAAAGAATCTTGAAGCAGACTCCCCACTGAGTGCAAACCCCGGACATGGGGCTCAATCACACGACCCATGACATCATAACTTGAGCTGAAACCAAGAGTCAGATACTTAACTGACTGAGCCACCCAGATACTCCTGTAATGGTTGACTTTATGTTTCACAGCCTCTTGGTCTAAGAAGATGCACAATATGATCTGAATACTTTTATACTTGTTGAGGCCAGACTTACAACCTTGGATGTGATCTATTCTGGAGAATGTTCCATGAACACTTGAAACAATGTGTACTCTGCTGCTTTACAATGAAATGTTCTGAATATATCTGTTAAGTCTTTCTGGTCCAGGGTGTCATTCATAGCCATTGTTTCCTTTTTGATTTTCTGCTTAGATGATCTTCCCATTGCTATAAGTGGAATGTTAAAGTTCCCTACTATTATTGTATTGTTGTCAATGAACTTTTTTATGTTTGTTATTAATTGATTCACATATTTGAGTGCTCCCATGTGGGGGGCATAAACATTTACAATTGTTAGATCTTCTTTTTGGATATATGCCTTTATTATGATATACTGCCCTTCTTCATCTCCTGTTACAGTCTTCGGTTTAAAATCTAGTTTGTCTGATATAATTATGGCTATTCTGGATTTCTTTTGATGTCCATTAGCATGATAGATGGTTCTCCATCCCCTCACTTTCAATCTTCAGGTGTCTTTAGGTATAATGTAAGTCTCTTGTAGACAGCATATAGATGGGTCTTGGTTTTTTATCCATTCTGATACCCTATGTCTGATTAGAGCATTTAATCCATTTACATTCAGAGTGATTATTGATAGATATGAATTTAGTGCCGCCTGTTATTACCTATAAAGTCAATGTTTCTGGAGATTTCCTCTGTTCTTTTCTAGTCTTTTTTTGTTTTGTTTTTGATCATTCTTTCCCATTCAAAGAGTCCCCTTTAGTAACTCTTGCAGGGCTAGTTTAGTGGTCAAAACTTTTTTAGTTTTTGTTTGCCTGGGAAACTCTATTTATTTCTATTCTGAATGACAACCTTCTGGATAAAGTATTCTTGGCTGCATAGTTTTCCCACTGAGCACATTGAATATATCAAGCAACTCCTTTCTTTCCCAGTGTGATTTGGGGGATCTTAAGAGCATGCTGTCTAGTCTTGGGCCTCTGCCCCCCTTCTCCATAGAAGCACCACTCTGCCAACCAGTCTCAACTCTGACAATGGCATGGACTTCTAAAACTTCAGACTTTCAGCTCTGCTGCTTGCAAAAACTTGAAATAATAAGCCCCTCTCATTTTCCCAGTCAATGATTTTAGGGAAGTGTTTTTCTCTGCAATCCCGTTTCCTGCTTAATCTCCCACAATTCTCACCTTATGAACAGGGCTCCTTCCCATCCATAGCACCCACTATTCTTTTCTCCCCAAAATTATATCACTACAACTTCTATGTTTCACAATGTGGCCTCTTTTCTCCCTCTAGTTGTCCAGTTTGTTTTCTCAGTCCTCAGGTTGATTTCCCAGGTTTTCAGAATGTTTTGATATTTATCTAGCTCTGACGATACAAGCATAAGGTCCTCCTACTACTCTGCCATCTTAACTCTCTGTAATACAAGATTTTTAAAGAAATTAGGTTTCCAAAAAAAAAAAATTAAGTTTCCACAAATATTTTTCTACAATCTTATATAAATATTGAGATATTTACTAGAGTTTTCAAACATGATTTTCAATCATCTTGAATATTCACATGGGGATTGTCTCAATGCTGACTCTGGAAAATTATACTAATAAGCTGACAGTATGCACTTGTACTTAGTTGCTTTTTTCATTGACTTTCTTTCTTTTATTTTTTTAAATATTTTATGTATTATTCATGAGAGAGAGAGAGAGAGAGAGAGAGAAGCAGGCTCCATGCTGAGAGCCCGATGTGGGACTCAATCCCCAGACTCCAGGATCACGCCCTGGGCCAAAGACAGGTTCTGAACTGCTGAGCCACCCAGGGATCCCCCCATTGACTTTCTTTCTTTATCTTGTATTCTTCCAGTAAGACCTTGGAAACCAAACATCAACACTGCATCTTTTACTCTTTGCTGATTCTTAGCTTCAATTTAACTTACCACTATAAATCAAATTTTAAAATGTAATTTTTGACACAGCCAATGAGAAAAAGTATAGTATAATAAAGCCAGAATGGTTCCAAACATTTATGAAACTGTATGGACTCACTGTTTTAATATATGATTTTTACTAGATGTATAATTATAATAGTTAATATTGAGTAATAACTGTGTTATAGGCACTGTCCTAAGTATTTCTTAAAAGATTGTTTATTTATTCATGAGAGATACACAGAGATAGAGAGAGAGAGGCAGAACCACAGGCAGAGGAAGAAGCAGGCTCCCCACAAGGAACTCAATGTGGGAATTGATCATGGACCCTGGGATCATGCCCTGAGCTGAAGGCAAATGGTCAACCACTAAGCCACCCAGTTGTCCCTGTCCTAAGTATTTTATATTGAATCTTTTCTAACCTGCAGTGCATATTATGATTCACTCTTTATAAGATGGAGAAACTGAGACTCAACCAGATGAACTTGTCTAATTCATATGACTAGAAATTAGTGAGTTTCTGTTCTAAGCAGGCTATACGGCTATAGCACCCAAGCTCTAAACTATACTACCTCATATTTAAAATGAATAAACATTCATTCCAATATTCCAATATAAAAATAAAATATATGCGTATTATTATTTCTTTTTGCATTATTTATGTCACAATTTTATAACCCTGGATAAATCAACTCTAACACCATCTTTTCAAAATTAGCATAAAGAACTGCACCAAAAATTGTGATGAATTGATGAGACAGTACAATTTCTTGAAAATATCTCCCTTTCAACCTTTGCTGGACCATTCCTTCCTGATGTCTCTATACCTATCACAGTATAGGGCTCCTTATTACACGCTCTTATTTTGGTGTTTGAGTTTCATATGTTGCTATTACACTGAATTCTGTATCCATCTATCTTTTCTCCTCTCTCTGAAACACCTCTAAGAGGTTTTATGCACACCTATCATTTCAATATACTACTTTCTAAATCTATAGCTACAATTCTGATTTATTATTTTTCCAAGCTTCTGACTTAGCCTATGATAACAAATGCCTACTAAATATCCATTAGCCCATATGCCTCTCAACTATTCCTAAACTGAAATTATCCCTCACTAAGCTACAACCTCAAGCTGAAAACCCTGTTCTCCTCTTATTTTTCCTGTTTTAATTGCATGTCATACTTATAGTTGCTCAAGCCATAAAATAGAATTCTCTGAGGTTTCTGCCTCTCTCGCATACCACAACCAATTAGTTGCTAAATTAATCTATGCCTACTGACCCCTGAAGTCAAAGTTTCTTTCTTGATTTTCTCTCTTTTTAAATATCACCCCATGAGGCCATCTGATACTTCTTACTTAGGATCATGACCACAGTCACCTAGTCTCTCCACTTTCAGCTTATTCATTCCCATCCCAACCTTGTCAATCTATTCCTTGTGTTATTCTCAGATACTTCATTGTAAAACTGAGATCTCATCTTGCTTATTCTCTGGTTAAAATACTTCAGTGACTGTTAAAGGTGAAAACTCAAAGAGCTCCTTTATGATCTGGCCCTTTCCCACCTCGGGCCACTTTACTGTGGATATCCCATTGACTAGAGTTGCCCAGAGCAGTTTTTTCTTCTGTGTTCTATTCTTCCTGTGTGAATCAGTACTGCCCTTATCAGTGTGTGGAATGACTAAGCATCCTTTAAGGCCAAATTAAAATGTCATCTGTTTCAGAAAGCTTTCTTTGAGATGAACAAACAGGGTTAAGCATTTTCTCATTTTTCTTCCCACGACCCTTTCTACAAGTCTCCACTGTAACACATGCTATTCTTTTCGTCTATTTCCACCACTATGCTGCAAGCTGGTTTTATTGTTTTTTTTTTATTTGCAAAATACACAGGGAATTGCCTATTATGGCCTTTAATACTTGCCACATATACTGATGAATGCATATAGGAGTAGAAATGGAAGTGGAAAGGCATCTAAACCTTTGTATGTGGACTGAATTGCATCTCATACTGGAAATACAGCTTAGCAATAAACAGAATAACCTCTAAAACCAGATACATTAGTTCTCTATTGCTGCATAACAAACTTAGTGGCTTTAAACAATACACATTTATTATTACCCACTTACTTACATTTATTATTATGGTGGATATCACATTATCCACTTACATTCATTATTATCCATTTATTATTTCCCCAAATCCTGATCCTTGGGTCAGGACTTCATCATGACCTCATTGTGTCCTCTGCATCAGATACTCTCAAAAGGCTGCAGTTAATGTGTTGGCCAGAAATGGGGCTGAATGTTTAGCTGGGAAAGGATTCATTTCCAAATTTCTGTGGTTTGTTGGCAGGTTTAGTTCCATGCAGGATGCTAGACTAAGGGCATCAATTCTTTGTTGCCTAAAGATCAGCAGCCACCTTTAGTTCTTTGACACTTTGTTTTCTCAAACATAACTGTTTTTATCAAAGCCACCTAGTGCCTGCTAGTAGATGAAAGTCATAAATATTATTATGGAAGTGGCATCCTATCATATTTGTAGTATTAGTTATGTGAGCCAATAGGCCAGCCCATCCTTAAAGAGAGGAGATTTCACAAGAGATTGTGTAGCCAACAGGATTTTTAAAATCTCTGCGCAAGATTCTCATCCCCTAGGTATTCAGTCAAACTAACCTAGACACTACTGTGAAGAATCTTTGAAAATGGAATTATAGGGGCACTTGGCTGGCTTAGTGGTTAAGCATCTGCCTTTGGCCCAGGTCATGATCCCAGAGTCCTGTGATCCAGGCCCTCATCAGGCTCCCTGCTCTGTGGGGAGCCTGCTTCTCCCTCTGCCTCTCTGTGTTCTCTCTCTCTCTCTCTCTCTCTCTCTCTCTCTCTCAAATACATAAATAAAATCTTTAAAAAAATAGAATTATAGTAATCAACTGGCTTAATTAGTAAGAAGGTTATACATCTGGGTTATCTAGATGGGCTCAAGCTAATTACATAAACCCTTCTAGGATTCAAGGCAATAATTTTTTTTTGGCTTTTGTCAGAGACATGAGGTAGAAAAGGAAAGCAGAGAAATGAGGCTGAAGAGAAGGGTGTAGAGATTTAGGACTCTATCTGCTCTTGCTGGCTTTGATAATTAAGAAAGTGAGCCACATACTAAGGGCGCAGACAAATCAAAATGATTCCTGACTTAGACCTGGCTAGAAAATGGGAACCTCAGTCCTATAATCACAGGAAATAACTTTGGCTACAAACTTCAAAGAGTTTAGAAACATCTCTCCTGGAGCCTCCAGAAAGAATACAACTCTGGTGATATCATGACTTCAACCTTGTAAGATTCATTGTGTCCAAACTTTTAGCCCAAAGAAATTATAACACAATAAATCTGTGTACTTCTAAGCTGCTAAAATTTTAGGAATTTGTTAAGGAATCAATACAAAACTAATACACATGTATACCAGGAAATGGGGATTGTTAAGAGTCATTTTAGAATCTGCTGCTGGATCAAATTACCTGGGTTTGAGACCTACTAGCAATGTGATCAGGCAAGCTACTACTTCCTGCCTCAGTTTTCCCCTCTGTAACATGAAGACAGTAACCGTCGTATCTAACTCTTTTTTTTTTTTTCGTATCTAACTCTTAAGGCTGATGTAAAGCATAAGAACACTTATATATGGAGAGAAGAGTGACTTTTCTCCAGATTGTAAGTGCTTTATCTGTTGACTATTAGTATGATTTCTAGAAGATAATTATTTCCATTTTATTAAAATTTCAAGGTATAGTTATTTTAGAAGTAAAAGAATTAATGGTATTATGATAGCACAGTATTTCATTTTCTTGCCCAAAATATTGGGGAAACAAGACAAAATTATAATACAGAAAACTTTACTTACGTGAATAAATTAAGCAATAGATATGAGATTCTTGACAGTGATCTACTGGTGACATTCATCAGGGCCAACCAGCATAAATGCAACCAGATAATTCATTCATTTCTACTAAAATTGATTTAGTTCAACCTATAGGTTCTTTCAGATGAAAAATTTAATATTGAACCAGTGGTTTATATTTTACATAAATTTAACTTTCAAATGGTTTTGATGATCTACAGGAAAAGCATAATATGTCTTACCATCTCCAACCATTCTCTGATCATACTGAGTTCCCTTAACCTACACTTTGTATTTGGTCTTCTATATTAGAGTTCTGAAATGTTTTTTTTTTTTTTTCAGCAATTTATTCAGCCTTTCTTAAATTAATCACTTTCCTATTTATCTTCCTGAATCTGTTTATTGGACATTATAGTTCATCTCTTAAGGGATATAAAATTAGAAAGCAGTATGTGTGGAATTTAAATGTTATCCTTCTAGGTGAGCTTGTTTTTCATCATTTGAAACTGATTCTCAGGGTTGTAAATTTCTGTGTTGGACTAAGTTACATATTATTTAAGTGTCTTATCTATTTCAAACCTTTAGACCATGTTCTAAAGTCTGTGTCTTGGGAGAATCTTTCTGGTTTTGTAATTTTTATTGATCATCTTCCCTTGAACACTTTTTATCCACTGATTTTTGTGATTATAGAAATTATTTTTACCTAATTTATAATAAAAATAGAGTTTCTGCCATTTTTCCTTTTGAAATACCCTTAAATATAGTTTTATGAAAATATGACATCTTTCCATGCTTTCTAAATTTAAAGACTCCTTCTGCTTTGTCATCATTATCATTATTATTTTACTGCCCCCCTTTTAGGTATACAAATAGTCATGGCTGATGATTTGCCTATTTTACTAATTCTTCATTAATCCCATTTTATGTGTTTACCTTAACCTTTCCCAAACTTCTAACTTCATTAAAAACACTAAATAAATGAAACTTTAAACCATCTAGGCAGTTTGAGATGAGAGGATAATCTATAATTTTCTGAATATCTGAATATCTGTATAAACATTGCCATTTGTGTGTGTGATATTCCTCACCTTTCAGATTAGGCAAACTTAAGTGAACATCTCAATTCTGTTGAAAAAAGGAAGGGATAACAACGCCAGGTGGTGACTGGGAGAACAGCAGTGGAGTGTGGGTGGTTACACAATTTGAATTTCTTTCGGTACCAAAACATCACCACGGATGGTCCTTTCCCTTTTCACACTTGCTTCTAATTCATCTCTGCAGTCAGGAGTCTAAAGAGGACTCATGTAGCCTAATTATCCTGGAGACCATAATTTTGTCATCAATTTAAAGTCTGTACAAGCAATTGAAATAACATCTCTGAATTCTGTGATTGCAAAGTGAATACTTGGTGAGCCCAATAATAATCTCAAAGCAGACTGTCAACTGTCATTAAAAGAGAATTTTTAGGGGATCCCTGGGTGGCCCAGTGGTTTGGCGCCTGCCTTTGGCCCAGGGTGCGATCCTGGACACCCGGGATCGAATCCCACGTCCGGCTCCCTGCATGGAGCCTGCTTCTCCCTCTGCCTGTGTCTCTGCCTCTCTCTCTCTCTGTGTGACTATCATAAATAAATAAAATCTTAAAAAAAAAAAGGGGGAATTTTTTAATTTGGTCCAATTATTCCAATAAACAAGTAAAATTCACCATAAAGATCATGGGGTTCTCTAATGGTGGGGCCATCCATCTCTTTAATGTTCCATTGTTTATTATTGATTTCATAAGTACAGTGTTTTTATCAGAAATATTTATTATTAGTGTTTTGTTTCAAACTTAACTTTGTTATCACATTGAAATACAAAATAGAGTTCAATATTAACCTTGAAATTTAAGCTAGATCTCAGAGGAGTGAAACTATTCATTCTAGTACATTCTCATTTATACAAATGACTAGAAAAATATAAACACATTAGAGAAAGAAATGAACATAAAGCAAACAGCCAGAACAATCCAAAAGTATTTTGAGAGGCTTTGTAAATACAGTTATATGCTAACAAAGTGTGGTTTTGACAGATGTGTAATATGCTATTTGGCCTACAAAAGATATTTATAGTCATTTCCAAAAAAAAAAAAAAAAGGAAAAGAAAATAGCATCAGGGAGAACTGCAGTATTTTAAAAAAAGGAATACATCTTAAAGCAGCTAATATCCTTTGCAGACTTTTAGAATGTATTATTAAATGTTTAGTTTAATGTATAACACATATAATTTTGTTCTAAGTATTCTTCTTCATCTTTACTTGTAATAATCAGGGGTGATCTTACCCTTAACAACTAGTATAACCCAGGCAGACACAAAGGGGAAGAGTTCTACAGGCCCTGCTGTGCTGGTAAATCCTTTAGTTCTTGAGTTACACTGAAGTCTAGCCAGGTGTGGGGAAAGTTCATGGCAGCTGGGATAGTGAAGGATTCTCAGAGAGAGACAGTGTGTTAGTATCCAGTATGGAATTATTTAAATAGTATAATAGTGTCAATGTATACCCAGCTAAACAACAGCCTGGCTGATAATTATAGTAGTTAAAGGTTACTTTTAATATATGTGCATTTCTTCTGAAACAGCCAAAATAAAATCTGTTTATTGACAATGATCACTAAATAGAATTGATTTTTATTTTTATTTTTTTAAAGATTTTATTTATTTATTCATGAGAGACACAGAGAGAAAGAGAGAGGCAGAGACACAGGCAGAGGGAGAAGCAGGCTCCATGCAGGGAGCCTGACGTGGGACTCGATCCGGGGTCTCCAGGGTCATATCCTGGGCTGAAGGTGGTGCTAAACCACTGAGCCACCAGGCTTCCCTAGAATTGATTTTTAAACATAATTTTTAGCACTTTGTAGCAAAAAGAAAAAACAGGAATTGGAGTTAACTTCATTTAAAGTCTTAAGTTTGGAGTTTGGGTTAATCAAAATAATTGATGAATGAAGTCTGTGTGTGTATGGCTACTAGACATATATATACATATATCTGTTGGTATATGTATTTGTGTCATATATATGCATATATAGTTGCTCCTTGTTTAGCACATATACATGTGTAATATATATGTAACTGCTTTAAATCAAAATTGTGATCCCCATGCTGCTTTCTGCAAGAGCTACATAACTTTTAGAAAATATTCACATTTTCCCATTTTTGTTTCCAATAATTTCTCATTTAAAACTAGTCAGAACCTGTTGGGAGAAAAAAATAAATCAGAATGCATTTATTAGCATGTTTTAAAGCAAAGATGTATAGTGAACATGACTCTAAAATTTCTCAAATACAAAACATGTCGATGGAATTTTATCAGTGATAGAATAATACCGTGAAAACATAAGAGGAAAAAATAAGGTTTTGTCTAAGCAAGAAAAGGCAAGACATAGCAAAAATGATATTTGCTTAACAACATTTTTAGTAATTTGAGTACCAGTACAAGTGAAACATTCATGAGGAAAAAAGTTCAGTTTTTCCCTAGGGATACAGAATTCTGTTTTATATTTTTAAATGTGTAATATTATTCTTAAAGAATTACAAATGAATAGAATATTCTGTATCATGTTATACAGAAGTAGCATAGACCTTGGATCACATTATATATTTTGTCCCTGTCTCTCAAAGTCTTAGATAGCCTTGTAAGTCCATCAAAATGACGAAAGTGGATTAATCTATACTTAATATGTGGAATCCAGGAAAATATTTTCCCCATCATTGCTTAGTTTCCTTAGTTCTCAGTCAGTGCCTATCTTCTATGCTGGTCTAAGTTTCTTAAATGTTGATATAACCAGTCTTTTGTACATACAACATGTACAATGTGGTTAAATGCAACAGTATTTTTACCTTCCATTCTCTCCTTAAACTTTATTCAGTGGGGGTAATCTTCTTGTGGCCTAAAAGGAAACTAAGGTAAATGTCATAAGTTTTATTCCCAGTCTTAGGTAATGCAACTTTCTGGTCAACTTTAATCCATTAATTCTAATATTAGGTATTATTCTATGATTCAGTTTTCATTCAAAGGTAAGACTTTACCCCATCCACTTTGTCCCGTAGATGACTGTTGCCTGCAGTGAGGGGAAGAGATGTGGTAGGTTTCAGCTTTTATCCCACTAACATTCACTTGGTGATATTTTAGATCCCCTCACATCAGGAAGAGTGAAAGAATAGATAGTTCTAACTTTGATGGGTAAATCTGAAGTTTCTAGGCCTTGAAGATGTTAGAATTGACTCTATTTGGGAAACTTTTGTGGATCGTGT
Organism: Canis lupus dingo; assembly: GCF_003254725.2. Lineage (NCBI taxonomy): Eukaryota > Metazoa > Chordata > Mammalia > Carnivora > Canidae > Canis > Canis lupus. The sequence goes on from NC_064255.1 coordinate 57,980,334, forward strand.
AGGATCATTTAGAGCCTTTTACTGAAGTCTCTCATTAGCTCTCTCATGTCACAGGCCAAGTATCGATTTACCAAGATGGCCATGCCTACTCTGTTGCTCTGTCCCAAACTCAATGGCTATACCATCTAATAGTTAGACCATGAATTTTGATGTTAAACTTGGTCTTAAATTTTGCTTCCATTACTGGCCAACTAGAACCTTTAGGCAGATTATTTAATTTACTAAGTTCAGGTTTTTCTCTCTCCATGGGTATGTATGTGTGTGTGTGTGTGTGTGTGTATGCATGTATGTGTGCATGTGTGTATGTGTATGTTTGGTACATTCCATCAAGACTGAACACCATTTTTTTTCCTCAGAGACTGCAAGCCTAGAAAATACATTTCCCAGATATACTTGTCATCAGAAGTCAGGTTCACATTCCAAACAATGAAAGAACTTGTAGAAGAGTCAAGGCAGAAGAGAAGGAGAAGCCACTGTCTATTATTATGGTAGCATGTATATGGAGGGGAAGAAGGGATCATGAAAATTTTAATAGATTCAGAAGCGCTTCTGAAAGATCACATGCATTGGTGTTGCAGGCAACAGAGACCACCAGCATTATTCTATCATTTTAGCAATTCCTAATTTCCTCACATCTATAGTGTTTTTGTCTGGGCTTTAATCCTCAGCTCTACCAAAGTTTTGTAAGTGTATCACATATCAAATCCCTTCCTTCTAAAATACCTAGTTTCAAAAAAATAAAAATAAAAATAAAATAAAATACCTAGTTTCTATTCTGTAACTTGACTAATACATGTGTAATAGGTGTGGAAATTTAAAAAATAATATTATATATTTTATTGGACTGTAGTGGGAAGTACATGAGATAAAGCATTTTGCACAGTACCTGTGCTGCTTTTGTAATCACTAATGTTTTCCCACCAATCAAATGTCCTTCCTGATCCTAACCTCCCTGACCAGACACAGATCACAATCAGCCACTATGCCTGAGAAAAAGAAGATGACTGCTCAGACTCAAAATTTCCACAAGTGGTTTTGTCATCTGCAAGTGATACCATCTTGACATAGCACCATTTAGAACTTTGGATTTGAACCTTCAAAATTATCTTTGATGCTGGAAAGTTTCTATAGCCTCTCACAGTCGATTATGTTCATTCTCTGCAGCATCCCTCTCATGTCTTTCTACCAATTTCTAAAGGTACTATAATTATAAAGAAATAATGAAATGTAAATGATATAACCTATTTAATTGTCCAGGATGGCTAGTAAAGTGCTGGTCCATAGTAGGGTTTCAATTCTAATTACTTTCTTTTTCCCATAAGGCTTTTAATGTTATTGTACATACATATCTCTAAGCAGTATCTTTATAAGAATGTCTACTTGGTAAATTTGCCTCTGGTATCTCCCAATTCTCATCTATATTTCACTCTATTGCCAAGTTAGCTTTCTTAAAGGAGCCTTCTGTGGATGGCATTGCAATTGTCAGAAAATTTCAAATATCCAGAGAACAAATGTTTGCCTTTTTCCCAGGAATTCAAGGTTCTCTGTGCTCTAATTATGTCTAAATTTCTATGTGAACTTCACTGCTAATCTCTTTATAACTCATTTTCCTAGTAAAACCGGACTACTTCATATTCACTGGTAAATGCCATACTTTTTATTTCTGCTTTTAATTCTTCTCCTTCTGCCTAAAGTGTCTCTATCTGATCTTTACTTACTATGATCTTTATTTACTACATCCTCCAAGGTTGTTCAAATCTCACTTTGGTAAAGAAACCCCATAGCCAATATGAATAACAGCTTAGGTAAATAACAGATTTGTCTAAGGCTCCATTTTTATCATTAAAAACTAGATAACATAATAGTATACTCTTAAAGCTTCATATACTGCTTGACAGATCAGTAAAAGGTTCATTTCATTTTCCTTACCTATTAGATTTTTTTTAAAAAACTGATATTAGAAAAACTTATCTGCTTTCATTAGAAGTTCAATTTATAACCTACAACATGTTTTTACACTGTAGACTCTTGATGTTTGTAGCATGAAAATATATAAATTAGCAGCCTCTATAATAAATTTACAAGAAGTATCACAACAGCTCAGCCACTTAGAACAGAACGATTTCCTTTGTCTTTATAAAAGCTGAGGATTTCCTCTGTCTCCAGACAGCTTTATTTATGTATTTATTTTTAACATTGGCACTGGGTTATTTCCATTTTTCCAGTGCAAATCTTTCTATAGGACACCATAGGTCAACAGACTCCTCACTTCTCCCCTCTTTGTATTCCCTGTGGCTTGGATTATCATGTTTTTCACCTTCCTATATACAAATTAGTAATCTCAACAGTCTAGTTCATGAAAGAATCACCTTGGTACATGTTTACCAAACAGAACATTAAACATGGCTTCAAAAAAGGCAAATACATCTTCCCCCTAAAGGGAGGAGACGCATTCAATCACACATGAGCAACCTAGATTTTGCTTGGTTAGGGATTTTCTGTCCATAGCAACCTGAAAGGGCAAAGTATTTCTCATGCCAAATTTTATAGGACACAACTGACCAATTAAAAAAACAAAGGAGTCAGCATTTGTGTGTCCCTTCAGGAGGCATCATGTCAGCAACTTATTCTTCACTGCAGAGTTTTAACACACCATTAGGCAGCATCTGTGGCTAAAGTGATGTTGCTGTGACTTTTGTCTGCTGCTCCTAGCACCTCTGAACCCTAGATGAGAAAAAGAACACCCAATGCCCTTATAATCATAGAAAGCAACAGAGTTCATTTAGAAGAACAGTGGACCTGGAATTCAATTACTTACTCAATTTTTCAACATTATTAATCAATTACCGTATGATAACTGTTGGGAAAATTCCAGTTCAGAAATGTGTAGCAGATGGTAATAATTCAAGGAGAAGGAAAAACAGACATAAAAACAAATAATAACAACTGAATGCAGAAAGTGAGGTATAACAGAATGCTACAAATTGTCCAAATATGAGAGGCATTTATGGGCCTATTGTCTATCTGACTTGTTACTGAAGTTTTTCTCCTCTCTTAACCATTATTAATTTAGAGTTTATCTGCTAAATGTCAACTAGATCGAGGTCCTTCTTTATGTCCATTCATCTTATCTAATACAAAACTAAAGTCTTTACCATTACTTATGAAGCTTTCACCTTTATTATAATACCAGTATGACAAGTGCTATTACAGGAGTTCTTTGGGGACAAATTTTAGCTAACAGAATTATTATCTGAAGCCATTTCTAAAACAAGTCTTATGAGTATGTGTGTGTGTGTGTCAAATACAAAATTTTACCACAGATTATAATTGGACCCCATTTTATATCCACTTCAATTTAGACTCAAAGAATTAAATCTTTAAAAGCTCTATAATTGGTCCAAAGGAAAAGTAGGTTAATACTATTCCTAGTAAAGATCACTATAGACTAGTCACTGTAAAATAATAAGAGTAATGCTCAAATACAAGACTTGGCAAAAGACATTAAAAATACATTCTCAAAATAAGTAAGAGGATGATAAATATATATTTCTTTAATTCCACCAGTGATCAAAAAAAAAGTAAATCAAAGGAAATGACAGTTTTCATTTGCAATGTTAGCAAACATTCTTGAAGGATAGTTTCCACTATCTGCGAACATATACTTCTTCTAAGAGCATTGCTATATTTCTAGGGAAACTTCATGTACCAAAATTCCAATGCTAGAAATTTATCAAAAGCAAAAATCAGGGATGAAGAAAATGTTTTGTATAAGAATGTTCTTTTCAAATAATACTGAATAGTGACAGATGACATCTATTGGAAACATCTGGAAGTATACTATGTACTTATTTATGTAATTTAATTATAACTAAAAAATAAAACCCTGAAAAGCAAGTGTTGCCAATCAAATGTAAGCATGAAAGGAGTGCACTGCATGTAGAAAATTTTAGAACAATTTAAAACTCTATTAAAATTTATCTTTTTTATCACTGCCCTGTCAATTCTAAATGTCATTGATAGAATGATCCTCCACAAAAGCTTTTTCTTAGTTTATGTTCTAAACAATTGCTGTGATTACTATTGAGATTTAATGATATGGATGTCAAATTAAGGATTTTAAACTAATTTATCCTTTAATAAACATTTCTTCTACATCAAGTTAATTTTGCAAGTTCCCAGTTATACAGCCAGCTTACAATACATATGGACTCAGCTATGAGCATTTATTTAGAAAATAACTACCTAATGATTTCAAATCATTGAGCTCAATTCAGGTGTACGTTTTGTCTCCAACCCTTGTGATACTACCCATTTTTATATTTATGAGCTATATCTGAAATAAACGATGATATCACAATGGTTGTAAAGAAGAAAATGCTGTCATGAGTTACTTTGAATCAGTCACTTCATATCTATTGAAAGATACTCGTAAGGTAGGTTTCATTTTGAGGTCTTCCCTTGGTTTGTAGGCAGCTACCATCTCACCATATGCTCTAAAACCTTTCATCTCAGCATTAGCGTTGCACCCTCATGACTTCATCTAACTCTAATTCTCCACCAACGCTCCATCTTCAAATACCATTACATTGAGGGTCAGGGCTTCAACATATTACTGAGAGCTGGTGGTGGACACAAACATTTAGTCGATAACACAAACCAATTCAGGAGAAACAGATTTATAAGCTGCTCATTCTGTAGTCAAAAATATATTGGCAGCTTCAGTGAAGGAAGTTAATATGTAATCCATTGGTTTTTACATAGATCAATGCTGATTAAGAGTATGCATATCTTTTTCTCCTACTAACAGTTTTCTGTAATCATAATATCTGTACCACATTGTGTTTTTTCACCCCGTTGTCTGAGGATATTGATTACACATGGTATGCTTAGTCATTATATTGAGGTTGAATGAAACTGTGTTCAAAAATGACATAGCACATTACATATTCTCTTACATGTGGTTGAGTATATTTGAAAATTCATTCTTCACAGGTAATGCCCAAGGGCTTTGACAAAAGGGAATTGAATCACTGATGTTTTCCTCATTGTGGGTTGAATTGCAAATCAAGCTGGTGAAAAAAACCACATTAGTCACGAAGAGCTTTCTAGGTTAGACTATATCAAAGGAGATATGTGATATGTGTATATTACTGAAGATATTTAGAGTACCTATCACAGCATGAAATTTAAACAATAATACAGGAATCAGAGCTTTTAGGAAAGGAGATGCGCTATGACATCACTTTTGTGTGACTAATTTTGACAGTTCAAAACTTTCTGAAACCAAACACAGATGATCATGGAAAAAGCCCAAAGGCTTTTGAATCAAATGAAATTAAGCCTCCACACTGCTGGGAACTAGATGCGTCTTAATCTTTTAGATTAGAAAAGAGTGGGATCCCTGGGTGGCGCAGCGGTTTGGCGCCTGCCTTTGGCCCAGGGCGCGATCCTGGAGACCCGGGATCGAATCCCACGTCAGGCTCCCGGTGCATGGAGCCTGCTTCTCCCTCTGCCTGTGTCTCTGCCTCTCTCTCTCTCACTGTGTGCCTATCATAAATAAATAAAAAAAAAAAAAAAAAAAAATTAGAAAAGAGTAAAATGGAGGCTGAAACATGTTAAATGAATTGCTCAAGGCCACTCATTAAAAGAATCACTGGCCTTTCTGAAGTATTTTATCAGATGAAAGCCAGACAAATTCCCTGATTTTATTATGCCCATTGTGCTTAGCTGGTTAGTAGATACTTTCCTTTCTCTGGAAAAATTATAGATTTTTTACTATTTTGTATGCAATCCCCAGGGGATGGACAGTGACAAAAGGCATAAGTTTTTGCTTCACAGTATTTGAAATGTCTAGAAGTCATAGATCTTATCTGTCTTTCCCCCCATACCAGTAACACATTTTCCAAATTAATCTACTGGTGATTATCGAAAATAAAATTCTACTGCATCAACCAGAAAAATTTAATGTGTCCTATTACCTTGTTGATTCCCTCCACCACTATACTTTGAAGTTAGATCTTTTCCCACCAGTCAGGGGGTCTCTTCATTTCTTTAACATATTAAGAAGGATTCAGGCCTAGTTAAATTTTCATGTTTCTGTTTAAGAGTACATTTAAGAATGATTGTAGGTAGCTTTAATGTGATTTCTATGGAGTATATTTTATGGTTTAACAGAGATGAAGTATTGGGGCTTATTCATTATGGTTTATTGTAAAAGGGACTTTTTTTTTTTTTTTTTTTGTAAAAGGGACTTAAGTGGCATACCCTATACAGGCATCCCAGGATAAACTAGTACTCACAACACTAAATCCAAAGCTGTGCTATACATGAGGAAATAATTTTCCATTAAGTTTTGAAAACTTTGTCTTAAGTAAGAATAATAGAGTTCTTCAAAATTACTCTTTTTTAAGACTCTGAAAGTCTTCCAAATTAGATGTTTATTATAATTTAGATTATTATATTTTTATATTTACAGCACCTGAATGTATTTTTCAGTTTTCCCAGTCCAAAAGTCCAAACTTACTCAATCATCCCTGTCTTGCTATAAGTAAGTAATCATGTGTGTGGGAAATATAACCCAAATAAATTTTAAAAAATTCTAGTGAAACATTATGTATTTGGACTGATATACCATATTCATTGCAACATTATTATGAAATGGACAAAAAGTTATCTTTTTGCGACAGCAGAGTGGCAGTAAATTTCAATTCCCACCAAGCCAACCTATTTCTAGCCTAAGTCTCAGAGCAGAGATACACTAATCATTTCTCCCATTGAATAATGGAGGCTTAAAAGTATTGAGGGAAATCCCAATTCGAAATTTTGCCATGATTCACATCAATGTGATCTAATGATGTATAACATTTTTTAAATCTCTACTCTGTGACATATTGCTCATAGGGCAAATATCAGTCAAGTAGATGCATATATAACCCATTTCCAACTAGCTAAGGGTCATATAATTCTATCTGTACCCCCAAATTATACTCAAAATCATCTTAGAAGCACAATCTGCTTGGGAAAATGTAATATACCAGTGTTTTTACTCCTAACAAAACAGATTTAATAACATCAGATTCCATCTCCAGTTTGTATTATTGCAGATATCTTTCCACTTTAAGAAATAAGCTGCAGGAGTGCCTGGTTAGTGCAGTCAGTTAAGCATCCAACTCTTGGTTTTGGTTCAGGTCTGATTGAGCCCCAGGCCAGGCTCCATGCTTAGTACAGGGTCTGCTTGAGTTTCTCTCTCCATCTCCCTCTGCCTCTCCCCAACCATGCTCACTCACGCATGCTCACTCACTCATATGCTCTGTCTAATAAATAAATAAATCTTAAAAAAAGAAAAAGCTGAATATATATATTCAGCTTATATATATATATATATATATATAAGCTGAATTTAAAATTTTTAAATACACCAACTAGTCATCTCCAGTTAGCAAATGTCTATTTACATCAAAGAAAACAGATAGCCTTCTTTAAGCATCCCTTATAGGAAAAATAATAGTTTTTTGGAACTACAACAACTAGTTTGAATTAATAAAATATTTGAACTTTAAAAATTTGTTAGTTGTATCTTCTGTGTTTTTGAATTATCATGATATATATAGTATTAATAAAATATTGCTTTATGTACAAAATGTGAAACATTATGAACTGGACAGAAAATTATCTTCAAGTATCCATCATTTTAAAATCGGTAGACCAAGTGATATGTAAATTGTATTTTAACTCCAGAAATTTGGCAAAGCAGTTTATAGATTAAGCAGAAGTAATCTCATCCTTTGTCAGCATCCTTAATGTGAACCATGTTTTGGTTATTTGTTCTAGTTATGTTCAATAAAGTCACCACAAACACTGAATCGGTAAGTACTGGAATCATTGCTCATAGAGGAAATAACAAGATTAGGTTCCTTGTGAGCCTCTGGTCTCAACATTTCATCAACTGAGCAATACATAACATTGTTTTATTTGTATTTTTGTGTAATGACATCTTATTTAATATATACTGTTGATTAATTAACTTTGAATTCACGGCCAACAGTACTATAACTCATGCCTGAACAAAACTCATCTAAAACACATATACTCTCCACAGGACACATTACAGCATTCTTATGCTTAGGAACACTAAAAGCATTGCAGCACTATGCTTGGGCACCATTTTAAACAGCCAAGTCACTAACATAAAACACAAAATGTGAAAAACATGGCACTAAATAGACTGCAAATGGACAGTTGTTTACAGTATGCAAGCCGAAACCAGAAGGCAGAGCATCACATTGTTCAACTTTAGCTGGAATATATGCCATCAGATGACCGGATTTTTGCCACTCTGCATATGCACATGTCTGCAACTGATGGGGAAAGCCCTACCCTTACAAGTATTGATTTGAGGGTCATAAACAACTTGTAGCCAGAAGGCAAATTCTAAATATAGAATCAATAAATAATGAGAATTGACTGTTTATACATTGGGACTTGTGCAAGCGATTTTAGTGACTTTTGTGCTTTTTGTAAGTCATGTATATGATAATTAAAAGTATTTTACACCCTATCATGATGCAATTCAAGCATTTATGAAGTGCTCTCACTAATGCTAGTGCTAAAACTCCTACCCCAACTTTGAAGTAAATGTTAAATGTGATAAAACACAAGTAAAAACAACCCTGCCGCTCATTTAGGAGAAAACACTTTATAAAGTGCTAGAAATAATTATGAGATCATTTAAAAAGTATTTAAGTAAACTTGCTATCATAGTTCTTATATTTACATTTCTGAGACTACATCAACCAAGTTTATATTAATTTCTACTTGAAAACTAATCTTGAATAATTCTTTTTTTTTTCAACTATGGAAGGTCTCCAGAAGTGCATGTGTAACATATAACAGGCTTGTCTATGTGTAAGCAAGTAACTTCTATACTCTATGCTGTATATATTTGATCATTTTCCCATTTATTCGTTCAAAAAACTTTGAGGATACCATGACACATAAGACATCATACCATCACAGAATCTAGTGATAAAAGTCAAATAAATAAAATATAATAAAAATATTTTATTGACTTACATGCACAAGGATCGATAGAGGAGAGATCTATTTCAGACTTGGAGGACATAGAGTGGAAAGCACAGAGACAGAGGTTGCATAAATGTTTCCAGAAGAACAGACATCTGAGCTAAGCTCTGAAGAGAGAGTGAGAAAGGCAGTGATTGAACAGTGGAATGTAAAGGGATGGCAGCTAGTAAGCCAGGCACCAAATATTGACAAGAATGAAATAAGAACATGAGTGGAAAACATAGAAGGAGAAAGGAATGAGGCTGCAGGGGTAAACTGTATAAAGAGCATGATAAATCATGCTTCTGTGATTGGTCAAAATACTGAACCGAAATAACACAGGGAGGCACTGCTGAATTTGAAACAGAGAATTGACCTGTTGATTGTGACAGTTTTAAAACATGGCCCCAAAATCTTGGACACTAGTCCCATTGAGTCAAAACTCTGTGACTGTGACCAATAAAATTCAGCAGAAGTACTGCTGTGTAAGTTGCCTTTGTAATCAAGTTACTTCCTGTTTCTGGGGACAAATGTACTTAGAAATGAGCCGATCTTGAAAGAGCTCCAAGTGACCCAGAAAGACCCACTAGGAGAGAAACTAAAGTCCCCAGCCCTCTGCTGGACTTCCAACTAGAACCAACTTACCAGCCATGTGAAACAGCCATCTGGAAGTTATTCTCCAGCTTTTAATTGAGGTTTCCACCAGTACTGCTTGAAGCAGAGATGGGTCTTTCTCTCCCATCCTTGAGCAAATTGCAGACTCATAAGCTAAGTAAATTATTATTGATGTTAAGTCCATGAATTTTGAGGTGGTTTCTGATGTAGCAATGGATTACTAGAACATAAGATTTGCTTTTGCAAAGATGGCTCTGATATTTGCGATATGGAAGTAAGACTGAGAAAGGCAAAACTAGGGATAGGAAAGCACCTGAAAGACCATTCAAAGATCCAGGTAAGAAATAATAGGGACACCTGGGTGGCTCAGTGGTTGGTTGAGCCATCTGCCTTGCGCTCAGGGCGTGATCCCAGAGTCCTAGGATTGATTCCCCACACCAGGCTCCCCACAGGTAGCCTGCTTCTCCCTCTGCCTATGTCTCTGCCTCTGTGTGTGTGTGTCTCTCATGAATAAATAAATAAAATCTTTAAAAAATAATAATAAATGATAGTCACACTTAGGTAAAAGAGTGGAGATCACTTCCAATAGGGAAATGACATTTACCACGAGTGAATTTTATGTTGGAAACTTATATACCGATAAAACTTTAAAAAAAAAAAAAGGATAAAATGCAGTGCTCAAGTTCATGATTTAGGCAATTATGTGGATAATGTTGATGTTCATGTGAAAACTGTGTAAATAAGCATCATCCTTCCTTGAACTTTTATTTCTGTGCCAATGGATAAGTTATCTGGCAAGTAAACATTTTGGCTGGGCTCATTAATGTATTCCCAATATGATGTACAATATTTTGGGTCTCAAAACTAAAGAAATGTTTTATAAAAGTAATATATTACTTAAAGTGTATTTGGACCATTTGGGAGTAACAAACTGTCAATAACTGAATGTAAAAGAAACATTCAAAACTGATGTGCAGCTTTTAATTTAAATAGAAAATTTGATACTGTTGGTACCTCACGACACAAGTCTATATGACAAATGAGAATCTTACATTTTACTTCAGTTCTTTTCTACAGGAAACTATGTTTAAAGAAATGATTCAAGAACCAACCATTCATTTAGAACTTTTACTGAAGGCCTAGTTTGTGTCAGGTACTAAGAGTAGGATTATTACACATTATACATTTCAAAATAAGAAATAATCTTTCTAAATAGAAAAATATGTTACTATTCCATTTCTATAGATGAGAAAAAAATTCTGTTCAGAAAATTTGAGATATGAGGTTGTTTTTTTTCTGAAAATCACACACTATATGATGAGTTTCCGTAATCTTCGTAAGTAGTCAGTCCCACAGTGCTATTTGAACATCTAAAACCTACATTTTTAAAACCCTTCTTAGTAATTAGAACTTGATCAAAATTGTTAATTTAAACTGTCCCCCTTTTAAGAGAATGATATATGTATGAAGGCTGACCAACCATTTACTACTTCACTGAGGACAGGCTGGGTCAAAACTATGATGATTGATAGCTCTAGGGTGAGGCTGCATACCTAATGGAAATGTTAAACACAAAGCAAGTTCTGTCAACATAAATGATTGGCTCTTTAAATGGCAGAACAGTTTAAGAATGACATCCTGAATCAATCCTTAACTAATTGGAAAATTAATTAGTGCCTGTCATTTTAACCCTGAGTATTTTTAAGCTTGAGAATGATTACAGTTAACTAGCTGCCTGCAAGAAACCAGTTTGTAAATTCAGTGCAACTGTTGCCTGAATTTTTCACGAGATATCATCTTTTATAATCTTGGTATATATTAATGCTTAAAAATCCATCAACCCACTAATGTCCATCAATAATTGCTAAATTAGTAAACTGTGTCATGTTTAATATATCTCTTTCATTGTATGCCTTTTAAATCTTGCTATTGCTGCTGTCTTCATTAGGCTCTACTAACACATTAAAATAATGCTTAGCCAACAAAAGTAATAAAATGTGTTTATGTTTTCTTTTTCCCCTAAGGCTGGATGCTGAGTATTTTAACACTCTGTATATGTGAAAGGGCCATAACACAGGTAAATAAGCATAAAAATTAATAATGAATTTCTTAGTATTTACAATCAAAACATCAGTTGGTTATTATTATAGCTCCTTTAGTAGTCATGAAAGTAAAGTCCAAGAGTAATTTTATCAGAAAAAAGGAGTCAACATTTACTAAACATCTGCTTGTTGCTGTGCTGGGCACTTAAATGTTATATTCTTAACCCTCAACACAGCCTTATAAAATGGGTATTATTATTTCCTTCCTGCAGATAAGAGATGGAGAATCAAAAAAGCTATGTTATTTGTCAAACAGCACATAGTCAATGGGGTATTAAATTACATACAAGCTTCTAAGCCTGTCTTCATTCCAGCAGCACTCTACAACATCCCATTTATGGATGAAATATGAGAATAGATAATTCACAAACATGGAAACCAGTGTATGAATGTAGGGAACACTTCTACACATGGGATAAATGAAATATAAATCTAAATAATCATAATATACTTACTTGACAAACAAGTATTGCCTTAAAATATTAATACCTAAAGCTAGTGAGTATGGTAGTATATGTTCATTTCTACTTTGCTTAAGAAATAGTAAGGTGGGCAGCCCCGGTGCCTCAGCGGTTAGCGCTGCCTTCCGCCCAGGGTGTGATCCTGGAGACCCGGGATCGAGTCTCACGTCGGGCTCCCTGCATAGAGCCTGCTTCTCCCTCTGCCTCTATCTCTGCCTCTCTCTCTCTCTCTCTCTCTGTCTCTCATGAATAAATAAATAAATCCTTAAAAAAAATAGTAAGGTGATACTGTATTTTAGAAAAATGTTGGGAATGATATATCACAAGTCAAAACATGTTCAACATGTTCATTTATTTAATTCAATGATCTAATATAAAGTAGGGAAATATGTTTTTATATAAAGATATTTATCATTACATACATAAATTCATATAAATTATTATACATTATTAGATAAAATATTATGCAGACATGACAGTTATTACAATAATTGCCTTTTATGAAAAACATCTTAATATAAAGCAAAAATAATCAGATGAAATATTATGTAAACATTCTTATCACAATTTTATAAAAATAGAGAAAGAAGAAAAAGATTGGAAAAAGTTCACAAAAGTTTTAACAGGGTTAACGCTACCATCCATGAGTTGTGTTTCTTAGATCTACTCTATACCTCATAAAGCTGATACTAAAAGAATACCACAAGTCTATAACTTCATCTGCAAATTGAGGCACAGAATTATAATTGGGTACAATTGATCCCTTAAAATCAACAATAAGAGAATATTAATTATTTTGGAGAATGTGTCTGTTCGACATCATAAGCAGCAATTATCCTTTCTTCTTATGATGAAGTTGACATGATAAATCTAGAAAGAATGTTTCCACCAATTAGTAGATCTTGTTTGTCAGTAATTGTCTATTGACACAAATCTTGTATAGGGAAGTGTTCGATAAGCTTTGGTATAGTACACATTATGCTATTATTCCTATGCTATTATTGCTATTATGTAGAGAAAAATATATGGAATATATATAACTTTTGATTTCTAACATGACTTCAGTTCAGATATTCCTATTTTTTTAGGGGCAATTTCAGGATCCATACCACTAAAGCTTGAAATCAGCATTCCCTTCTTTAGACTTTTTATATTTAATTCTGCTCAGGGAACACATGCCCTTCATAATATTTATACCAAATATCATTTCCTCCATTATACATTTTGCCTGAAATAACCAAAGTAAGGAACATGGGAATACACTACTGTAGAACTTCCAATACTATGGGTAGTTAGGCAAGAAATTGTATAAAATAGTAGCTTACTAACTATTAGTATTATAAAAAATTGAGTACTAATAATTTTTACAAGGTGTTCATATAGAAATAAGTTCAAACCGTAGTCTGATCTGTGCTTTAAATATTATGCTAAATGGAAATTAAGTGATTTTAAATTACTATATAAAATGTTTCCCATATCACTACTATTTACTCTTATACCTCTACATGGTTTCAGAATGGATATAGGTGAAATGTTATCAATCTTTAAACATAAAAATTAAGTTTTCAACTATCTTTTTAGGTTCAGGAAACTGACAAATTTTAATGAACAAATGGTGATAGATAAAAGCGTATTATTCCAATAAAATATAAAATGGGAGATGTTGTCTGTAGCATTTATTGGCATCCCACAATGACTTCAACTTTTGCTAATTGCTTTTCAATTAAATTTATCAAAACCTTTCAGGTGAATTAATTTTCTCCCTCAAACCTATAGCCCACTTCTAATATATTTAGACAACCTACCATCTTTCTCCACCTCAGCTGCCTTTTGTATACATGAATGAGTAGGATTCTTGGAGAGACACTTTATAGGTAAAATAGGTTTAAATTAGATTTCAGGGAGACGGGGCAGCCCAGGTGGCTCAGCGGTTCAGCACCACCTTCAGCCCAGGGTGTGATCCTGGAGACCCGGGATCAACATCCCACATCGGGCTCCCTGCATGGAGCCTGCTTTTCCCTCCTCCTGTGTCTCTGCCTCTCTCTCTCAGTGTGTCTCTCATGAATAAATAAATAAAATTTTTTAAAAAAATTCAGGGAGACGGGGGAAAGATGGTTTTATCTGGCATGTGCTGGTGTTGAAGTAATTTCAAGGTAGAAAGCAGAAGGAAATCTAGGACTTTAGAAATGGCAAAGGAGAAAGATTTCTGTAAATATGTGTAACTCTTCATGTAATTTTGAGTTTTCTTATTTTGTACACCTTGTGAGGCTCTTAAGTTTATACATGATTGTCTTTTTATGACATTTGTTGCAGCCCAAAATAGTGTTCATTTTTAACTCAGTATATAACATCCTTGATAATTCTTTAGAGATTCATTGACCCAGTAGGAACCAGTTACCATTGGGCACTAATAAGCACGTAGCAATCTTAAGCAAAGGAACATTAACACAACAGCTTAGGAAATGTAAGGCAGCCGTGACTCATAATATATCTGATTTGAGCTATTGATGCATAATGGGCATGAAAATGAAATCTGTACCCTTAACTATTATGAACAGACCCTGGCAAACTGCTTTCCAACAGGCAATATATATGGGACGAAGACATGCTTTTGCTTTTTCTCCCACATATACGAAGAGTGGGAAGATGTTTAAGAGGCTAGAGGAAAGTAAAGCCTGGAAATTACACATTGGACTACATGGCCTACTATTAATTTACTTGTGAAAGCTAAGAAAGGTGTATTAGGTAAACAAAGCCCACATGTGGATAAACTAAGCAATGAACCTGGAATATCATAGCCTCCTTTCCTATCATGTTCCCCCTCTGCTAATGCATGTCGAGCATGTAGAATCCTTCTTGGCACACAGCAAGCATTTTATAAATATCTGTTACACTGCTATTGTTGCTGCTGCAACTGCTACTCCTACTGCTACTATGGCTACTACCAGCACTGCTACTGGCTGAAAACTTAGTGCATTTCTGGAGGAGAATACAAAATTTTCGACAACAAGACAAAGCAACAAAATAATCCACCTCTGAAATCGGGAGATCTAAATTAGACATCTATCTTTATCATTTACTTGTGTGCTTCTGGCAGAGCTAATAATGTCTGCAACTTATCTTTCTTTGCCCTTAAAGTATTCATAATTATATTTCACAAAATTATTATAAGGATGTTATGAAATTGAATGTAATATATAAATGCTATCATTTATTAACAATTGGCCTATAATGTTACAGATGTAGAATAAAAATGTTTTTTTTTTTTGTCTTTTGGGGGGCTCATTTTAATGTGATAGTTTCTAAATGATTAGCACGATGAGTGTAAGTCACAGACTACAATACAGGGACACTCCTCTCTCAAGCATTTACTTGAGGCAGAGTTTGAAAAAAGAAAGCCCCCCCCAAAATAAATAAATATATAAATAAAAATAAAAACAAACAAAAATCTGTCCTTCCCTTCCCAAAATGTACTTCCTGCACTCATGCTGCTTACACTTTAGTTACCAGAACATGGATGTGTTAGCAATATCAGATTTGGTTAAAATTCTTCCCTTCTCAGGGAATGTATTAATGAATCTCGTTGGAAGTAGAACTGATACAGAAACACAATTAGCAACAATAACCTTTCCTTTATTTTCTCCTCATAGATTCCTGAGACATCTTTGCCTTGCACTCAACAATCCCATCAGTCAATCCCTTAGGCAATATCCATTTGCTGCACACCTACTACATGCTCAAACACTGTTTTAGAAACTGTGAATATAAAAGTAAAATGCTCCACTTTTGAGGATCTTACAGCTCCATTAGTAAAGCAAGGTATACGTTCACAAAAACAACCCAAACTTCAAATGAATTTTCTTAATTGCATAGAGCACAGGACGCGGAGGTTGACAAATCAAAGCCAATTATACAAAATGATGGAGGAGTGCCAATGAAGCAGAATAAATCACAAGTGTTGTGAAAGCAAGTTTTGAAAATATCCAAAGATCTAAATCTACATTTAAAGCCTAAGGGAATATTTTTGAAAACTCTTTTTCTTTCCTCTTGTCCTCTTGTTCTCTTTGACCACTCTACTTAAAGGACAACACCACCAGGCAACTGCTAGAATTAGAGAAGTAAATATAGTTGCATTGGCTGCATGGTCTTAAAATGTTGTCCCCTCCTTCTTGGACAATGTAATGTATGTGAGTGGTCATTCCATGATGCCTGGCATTTGATAGCTAGGTGGGACTCCTTCAGAATTTGTACTCTGAGAACCAACATTAACATTCTCATTCCAGAAAGTGCACAGATAAGCGTGTTCACCGAAGTTTATATGATTCTATATAAATAGAATCTTTATATGTGATTCTGTAGCCAAGCATCATGTTAGTATTAATAGTTGGTTATCTTTCTTTGTGATTTCTCCTTTTTGAGGATTTCTCTTTTCTTTTTTTTTTTTTTTAATCTTATAAAATTCCCTTAAGATTTGTTGTGAGTAAATAACCATGTTCAAATATACTGAGTGGGAAATCACTTATTCCTCGGAGATTATTTACTCTTTAGTGGCCAAGCAGCTCACAGATAGAATGCAGGAAGACTTTTTTCTTTTCCTTACTGTTCTTTCTATACCATTGTGATTTTATACCAGGACTCATCTTTTGAGGTGCATGCCATCTTAGTTCACCCTTTCCACGATACCTGAAATTATCTGCCAAATTATCACACTTCCATATTCAGTGAACTGTTTGTCAACCAACTCACACTCTTTCTTTCACTACAACTCCTAGATAATTTCAAAATCTCTCCTAATAGTTCCTTGGCTCCTTTGACTCAAACACTTGACCTCTACTCCTCTTCAGTGCCTTCTTCTTCCACCCTACAATAGAGTGTCGTCACCCATAGCTACTTAACTGACTTCTGAAATTTGTAAAATGAAAAAACATTTAACTTCATGCCATCCTTGGGACACCTGGGTGGCTCAGTGGTTGAGCATCTACCTTCAGCTCAGGGCATGATCCTGGGATCTGGGATCGAGGTTCACATCACACTCACTGGGGGAAGCCTGCTTCTCCTTCTGCCTATGTCTTTGTCTCTATGTGTCTCTCATGAACAAATAAATAAATCTTAAAAAAAAAAAAAACAAAAAAAAACTTCACGCTATCCTTCTAACAACTCTCATAAAGTTTCCTATCATTGGGGGATCCCTGGGTGGCTCAGCGGTTTAGCGCCTGCCTTTGGCCCAGGGTGCAATCCTGGAGACCCGGGATAGAGTCCCGCATCAGGCTCCCTACATGGAGCCTGCTTCTCCCTCTGCCTGTGTCTCTGCCTCTCTCTCTCTCTCTCTCTCTCTCATAAATAAATAAATCTTTAAAAAAAAAAAAGTTTCCTATCATTTTACCTCCCCAGAACACCCATTAGCACTAAATCTCTTCTTTGACTAGTGAAGACCTCCAGTCGTTTGATCTAGTCCTTCATAAGACCCTTTGGGATTTAAATAATGCCAACTTAAACTAGCTCAAGCATAAAAGGGAAACTTAATCTAAAATGCAGGCATATCTCACAGAATCAAATGAATGGTATGAATAAAGCCAAACTTCAAAAGGTATGAGAATTAGAAATTGCAAAGGCATCAGGGTCCCAAAGTGGTATTTTCTTTATTTGTTCATCTCTGTTCTCTCTGTGTGTTTCTTTTCTTACTGGAAATCAGCGTTCTCTGCTTTGCTATGTACTAGCAGCAGAATCTGACTTAAATCTCCTTTATTTGCATTAACTCAATGCCAGCCCAACCCAGACTTAATCACTGTTTCTGAATTCCGGTTTGTGGAAGAAACCAACTTATTTCTCAATAATCTACTGTTGATTCGCAGGCCAATGAAAACCACCAACTGTTGACCCTCCTCCCTTGGGCTAATTAACTATGGCTGGAGATTGACTACAGAGCCATATAAAGATGACTACTAAGTACCAAAGAAACAAGGTTTTGGAAGGAATATAGACACAGTATAAAAGTACAGAACTTTTCTATTTTTCCAGCCTAGTAGCATTCCTCATAGATTCGTTTTTCTCATTTTACACTCAACTTCCTGATCTCTCTTTAATGATATTCTAGGTTGCTCTATTATATTCACATCTTCTATTCCCTGATAATCTTTAACCCGGGCTCATTCAAAGTAATGGCTTGATCTTCTTGTGCTTACTGGCTATTGAGCACTATGGAAGAAAATATACTCCTATAAATATGCATTATTAAAGATATGCTTTTAACGACAGTCTGGTATTGCATACATTCCAACAGTCCTTTCACTGATCCCTAATAAAACTGTTTCTAATTTCATGCTTTGACTATTCCAAATTTATATCTACCCCTTAAACTATTCTAGCCCACTATTATCACTCCTCACACCCTCTCCCCTTCAACATATACAGTTTCAGTATCAGACATTACCTCCAAATTTTCAGCAGAAACAGAGGTCATCATGCAGCAACTCCTCAATTCCCTTAATTTCCAAATTCATCTATGACTTGACCTCTGCTCTAGTCTTAGGCTAGATTTTAATGACCATCTATAGGCTAATTATGTCTACTCCGTATTTCAGCTTCCTTCTCCTCCTGAAATTAAAAATAATTCCTCCTCCCTGCATTCATCTATTCTAACCTACTCTAGAACTCTAAACTATCAGATATCATACTGACTTCTATCTTATTTTTTTCCCTATCTTTGTGCTCCCTCTGCCGTAGCATGTAAATATGATCAATTATCTCCCATCCCCTGAATAAAAAGTTTGTCCTTAATATTCCTCCAACATAAGCTGTTTCTTTCTGTCTTCTCTACTAGAAGTTGTTTGTTTGCTTTTAGGAAAATAGTTTCTACATCTATTAGTATAATAGTTTCTCACCTTTCATTCACTTCCTAGCACACTGAATTTTGGCTCCTAATAGTAAACTCCACTGAAATTTCCAGATTAAAAATCAGCAGTGACCTCCTGTTGGTCAAATCCACCACTATCATCTGGTCTTTTCCCCCTTATTTCTGCATCTACTTCAACACCATCTCTTCTTCCTCTCAACCCTCAAATATGAGTTTTACCTAAGAAGAGTAAACACCATTGGTTGCTAATTAAACAACCATTTTCTACTTCCTTTCCCTCACTGGAAGATCTTACCACCTATAATAAAGGCTGATAATAAATATTATTCCCTTTCCCAATCTCCCTTGAAAATTTTGATGTCTGTGTAGTAAGTTATCTTCAATAAGACAGATGAAACAGAGAAGAACCTTCTAGGAGTCCTCCCCTCAAGACTTGCCTCACCAATGGATGACTAAAACTCTCAACCTTTCTCTTGTTCCTTCCTGTATGTGAACTGGTTGTACAAATGGATGATACTTGCAGCTTTGGGAGTCACTTTTTGACAATAAAGTCATAAGCTAAAGAAAAAAGATGGAAAGATCCTTGGTGCTGATGATAGTGTAAGCTCCTAAATCAACCCTGGCATTGCTCACCTGCTGATTCATTGATCTGTGGGATCTTGCTAAAAAAACAGAAAAATAAACCAAACCAAACCAAACAAAACAAAAAAACCACATTCTTTTGCTTAAACCTCTCTTAGTTTTCTATTACTGGTCACGTTGTCTTCTCCCCCATTTAACCATCAAACCAGTTTAATTCTTCAGCTCCAATTTTAATATGCTACATGGCACATAAAATGTATATGTAGCTGGCACATAGTAGATGAGATTTTAAAATTTGACTAATTTGTGTGGATTGTATCTGTAAGCTAGGATATCTTCTTTTTTAAGATTTATTTATTTATTTATTTATTTATTTATTTATTTATTTATTCATGAGAGACACAGAGAGAATGAGAGGCAGAGACACAGGCGGAGGGAGAAGCAGGCTCCATGCAGGGAGCCCTATTTGGGACTTGATCCGGGGGACTCCAGGATCATGCCCTGGGCTGAAGGCAGGCGCTAAGTCACTGAGCCACCCAGGGATCCCCAATAAACTAGAATATCTTCTTATGTTCTTCTATAAAATTCTAACTCTTTGGCATCATAGCAAGGCTATTTCTCAAGTTGACCCTGTCTTCATTCAAACTTTGTGGGTCTTTACCAATGCTAATGCTTTTAAGTTGCTTTTCCTATCCCTCCCTCTTCAACTTTGTGAAGTCTTGATACAAGGCATGTACTAGCTCATCTGATAACCCTTGCTTTCTGCTGGAGGCACTTAAATACACCCTCCTCTATGTTCATGGCATCTGTTCATACATTTATTATAGCATTTATCAACTTATATGGCAATGATTTGTTTACCTGTCTCTCCCTACACTGTGAGTGCCATGAGAAAAAGAACTGTTTCTTATCTAAGTGAGCCCAGATCCCAGCTCACTGTCTGGCACAGAGTGGAAACCCAATTAATTATTCTGTTATGAGTAATGACTCTCGCTCATTAGTTTCTCAGAAACAAAAGTTAGATAATAGCCTGATTTTTTATTTCCTTTGTAAATTTTAAAAAAGATGACAGTCCTAAAAAAGCATTATGTTGTAAGATTAGATAACAACAACAATAACCCTGGCTGAAATTGTGCCACATATGTGTTAGCAAACACTAAACTTTGCCAATGTTTCAATATATCATCTTAATTAATTACAACATCCGCATTTTTACAATGCCAGTAGGGGACATTGCTCACAATTTACTACCTCACTGCAAATATATAAGCAAGGCAGACATCTATCAAAGGATAACTTCAATTCTATCATTAGCTTTCTAGGTTAGTACAGTTTTTCCTCTAGGAATTCATATTTTAGGCAGAATCCCTAACTTTTCTCTGACCAAACTGGAGAGCAACCCCTTCCTTGTGATATTATTTTGCTTCAGGTTCCTTGTAATATGCCATTGTCAGGAAGAAATGGTCATCATTTCTTTCTTTCCTGGCCAGTCATAAGGTATACCCATCATATGTGTGTCTCCCATCCTCCACTTTCCCCTTGAAATGTTTCCTCTAATTTGGAAAAGAAAGCACTTAGCTCTAGCACCTGGTTTAGTGGGCAAAACTAAGGTAGAGCCAAGTTTTAAGGTTTACATGAGAAAGGCTTCTCATGCTATCCTGCTAATCCCTAGCAAAACTTCACAGTTTTCATATGCTTCTATTACCTAACTCCTATTTTGAGGTAAATTTTTGTACATACTCAAATTCAAAAAGCCAACTAGTTATTTTTCTCAATTTCATTGTCTAAAAAAAGATACTGGTCCTCATAATAATTATCATTCCTTAGCATCATCCATTTGAGTAATGTGAGATGCTTCCCAAGCTCTGGCTAACTTGTTCTAATCTCATTTCCAGAAACATCAGATAGTAAGAGCAGTTTTTTCCCCCTTTATCCACAAAGATGAAAATAGATTAATATTTGATGATAGATTACATTGAAATTTCACTGCAGAATACAGATCTACAACCAGGCACCATAACTATCATCTCATTAGTCACAAAAAACAAAAACAAAAACCAAAACAATACACTCTAGGTAAAAATAAATATCTCTATAAACAAAACTTGAAGAATATTGCAACAAACCTGAAACACTCATGGTTAAGAAGTGCTTACTTATTAGTGAATGTATTAATGGATGAATAAATGAATATATTGTGTTGCTTTTATACTTTGGTTAAATCTATAGAGTAAATGGTCTCATCCTAAGCCTGCTCAATCTTAAGAAATGTTTGATTTGAGTATCAAAAAACATGCATCCAATCAGGATAATATTGTCCAACAATCTGCATATCAGGTTAAATACTGAATGCTATTATTTCCATGAGTCTATTTTTCAGTGATAATATCAGCCTGAGAAAAGCCCAGATACACCATATCTCTTATTCCTCATATAAAATTCTCAGTTACTCATGCTTAATAGCAACTACAAAATGAAAATTTCTCCCTCACCCCCAAAATGTCTGCATGGAATTGCAGAGAAAAAATGCAATGAACATAGGTATCTTAAATAGCTCTACATAAATAAGTAAAAAAGTAAAACTTAAAGTCTGTTTTCCCCCTCCAAAGGAATCCAAATTGATTTAGAGGAAAAATGACTTAACCCTGGAGAGTACCTGGGATGAGGAACACTTGGTGGCACATAGGAGAATTTCTCTGTTCATTGTGATTGTGTTAAATAAAGACCCTTAGCCAACAAAGACAAAATTTATGTACGCTTTTATAAAATAACAGGTAAAGAATTTTTTATATTGCTTATTATTCAAAAAACAAAAAAAGAAAGAAGAAAACCAGTTTTATTTTTATCTTATTTATTTATTTCTTTATTTTTTGAAAACCAGTTTTACATTGGAAATCTGTCCAGACTATACATTGGAAAGCTGTCCAGCCACCAAGGAGGGGGACAATCTCTTAAAGGAGTAGGAATTCAATTAAGCATTTCCTTTTAAGAAAATAAAAAGCATATATGTAGTTTATCAGAAGGCATGATAAAAGAAATATTTCAAGTGCATGAACATTTAGAGTTCTTTTTTTTTATTTCACCATAGCAACTTGACAAAAAAAAAAGAAAAGAAAGAAAGAAAAGAAAAGAAAACCTACCCTGTTTTGAATCATGATTTCTTGCTCTGTGAAAGTGAGGTAAGAGGGCTTTAGCAAATCATGTGGAGATAGCTTTTTATCTGCAGGGATTGGGATGAAAGACCACCATAACAGCTCATTTTTATGAGCATACACGGTCTTTCAAGCAAGTACACGTTTTCATTTCCTTGCCTTCCAATTTGGATCATTTCACAGCACTCTAAGAGTTATCTGTGAAAGCCTTTCCTTGTCTAGAAATGGCTACCACTAATGCCATGAATAGGCCAATAGTCTCCTATAGCCTACAACAAACACCCTACCTCTAAGGAAAAAAATTGCCTCAAGTAAGTGCAATGCTTTCCTTTTTATTCTTTTTCATATTTCCATCATCTGAGTAAAACTGTCCTTTAAAACACTTCAAACTTGATCGTTTGAAGGGAAACCTGAGCATTCAATCAGTGAAGATGGAGTTTTTTTTCCCCAGAAAATTGTTTCTACCAGGAAGCGTATGACTGAAAGCTGTATCACTATAAAATTAAAAAAAAAAAAAAAAGGAAAAGAAAGAAAAAGAATTTACTGCTTACTCTGAGGTAAAATTCATATCAATTTATTTCAAGATAAATGTGAGTCTCCCAGAACAATACTATCAAAAAAGACCATTAACAGTCTGAGGTTAAGTGACTGGTAATTTTTAGCTTTACTATACTAATATATATGTACATACTATATAACCCAATGAATATTTAAAAAAATTTACTGAGGATAGGCAATAGCTGCCATGTAATTAAAGGTACATGTTGAAAATCTACATATGTGGAGGATTTGGGGACGATAGTAGTGGTGGCTATACAATCTTTTAATCCACCAAACCCCCACATAAAAACAAAGTACTTAGATGGCAAAATCAGTAAACCAGGACAACATTTAAAATAAAATTGGATAAGGGGCACCTGGCTGGTTCAGTTGAAGTATCTGCCTTCAGCTCAGGGGTTGATCCTGGAGTCCCTGGATCCAGCCCTGAGTGGTCAGGCTCCCTGCTCAGTGGGGAGTCAGCTTTTCCCTCACCCTTTGCCCCTCCTCCAGCTCTTGCAGGCTCTCCTGCTCTCCATCTCTCTCTCTCTCTCTCTCTTTCTTTTGCTTGCTTGCTCTCTTTCTAATAAATAAATAAAATGAAAATAGATAAATAGTTATCCCCATAAGCTCCAAAATATATGGGGCAGAGGCAAACCACCTACAACTTTAAAACTTCATGATATCTGCATCTCCAAAGGAGGAAGAGGAAGAAAGCAACAGAGTGGTGTCTTCAGAGTCTGAGAACAGGACACAAACTGCCAACAGATATTCATGAGAAAGCGGGGAGCAATGTGGGAACAGCAGCTGAGAGGAGGAGGAGTTTGTGAATATAATGTCTCCCCTTCCAAGCAATACTGAACAAGCAGGAGCAGGGAACACCTGCTAACTCTCAGAAGTGGCCCTTCTAGGATAGGAACTCACACTGACAAGAAACTGCTGGAAGGGGAATCAAAATCACACAGGAGAGAAACAACAAGGAAAGGGGGAAGTGGGGAGAGTCCAGATCAAATCAAAGAAAGCACATTACCACATTTTTTAAACAACGTAAAAACCACATAAGAAGGAGCTCTGTAAAGTTATATAAACTTTCCTAAACCCTGCCTTAGAAAAATTCATTTCATATAAACTTGAGCAACATAAGTATCACGGTCATATCCCATAGAAAGTTATCATAAGAAAAAAGAGTGAAAAAAGGCAGAATAATGTACTGCAGACAATAAAAGCCTGCCGAAAAATATGCCCACAAAACAGAACAAAATTGTAACCTACTATTTCAAAACTAGCTAAGAAACATTAAGAAAATGCTATAAAACATGAAAGAAAAACAACATAAATCAGAACTAGAAAAGCTCAGAAACAATGTTCCATAACTCTGAATATAATTAGAAATAAGAAAAGAAAGAATTCCAAAAATGAGAAATAACATAAATAGGGAATAAAAGCAGCAGATGATAGCGTTAGCAAAATAAAAAAGTGAGAGAGAAAAACTTTAGAACTCAACAAGTAATGAAAGAAAAGAAGGAATCAAGAAAAAGTTAAAAATATTGAAGACAGGCAAAAAAAAAAAAAAAAAAAAAAGTCGAGCATATGGATAGTAGGAGAAGAAAGGAGATGAAACCAAAAGTAAGGAAACAGAACAAATACTAAATCCAGCCATTGCAGAAAAGTTTCTTAAAATAAAAGATGTAAAACGGCATATTGAAACTGTACATAGCATCACTGAGAAAATGAGCCATAACAACAAAGACATTCCAGTAAAATTAAGTGACTTTGAAAAGAAAGAAAGGGAGGGAGGAAAAAATCCTTTAGGTACCTACTAAAGGTAAGAGAGTACATGACTTATAAGGGAAAGAAAATGCAGTAACATATTTAAGATATTCAAGCAAAAGAAAAGCCAAGAATTATTTTTATCTAACAAAAGAGATTTTCAAGTTCAAAGGGCATAGGTGAATTCTTACCAGTGTGCAAAAATTCCACGAATATTGTTCCCTTGAGCCCTTACTGAGGATCTACCAGAGAATAACCTTCACACTAAGCAAACTGGCTAGAGAGACACTGATGTAAGGACTGGTAGCACACAAATACACAGTGACCTGCACATGAAGACTTAAGTGAGGGACTGGGCCAGAGAATTTGGTATGAAATGCCTATATTCTCAGACAATGTAGGTATAGAACAGTTATTTAAAAATGGGAAATAACCCAGAGAGCAAAAGCAAGACAATGCTAATAATTCAGTTATCAGTGATTGTTATTCTAACACTATTGCATGGGCAGCCACAGATAGGAGAAAAATGAGCGATTATGAGATTTTCTATTCTTCTCCATGCCCTTAAAAACCACTGTTTTCAGTGATAAAGATGCAGACACAATTTTTAAAAAAAGGTTAAGCAAGACCCCTGAAGTCTGGAATTTGAGTTGGAAGTATCAGTCTGAACTTAGGTTAGGTAGTACAAGAGAGAAAAATAAAAAAGAATCAAGGCAGAATATGGAGGATTACTCCTGTAAAGAGGAAGGTATAAGAAGATGACTCTTGGAAAGCTATGGAATGATGATAGGGTATGAGCCATGTCATAGCCGGGAACAGAGCAATCTCAAGCAGAGAGAGCGACAGGGAAAATGATCTTGAAGCTCGATGTTGGGCACATTGCTTCTGTCTGTAATTCCCATTCTCCTTTCGCAGACTAGAAAATTATTTCAATTTTTTTAAAGTTCATAAATCAAGACCTCAAATCTGAAAATATGAAAGTTTAGAAATAGATATCTTGACATGGAAAAGATTCACTATCAGAATGTGCTTTCTAAGATACTTGGAAAAAACCTGTCCAGAAAGTAATGGAATTTTTTCCTTTTAACTCATTCTTTTGCGCCTTCTACTTCAGAAGGAAAATTCTAACAAGGGACCCCAGTCTTTGTCTTTTCCCTTGATGGTCAGTGAATGTTAGGAGAGACAATGTGAAGTGAGTATAATGGACTCTGGAACTAGGACCCCGCCTGTGTCCCCTATTATTTTTATGACTGTGGACAGATAGTATGCCTAAAATCACTGTACCTCAATTTCTTCATCTATGCACTACCGAAAATAATAGCATTTACCTTATAGAGCTCTCATAAGGACTACATGAAATGCCACATGCAGAGAACTTAGAATGGCTTATGTGAGACCACAATAAATCATACCTATTATTACCATAGTTGACGGACCATCACTAGACAGAGAAACTTCTATCTCAATACGATGTGAGTCAGAAGATGTGAGATCACATCCCAGCTCCAAAATGCACCAGTCCTTCCCCTTAATCGAGTTTCTTAAACTTTAGGAAATGTCTTCTTTCACTTACAAAATTTGTATTACAACTACATACTAAAACTAATATGAAAATTCAGTACATTTTAGTTGAATCTGGTTATTTATCTATCTATATATTACCTTAAATTCTTCCAAAATAAAGATTAAATATGCATGCAATGTCCATCATAAAAATAAATTATAACATTTCCTTCCCCTATGTTCAGTAAAATATTAGGTGGCAATATTCTGCCAAAAATTAAAATTCTGAGAGTGCTTGATTTGGCAGTATTTATTGGAATGAAAATTGGAACAACTCAGTGAAGATTAGCATGGCTTTGCACAAGAATGACATGCAAATTTATCAAGTGTTCCTTGTTTTTAAAACTCATTGAACTGTACAGTTACAATGGGGAAATTTTATTTTATGCAAATTACATCTCAGCAAACCTGTCTTTAAAACTGTTTTAAGTTAAAAGTACCTGAGGAAAACTTGCCTTTTGGTTGATTTGCCAGACAAAGGATTTTTCCTGGGCCTATCACCTGCTCCCCCAAAATCCATGATTTCTCAAGGATGAGATACATGTTGATTATGGACATGTCTTCTCTTCGGGACTCCACTCTAGTGAAGGGCTGTGTTTAGTCCAATGTGAGGTCGTCTGTTACACATACAAGAGCACTACAGATGCAATCTTCAGTGTCTGCTTGGCTGGCCATATGCAAGGGGAGATGGAAATAAATCTTCCCTTCATGGTGCCTTCCTGAGTTGCATATAAGGATGGAAGGCAGGGTCCACCTACCATCCTTCTTACTAGTGTAAGGAAGTTAAAATAATTTCTACTTTAAAAGTTCACCAAAATTATTTCTTACATTTTAAAGCTCGCTGCCATCATTTGCTGGGGGAAAAAAAAATGAGCAGCTAAGCACATTTTTATGAAGAGAAAAATTACATACAGATTCCTCAGATAAATTTGTTAAGCTCTCATTTTTAACAGTGTTTTAGTTAATCTCGTTTAACTAAATAACAGCAGTTCCCCAAAAACACTGTTCAAATTTCAGCTACCAGCATATATGAACTGTGAATGACTGCACGAAGAACAGTCAGTTCTTATCTCTTCCCGCCACAAATCACCACCAATAACAGATGCAAATCATGATCAGTGACAAATCATGTCATTTCTTTCAAAGTCCTTTTGTGATTGGTCACTGTATATCTGCTACTCATGCATAGACAACAAAACAGGCAGTTGTGCTGCCTCCTTATCTACCAGTGGTAGAGAGATGCAAAAGGCAAAATAATCTAGAACATTTAAAGCACTAATACTGGTGGGCAATACTTTGGATCACTCTAATTTTCTAGGGTACTTGCATGGAAATGTGAAAATTGCCTTTCTACCAACAAATATGACTTGATTTTTTTTTTTTAAAGATTTAGTTTATTTGAGAGAGAGCAGAGTGAGAGAGAGAGAGTAACACAGCAGGGATGAGGGGATGAGAGGCAGAGGGAGAGGGAGAAGCAGACTCCCTACTGAGGAGGGAGGCCAATGTGGAGCTGGATCCCAGGGTGCTGGGATAATGACCCCAGCCAAAGGCAGGCACTTAACCGACTGAGCAACCCAAGTGTCCCCAAACACAACTTGATTAATCTAGCTTCCGGACTGAGGAGGTATTTCAACTTTTAAAGCTTTTTATCTTAAATGGACTTTTGGACAGACTCCTGAAGCTATAACTGGAGATCATGTCATTTCTTTAGCTGAGTTTGGGAAGATATAAGACATAAAGCATGCAGCTGAGAATACTCAGGCATCATGGCAGGAAGCAAAATGCATGCGATATGGTAGAAACTTTTACTTCACTGTGGAAATAACTTTGCCAGGTCTGAATAGTACATAAATGACATTTTAGATGGAAGAGCTGACCACAGAAATGCCGACAATGCTGCTAACAGACTATGCATTTCCTTACTTCCAGAAGAACACAGTGAAGGTGAGCCTACTGGCATCAATGAGGAGGGCGCTGGTGAGGAAGATAAAGATGCCCCAGAGGAAGTGATGTGGGCATAAACGCTTCACACTAAAGAAATCCTCGAAGATATTTCACGACATTGACAACACAAATAATATTGTCCTGAAAGCTGATCTAAACTTAGAAAAGAGTATAATAATTACTAAGCCATTAAAAAATACTCTATATCATAAGTCATACAATAAAAAGAAGGCAAGCACTGTTCAAACTGTTCTTGATAAGATTTTTACAAAAAAAAAACCCAAAACAACAATTTTCTGTTTCTAATTTTTTAGCAACAGTGCACTAACGAATAGTTTTAGTATGTTGTTCATTTCTCTATAGATTTATAACCAAATAAGAGAATTTATAAATATTTTTGCAAAAAGAAATAGAAGTCATGAAACAATCACTTTCTCCATTGTTTCAGAATCACTTTCCCAGTTTCAGCTTGTACGATCATTTTGTATGGTTCTGCACTACTGTGCAAAGTGAGGACCACCTGCGTACCTCTCACATACATGATAGTTAGAAGCAGATATTTGCTTCAAGGTAAATATCATCTACACAAAGCCAACAGATGTGTCTTCAAGATATTGGAGCATTTAAGGGCCCCCGGGTGCTTAGTTAAGTGGCCGGCTCCTGATTTTGACCCAGGTCATGATCTCAGGGTCATGAGACTGAGCCCCGAGGTGGGTTCTGAGTGCTTGGTGTGAAGCCTGCTTAAAAATTCTCTTTTCCCTTCCTCATTTGCACCCTCTCAACCTCTGCTCACACTCTCTCATAAAAAATTAAAAAAAAAAATATATATATATATATGAGCATTTTTCTCAATTTTGGATATCAAAAAAAATAATTATTACAAAAAGTCATTATTTTTATTTAAAAATTATGAACTAACACGGAAATAGTTTTCTCTGCTGAAGGAACCATGGTCTTTGCTCTAAATTTCACTGGAAGAGGGTGAACTAAATAAGCTTTCCCAGAGTCCACCATGGGCCTTCGAACTTCAATTTGTGCTTCCTACCACACAGTAAATGTGATCAGACCTCAAATTGTTTTTCTTCTCACCCAGAGATTCTAAATTAACTACCATGATGTGTTGGTGTGAATTCAGTCTGTTTCTAAAGACTATTTACCTGCCAAGTCTATTCCCCTTCAGTTTATTGAGAACAACTCTCCATTCTCCATATTTTCTTTGATATTTATATTCTAAAATATCCTGATAAAAGTGATAACTATATAGGTTCCTACCACACAGGAACAAAAAGAAGTTGAGGTTAGCAGGCTTTAGACCAAGTCAGCAGGCTTTTTAAGTAGACTCAAGGAGGAATTTGAAAACCATAGTATTTTAAACATTGAAGAAATTTATGAAAGAAGTATCTCTGGAATTATTTAAAAAACATTTCTCAAAATATTTTTCTTTGTTTATCAATGAGTTTGTAAGTATCAATTCAGCATCAAAAGTCTTACTTAGCAACTTCTGCCCATGTTAATCTCTGTTAAAAGATAAACTGAGGCATATTAAAATTTCAAGCATTTATTTGAGTGTACACAGATTATAACTAGTCGGTGCCAAACCACAAGTGGTCAGGAGCACTCCCAGACAGAACAGGAGCTGCAGGAGAGGTTTTTATAGAAAAGATGCAGAAGCAAAGTGAGGAAACTGATTGGCTATGACTTGAACAGCTGTAGCTGTTTTCTGTGGGAAAGTCTACTTGTCTGTCATTGGTTGCTCTTAAATTTCATTTTCTCAGATCAAAGCACATTGATTCCAGCTTAGGTTTTGTTTTGCTTAGGTAGACTGCCAATGCCGCCTCAGAGCTACCATGGTATAACGGCCTCCTTGTTTAGTTATTTTAACAGCACTCATGCCTAAAAACTAATAAATTAATAGTTACAGTGCAATGAATTTAAGGCAGAACTAGCAATAACATTTTAAATTTTAATCACCCTTTACAAGCATTCTGGTTTTATGTCCTTACATTAACTAAAAATAGTTTGCTCATTTCCATAGCTAAAGGTGAAGAGCACCTAAATTAACAAGAATATGTTCCCATGGGATCAAATTAGGGCTAGGGGGATCACTTCTTTAATCTCCTTAAGCCACTTATAACTGTGTCAACAGGGCACTGTCTTTTAAGCTTGACTCTGAAGCAGAGCCTGACTGTTCAGAAACTATAAGCAGACAATTGTTACATAAATCAGTTAAAATAATAACCAAAAGTGAAAAATATTTTACTACTGGGGTGTGTGTGTGTGTGTGTGTGTGTGTGTGTGTGTGTGTTTGTGTTTGGGGAGTATGGTTTCAAACAATTACATAACTGAATTACTCAGTGTTTGTGTTATTGTGTTGTTGTTGTTATTATTGTGTTGTGATCCTTGTTGCTGGTCTATTTTATGAAGTATCAGAGAATAGATTGAAAATTATTTTCTTTAGTGATGCTGGAAGTAGATGAAAAGTAAAAAAAAAAAAAAAAAATCCAGAAATATGTGGCCTCACTCCACAACAGAAAATGAAAATAATGCATATGTTCTTAAAGAAATAGATTACATGTGACCTGACTTGATTTAATTTATCAGTTCTTTTATTTCCCAACTAGTATCTACATAGAGATTCCTGACTTGGAATCTAAAGATGGAGAAATATTAATTTTATTGTGTATCTATTTATACCCTGCTAGCCACCAGAAGGAACTGAGACAACAATTATTTTTAAATTAATCTCTATACCAACATTTTGCTACAATGTGAATCAACATCCAATGAACCTATTTGAACCAACTCAAACTAAGTTCTAATACATACTTTCCCTTAATGAGGTAGCAAGTAATAGCATTATATCTTTCACTAACATTATTAATTAAAATTAAAAAGTGAACTCCTAATTCTGAGATTTTATGTACCTCAGAATCCCTAGTGGCACAATAGGCATATTAAATGAGAATCTTTAGAAATAGGGCTGGGCATATGTATTTTACCAAAACTTCACAGAGTTGATTGGGATGCATTCTGAAAGACGCTACACAAGATAAAAACGAAATAAATGGCATAGGTTCAACCTCAAGAAGTCGAGAATTTTGTTGGAGAAAGAATTTTAAAAATATTTTTAAAAATTAAACAGGACCCTATAAATGTATTATATTCATTCACTAAGAGATAAATTTTAAAGCTATTTTAAAATGACAATTGTTTGTTATGCTTGTTTATTTCCGATAACCCTTTCCTGATTATAAAGAAATGATCCTTATTGAAATGTATAATGGATTAAATAAATTAATGAACAGATAGAAATAGTACTGGAGATAAGGAATGTTAATGCACTGTCCTTCAGTATTTCTGTAAATACATATGTGATGGCTTGATTTTCCTGGAAGATTTTTTTCTCCCTTAACATTATATCATCATATCAAGAAAATTTCCTTTGGCATAAAATATTAAATTGAAGAGATATATGCATCCCTGTGTTTGTTACCACATTAATTACAATAGCTAAAATATGGAAGTAACCTAACTACCCATCAATAAATGAATGAATAAAGATGTGATGTGTATATATATATATATATACACACACACACAATGTAATAATACTGACCCATAAAAACGATTGAAATCTTGCCATTTGTGATAACATAGTTGGACCTAGTAGGTATGATGCTGAGTAAAATAAGTCAGAGAAAGGCAAATGCCATGTGATGTCACTTATATGTGCAATTTTAAAAAACAAAACACACAAGTACATAAACAAAAAAGGACAGAAACTCATAAATACAGAGAACAAACTGGTAGTTGCGAGGGTGGGGGAACAGGCGAAATAGGTGAAGGGGATAAAGAGACACAAACTTTCAGCTATAAAATAAATAAATCATAGGGATGAAAAGTACAGCTCTAAGGAATACAGTTAATATTGTAATAACTTTGTATGGTGACAGATGGTAACTACACTCATTGTGGTAAGCCTTTTGCAATGTATACAATTGTGAAATCATCATGCTGTACACCTAAAACCCATACTATATGTTAACCATATTTAAATTATAAATTAAAAAATTAAAAACAAAATAAATTTAAAAAAAGAAAATTTCCTTTGGCATGAGACTTCAAAAACATTATAAACAAGGCATTTGTCTACCACATGGAAGAACGAATTTATTGAACAATTTTTGTATCATTACTCATTTAAATGTTTAAGTTCTGCTGTTTTAAATAACACTATAATAAAAAATAACACTATGATAAATATTTTTAATGAATATTTGTACATATCTGATTATTTCCTCATAATACTTTTTGAATGAAACTGAAACAACAAAATGAAAATATGAAGGCGTTTACTGCCAAATTGTGTTTTAAATATTTTGCCAATTTGCACTCACATTAGCGGTGTTTGAGAATGCCAACACTGATTATTATCTTTTCATATCAGTGACAATTTGAAAGAAGGGAATGGTATTTGATTGATGTTTTAGTTTGCATTCCTTTCCTTACCAATGAAGATTGCTTCTTTTCTCATAGATTCTTTGGCTAAAAATATTTTTATATTCATTAGTAACCGTAAATTTAAAGGAAAACATTAAAGAAACTCTATCAAGATTATAAAGAGTATTTCAATTTGGCAAAGTTTAGAACACAGCTGATATGCATAGATTTGTTTTTGTTGTGAATCAAAACCAAGCAGAACATAAAATTTTAGATCATATATTTGGTAGTTGGCAGGTTAAAAGAAATTTATACATTAATTCTCATAAAACGTTAAAAGTCTCTTCAATTGGTTAAAGGGACATTTCAGACTTTTAAAAATTATGCAGCACCTACAACAGAATATTTTAATTAGTCAAGCCTAAGTGACACAGAAGCATATGGACCTGGCAGTAATCTGGTTGCAGAATGATTGAGCAGTTGTGGGTGAAACAAGTTAAAGAGGATAATCAACATTAATGTTAATTTTTTTTTAGCATTAATGGCTCCTTAGTTCAAAGCTTCACAGCTTCCAGGTGTCCATCCAGATGCCACACATTAAAATGGTCCTTAGGTGCACACTGAGTCACTCATGCAGGGCACAGAATAGCAACCAGCATGGAAAATTATTCTCAGAATGAAGGCACTGATGGGACTTGCTTCAATTTCCACATCTTTGACACTCATAAGGATTAGCCACTGTTCGAACTTCAGAATTTTTAAAAATTTCAAAACTCATTAAATAAGATAAAATCTTTTTTTTTAAATAAAAGCACTTTTGTACTTCTATCCCATAATCTTTGCCAAACCCACAGACTGATCCTATAAATCCTGCAATAAGGTAGCACATTATTGCATGTACACATACACACACATACACACCATAAAGCTAATCAACACTTCTTCATCACTGAAAACTATAAACATAAAGCACCTTATACTAAGCTGATTGGGTTTTACTACTGCCCTAAATAGACCAGAATTGAAAGCAGGATTCAAATGTAGGTCAAAATGGAAGAATTTGAGCTGATTGGCCTAAACAGCCTCACTATACAAATGTTAGAGTCCTTCCATTATCATCAAACACAGTAACTATTCCAATGCATATTCAGCACTACATGAAATAACTGTAATCATAAGAAGACATTTTCAAAATTAGCAGCTCCAGTAAGCAGAATTGATCTAATACTCTGGGGCTTGAAGATGTCAACTAATAGAGTATAATTCGATCTAAATATTTTAGAAATGGCCTATTTCTGACCAATTTGTGGAGTGATAAGTATTGAATGGGAACTACAGGTAAAAACTTAAAAAAAAATACCATACAAGAGAAATTCAGACTAAAAATATACATTCATTAAGAAGCTTGTCAGACAAGAAAGAAATGTTGGCAAGGATGTGGAGACCAGGGAAACTTCGTGCACTGTTGCTGAGAATGTAAATTGGCATAGCTACTATAGAAAATTGTATGGAAGTTTCTCAAAAAAAGTAAAAATAGAACTACCATCCAACCCGACAATTCCACTTTCAGGGATTTATCCAAAGGAAATGAAAATACTAACTTAGGGCCACCAGGGTGGCTCAGTAGGTTAAGCATCCGCTTTTGGCTCAGGTCATGATCTCAGGGTCCTAGGATCCAGCCCCATGTTGTCAGGCTTCCTGCTCAGTGGGGAATCTGCTTCTCCCTCTACCCTCCCTCACCCACTTGTGCCCATCTTTCCTTCTCAAATATATAAAATCCTTTAAAAAAAAAGAGAGAGAAGAAAGAAAATACTAATTTAAAAAGATATCTGCACTTCTATGTTCATTGCAGCATTATTTACAATTGCCAAGACATGGTAGCAACCTAAGTGTCCATCGATGAATGAATGGATAAAGAAAACACGATATAAATACACAATGAAATGTCAGCCATTTGCAACAACATGGATGGATTTTGAGAGCATTATGCTAAGTGAAATAAGTTAGAGAAAGACGAATGCTGCATGACCTCATTTATAATTTATATGTGGAATCTGAAGAAAACAGAAACATAAACAAAAAACAAATAAGAAAAGAAACACTTGTGGATACAGATTGGTTGTTGCCAGAGGTGGAAGAAAGCAGGTGGGAGAAATGGATGAAAAAGGTCAAAAGGTACAGATTTCCAGTTATAAAATAAAGATGTCATAGGGATGACTGTAGTTAATAATACTATATTGCATGTTTGGAAGTTGCAAACCTGAAAGTTCTCATCACAAGAAAAAAAATTTTGCCATTACGCATGGTGACAACGTTAATTAGACTTATTGGGATTATTATTTTGCAATACATGCAAATATCAAATCATTATATCGTAAACTTGAAACTAACATAATATTCTATGTCAATTATACCTTGATAATAATAACAAAACAATTCATGGAGGAGTAGCAAAAGGGTTAAATACATATGCAGGGCAAATTGGAACCTGACCCTCTCTACCCGATGTCGAGCCCGAGGAGAAAGAAGAGTTAGAGAAAACTGCAGTGTTCTACATCTATCACATCAACTTAGAACTCCAGTAGCAGAGGTGGACTAGTTAGAGGCACAGTGTCCATGTTATAGGAGAGTTTGGTTTTTGTTTTTTTTTAAGCAATCATAAAAGGAATCAAAATGACTTTGAAGTCAATATTGAGTTTACTTTTTTTTGAGTGATTTTATTTTCTTTTTCCATTTCTCCCTCATTATTGTATAAAGAATCTCTTAGGTTAGTTATCTATGCCATAATAGTTTCACCTAAAGGTTATACCGGGCAAACTAAGTCCATTCAAATATGAGTGTATGCATTCTATCTCAAAGACAGCAGCTATCCATGCCTAGGTTTAGTTTCTTGGGTTAAATTAGCCGAACTTGCAGCCACTAGAACTTTAGACAGACTTGCAGCAGAAAATAGCTAGCATCCAATAAGCTCCTTAGTAAATTTACCTTTAAGTAAAGGGATGGCCAAAGGCTCATCTGTTATCACATTTGTCCCCACAGTAATATATAGCCCTGCTACCCCTATTAAATCTCGAGGGACACTGTTAAATGGCCCTCCTCAGGTTACACAGTTATTGGAGTGACTAGTCACCAGCGATGGTGAACTAGAAGTTTGCATCCTGCCTCTTACACTGGTGGTTTTGGACATGACTATGCTTTGTAGATAGTCATAATGCTTCATTTACTGGAGCAAACACATTGTTTTTGTTAAAATTACATTTCATTGTAGAGGGAAAAAAACACATTTAAAGGAAAATTTTAAAAAATCTTTTTGCTTATGACCTACTTATAATCATGAGGAAAACGTGCTTCTTAAAACCAAAATGTTAAAAACATTAAAGTTGAGATTGGCACTGGAAAGAAACCATGTATATAAATAATCCTAAGTAATTTTTCATTTTTTTACGTTTGACCATCAGAGCAAAAAATAAATTCAAACATTGACTATTTTTTAACAACGTGTAGTAGATACAGTTGACATAGAGCAACCGTACGTATTTAAAGTTTGCAATTTGTATATACAGATGTCAAATATACAGTGAATTCATCAAAATAATCAAAGAAATCAATGTATCCACCACCCCCAAAAGATCCCTGCGTGCTTTTGTATGCCCTCACTGCCATTCCTGATCCCCTCTCCATTTCTAACCAACCGCTGACCTACCTACTTTATGCCACTACAGATTATTTTGCATTTTATAGAATTTTACATAAATGAAATAATATAGCATGTACTCTTTTATCTGGCTTTATTCTGCATAATTATATTTAGACTTACCTATATATTTACATGTATCAATGGTTTATATGTTTTTATTGTTGAGTGTATTCCATTGCACAGAAATATGACAACTTATTCCAGCATTGATTTGTGGATAAGCTTTTGGCTAATTTCCAGATTTTTGGCTATTGCCAGTAAAGTTCTATAAACATTTTTACTTATGTCTTTGAATAGATACCTGCCTTCACATATCCTGAGTAAACATCTAGGAATGACACGACTCAATCATATGACACATGCATGTTTAACTTTTAGAAAGTGCCAAGCTCTATTAAGGGTGTTTGTACCTTTTTGCATTCCCACCAGCAGTGGATGAGAATTACTGTTTCTCCTTATCTTTTCCAAAGTTTGAGATAGCTTTTTAATTCTAGCCATTCTAGCGATTTTGGGGTGGTATCTCGTTGTGATTTTAATTTGCCTTTCTCTACTGATGAATGAGATTAATCATCTTTTCCTGTGATTGTTTACTTTCTACAGATCTTCTTTTTTTGAAGCTTGTGTTCAAACCTTTAGCCCATATCTTTATTGGGTTGCTGCTATCTTATTGAGTTTGGGAACTCCTTATATAACCTGGACATAGGCCTTTGTCAGATGCATAATTTGCAAATGTTTTCTCTGAGTCCACGACTTGTGTTTTCACTCTCCTAACAATGTCTTTCAAAGAGGAGACATTTTCAGTTTTGATGAAGTTCAACGTATCAATTTTTACTGCTATATATTGTTATATGGTATCTAAGAAATCTTAGACTAAATAAAGATCACAAAGATTTTCTCCTGGAACCTTTTAGTTTTAGGTTCTACATTAAAGTGTATAATCCAATTCTGATCAATTTTTGTTTATAGTGTGAGGCAGGAAGTGTGCTTCTTTGTTTCA
Organism: Canis lupus dingo; assembly: GCF_003254725.2. NCBI lineage: Eukaryota > Metazoa > Chordata > Mammalia > Carnivora > Canidae > Canis > Canis lupus. The sequence continues at coordinate 58,018,110 of NC_064255.1, forward strand.
CATATAGATATGCGAGTTGTCTGAATCGCTTGAAAAAACTATCACCTCCACAGAATTGCTTTTTTTATTTTGTCAGTAATCAATTGTCCGTATATGTATATTTCTGGACTCTCTTCCCTGATCTATTGATCTATCAGCTTGCCTTCATGCCAATCTCATACTGTCTTGATTAATGTACCTTTATAATGAGTCCTGAAATCGAAGAATGTTATTCCAGCTTTAGGATCTGTTTTCGAAGTTCTTTTGGCATTCCACATGCTTTGCATTCTGATATGATTTTAAAATCAACTTACGAATTGTTACCCTCCAAATAATGACTTCTGGAATTTTTACTGAGATTGTATTAAATCTAAAGATCATCTAACCCATGAAAGGGATGTGCCTCTCTTTTTATATAGGTCTTCACTAGTTTTTCTCAAGATTAACTTAAAGTTTTCAGTGCACATGGATTCCACAGCTTTTCAGATTTATCACTATTTATTTTTGATGCTATGGTAAATGACATTATTTTATTATTTCAATTTCTAATTATTCATTACTAGTAGATAGATAGTTAATTTTATATATTGATTACATATCCTGCAACCTTGCAAACTCAATTATCAGTTCTAGCCTCTTTGTATATTCCATTCGCTTTTTTCTATACACAATCATGTCATCTCCAGATAAAGACAGTTTTTATTTCTTTCTTTCCAATCTAGGTGTTTTTCATCCTTTTACTTGAATGACCTTACAATGTTGAATAGAAGTGGTAAGATCAGAAATATCTTTCTTAATTTTAGCGGGAAAGCACTCAGTCTTTTACCATTAAGTATTTTTTAGCTATAGGTTTTTCATTACTGCCTTTTACCAGTATAGGAGGTTTCCTTCTATTTCTGGTTTACTGAGTGTTTTTGTCAGGAATGGATGTTATATTTGGTCAAATATTATTCTGCACCTATTGAGGTGATAATATGTTCTTCTCTTTTATTGACCTGTTAAGTTATATTGATTGGTTATTTTAACTATTAAAATGACTTTGCATTTGAGGGATAAATTCTACTTGGTCATCAGTTAATATCCTTTCATATATTATTGGATTTTATTTCCTAAAATTTTGTTTAAAATATTTGCATCTGTGTGCTGTTGTGTAGTGTTCCACAGTTACCTTTTTCTGTAATGTCTTTATATGATTTTAATATCAGAACTTTTAGACTATCATAGTATCTGGAGCTGAGCTCACATACTTAGTGGTAGCTTCAATTATGTGTAAGCCTTTATAAAAATATTAACTTTTACTCTGAGAAAGATGGAAATCCACTGTAGGGTTTTGAGAAGAGAAGTACATGATCTGCCATATGTTCTCAAACATTCACTCTACAGCTCTTGGGAAGATATAATATGGAGGATGTGATATAAATATACAGATAAGTGGAGAGGTTATTATAATAATCTAGGTGAGAGATGATGAGGCTTGGACTCAGGTGGTAACAATGGATGAGTGAGACATAGATTCTGGTTATATGTTTGAAGCAGAACTGATATTTGTGGAGATGATGTAGGGTAGAAGAAAAATACACAGACAAAGGTGGCAGTCATTGTTTGTAATTTGAATGGTTTAAATAAAGTAGCTACCATTAAGTGTCTGGGAAAGTATGCAGAAAGAGCAGATTATGGCATGTTATATTTGAGATTCCTTTTAAATAATCAATTGGAAATGCTGAGTACACAGTTCTGAGAATCTGGAGTTCAGGACCACAATCTAATCCAAGCCATACATATGGATTTAACCTTTACACGGTATTCAAAATGATAGAATAGTATGAGATCACCCAGTGTGAGTATAGAGAAAACAGGAATTCTGAAAATCTGTCCCTGATGTGGGAAAATCTGTCCCACAACCACACTGTGAGAGTTTTGCATGTTATTTTGTAACCATAACCATATTTTAATATGTAGCTTGAGATTGCATTGACACCACATAAAAGCTGACTCAGAAGATATCAAAGAAACAAGTTAAAACTCATATTTTAGATACCTATTTTTTCATCAGGAATTATTCTTATTTGCAGCTGCACTGTGTATATGTCATGTACTACATGCATTTAGATTTTGGACACTCGGAAATGTTGTTGGCTGAATATAAAGAGTGAAGGGTTTTATTAACTTATGACTCAGGATATTTCTGATTAAATGTGGAGGAGATTTTAAAGAGGAGATCTTTCCTTTTTGCTAGTTATGGTGGTAATTTTGTTATCTACATCCTTTTAACCAATGACATGATAGGTCACAAAGAAGATAAATCTGGCAGATAAAATGAAAATAGAAGTATCATTCAATCCAAATAAATATTCTCTAACTTATATCCAAGTATAGTAACAATACCTACTGTAGTAAGCAAGTCCCCTTACATCATAATGAAACACAGATAACAGATTTTTCAAGTTTCAGGCAGTCTTCTTGTTCACTCAAAACAAATAGACAGACTCCACCACTCTCATTTTTCTCAGACATGCCCAACTGAGGAAAGACTTCCTTTTTTTTTTTTTTTTTTTTAATTACTTGACTTGGGAGATCCCTGCCTTCGGCCCAGGGTGTGGTCCTGGAGTCTCGGGATTGAGTCCCACATCAGGCTCCCTGCATGGAGCCTGCTTCTCTCTCTGCCTATGTCTCTGCCTCTGTGTGTGTATGTGTGTGTGTCTCATGAATAAATAAATAAAATCTTAAAAATAAATAAATAAATAAATAAATAAATAAAAACTTGATCTGAATTCTGACATTCACCAATATATTGCATAACTTCAGAAAAGCAACCTTGACACTATTGTCTATATAAATTGGGACACTGGGAGAGTGATTTATAAATAGATAAGTTAATATTTTATAGTATATGGGCACAAATTTTTAAAATATAAAGTGACAATATTTATTGGAGATAACCACAGACAAAAACTATTGACAGCCACAAAGCTCTAACTCACTACAGTTGCATTATTTTTCAAGGTCAGTGGCTCTCAAAGTTTTGTTTCTTCACTCAACAAGACTGAGGATCGCGCCCTGGGCCAAAGGCAGGCGCCAAACCGCTGCACCACCCAGGGATCCCCAAGACTGAACTTCTTAAAAGTAAACAGCCTCAAGTGAACCCCCTACCTACTAGATCAGTAACTCTCTGGGCAGGGTTCAGCAATCTGTGTGTTCATAAGCTTTTTATGTGATTTAGATTGACATTAAAGTTTGAGAACCACTGATGTAGACTAAGCATGTTAGAAGAATAGGAGAAGGAGAAAAAGATTTTTTCTTTGCTAATGCTAATAAGCTCTCAGATGAATTTTTGGGGGTTGTTAAATTTTTGTAGTCAAGTGTCAACTTAATGGTACACCATTGTGAAGGACAGTACAGAAATTAAGAATCAAACTGCCTCATTCTACAAAAATTAGAAGCCAATAGGAACAATGCGTGCTTAACATGATCATCTTCATTCTTAGTGAAAGGTAAAAGATAACGAAATGAGAATACCCAACAAGTCTGTTAGGTAAAAGAAAAAAACTCAAAAACTTTTAAGTTTTAGGAGTTTTTTGTTTGTTTCTTTTGTCAAACAGCAGGTGCAGATTAATTGTTCCCTTAAAAAGATGTATCAAGAATACATAAGAGTACACTATAAAGAACACTCACTTAGAATAGGAACAAAGAAAATGGGGACACCGAATGTCCAGTGCATCTAAAAATGCCACAAACATTCAAAAATGATTTTTGCTCCAATCTATCAATGTCACTTTTCATTTCACCCTCAATAAAAATTAAGATGTAATTCCTTTCAAAACTGCAATCCTCTTCTAAATTTTCTGCCTACATTTCCTGATATCCCACAGCCAATTCTCCCCTGAATGGAACATATTTGCAAGTGTGCTGATAATGTAACAACAATTCTGAGAAGCTCTTAAAAAAAAAAAAAAAAAGAAAGAAAGAAAGAAAGAAAGAAAGAAAGAAAGAAAGAAAGAAAGAAAAGAAAAAGAAAGAAAGAAATAATTAATTTGAATCATGTCTTGTGCCAGTACATATTTTTCTTTTCTGAGTCATTTTAAAAAATTATAACAGAAATCATCATTAGGGATTTCCTTTTCACCAATTGCTACTAAGCAAATCAGCAGAAAGACCTTACACATAAATACAACTTGACTTGAAGTAGAATGCAAGCGAAATGAGACAAAGGATATACATCTAAGGAAAAGAAACATTTTGGCAGAAAAGCCATAATCAATCGTTCCAAAAATATTTGGAAACATTCTCTGCAGTTTTTTGACTTACATATGTTGGCTTGGAGAAATATCTTGAATCAAATTATATCAAAAACATAAAAGTGAACTGAGGAAACCAACACTTCATTACAGGTTAAACATATGTTTTCTTCTTATGTCTTCATTTTTGTGCTCTCAGTTTGGAACAAATCCTCAAGACCATGAAATAAATCTATGGAAGGGGAATAGGTGAATAAATCCCTATAAGTTTCTGCTCATCAGTTTCTGTCTTCTGAAAAGTAATTGAAGGGGGAATGGAGGGATGAATAAAGCAAGGAAGATTTTTAGGCAATATAACTATTCTGTATAATATTGTAATATTATATTGTCATTATACATTTGTGCAAACCCATAGAATGTAAAACTCCAAAATTAAACCCCAATTGTAAACTATAGAATCTGGATAATACTGATGTGTCAATTCCGGCACATTAATTGGAGCAAATGTACCACTGATAGGTACACTGATAGGTACCACTGATAGGTACATAGGATGGCCATAGTAGTAGGGGTTATGTGCGTGTGGAGGCAGCAGGTATATGGGAATCCTCTGTACTTTTTTTTTAAAGATTTTATTTATTTATTTAAGAGAGAAAGAGTAAGGAGGAGAGAGAGAGGGAGAACACAAGCAAGGGGATACAGAGTTAAAATATTCTTTTTAAAGTATTTAGGTTTTGATAATACAAACATTTCCTAAATGACATTTTCTCATCTTATTTTAAAATATGTATTACAAAAATTTGGTACCCCTAAATAACTTGTTTATAAGAAAAAATGCTTAGTATATATTCTATGTCAAGGACTAAAGATACATACAAGGCAAAAAGATGAATTGATGAATTAAATGTGGACACTGCTACTACAAAACAAATGTATTTGTCGGTAAGTCAATCCAAAAAAAGAAAAAATAAGTGAATAAATGATGACTCCACTAGTTTTTGGTTTGCTTATCCTGTTTTTTTAAGTATATTCAAGGCAAATCTCTTGGACATATTAACCACATAAAGATAGTAGACATTCTATTTCACAGATTTATCTTTCCCTATGTTCTCCCTTAAATTTTAGTGTTCTTCAGGCTTCCATTCTAGACCCTCTTCTCTGATCAGTCTTATGATATTGTATTAGCTTTCATTATTAATGCTGATGGCTTTCAGAACCATCTTTCCAGACAAGATCTACCTCCCCGTAAGGATGAGCTGTTGATGCCTCCAACAGCTGAATACCTTTGGATAGCTTAATACCGGGACCTGTGCCTCTGTCTAAGGGAGTACTTTATTTGTAGGAGTGTGCTAGAATTCTGCATGCAAGATAGGACACAAGTGTGGCAAGCTATACATAAGCTAGCTCCCCAGGAAACAGCTTCTATCAGACACAGACCAGAGTTATTAGATAAATAATCCAGCAGCCTCCCCTTTCAGGTGGAACCACTCTGAGGCATATTCTACACAATAGGATTCCAGTGCTACAAAATCTCAGTTGTGGCACACGGGGAACTTGCTAATAGCACACTCTATTAATTTACTTCCTTTTCTTCTCACTTCTCTATCAGTGCTTCCTGAGATTAATTCCCAAATAAATTACTTAAACACTTTAAAATTCATAAATCAAATATTCACCAATGAAATAATAATCCTTTAATATACTCCAGGTACTCCAATCCAAGTTTCAATTAAATATCTATCTATTGGGCCTCTATATCTGGATGTTCCATAAGCAACAGTGCTAGCATCCACACTGGGAAAAAAAATGCTCAAGTATCATTTTAGATTTTACCCTTTCCCTTACTCTCCGTATCTTTTCACCAAAATCTTTCAATTTTAACTCCTTAAAAACTCGTAAATATGCCAATTTTTCTGTAATACCATGATCTATATCTTATTTTAGGTTCTAATCTTTATCTCATGAATTGCAGAAGTTGGTCATCTGTAAAGGCTTCCTTTATCTCCTTATTTATCTTCCTTATTTCCTTATTTATCTCCTTATTTATCTTTCCTTATTTATCTTCCTTATTTATCTCCTTCAATCTTATACAGCTCTAATATATACACCCTAGCATGACATTGATCATTAAAAAAAAGAGAGAGAGGAAGGAAGGAAGGAAGGAAGGAAGGAAGGAAGGAAGGAAGGAAGGAAGGAAGGAAGGAAGGAAGGAAGGAATATTATCACCAATCTGCTTAAAATCACATAGTGATTGTACATTGCTTTCAGGATAAAATTCAAATTCTATAAGCATGGCATACAAGCTGTCTGTAAACTTTCTTCAACAAATATTTCAAGCCTCATCTACTCACATATTCACAGAATACTTCCTTTACAACAACACTTTCAAATAGTTTGTCCTAAGTGCCTAAAATCTCCTCCCACATTCTCTTTCTTTGAATTAACTCATTAATTAAGAGTAATTCTAGTGTGGCCTACTTCAGGGCATCTTTTCTGATGCATTTCAAATCCAGTCTAGCTTAGGAATACTTTTTTAATTAATTAATTAAGTAAGTAAGTAAGTAAGTAAGTAAGTAAGTAAGTAAGTAAGTATAGTAGACACAACTCCATGATTAGGCTTAGGTATACTTCTTATGCTTTCCAATATTAAGCCATGTGCAGACACTGAGCAAAATGCTGGGGAAGATATGAAGAATAAAATATAGTTTCTGATTCTACAGAACTCATAGTCTAATATACAGCCTGAAATACAAGTTTAAGAAATTTATTTGAAGTGAGTACAGACAAAAAAAAGCATAAGATGCCATGATTTCTCACAACAGAAATCCAGAAATTTCAAAGCTAATTAAAGAAGAAAATTGATTTTGGAATTATAACTTGATATTTAAGCCCTCTCAGTAATTATTTATTTATATAAAATATATATATTTATTGTTATTTTTATATTTTTATTTTTATATATTTATATTTTACAACATTCTCTAGAAATAAAGAGGGCATTAGGAAAATAAGTAATTCTCAACTGAACGATAATAAGTTCTAAATCATAGAAATATTGAGGGGTGCTAACAACATAGGTAAAAACTGCATGTATATGAATTACTTTAGGGAGAAGAATTCACTTCGTGTTTTTCATTTATTTAACATTCTAAAAGACCATTAAGCAAATATAGCACTGTGTTAGATTAATTTAGAGAATGTAAAAAAAAAAAAATTTTAAATGACCTTTTTTCAAACTATAGAACGAATGGTTAATAAAGGAAAATTTGCATGTGTGAGTTACTCTGGAGAAATCAATTGACAGAAGTAAATCATAATTTCTCATGTTTCCAAACATCAAATAGGAGTTGACCTTGGTGCCCAGAATCGTGTCTGTCCCTATCTTACCATTTGAGTTCATGAAAATCTGTATAAATTTGCAACATGAGCTGTAGCCCAAAGCCCTGGTGTAATTAGTTGATATGTTAATTTGCCAACTAGACGTGAATTGAGCATTATTACCGTGGACTGGCATGTCAAATCTTAGCAGTAAAAGCCCTAAAGGAGATAAAGTATATAGGCCAGGTCCAGTCTCAAAGTACTCACTGAAATTTTAACATTGTCAACAAGCCTCTGTTCTCTGCAGAAAAGCAAGTATCCAGCAGCATAAACACATATCCTTGGAGAATTAGAAGTCTGCAACACCATTACTCTCATAGAAACAAAAGGAAAAAAGCTAATAATAAAACTATCCCACAATAATTTAACTCAAATATTCAATGTGTTACTAACTGATGTATTATTAAAATTCCATTTAGCTAAATGTTAAATCTACAAAGGGAGAATATGTGAACTGCTGCATTTGATTTATGTATTTTCTTAATGTTTGTATCTTCTTATAATGAATTTATTATTTTATGTAGATCAGAAAAAATAAATATAGCCATTAATATTAAAAACCATAATTTAGTTAGACAAATGCAAGTCATCAATAACCTCACTGTAAATAAAAAATTGAATTAACACAAACACAATTTGGAAATTTCTTTAGGAGTCATCTTCACAGGAAAATAGATGAGAAATTCATTAATCCACTTTTTTTTCCTTTCTCTTTCACTGACATGTCTTCAGTACTTCCCTTTAATTTTTGTATTGTGATATAGGGATGAATCTGGCATATATTGCCATGGCAATATGGCCATGAAAATTGTGCCTCAGACACTGTAGGGATGTAATAAATATTTATGGAAAGAGTATCTAGATGAATGAGCACAAAGCGCCAGAACTGTCCTTAAGAAACTAATGCAATGGCACAATTACATAATAAATACAGATAGGCAATCTCATAAATGGGTTGTTCGAAGTGACTGCCAAGAATGAATGTTGTATTCACAGGCATATAATTAATATACATATTTGGGAAGCACAAAGTAAAACTTGTAAGACCGGAATGATAAAACTCAGGTGAATAACATTCCTTCCTCCTCACCCCAACCCACCAAACCAGTAGAAAGAACAAAGTAATTACGAAAAAAAAAAAAAAAAAAAAAAAAAACTGAATATTTTTCTAGTCAAAGTTTAATCAAAGGTTTGAGAATCTACTGATATAGATTCACAAAAATATCCATAATAATCAGCTTCACCAAACCATTTTTTTGTTTTTTTTGTTTTTTTGTTTTTTTGTTTTTTTTGGATTAAAATGTTTCCCATTGATTATATGGTACCAGGACCCAACTTAATTTCCTAATTCTCCATGGATTCTTAACTTCTTATTTAAGATAAACAAACAAATGTGGTTGTAAATACTCAATTTATAGAGGGGTATAGGATCCAGAAAAGTTGTAACATTTAAGTAATTGTGTTAGGTACATGAAATTCTAACCTGCAATTTGCCAACTGAAGGATTCCAGACTGAACCATGATTTTGGTTCATTCCCTATATCTAACTTTCTTATGGTTCCAGTTCTCTTAAAGTCTGCATTTACAAATTGTGTTTACCTAGTGCTAACCCAGGTTCATGGCTCGATATTGACATAGTTATACAGAAATGACCCCCTAACACCAAAACCTTCAGGAATTTCATATTTTTATTGATGACTTAAGGGGATGTGGCAAAAGATGACATAGGACATTGCCCCATCCTTCACTATCACGTTACTTTTATTGCCCTTTCTCTTTCTTTCCATTTCTCCACTACCACCAAGTGTAGCAAATAATTCTCTACCTTATCTCATACAGAAATTGTATTGATTTCCTTTTATTTTCCCCCACAAGCCACAAGCAGTCAAAGGCAGAATCCATTTTTACTATTTTTCTTTTATGAAAAACTATGAGTAAAATAACCCAGTATTCTGGTTATTCTCAATTTGCTGCCCTCCCATCCAAAAATTCTTTTTTCAAACATTTCTTCTGTTTTCTTTCTTTCTTTGCCTTCTCATACTCCCATTGTGTGTATGTTATACCTTTCATAGTTGTCTCATATTTCTTAGATATTGTTTTTTTTTTTTTCAAGCTTTTTTTTTTTTTTCTTTACTTTTCAGTTTTGGTAGTTTCTGTTGACATGGCCTCAAGTTCAGAGACCCTTTCCTCAGCCATGTCCTGTCTACTAATTAGCCCATCAAAAGCATCCTTCATTTCTGTTACAGTATTTTTCTATCTCTAGTATTTCTTTTTGATTCTTCTTAAATAATTTCCATCTCTCTCTTTACATTATCCAACTGTTCTTGCAAGTTGCCTACGTTTCCCACTAGAGCTATTAGTATATAAATCATACTTGTTTTATAGTCTAGTCATTCTAACATTCCTCTCATATTGGAGTTTATGAACTAAACTGGTTCATTTGTCTCTTCAAAGTATGATTTTTGCCTTTTAACATGGCTTGTATTTTATTTTTGAAAACTGGACAAGACATAGTGGGTGAAAGGCATTGTGGTAAATAGGTCTTTAGCATATGCTGGTGAGGTGTGGAGGAGGGAAGGATCCTATAACCCTTTGATTAGGTCTCAGACATGTAGTGAGCCTATACTCCTGGACTGTACTTCAAAGTGATTCTCAGTTTTCACCCACTCCTTAACATGAAACAGGATGGCCAGAGGAGCTAGAGTTGAATATTTCCCTTTCTTTTGGTCAGTCAGGCTCTGATTAAATCCCAATAGGTTGGGCTCTGGCAGAATAGCTTTTCTTGAATGCTGGCTTTGTTCAGAAAAGACTGGTCTGACATATTTCAAATGGTTCCTTTCCCCTTCCTCTGCTGGAAGCCCAAGAGGACTTTTCTCCAGTCTTCATTGTTATAACCAGCCAGACATCCTGGAAATAAAACTCACAAAAAGTGTAGGTGTTCCCTCCTAAGACTTGCCCTCCTGGAGTTTTAACTCTCCGATGTGTCCCTACTGAGTGTCCAACAATTTGTCCATTACAGTTGACACTTTCCCACCCCAGCAGAGGTTCCCACATAGATTTCTGCTCATGGGTCTCTGCTTTGGTAACTTATTATTCTTTATTATCTCTCTGTGTTTACAATTTTTGGACCAGGGGCTTGCCCTGTGACCTCAATTCTCTGTTGGATCTAAGAAGAGTTGTTAATTTTCAGTTTGCTCTGCTGCTCACTTATTGTTAGGATGACGTGGTGACTTCCACGGACCTTACATGCTGACCAGACACTGGAAGCCACCCACATTTCTTCTCTATTTTTTTCTCTTTTGAGCTGAATTCTAAGTGGCTGATCTCCACAGACTGTATCACCTTTGTCTCGCTTGGGTTTGGTTAAAGAGAGGGCACAGTTGGGAGATTAGAGGATGAGGCAGGAGGGGCTATTTCTTTCCTGGATCACCCTCCTTTTCACTGCAATGTCCCTGGCAGTTCAGCTTTCCAGAACTGTTGTTTCCACTGAGCTGTCTTTGTCCACAATACCAGCTCTCTGGGTACCAATAACACCCTTTCCTCTTCTTGTCCCATGAGGTCTAGAGGTAGAAAAATTTCCCATTCTTGTAGGTCTTTGTGTATCTTGCTATTAATATGTGTTTCCTGCAAATAATTTTGTCACTAAAGCTATCTTGATTTGAACTATCTGGGATAAATTCTACTTCTCATTGCAACCAAGTGAACAGATATAGGACACAAACAGTAAGCCAACCAAGCATCGACTATTTCTTGACTCTTTGCCATCTCTATATCTAACAGAGGAATCAACATGGTATTGGTAACAATCTCAAATATTTTAGCAAAGAAGCAATTGAGTTAAAGTCTCATAAGTTGTTTCCATCCATCTTTCTGAAATCAAATTAGCTATGTTTAAATAAAGTCTATTTTTCTTTCACACAAATCTGTAGCTTCCCATGGCATTTCTATATGCTCACTTGAGGTTACTATTTACTATCATTTTTAGTAAGGAGATGACTAAAGCTGACTTGGTGGAATGGCAAAAATATATGGCACCAGAACAGCTCTTGTCAAAATTACTTTCATGTAGCCAAATATTCTTTATCTCCTTGTTCTATCTTCAGTCTTCTCATCAGAAATGGCTGCCACTTCCTTCTTGGATAATCTCTTCTCCAAGGGTTCTTCTCCTGCACTGCCTACTCCAGTTCAGTCCATTTGCTCTCTCCTTCTCCTCTTCACAATCTTAAATGATCGAAAGTCCTTGATCCTAGACTTTCTTATCTTCTCCTGCTATCGACTTCCTTAAGCAAATGCATTAATTCACAAGACTTTGAGACAAACCCATCACTGAGATCCAAATGTGCATATTCACCATCTTCCTTGAATTTCTATTCAAAGGTTTCATATATCTCAAACATGGCATGCTCCAAATGGAATTTTTTTATTCTTCCCTCCTTAAAACCTGCCTCTCAATATTTTCCAAATTTAGAAATTCACATCATCAAACTTTAATTTGACAAGTCTGAAGCATAAATCACCCTTGGTTCCTCTTTTTTACTTCATCCCCTTTGTGTCACACCAAGCACATCAATGATTTCTGTATATGATTATAACTCTAAAACATGTCTCTGTTTTATTTTCTTCTCTTTATTTCCAATCACACCTCCCTAATCCAGATTACCAAAAGCTCTGGCCAAACTTCAGCAAATGACTCTCAATTAAATCCATACTTCCATTCTTATTCCCCTCAAATTTGTTTTCCAAAGAGCAGAAAGAGTGTTCTTAAAACTAATATTAGATAATGTCACTCCTTTCAAATTTTTTTCTTTGAGTTTAAAATAAAATCCAAGGCCTCCTTTTTGGCCTATAGGATCCATCTGTTCTAACCACTAACTTGTCCTCAGTTTTCAATCCCCTAGAACATCACATTTCTCTTTCAACTACAGCTACGTGCTTCTCTCCATACCAAGATCTTTCCAGACTTGGAGTCTTTGGACAGAATGCTCCTTCTGCTGAAAATACTTCCCCCTTCTCTTTGCATATCTAGTTCCATTTCATCAGTCAGTCTTTGAAATGCCACTATCAAAGATCTATCTTCTTTGCCCTTATTTAAAGTGAAGGTCAAGTTTTAAGAAAGGAAGAATAAAAAAATCCTCCCTGTTAACATTCACCTCACCTGTTTTTTTTTAATAGTGCTTGATTACAATTTGCAATTCATTAATTTTTTTGTTTCCCTGTTTTATTGTCTGTTTCTCTCACTAGAATACGACAAAAGGCCAGATATCACGTCTATTTTGTTTATTTTTGAGCCACAGCAGAATAGCCCTGAATGGTCATAACTAATTTTTTTTTTAAGATTTTATTTATTTATTCATGAGAGACACATAGAGAGAGGCAGAGACATAGGCAGAGGGAGAAGCAGGCTCCCTGCTGAATAGGGAGCTTGATACGGGACTCCATCCCAGGACCCTGGATCATGCCCTGAGCCAAAGGCAGATGCTCAACCACTGAGCTACCCAGGCATCCCAATAACTAAATATTTTTAAATGAATTTTCAATATTTAGAAACCTATTCTCTCTCTTTGAATATGTATTAACCTGCCATCTTATATTTTCCTTGCTGAATAATTGTTTTAACTTCTCCCTTCAGTGCTGGCACCAATGTAACAACTTTCTACCCTTCTACTCACTCAGTATGAATGATAAATGGCATACTTGGTGAAAAGGTTCAAGGCAATTGGCTTTGAGAAGGTTTAAATAGCTCCTTTTAACCATGTACTCTTCCCCCAATAAATTTAATTCATTGAAATTATAAAATATGTGCAAACTACACTCAAATATAAAATTTGGTTCTACTATTTGATCAATCATTTTTCTTATATTGTGCTTTCCAAATAAGCCACTTATAATATCTTAGGACTGTAATAATCAGACCATGTTTTTTTTGTGCATTCTTTGAGTAGAAGAAAACAATGAAATTAGTATACTTTCTTAAATAAAAGCATTGAGTCTTTACTAAAAAGCTGCAAACCTGCTTGAATTCTGATGTAATAATATACATATTTTATCTAGATGATGAGTAAGAAAAAAGGAAAGGACAGAAAATTACAGGTCACAAAGTATCTTAAAATAAGAATGGTGCCAAATATCAATGATTTTTTGCTAGGAATCAGTTACCCATTAAAAGATCTTGAATGCTACAACAGAAGTATAAAAGAGAGGTGTATCAATACAAAATTAATCTAAGCAGACATCCCTGATCACTTTTTAAAAAGAAATTAATTTTAAATAAAAAGGAAGAGGAGCTAGTATTTCTAAGGAAATGATGGATTCTTACTTTTTGTAACAGATATTTCCTCTAGGCAAATTCCGATGTCATTTGTAATATCTCCAACGATTTTAGTCATTTGAGGAATCCAAAACCCATATAATCCATAGGAGAAGCCATTTATATTTCATAATCATTGCCTGCTTAAGTTCTCATCTGTAACTCAGATACTCAACAATTTAAAAATTTATCAGCTTCCGATAGCCCTGCTCTAAAAGATCATTAAGAATACCAAGGAAATAGGGGCACTTGGGCAGCTCAGTCTGTTAGGGCTCTGACGCTTGATGTTGGCTCAGGTCATGATCTAAGGTTGCAAGATCAAACCTTGCATGGGGCTTTGCACTGGGTGTGGAGACTGCTTGAGATTCTCTCTCCCTCTCCCCTGCCCCTCTCCCAAGATTGCACACACACACACTCTCTCTCTCTCTCTTAAAAAAAAGAAAAAGACTATCAGGGAAATACAAGATCATCCATTTCTTTTGAATTGAATTATTTGAAAGTAAGCTCATAGTGTTAGTTGGTTTAATTCACTCTTTGACATTCACTACACATTATGCAGGTGACTCCTAGACACCCCAAGGCTCTTAGAAAAGCACTGTACATATTTGATGCTAAAAAAATATTTGTTAAATTCAGAATTAATGGAGTCTCTACCTCTAAGGAGTTGTTGAACTTTGGATACACTGAATCATGTAGATTCATTTTTTTAAAATCCCAATCCAGGAGCGCCTTGGTGTCTCAGTCAATTAAATGTCTGCTTTCTACTCAGGTCATGATTCTAGGGTTCTGGATTGAGCCCCATGTTGGGCTCCCTGGTCAATGAAGAGCTTGCTTCTCCCTCTCCCACTGCCTGATGCTCCCTCTGCTTGCGCGCTCTCTCTCTCTCTGTCAAATAAATACATAAAGTCTTAAAATAAAATAAAATAAAATAAAATCCCATTCCAAACCTTTTAATGACCAATAATAATCATTATAAGCATACTAACTATATCCTTGAATATGATAGATGGTACTGCAACCCCATCTCTGTAAGATCAGATAGAAAAAACTGGAGGAATTTCACCCAAGATCTGTGAATTAATGATTCTAACACAGAATTGAAATTATAATGACCAAAATAGCATTCTCCCAAAGAATGTCTTTAGGTTAAATCAAGAGTGACAAAAACCAACTGAGCATTATCTGTATTGAATTATTGTTAAATACTGGCATTAAGATATTTTACCTGTGCACATATAAACATCCTTTGTTTAAAAGGTCATTATTTACCTAAAAGCATTATTCTAAATAAAGGTAATAGGAGTAATACTATTTTTAGGACAGAATTAATTTTACCAAACTCTCATAGATAGGTCATATTGTACTTTGCATTCAATTATTCTAATAAGTACATTTCAGGGTTTTGAGGCACAGTTTATCCTATAAAAATATTTTATTATTTTATATTTTATAAAAATTCTTCCTGATAAAATGAAATTTCATCTGCATTTCTTTCTTTAATATCTAAGAGGAAAATTATTATAAAATCACTGCATATTAATACATTTCACCAGATGAAGGGGCAAAAATGAACTTTAAAAGCAGGGAGAACTAGAATCAGGAAAAACTTATGGGCATTTTCTAAGATATTCGACTGCCCTGATTATGAATTATTTCAGTTAAGTCAAGATTTCATTTTGTCAGAACCAGTGCCTTGTTAAAAAAAAAATGAGAGTATTACTTTACTTATGTGGAATCTGGAAAGAATAGGAATTTTCAATGTATTTTCCCATTTTAAGTCCTTCCAATTTTAGATGCACCTGCTGGCTCCAATTCATGGTGTTTCAAGGTGTTCTCAGAAGGAAATGACTCACTTCATTGCACGGTACTCCTCTAGTGAAGGTATAGTCATATTTCCCTTTCCTCTGATCTGTTAAGTCAGTTATCATTTGGTCTTTACTTTGTCCCTTCTACTATTTTATGGACACATTTTTTTTCTGCTGTCATCATCTCTCATTCATTTTGCCCATGTGGATTTATTTTCTTTTCTATTACACTCAGGTAGCATAGATAAATAGATAAGCTTAGTCAAAGTCAAAGACTTTTTTTTTAAATATAGGAAGAGAGATAACATCATTTAAATCTATCCCCCCATATAAAATATGCTATGCTGATAAAGTTCTTCAATACATTTTTAAAATATTAGATAAAAAGAAGAGGTTATGGGAATATACCAAATGTGGTTATATTGGTATAGGTGCTTTTCTTTTTTCATTTTTATTTCTTCTTATATTTTTGAGGTTGTGCATGTTTTCTTTTATGCTGAAATATAATTTATATTTTGTTTCCTTAAGGCACAATTAGATTAGAATATTTTATACTTATAATATTCATCTTAAAAGTACATACTCTCTCATGTTTTCATGTTGGAAAGAGACATGAAAAAGAATAGAAAAATCTAGAGAGTAAAGCAGTTAGACATTTTTGGCCTATTTTGGTTTGAGCTACTTTGTTTGGCTTGGCAGCAAATGGTTCTTTCCCTTCTGCATCAGTTTCCCTGGGCTACCATAACAAAGTAGCACAACTAGGTAGTTCAAACACCAAAAATTTACTGTCTCGCAATTTTGGAAGCTAAACATCCAAGATCAAGGTGGCAGTAAAGCATGTTCCTTCTGAGGGTGGTAGAGAAAAATGTGTTCTGGTAGTTCCTTGGTTTGCAGTAACTTATTTGCAATCTTCACATGGTGTCTGTGTATATGTTTGCTTCTGTATCAAAATTTCCCATTTTTATAAAGAAAACCTATTTAACTGGCCCATCTACCCATATCTGCTCTGGTAACCATCAGTTTGTTCTCCAAAGTTAAGTGTCTATTGCTTGGTTTGCCTCTCTTTTTACCCCTGTGATCATTTGATTTGTTTCTTAAGTTTCACATATGAGTGAAATCATATTTGTCTTTCTCTGATTAAATAATTTTGCTTAGCATAATACTTTCTAGCTCTATCTATGTCACTGCAAATGCAAGATTTCGTTCTTTTTTATGGCTGAGTAATATTCCATTACACATAGACACACACATAAAGTACATACACACACCACATCTTCTTCATCCATTCAGCAGTTGATGGACATCTGGGCTCTTTCCATAATTTGGCTATTGCAGATAATGCCGCTATAAACATTGGGGGTGCATGTATCCCTTCAAACTAGTACATTTGTAACCTCTGGGTAAATACCAAGTAGTGCAATTGTTGGATTGTATAGTAATTCTACTTTTAAATTTTTGAGAAACTTTCATTTCGTTTTCCAGAGTGGCTGCACAAGTTTGCGTTCCCACCAACAGCGTAGAAGGGTTCCCCTTTTCTCCACATCCTTGTCAACATCTGTTGTTTCTTGTGTTGTTAATTTTAGCCATTCTGACTGGTAGGAGGCAAACTTTCAAAACTAACTGAAGGGATACTGTAAGCCAAGGCTTTTGGAGGCAATTGCCCTACAGGTTACTGAGACAGATTATTATCTGGTCTTCTGAATCACACAGGTACTCACTAAAGACAAACATAATTCTGAAAATGACAATGATGAGCAGGAATCCCATTGGACTTGCAATAAATGTATGTTTATAGGACATTTTAATAAATACCTTTATACTTACTTACTATGGGGCCTTTAATTTGTATCACTAAAATGTTCTATACACCAGCCTCATTATACAATATAGGTAGGTATTTATTGCCATACAATGAAAAAATCTGTATGCTTATGAATAAATCACTGTTTCACAGTGCATTTCACAGAAGCAAAAGAAACTTATTGAGATGAGAGATTTTTTTTTAATTTTACCTTGAAAAATAAGTAAGAAGAGAGACCTAAAAAGTAAAGAATAATAGAAGTTGGGAATACAGTTACATGATAGATTTTTATATAGCTTCAAAGAGGAGAGAGAGGAAAAAAAAAGAAAATAGGAAAGGGACAAGGAAAGATTTTTTTTTTTTTTAATGGAAGGAACATAGAAAGAATCCAGGTATTAAATTAGAGGGAAAATACCTTCCCTATAAACAATAGTGTCCTGCCAATTGTGCTGAGAGAGAATGAGCTGGAATTGATTGTGCCGGAATTAGATAAAGCACTAGCTAAACAAAGAGCTTCTGGCATCCTGAGGAAGGAGCCAGAAAGTACAAAAAAAGATCAGCTCAGTGGCAGTCAGCCATTAGATACCAATGAAGCTAATCCACACCACAAACTTGTGAACGAAGTAGATTTTCCTCCTTGTCTGTTCCCACAAATAATCATTAATTTTAAGTGCAGCTTGGGCAGGTGCACAGAGAATCCCTGCCGTTTTGACACTGTGTTGGAGACTTTCCAAGCAGCAAGCTGGTACAGTCCTTGAGTCCCTTCCACTTCACTGCTTCTCAAATTCACTTACATCTATAGACAGCCTGTCTCCTACCTGTAACATGCAGGGGCAGACCAGCAATTCTGGCATCCAGAGAGGTTTATTTTCAAAAATTTGGAGCCAAAACATCCATAAACTTATTCAACGAGTGGCAGCAGGAGCATCCAGTCTCCGATATGAACTGTCTAGGATGAGTCTACTTGGCTAATATGCTTATTGATCATCAGCCTATTAGATCAGCTACTGTGGACTGAATTTCTGACATCTTCATGCTCAAGCAGATGTGTTATGTCCTCTGACTCACTGCACTTAAGATTAGCACAAGTAATACATGAATTTATACTGGAATCAATATAAAGAAAGCATTAAAAAGAAAAAGGCTAACTCCTTACAGATCTAAACCTCTGCCATTGTAGTTTCTCTTGAACATTCTACAGTGTCCGAGACTGAATGTCCATTTACTTTGCTCACTCTCTTTGCCTTTACCCTTAGGGAGGAGGCAAATAAGAAATGAGAGAGGAAAAGGCCAGAAGCTGCTTATACCTCTTTTCTCAAAAATTCTTCCTATAATGAACATTAGTGAGTGTATCAGTGGTTACAGTTCATTAAATAAGAACAGATGCCACAAAAGGATTGCAAAACCCAGGGAAAAATGTGTCCCCATTGTGTACATAGCACTCCACCATCCCCAAAGGTTTATAGACAGTGCCACCTGTCTTGGTGACAGATCCACTGTGTCCACTGCAAGCTTTCCAGGTGAACAGAGTGAGGCCATATGAGGAACCATTTGTAACATAAAGACATCTGCCAACTCTCCCCCCAAGCTTTGGGGAGGACCAATGACATATGTATAGATCAATTCAAGTTCCTTAGAAGGAAGAACCTGTGAAATAAGTACATTAGTTTTCCTTAGAAGTTAGCAGGTAGCTAATGACCCTACCCTTAATATGTGGATATAGCTATTGACACATAGATTAGATGGATTGCTCACTAACATGAAGAATAAGTGACAAGGTTAGAAGAAAAATAATATGAAACACTATTGTCTCCTAATATCCTAGTAATCAATGCTCTGTTCACTGGAAGAAAGATTTATGTGGATGCTATCAAGACACAGAAAATTTGAGTTCCCTCTCTAAGTTTCACATACTAGAAAATAACTTTTATAAAATACAGTATATAAAGATCATCTGGTAAGTCGATAAAATATTTTTTAAAAAAGGGAACTTGACAAATTAGAAACCAGTGAAGAGTGCAATAACATCTCACTTTTAAAACATCTAAGAAAAAATAAAATAATATGCCAAAAATTGATAAAGAAAAATCACTCCAATGTTGGCTTGGCCTCAGACCACATTCTTTTGTGAACTTTATGACTATCGCATTTAAAGATAAAGTTATATTTTTCAAAATGGAAACTTGAGGAATTGTGAATGCAGTTGGCCCTCTGAGTTAAAAAGATATTCACGTCTTGAATTTTAATTCCAATTATACAGCTTGCAGGCTAATGCCGAATGGACTTGTTTTCCTCTCTGTTTAGAAAAGGGAGGAGGGAAGGGAAAACCACACATGGCATCGTTGGAAAGAAGCCAAGTGGCAGAGTGCTGGGGAGGGAATTGGCAGCCACACTATCTGAGATCAAACCAGCGACAACTTTCAATGCATTTCAAAAATAAGATGTAGCATAGTATGACAAGTATAAACTTTTTAACAAAAGCAATGAAAATTGTTTCGTTCCCTCCCTTTTTTTTTTTTTTTTTTGCAATTATCATTTTAGCTTTCCAAGTGTTCCCATTTGATTTCACTACATTGCTATTTTGGTATAAATGTCAAGAAAATCTTAAAGACTATATTTTTCTAATCTTGAAAGATGCCTCAACGTTTTTTGGAGAAAACAAGGTTCTGACAAACAAAGGAAATTTGGAGATAACATTCTGCCTGATTAAAAATGGAAAATATCAGAAGGAATCATTGCTAAAGAAAAACAAACTAGCTATTAAAATTGTTAGCATTCTACAAGACCCATAATCTAGTCCATGATACCTGAACCTAATGGCCCCTTTTATGTGAAGTTCTTGGAGCATCTCCAAGGCAGTTATATTCCTTAATCTTCAAACTATTGCGGCAAGAGAGAAGTGCTGTCCATCAAAACCCCATTTTCCAGATAGTAAATTTTCAAGCACAAGAAATTTAAGTCTTATTTAATGATCCAGAAAAAAAGTAGGGTTAGGAGAGGCTTGCTGGGTCTAAAGTGTGTCATGTCAGTCCAGATTGATAGGTGTGGCTTTACCTCCTTACATCTTGCAATCTCACTGAGAAGGAGGAATTTACACTGCCCTCCCCAAGAGGGAATGGATTTAGGGGAAAGATATCCACATTCTCTCATTCATATTTTTACTGGAGAAGAAGAATGGTTCATTTTAGGGATGAGACTGAGAAAAAGCTCAGAAGCTCTCGAGGTGTAGCTCAAACTCCTCTTGATGCACTCTCCCCTCCCTCTAGCTTGCCTCTGCATACAAACACTCTGCTCTGCTCCACGTGATAAGTCTATTAGAGTAGGCTCTGCCGACAAAGGAAAGAAATCTGGACTGTAGAGTGGAGAGGTCGATTCCGCTGGGCAAAGAGCAGAAATCCTGATTTCAGTTGCACGTTTAAGTAGGATCGTCCAACCTAGCTTTATTAGTTATAAAGCTGTTGTTTCGATCATCCCCTTCAACTGGCTCAGAATATAGAAGGAGAAACATGAGGGGCACTTCAAAATCTCTATCGAGTGTCCTATGAAAGTTTAAGTCAATTAAAAAGATGCCTCATTCACAAGATTGAGCCTGGTGATAATGACACCAGTAATGATCATGGTGATGCCGCATGTTCTGACACCTACCATGTGCCAAACATTATGACATCCATAACTGATTTACATATATTAGCCACCACATTGTCATATAAATATATGAGATAAAGCTATAATTAGTCTCACATGAAAAATTGAGGCGACCAAGGCTTAATAACCTTTCCAAGAGCAGAGAGTTTGCTCTTTTCACTTCCACTCTTTTTTTTTTTTAAGACCTTATTTGAGAGAGAGAGAGAGAGAGAATATGGGGTGGGGTAAGAATAGAGGGAGAAGAAGAAGCACTCCTGCTGAGCAGGAAGCCTGACATGGGGCTTGATTCCAGGACCCTGAGATCATGACCTGGGGCAAAGACAGTCGCTTAACGGACTTAACCACCCAGATGCCTTTTATCACCACTCTTATTGTCACTAACAGCTTCAGGCATTATCTGACCCTCATCTGAAGGTTATCAGTCATTTTGTAATGAATAGTGCTTATTTTTTAATCTGTTCACTTTGACTACTTGGCATGATCTGCTTATGTATCTATTATTGTTTTTATGGTAATTTTTTAAAAAGGTAAGAATAATATCCATAGGGACAGTACCTAACATTTATGCATCAAGAACTATATGAAGCACTTATATTGTCTGATGAAAGCTTCAAAACAATTGAATGAGGTGATGGTACTATTATTCCCATTTTACAGATAAGGTTTAGAAACTTGAAGTGACTTTGCCAAGGTTATTGAGTATTAGAGGCAGTATCGATGCATATGTGTCAGGTTCTGACATCTGATCTTAACTCTATGCCATATAGATGAAATTTGAGATCAATAAAAGATATCAAAACATCTTTAATTATTGGTCTGTCTGTAACACCCAAGAAAGTTAACTCATACAAAACTTTAAGAAAACACATCCTAATAGTAGGCTATCTAAATGTTTATTATTTATCTTTATACCACAAATCATAATTATGATGTGCTTTTTGCATACTTAAGCCATAAGCTCATCATAATTATCTAGCCTTAACATAATTTGGAAAAACTTGAAATGGAAAAGGATTAGGTTCACTTCACTACCATAATAGTTTTGATAATTCTGACTCTCATCAAAACACTCTTCTGCTTTTTCTAGGAAAAGAAAAATCTTATGTTTAATTATTTTCTATAATTTTCATATATCTCTTCTAGATAAACCATTCTGTTTTGAACCGTTCATTAGCAACATCTAAAAGTTCTACTTACTGTTAAATGGCAAGTTAGAATTAGCAAGAAGGAAGATCTGGAATGCACCCAGTCAACCTACCTTGAGACTAAATACAATATAGCCACCTCTCTGTGTTTTGCACTTAATTGGAGCTCAATCAACATGGACTACTTTGTTGATCTACTGAGTTGAAGCAGTGCACAGGATAGATGTGCACAGGATATCCAAACAGCATATGATGAGGAGCAAAGTAGGGTACCTACAAACAGAGATTAGAAACAAAATGTTTTTAAAGAATCCCTGAAGCATAACTACAAACATTGTCATGGCTGTAGACCACTGGGAAACCCTGGCAGCAGATGGCTCAAGCTAATGCCCAACTAAAATGAAATGAAAATACCAGCCAAACCTCCAAGAGGAGATGAGTTTGCAAATGTAGGACAGTCTGCATTTGTATATGATAGAGAAAACTGTAACATATAGAATACTTTCAGCTCAAATATTTAAAAAAAAAAAGAAAGCAGTTTCCCTCAACATTTCCTTTCTCTCCCACTCTCTTTCTCTCTGTGTTCACTTCTTTATATAAATATCTTATTGCTCAAGTCATTAATAGTATCACAGTGAACACAAATACATAATCATTTTAATGACATTAGAAGAAAAAAGTTGAAAAGTGTATTATTCCAGAATTCTATGTTAGGTAAATAGGCTCATGGATCTTCTCAGCCTACTTACATTTGAAAAAAGAAAACGATAAATTAGATATTGATATAGATATAGATATAGATAGATATAGATATAGATATATCTGCTAAGTTTGCATATTTTCATATTAAACCATTTTGTTCACAGTTATTGACTGTCCATTATTCACAATAACTGATAACTAGAATGAAGCATATTCATGTTATCCTTATCATCACACTTCTTAATTTTTTCATGGGGTTCTCATCTATCTGGATTTCAAATCAAAATAATTTAATGTCATAAACATTGGCCATGAGGCCAATTAAGTAGGAGCTTGCAGCAGAATCTCTCTCATCTCATCTTCCAGTTTCTTTCCCATTTTTCCTGTCAATGCCTTTCTCATGATAGAAATTCTATCTCCAGTGAGTTCATGTTCTCTCTGCTTACCTAAGTTTTTTTAACTGTTAAATACACCAGATGAGAAGATGTCCCCCAATATGGGTGGCACCATGACAAGAGAGGAGTCAGGAAAGCTGAATGCAGTAGGACAGAAGGTGAGATTCATGGAACAAGAGTAGGAGCAGCGTTTTAGAACCAGACAGAGAATGGTGTCTGGCTGCTGGTACAAACACACTACAGAAGTTGCAGTATGCTTGCTGGGCATCAACAAGGACCACCCTGGAAAGGAACTGACAAAGTAACTGACAGCAATGTATGACTGAGTGATATAACAACTGCATGTTTTATTCCTGCAAAGATTATATAGAGTTCAAGAGGGATAAAATATTTGGGGTTGAAGTTGGGAGATTTATTCGATATTTTTCTGTTTTCCATGAGAAAGGATCTTATCTAAATATTCCTGACTTCTTGCTTGTCCCCTACTCCTCTCTATAGGGGTAGAATGTGACACTTGGCAGGCTGGGTTGTGCTAATCCATCACAAGCCCTAAACAAAAGGGATTTCACACACCTGCCCTATTATCCCTAGGTAAGTAGAAAGGCAATGTGTCCCCAGGTAATGGTGTCTATTCCTCAAGGCCTGGAATAAGAAGACAGGGAGTAGTATCAGATCCATCCAGCCCATATTGGGCTGCAATTATATCGGTAAGACCTACTCTGTTCTCTATCTCTCTAACTCACATCTATTTCTCAATTGGTTCTAAAGACAGAAAATAGAGATGTCACTTATGAGACCTGATAATAATTTTTAATCTCTAACTAGAATTTGAGTCATCTGTGATGGGAAGACAAGAAGTATTCTGATATTCTTCTAATCATATTCCCTAGGCTACAAATGACATTAAATGCCCATAAATCAACTCTGAATTTCATTTTACGGATCTTCCTTGACTTACGATAGGATTATGTCCCGATAAACCCATTTTAATTTGAAAATATCATAAGTCAAAAATGCATTTAATCCATCTAATCTACTGAACCTCGTAACTTAGCCTAGCCTACTTTAAGTATGCTAACACTTGTATTAGCCTACTGTTGGGCTAAAATCATCTAGCACGAGACCTATTTTAAATTAAGTGTTGAATATATCATGTAATTCATTGAATAGAATACTGATGGTGAAAAACAGAATGGCTATATGGGTACAAATGGTTGTAACTGTACTGGTTGTTGACCTTCATGATCTGTGGCTGACACGCACCTGCAGCTACCACTGCACAGCATTACAAGGAAGCATCATACTGCTTATCATTAGCCCAGAAAGAAATCAAAATTCCAAATTTGAAGTATGATTTCTACTGAATGTATATCACTTTCTCACCATCATAAGTCAGAAAAAAAAAAAAAAAGTCAAACCATTATAGTTAAGGGTCCATCTCTATTTGCAAACCACCGGTTACCTCATTTATTTGTCTAAATTGTGATATTTTTGGTACAAATTAGAGATGCCTTTATGTTTTTCATGTTTAGAGTTTAACTCTGTGCCATCTTTTAGTATCCAAATCACCTCTAAGCCCCAGCTAAGGTCTCACGACTTTCTTTACTGAAATTCCCAGTTATTTGCCTATTTTACTTTCCCAGTTGACTTACAATGTATGCCGCACAAATTTTTCCTTTTCCTATTATGTTATCTAAATATCAGCTGTGGTTTTCTTCCCAGCTTAGATCCGGATAATATTCTACTTTCCATGACCCGTAGAAAGTGCAATGCCTTCCATAAAATCTCTGTCAATTTGTGGTTCAATCTCTGATCACTTCTGGTTCCCCTTCTTTGCCCCTGACTTCCTTTTGTGCTGGAGTTTTGTCCTCTACTATGTCTTTTACTCTCCTTTATCTCTGTCCCACTAGGGACTCAAACTTGAAACACTATTTTTTTATTATGTTTCCATAAAAGCAGATCAAAGAAAATATTCATGTGCCTAGCATATGTATAAAAGTAATTACAGATGAAAAGCATTTACAAGGAAGAAATGCAAAATAATAATTAAAATTCAATATTAAATAGTGCTGTACTTAAAAGTTCACTTTGTCATCCTATGTTGCTTGACCATTTCCTCCTATTTTTCTTCTCCCATTTTTCTCTCTCTCTCTTTTTTTTTTTCTGTCCTCTGCTCTGCCAGGAAATGAAAAAAAAATAAGACTAAAGGAAAGTAAAGATTCCTTACAGTCCCTTTGCTCAAACTCCAGTCAAGACTGCATACTCAACAATGCAGCAGAAGCTTTGAAAGTACCACCTGTGAGTCAGCTGGATAGAATTTAGGGTCTCACATAATGAAGGTTTCCTTTGCTCACATTTCTAATACTTTATTAGAAATTCATGGTAACAAATCTTCACTCTCCAACTTACTGAATGAGTCTTCTATTCAAGGCTAATGTTTGTATTTCACACCTTCACAATACCCAGCATTGTATAAGATGCCTGATGTTTTCTTTGCAAAATAAGAGAAATACTACCTGACTAAGGAGTTGCTCAACCCTACTTAAGAAGCCTTTCTGGGGATTCTTGGGTGGCTCAGTGGTTTAGGGCCTGCCTTCTGCCCAGGGCATGATCCTGGAGTCTCGGACTCCAGTCCTGCATTGGGCCCTCTGCATGGAGCCTGCTCCTCTACCTGTCTGTGTCTCTGCCTCTCTCTCTCTCTCTGTGTCTCTCATAAATAAATAAATAAATAAATAAATAAATAAATAAATAATCTTAACAACAACAACAAAAAAAAGAAGTAGAAGAAGAAGCCTTTCTACTTCAGCTTGGGAGTTGGTTCCTGATTTCCATGGTCCTTAGTTTGAAGCATAAGGTCTACACAGATCAACCTCTGTTCAATCTCTTAGAAGAAAGGGGCAAAATTGTTCTCTTGAAGTACTAAAAGGAAATGAAATATTCTGTGAAAAAAAAAATCTGCTTCATTTAATTGTTTTTTCAACTTTCTGCTATTTATTACCAAACAAAAACATGTCCATAACACAGAAAGACTAAAAAGAAGTGACAGATATTGCAGGCAAATTCTAAAAATCTCATAGGCAACCCCATAAAAAATTCCCTTAAATTAGGAACAGGTGAAATCATTTATGCCACTGGAAATTTTATATGCTTGGATAATCCTAGTACCTGAAAAACAAACTTCTAAGTATATTTTACTTCTAGACTATCTGCTTAATTTTTTAATTCACATGCAGTATAATTTTGAAATTTAGTTCACCAGGATGCCTGGGTGGCTCAGCGGTTGAGCGTCTGCCTTTGGCCCAGGGTATGATCCTGGAATCCCAGGATCCAGTCCCACATAGGGGTTCCTGCAGGGAGCCTCCTTATCCTTCTGCCTATGTCTCTGCCTCTCTCTCTCTCTGTGTCTCTCATGAATAAATAAATAAAATCTTTAAAAAAAACAAAGAAATTGGTTTAAAAAAAATCTTAGTTCACCAAAACAATTTAAAATATTATTTGCTTTTTAAATTTCTCTGCAATCAGAGATCACTTATTCGTTAAATATATATCAAGGACATGGTATATACTAAAGACTTTACAAGGTGCTAAAATGCAAACATGAACAGTCTTTTGTGGAAAACTAATAATAATTATACTGTATTATGGAAAGTGTCCTTTTCTTTTTTTTTTGCTAGGTATTGTACCTTACCCTTCTGCTTCAATCCAAAAAAAGGGTAAGTTTTTGCAATAACTTAAATTAATACTGCCAACCAACTAATGTCAAAATTTAGAAAGGACTTCTTTATTTTATTTTAAAGCCTGTGTATCTGATTAAAGAAATCCGTCTACAAGTCATGGAACACCATAATATCCTAAGTGAAACAGATGACCTGAGGAGAGTAGAAAAATATTTTCTTATTTCTTTCTACATCTTTTCATGACCATGAAACCCAAGCCCTGAACTATCCATAAAACATGGCTTTTATTCTCTATATCTAATAAGAGCAGTTAGAAGACCTAGAAGACATACCTTTTGAAGTAGCTTCATATACAAGAAGAAAATTCCTGAGACTAATTTCTAATTTTGCAAAATGTAACTACTATATATGAGAGAGAAAATTAAGAGAAAGGAACTTTTTCAGTTGGAAAGGCAATAATATTAGAAGAAATTGGAAGAGGATGAAATAAAAAAACATTATAAGGAGGTTTAAAAATGTAATAAAAAACATAAACCAGAAAAAAAATAACAAGCAGAACTGGTGCTGAAGAAAAAAATAAATCCCTGAAAGGACTCATATTACAAACCATACCCTAACTACAAAGTGATATTCATATCTGATTAATAGTTTTTTTAAAGACTAAGCAGTTAGAAAAATTTTTGTATTCTTTGGTAAAGAGAAAATGAAAACAAAATTATAGGCTACCTAGAAATTAGTAAAAATAGAATGATTATATACTAAGCCTTAAGGTTATAGCCAAAGCTAGTGCTGTCTGCTTTATAATTAAAGAAAAAAGGAATAAAAATAATTGAACTGGGCATTCAATTCAATATGTTAAAAAAAGAAAAATGCAATAATTATATGAAAAGTAAAGGAAGATTATTCATTAAAGACTAGACATTAAAAAAAAAGACTAGACATTAACAAATTAACAAACATGTTTCTAGTGCTAATTATTTGAGCATGTAAGTAAAACAGCCTGATGCTGTTCATTATTGAGAAAGAGGGGAGGAAGGGAGAGAGTGAGGGAAAGAGGGAGAGTAGAAAGAAAGAGACTTTTTGGAATGAGAAAATTGGAAAAGGTATACCATTCATCATGAGATGTAAATGCTTGGGATAGTTGATAGAAAAATTGGGGGAGTAAAAATAACGTAAGAAGACTTATCATATGATATATTAAAACCTGAGTAAATAAATGGATTAGTAAATAGATTAAGTAAATAAACAGAATAAGCAAATGTATAAAATAATTCCTTATGCCAGTGAAGAGAGGTGAATTTTAAAAAATAAATGGTATTGAGAACATTGAAAAATGTAGTGGCACCTCACACCTGTCAGAATGGCTAAAACCAACAACACAAGAAATAACAGGTATTAGGGTGCCTGGGTGGCTCAGTGGGTTGAGCATCTGCTCAACCAATTCAGGTCATGATCCCAGAATCCTGGGATCCAACCCTTGGCAGGAATCGTGCTTCTCCCCTGCCTCTGTCACTCCCCCTGCTTGTGCTCTCTCGCTCTTTCTCTCTCTCTGTCAAATAAATAAGATTGAAAGAAGAAAGAGGAAAGGAAAGAAAAAGAAGAAAGAAAGAAGAAAGAAAGAAAGAAAGAAAGAAAGAAAGAAAGAAAGAAAGAAAAAAGAAGAAAGAAAGAAAGAAAGAAGAAGAAAGAAAGAAAGAAAGAAGAAGAAGGAAGTAAGGAAGGAAGGAGGAAGGAAGGAAGGAAGGAAGGAAGGAAGGAAGAAAGAAGAAAGAAGAAGGAAAGAAAGAAAGAAGAAAGAAAGAAAGAAAGAAGAAAGAAGAGAAAGAAGAAAGAAAAAGAAAGAAGAAAGAAGAAAGAATACGAAGCAAGAAGAAGAAACAAGAAAGAAAGAAAGAAATAAAGAAGAAAGAAACAGAAAGAACGAAGCCATGACGTCAGGCACGTACGGACGTCATTTCGGAAAGGAATGTAATACCATTGTTTGGTAAGTATGTGGAGAAAAAGTAACACTTGTACACTGTTGGTAGGAATAACACTGGTGCAGCCACTCTGAAAAACAGTATGGATGTTCCTCAAAAAGTTAAATATAGAACTACCCTATAATCTAGCAATTACACTAATAGGTATTTACCAAAAGAATACAAAAATACTAATGCAAAGGGATACATGCACCCCAATGCTTATAGCAGTATTATCTACAATAGCCAAATTGAGGATAAAGCCCAAGTATCCAGCAAATGATGAATGGACAAGGGAGATATGGTATTTATATACAATGGAATAACATTCAGGCATAAAAAAGAATGAAATCCTGACATTTGCAATGATGTGGATAGAGCCAGAGAGTATTATGCTAAGCAAAATAAGTCAGAGAAAGACTACCATATGATTTCACTTATATGTGGAATTTAACAATAAAAACAAATGAGCAAAGGGAAAAAAGAGAAAAAGAAAAATAAATAAATCAAGAAACAGACTCATAATTATAAAGAACAAATTGATGGTTACCAGAGGGGAGGTGGGGGATGGATGGGTTAAATAAGTGATGGGGATTAAGGAGTGCATTTGTTGTGATGAGCACCAGGTGATGTATGGAACTGTTGAATCACCACATTGTACTCCTGGAACTAATATAACATTGTATGTTAACTAACTAGATTTACAATAAAAACTTAAAAAGCCAAAAAAATATATTGTGGTAGGTTCTCATATCACAGTTTTTCCAAAATGATTTCAAAATGGATTAAATATTCCAATAACAAAAAGAAATCATAAATGTATTAGAATGAGAAATTACTTTTAATTATTTATTTCAAAGGATAAAACATATAGAGTTTGATAGTTTACATAAAAATGAAAAATATGGTAAAGGTAAAGGAAAAAATATCACTAACAGAGTGAAACGGCAAAGACCAAACTTTGAAAGAAAACCCACAGCCTACACAGCAATAAATGTTCAGTATCTTCAATATAAATAGAAATACAAATCAGTACTCAAAGTCTGAATAATCCATTAGAAAAATGGGCTAAAGTTCATGAGCATGCTATTTACACAAGAAACACAAATGGCCAATGAACACATTTTTAAAAACTTAACCTAACTGAAGAAATTCCGATTGAAACATCAATAGGGACACCTGGGTGGCTCAGCGGTTGAGCATCTGCCTTTGGCCCAGGGCATGATCCTGGAGTCCTAGGATCGAGTCCCACATAGGGCTTCCTGCATGGAGCCTACTTTTCTCTCTGCCTTTGTCTTTCCCTCTGTGTGTGTGTGTGTGTCACTCATGAATAAATAAATAGAATCTTTAAAAAAAAAAAAAAAGAAACATCAATAAAGGAAGGTCTAGAACTATCTGATGAGTAAAAGTTATATAAATGATAATATTCATTGTTGGTAAGCAATTCTCATAAGGATGGTTAGATACACAGACAAGTAGTAACTTTTGGGAAGATAATTTATTCATTTGAGTAAGGACATTAAATAAGATTTTTCCTGATATCTGAAGAATTGAGATCGATGACACAAAATCAAGAGCAATAAATACCAAAAAGAGTTGGTGGGCCAGGTACTTTTTTAGTACTCATTAAGAAGTAAACAATTATCCTTCATACAAGCCCAACTTTCTTCCTGTTTGATAAACATAGGAGACCAGGAAGCAGAGGGTATCTTGAGTATTTAATCTAAGAAAGAGCTATGCATTGCTCGTTCCCTGAAGCCAAATAATGAATCTCTGAGAGAATCAATTAAAGAAACTGGCGTCTCATTCATTAGTTCAGGATAATGTCATGCAGCAGATTGAATGATCTGTACATAGGAATATTTGAGCAGAAGTGGAAACAGGAAGTTGAGAGAGAATGTAGAACAGAAGAGGGATAGAGTGGTGTAGTCTGTACTCCAGCCAGCTTTGTCTTAGAGAAAGTGGACGTTACAGAAAGCAACAAAATTTGAAATATCTTGTTTGCCTGAAGTCATGAAGATAGATAAGCAAAGGTAAACCAGAAATAAAAGGCTGTGTTGACAACAGAAGGTGGACCTGAGATGTGTTCTACGGAGCTATCAATGGAGCAGACATCACATGTCAAAGAACTGAGCACTGAAATTCCCCTTCTGGAATCATACAAACACCCCAAGAGAGCCTGCCTATCAACACCTGCCACAAGAGAAGCAACAGCCAGCATATCTAAGAGATGACCTAGCAGAAACCTATAAGTAGAAAATATTTTCTCTATTTTTTTCTTTTTATCATATCTCTCCATTCTACTAGCTGGGAATGAAAAGATGCATAAGAGGGAAAATAAATAGAGGTAGAGTAGATGTCTTAGGAGCAGACTTTGTTTCATCTGTACTCCAAGTTCCCCAAGCCTCGCTACCACTTGGAGGAGAGGAGATGCGCAATGAATTGGATATGCAATTGGGCTTGACTTTCTTATATATCTGCATGTAACAGGAGAGTTGAGGGGACTGTCCAAGATGTCCCTAAATAATGAAAAAAAGAAATCTGAGAGAGCATAGAACAAGGTAACTTGACCATATCAAGTTCAGACTGTTCAATAGACCAGTTGTATGGTCCACAGTTCCTAAAATAATACATTCCCCTTCACCCACAAATGGTACTTCTGGAATTTATCTGTGGTGACATAAAGATCATACTGTCAAATCAAGCTACATAAATCTTGGATTTGACCCAATATCAAACTTTACCAATGATCTAAATGATACAGGAGGAAATTTTCTCCTTGGAGGACTCTGAGACCCTCAGGTACAGCTTCCAATAAAAAATGACTTTCTTCTTCCACAACAGGACATTGTTTTGTTCCAGGTTAACAGATAAAGCAGTTGAGCAATGTATGCATGAACATCACTCACACAGAAGAAGCCATTTGGACTATTTTACATTAATTACAGCTTATGTGATCTTCCTCAGCTAGCCATCCCCCATAAATTTATAAGTTGCAGAATTATTCACAATAAACAGCTTCAACTGAATAGTTTTTTTCCTGCTAAAGATCTTTTCATAGACAAGAAGTTGCCATTATCCTTCTGCTAGTAAATATCAAGAGTGGGTTTCTCAGGTCATTTGTATGTTTACCAGGAGGTCATTAGCATGTTTCCCAGGAGGTCATTAGCATGTTTGCCAGAAGATTTAATGCAGTAATTCTTTGTGTCTGGACATCTCCAGGAGAAAGTGGATTGGTACAGAACTGCTGCAAATTCTTTTCTTCCCAAGCCCCAGTCAAAAAATTGGGCAAGAGTACACATTTTAGGTACAAAGATGTTTAATTCAAATAATTTTAAACAACCTTAATATATAATAAATGAATACATTAAATATATTGCTCATATATTTATATTATGAAATCATCTATAGTTGTTATGAATGATAATAGGCACATATCTATGTTTTATCATGAAATTATGTTTATGAGAAATAGCTTAATGAACAGGCAGGTTATAGAACAATATGTACCATATGATACAACATGACATAAATTTCATAACACATACACATAAAAAAAAGATTGGAATGCTTCAGAAAATATATATATTGACAAGATCCATGAATATCACTTCTCCTGTCAAATAGATTTATTCTACCCTTGAGGGATTTTTTAGCAGTTTATCCCAATTCATGAAGACACATCACACCAAAAATAGTCTAATCCCTTTATATATACATTACAAAAGAAATTTTCTTAACTTTGTAACTTCCTGCAAAAAATCTGGAAATCATTATAACCCTCCTTGCTTGTGCATTAGAGCTCCTTTCTTTTCCACTCTTCCCCTTTTTATGTATTTATAATGACATGTCACAGGTATGCACACTCTTGTGTGTTTCTTCCACTAAGTCGTGAAATTCCTTCAGGCAGGAGCTACCACTGTTTTCTTTCTATCCCTATTATAATACCTGGCATGCAGAACATATTATCAATAGAGTTCTTTTTCCAATCTGCACAGGTAGAAAAAAAAAGAAAGGAATAAAGCACTGCAAAGCATTGTACTGTGTGTTATAGGAAATAAAAACAAAGATACCATGATTATTTGCATACTTAAGAATGTGGTTTGGAAAAATAAGATATAGCCACAACTTGTTTGCCAATTGTGGGTAGAGTTTCTATAGGAGCAGTAACTTTTACCAGATTCTACCTCCATCCCTTTCCTACTTTGTTCCACCCACTATAGGTAGGAACTATAAGGTAGGAAGATTGCATCCCTTAGGAATTTGTTCTCCAGATAACATCCAACAAACAGTAGTTTAAACCAATGTAGATTCATTATTCATATATTACTAGAAGTCTACACGTTAATCGTGGCTGTCACTGGTTCTTCTTTTCAACAAGAAACCAAAAGCTTCCTATTTTTCTGCTTTTCCATCATTAAAACATTGGTTTGGGGCCTCATAATTGCAAGATGACTGCCAGACTTCAGAGAGTACATATGCATTTTCAGGGAGGAGGAAGTGAAAGGACCAGAGGTATAGCAGCATGCCTGGTAAATATGTCATATTTTATCAGGAATTTAAAAGCATCCCAGGGAGCTCCACTTAGCTGACAGCCACTCATAATTCATTGGATAGAAATAGAGTCATAAAGCCTGACTAGATAGAATGAAGCTAGAAAGAGGAGTACTGTAGTGGCCAGAAAACAGGGCTGCCACATTTGTTAAGCTAGTTACTTATTACCTGGGACATTTCTTGGATGACAAATATTTGTGAGCAGTATTACCATGTTTAGAAGTCACAAACCTAATTAAGCTTTTTCTCTCTAATCTACTGACTCCCACGTTCATATGATAAGCAGACTTGGCCAAAACTAGCCTCCTCTATTGATGCCCAGCCATGCCTCTTGTTTCTACTCCTTTATTTGATGCAGTTATGTGGATAAACTTAAGACCCACCGCTTAACAGGTCCTACCAGATGCTCTATCCTCACCTTGTTCTTTCCGTATAGATGGTCAAAGAAAACCAATTTCAAGAATTCCATTAAAGAGGCTGATGGATAGATATTAGGACAACTTACTTAAAATTGAACATAGTTCTTTTCCCAGGTTTTATCAACATTTTCTTTGGGGACAATACATACTAAGTCATTTATACAGAAAGTAGTGTTTCCATTTTCAATTTTATGATTTTGGGGAAACCCTGTAAGCATCCAGAGGTACTGGCATGTTTCAATTATCTTAACATATACTCTCCATAACCCTAGCTATGTCTCTCATATCTCAATTTCTAAAAGACCCATAACAGGTATGCAGCAATTGGATCCATGAGTGCATAGACATATTTGGACTTTCTCAACTAACAGACAGTAAAAATATAACCATTACAACATGATGTGTATTAAGTAGGTTGATGCTATAAAGGGGTTCTTGTGTGCAGAAAAGTTGAACACACTGTCCCAAATTGAGGTAGAACAGATTTTTTTTTCAATCAAAGAAGCAAGAATGTTTTCATGGCCTGGCAGTCTGAAATGTTAGAAAGAATTAGGGGACATATA
This sequence comes from Canis lupus dingo, assembly GCF_003254725.2. Classification (NCBI taxonomy): domain Eukaryota; kingdom Metazoa; phylum Chordata; class Mammalia; order Carnivora; family Canidae; genus Canis; species Canis lupus. Next base: position 58,052,673 of record NC_064255.1, read on the forward strand.
AGACCAAGAAACAACTATGGAAACCACTGTAAACTGGTTAGGTAAAAAGAAGAAACATACCTATCTGAAGAAACAGATGTACCAATACATGGAAACATTCAAACTTTGATCTTTAAGAGCAATATATATATATAATATGCATGATTAACGCACCCAAATGATGTGTTACATCAGAAACAAAGAAAAATTCACAAAAGTTGAGATTTTTTAAATGTCTTATGGCAAAACAAGTATTTCTCATTTTACATGCTATTATGAAAGAGAAGGTACTTACTGAAGTTGGTGAATGGCTTACTACTAATGAATATCAGAAAGAATATTAGTCTCATATCCTATTTTATTGCCTTTTTTTTTAAAAATTTTCCAGGAGAACATTTGTTGGAATAGGAAATATAAGAAAAACAATAGTAAGAGGTGATGTCAAGATATGTGACATCACCAAAGGAGACCTTAAACACCTTAGGCTTTTACTAATGGTTCCCCAATGCTACCCCACGGACTGGCCAACAGAAGAAACACTGGAGGAAATGTTTAAATATAGCTCTGAGGACCTACCTTCGAAGGTAATGATTCAGTATACCTAGGGTAGAACCTAAAATTCTGTACTTTAGAAAAAGTTACATGACTGATTTTAATGTGTAGTAAGATGAAGTTTCCCCCTGAAAGAATTTCAGTCTTATGACCCATATAACTACCTTCCCTAGATACTGAAAGAATCCATCCTTTCTATGATCTTTGAAGAATCTAGAAAATAGTGAAGACAGTAAAAGAGACTGGAAGTGTATTGGAATGTTCAAGGCAGAAAAAAAAAAAAAATTAATTTCAAAGATCCAGAGGAAAGAAGGCTTTTGCCAGGATTAAAGCACAGCAAGAAGGCCACATGGGCTAGAAAGGTATAAACAGGATGAAAGTGGCTGGAAATGAGAGAGGAGAGGTGGGTGGGGACAGGCAAACATGTGGGTTATAATAAGGACATTGCATTTATTTTCAATACATGGAGAAGCCATTTAAAGATTAGGAGCCAAAAAAAAATAACATATTTTAATTATGTTTTTTAAAGATAACTTTTGTTATTGAGGGGAAAGAATTGGGATAGAGAAAATTTGTTGTCCACTTTAATAAATTACTGTCTGCTTAACATAAATTTGTTAGGATGGCAGCAGTGGAGATGATGGGGATTTTATAAAGTCTCGGTATATCTTAAAAGTGTAACTGGAAGCGTTTTGGGTGAATAGTCTATCAAGGATGAGGACAAGAAAGAACTCAGGGATGATTCCTAGAGGTTTCCATAGCCCCTGGGTAAATGATGGTGCCATTTTATAAAATGAAGAAATCTGAGAAATTAGCATACTTGACAGGCAAGGATGGGGTGGTGACAGGTTTTTATTTTGGACATATTAAATTTGATATGCCTATTGGATGACCAAATGGGGATGTGATGAAGACAATCAGACATACTCATCCAGAGCACAGAGGTATTTCCTGTTTTTTAATAAGATTTTATTTATTTACTTATTCGTGAGGGACACACAGAGAGGCAGAGAGAGAAGCAGATTCAGGTGCCCTGAGAGTTTAAGACTGGAACTGTTACTACTAAGAAATGTAATTTAAAGCCAGGGCCTGGAGGAGATAATCTAGAGCATGGGTGTAAATGAGAACTAGATAAGGGATGAGGAATGAATCTTGATGCACTCCCACCTGGAATAGATCAGGGAAACAAAGGAGAGGAAAGGGAATTGCCATAAAAGTGTGAGGAAAACTCAGAGACAGTGGAGTTTGGAAAAGTGTACAAGAAAGGTATTCTAGGGCATCTGGGTGGCTCAGTGGTTGAGCATCTGCCTTTGACTCAAGTTGTGATCCCAGAGTCCTGGGATTGAGCCCACATCAGGCCTGCCAGTGGGGAGCCTGCTTCTCCTCTGCCTCTCTCTGTGTGTCTCTCATGAATAAATAAATAAATAAATAAATACATAAATACATAAATACATAAATAAATAAAATCTTAAAAAAAAAGTAGGGAATCACGAATTTTATCAAATATTGTGAAGTCATGATGTCAAATGAGAATTAACCATTGGACTTGAAAAATGGATGATTTTGTCAAGAGTATTTCAGTGGAGAGGTAGAAATGAAATCTGATTTCATTGAAGGAATAAATGAGAAGTTGAGAAATGGAAAACTTCAGAAAAATTTGTAACTAAAGTGAGTAAAGGTATACAGGCAGGGGTATGGAGATATAAGGATTCTTTTTTTGTTTTTTTTAATGGATGCTTTTGCAGTACATTTGTGTGTGGATGGTAATATCTTAGTAGCAAAGAAAATATTCACTAACTTATGAGGCAGACTCATTTTCCAAAAACGGCTACAGCAGTATATCCCCTCCCTCATGCCATTCTGCAATGGGACCTTAACACTCCTCTTATCAAGAAGTGGGATTATGTTCCTTCTTCACAAATCTGTATAGTCTGTGACTGTCTTATAATCAAAAGGATTAGCATATAGATGCTGTGTGAAGCATATTGTAGTCCTGAGGCCAGGATAGAAAAGACAGTGAAATGTACTCTGGTTACTCGGACACTCCCACTAGAGCCCTAAACTGCTTTGTAAATGTTTTGACTGCCCTAAAGCTACTGAGCTGTAAGGAAACCCAAAGCAACCCAGGCAGAGATATCACAGAGTGATAGTTTTGAGACTATTTGAAGTGAAAGAAACACTTGGTCGATCCCCAGCTGCTCCCGACACTCTGCTCCATCTGCGCTAGTTTCAGCCATGATCTGACTACAGTCCCATTAGAGATCCTTGGCCAGAACCACCTAGCTGATCACTTACTAAATGATGATCCACAGGACCTATGAGAGATAACAAAATGCTTGTTTTAAGACACTAAATTTTGGAGTGATCTGTTATGCAGCAATACCACTTAAAACAAAACAGAACAGAAAAAAAAAATGAAAAGAGAAAATTGTGGGATTAACTTCAGTAAGTCAGAAGGACTGGAATCCAATGCACAAATGTAGAGTTCATCCATGGTAAAAGGTAAATAGGCAATAATTATATGTCCAGATGCATGGAGTGGCCAGATTTCATGTGGAAAAAAAAGAATGTATTTGTCTTGTGATTATTTCTATTTTCTTAGTGCTATAAGAAGAGAGTCATCAACTCAGAATGAGAAGGTGAAAGGGATACTGAAACCCTAAGGAAAGGGGAAAAGATGTGCAATAATCTTTTGAAAGAATCGGAAGGAGAATTGATTTTTAAAATGGAGTAGGAGAGCTAGGCAGTCCTGAGGAAACACATGAAACTTGTGATTATGATTTTAAAATGAATACGGTGAGTGCATTTATGTTTTTCCTCCAGCTGCCTTTGGCTGCAATGGCACACTTATGCCTAAAAGGAGGACTTACCCAGCGTTTGCATCTTACCAGGCAATATGGGAAAAGAGAGACACCACAGAATTGAAGTGAATTCAAGGGAGTATCAAGGTGATAAAAATAATAGTTCAATGCAATCCAGATAAAAAGAACAGTGAAGATTTGTGAAGTTATACTGGTAGATTAAAAAGGTGGCATGCCTCAGAGGTACTTAGAGGGTAGAAGAATTGTGGAAGTCGTAATGAAATAAGTGAGCCAGAAATATTAGCAGTGCAGTGAGATAGTAGAATCTTTGCAATCAAGATTTTGTGGAAACTGCAGTTTTTCATAATGATGAGCTCAGAGTATGCCCAAGGGATGGGTGGTTAAGGACAAGTAGAGGACATAATCATTGGGGATAAAGCAGCCATGAAACTGAGGATCCAGAGCGTTAGAGTGCTTATCTCAATATTCAAAATACTAGAAAAATAACAGACATCATGAATGAATTAATAAAACCTCCAGAGAATGATAAGACATAAGTGAGTTTTGAGGGCGAGTGTTTAAGAAGTGTAGAGGACATCATAGTGATTTGTTTCAAACAAACTGGGAGTTCTGACAAAAAAAAGGGACAGACAGGGATTTGGAAGAGACAATGAGAAACATGGAAGACATCCAACTACCCCTGGCCTCAGGAGAATATGGAAGGAAAAGATGTCACCACCCAGAGAGCTGTTTTTTTTTTTTTAAGAGGATCTCTGACTTCATTTGGCATAAAAGGTGAAGAACTATCTAGAGCAAAAGATATAGGGAGTTTTGTAGAGAGCACAGTGGAAGAGGGTAGATAAACGCGGAAGGGAGGGAGACTGATTCAGGTTAGGGAACATACTGAGCCATGTGAGGTTAAAATCATGATGGATGTCCCCAGGGTCCTGAACTGGAATTTGTGCCCAAAGTAGGGCATGATGAAATTAATCCTGATGGTTTCTTAGGGAATGTGAGGAGTCCATTTGATTCTTGGGACTGATCTCATCAACACTATGTAATACTAAGAGAAATGTTTGGCTGGTGATAGGTATAGAGAGTGACAGTCTTACTAAAAGCATGTGGAGCTCTGGGGTTTCCTAAAATCCTGCTTTAGCCAGTGTCAAAGCTGTGGAATCATAGTCTTACCAGAGGCATAGGGAATTCTTTGGAATTGCCTTAAATCCTGCTACAAGTGCTACTGTGACAATATGAGAGACAATCTTATCACAGCCAAAGGGAGCTTTGGGGCCTGAAAGAGGTTAGAGATAATCGAGTCAGGATCATGGATGGAGAATATTAGCCTTGAATAGGAAATTATTTCTATTTCTGAAGCAGGAGGAAAATATGTCAAGAATAAAGATGCGTAGAAATGTTGATGTAAGAACTGAGATTTCTGAGAGTCAAACAATCTCAGAAAAGTAGGTAACCATGCCTGCCGCAATGTGGGAATTGAATATAAATTTGAGAGATTAAATAATTGTTTGGAAATTGTTGTGTAGTATGCAAGGGAAAGATAAAGGAAAGGTATGTGTGTATTGCCAAGTAGCCCAGAGAGATAAGCATGAATGTGTAGATGGCAGGGATTATGGCTTCTCTGATCCTCCAAACTGTATCCATCCAAAGCCACAGCCTGAAATCACCTAAGAAAGTATATTTTAAAAGGAAAGATGATCATCAACATTTTATCTTTATACCTTCCATCTGACTCTAAATGTGATAGAGACTTCTAGGTCCAGGGTTTACTCAAGTTGGAAGATGCTTACCATATATTTTTATTCAGATCTGTCATTCGACATTCTAGAATTTAAGCTCTCTGAGGTCAGGGAAATATATCTTATTCATCTTTGTAGCATTGGCTTTCATTGCAGCATCGGATACCTGGTAGGCAATGCCACAATGTTGAATACAGATACTACACGTATGTGTTCGGGAAACCTTCTGGGGTGAAGAATGTATGTTTATGTTTTAATAAAATAGACTAAGATCAGCTGTTCTGTTATGTTGTGAGCATTCTAGTACATTTCTACTTGTTATATATGAATATTATATATTATATCATGTAATATATATTAGTGAAAAATCTCATCTAACTGCCAACCTAAGACGAGTATTGGTAATTATTGCTTGCATGCTCATCCACCAAAATGGTAAGAAACTAATGTGAAGGGAACATGGTATTGCTGGTGTTCTTTAAAAATAAAAACCTATTGTACTGCAAGATTTCAATGCCCAGGTGTTACCTAATGTGCTGTAAATATGTACAGCAGACAATGTCAGAACAAGCTATTTCATTTCCATGGAAACGTCAGGGCCACAATGGAGGGTGCTGGTTAAAAATGGATTCTTTTCATTAGGACCACACAACAGGAGGGGACAATTAACAGACTGAATAGAAGTCCTAATGAATTTAGCAAAAATACAATAAAGCTGTCTTCCTATTTTTATTGTAAACATTTACGAAGCAAAAGTACAAATGAAATGCTTTGTCTGATACATTCCAACCTATTTCAAGAGACAATTCTACAACTCTCGGATTTCAAATGTTACATTAAATATTTTATGATTTCCTGACCAGGCTGAATAGGAGAAAGAGGAAGAGACAAAACTAATTTTTGTTTTGATTATTGAGATCACTTAAATTGCATCTAGTAAACAGAATTGTGAAACTTAATCACTGTTCAGTGAAGAAAACTAGAAAATTCAAAAGGAACAATTAAAATTTAAATATGTACACTAAAAGAATAGATCAAACCGTAAAATATATATTTCCCCCTTTCAACTGGGGCTGCTATTGGTCAAGATTGAAATAATTATTTTTAAAGTTATGCATTTATTTGCTGATACTTGGTCACTGTGTAGCACCAAAGAATGTAATTCAAAGTGAAAATTGTATCAGTCATTCAGAAGTTTTGCCTAAAACAAGGCTAAAACATCTGCATATTTGGATGAATGCCTGGCTCTGTCATTCACTAGCTGAGAGGAGAGGCACCATTGCATCATTGTTATCCTAAGCATCGAGAATGCTAATTCAGTATGTGTATCAGACTTCCGTGCACTTCTTGCTTGGGCTACACCTTATCATCTAAGATTAAGTTGATTTTATTTAGATTATACTCACAAATAAAGGATAATTATACTGCTATGTGACAGAAAAGAATCTACTGTTAGAGGAACCTGCTAAAATGAAATTCACTCCCTGAATGACCTTCAGGGTAGAGGGAAAAGAGTATAAGGACAAGAACAAAAGCCCTCTAGCAAACCTAAACAGCTGTCCTAGTTCTGACAAGTCCCTTATGATTCTGTGCCCCAGTCTGAGGTAGAATAGAGCCTGGAAGTCTTTTGGTCTATCTATATCTCTAGATACGATGATAAGATTAGTGATTAGTGACAGATTAGTGGTTAAGAGTTCAGGCCCTACATGGGATGCCTGGGTGGTTCAGCAGTTGAGCGTCTGCCTTTGGCTCAGGGCGTGATCCCTGAATCCCCGAATTGAGTCCCACATCAGGCTCCCTAAGTGGAGTCTGCTTCTCCCTCTGCCTCTTCTCTCTGTCTTTCATGAATTTTTAAACAAAAATCTTTAAAAAAAAAAAAAAAAAAAAAAGAGCTCGAGCCCTACAAATCGTAATTATCATTAACTTGCTATAAATTTAGGCAAGCTTCAATTTCCTCACCAGCAAACTGTTGACAATCACTGTATCTGAGCATTAAATGAGAACATGAATTCTGAATATTTAGCATAGTGCCGAGAACACTGTAAGCAACCAGTAAATGGACATTTGGGAGAATCAAAGAGAGCACATGTTCAAAGCAGCTTGGAAAATGAAGAAGGCCATAGAATCCACCAGTCTTCAAATTTGAGATGCTGGAACATGTAAATCACACCCCATTTTCTAGACTACCAAAGGTGAAAATGAAACTATCATTGACACCGTCATAAATCACATACAAAATTTAATTAAGTAAAAAGTACATGTATGTTCCTTATGTTCCTTTCTCAAATTTTGTCAACATCAACAGAGATAGCCCAGAAGTCTCCAGAAATCAAGCAACTCTCCTATACCAAAGGGATCAAACTGGAAGTCTAATCTGACCCGTGGCTATGCTTCCTCTAGTGTCACAGTACTTTAAAAGATTACTCAAAAACTGAAAATTTGAAAAAAAAAAAAAGCCTGAATATTTGGAGTGTTAAAATAAAAATCAAGATTCCTAGCTTAACTTAAAAATTAGAAAACCTGGTAGCCCTCAGCACGCACAACCATATGGCACAAATCTGCTAAAATATAAAAGCAGATGTCCTCTGTAGAAAGGCAAGACTTCTCTAGTTCTCATGGTCCTTATCTCACTTTGTTGCTTCTTTTGATACCAAGGCTCAGTACCAGTCACTGTCTGCTGTCATAGCATATCAAATTTTCCTTTGGGGAAGAAACAACTCTTAGTACTCATGTTTCCTTCTTCTTCTTCTTCTTCTTATAGATTTTATTTATATTTATTTATTTATTTATTTATTTATTTATTTTTATTTATTTTTAAAGATTTTATTTATTTATTCATGAGAGACACACACACACAGAGAGAGGCAGAGACACAGGCAAAGGGAAAAGCAGGCTCCATGCAGGGAGCCTAACGTGGGACTCGATCCCGGGTCTCCAGGATCACACCCTGGCTGAAGGCAAGTGCTAAACTGCTGAGCCTCCCAGAGATTCCATTTTACTTATTTATTTGAGAGAGAGCAAGCATGAGTGAGGGTAGGGGTAGAGCAAGAGGAACAAGCAGGCTCCCCACTGGGCAAGGAGCCCAACACAGGGCCCTTCCGAAGACCCTCGATCCTGGACCCTGGGATTGTGACCCAAACAGAAGGCAGACACTTAACCAATTGAGCCACCCAGGTGCCCCAGTATTCATGCTTCTTCTAAAGGCTGGAAGGAAGCCTTTAGGCTACAAGTTTAAAAAGTACATAAATAAGAAAAAAAAAATAAAAAAAAATTTAAAAAGTAAATAAATAAGTAAATAAATAAATAAATAAATAAATAAATAAATAAATAAATTTGTGGATTTGAAGATTTGTTGGTATATATTTTTTAACCTTTTTATTAAAGTAAAACATATATATATGTTTTAATATAAAACATATTTATATATATATATATATAAAAGGACCCAAGTCATAAGTTTACAACTCAATAAATATTCATAAATTGAATTCATTTATGCAACCAGCACCCAGATCAAGAAAGAGAACATTATCAGCAAGTAGAAGCCCCTTTGTGCCTTCTTCTGTTTACGATTCTCACAAAGGAAATGCAATCCTAACTTCTAATACAATTACTTGCTCTGTTTGAACTTTATGAAAATAGAATCACTCAGAATATATTCCTGCACATGTGCCATCTTTTACGTAACACCTTGTTTGTGAGATTCATTTATATGGTTACATGAAGTTTTCATTCTATTGCTGCATTTCTAATGTGCAAAGAAAGCTTGTCCATAACTCACTTAACTGTTATTACCTGTCTGGCCCCTATTGGCAACCCAGTTCAGCACCCTAATCAAGATATAAATCTTTAAGAAATCTTTCCCTTTACAATTCTCTTAATACTTCAAAATCCATTGGCTTCTCCACAACCATTTCACTCCTGTCTAGTGATTTAAATTTTCAAATGGTCCTCTTTGTTCATGCACAAAGGTGCAAAAATCACTTTCTGATTTGATCCTTTTACCTAACATCGAACTCGTTTCCCCCTATTTCAAATATGTCTGAAACATCTTGAATTGCCGAAAAGAGGAGTAGGATTATCTGCTACATGCCTGCTGTGCTGCTTCTTAGAATGTTCTTGATGAAGAGGAAGCAGTGTTCAGATTTCAGTCTCTTTGTTACACAGCCTAGAATCAGCGTTTAGTGAGCAAAGGATTAGATGTATTAAAATAACACTTTTGGTCAATTCTAAATGATAAAAATATTTCATATCTGAGATGCAGACAACTTTAAGCTACTAATACCACATCATTAATTACATAAGACTTTTCAGGAGAATAAAACCAGTGATTCCTAACCACAAATTTATAATCTGTCCAGAAATTTAATAGTTAACAAAAATCTTGTGTTAAGATGCCCATGCATGGTATAAGTGTAACTTTTAGTGCTGTTTTGGAAAAATTAATGTGTTATGATTCAAAATATCATTTGGACAACAAAGAAGAGAAGACTGAATTTGCTATTAACTAAGAATAATTTCACTGGGAGTCCTCTATTTCATATTTTCTCTTGAGATTTTCAGTAGGCTTTTAAAGGAGATGCTGAGCTCGAAACTAATCCAAGAAATAAAGAAAGCCAAGGGGAGAAAACAATAATAATGGACAGTTGTACTTGATTGTTTCCGTGGTCAGGGCATCCTCCTGAGTGGCAGATAATTCATCTTCTGTCAGTTTCCATTGCCTAGAGATCATTCTGAGCATTGTTATCAGCAAAACCTCCACAAAGTGAAGGATTTTCAAACAGGAAACCAGATGTGATGGGGTCAGGCCCTGCATGTGATGGGGATATTTGGGTTAATGATGATTGATGCCATATCACATTTCATAAAGTACACACTTGCCAAATCAGGTATTTCTGCAATCATGTAAGAGCAGTTGCTAAATGCCTTTACAGCAAAGCACCAAGGTCAAAGAGGAAGCAGTGGATGTAAAAGATCCCATTTCCCTTAGAAAGGTGGCATAATAAAATTGGGATAACCATGTTGCATACTGTGTGGGGTTTGTGTAACAATCCTTTCTAAATGTCTCCTATTTATCGAGGAAATCTGAAACACTCCAAAGTTCCCATACCTAAAACAAGCACATTATTGTTTTGTTTGGGGGATGTATATTTTTTACTTTGTTACTCTAAATTACTATATTAAGTAACTCTTAATGCCATTACTTTATCAAAATCAGTGATTAAAATGTAAAATATTAATTTTTGCATAACACATTTGGTGATTTGGGACAAAAATATCACATTGAATACAAATGTACACCCAACAAGTATTCCCTCTTATTTGCTGAGGCACATAAAGGTAGTGATTTTATTACCACTCCTGCTTTGGTAAAAAATATGTTTTGATTTATATGGTAGTTCAATATGGACACATATTTACATGCTACAAAGGAATAATATACAAACATGCTCAAGGGGGAAAGGACCCTCACCATTTAATCTTAGGAAATAAATCTTTACAGGGTCCCTGGGTGGCTCAGGGGTTGAGCGTCTGCCTTTGGCTCAGGGCAAGTCCTGGTATCAAGTCCTACATGGGGCTCCTTGAAGGGAGCCTGCTTCTCCCTCTGCCTATGTCTCTGCCTCTCTCCCTCTCTCTGTCTCTCATGAATAAATAAATAAAATCTTTTTTTTTTTAATAAATAAAATCTTTAAAAAAGAAAGAAATCTTTACAAAACCATTATGCCATTGTTTTTGAGGTTGATGTTTCCAAAGGAAGAATAATGAACGTTGCAACTATCGTAAAATAGTCTTGGAAAAGCTTAAAAATTATTTTTAAGCTGATGTATTTACAAGACTCTTGAAGCATTTGTGGTTTTCGATAGCTATTGGTATAATACCAACTTTTCCAAAATATGCATATTTTAAAGAAGCTTATAGTCAGGATTGGTATAGCAATCTGCATGAGTGAAACACTGGGACACCTGCACCCCAATATTTATAGCAGCAATGTCCACAATAGCCAAACTGTGGAAGGAGCCTCGGTGTCCAACGAAAGATGAATGGATAAAGGAGATGTGGTTTATGTATACAATGGAATATTCCTCAGCCATTCAAAACGACAAATACCCACCATTTGCTTCGACGTGGATGGAACTGGAGGGTATTATGCTGAGTGAAGCAAGTCAATTGGAGAAGGACAAGCATTATATGGTTTCATTCATTCGGAGAATATAAGAAATAGTGAAAGGGATTATAGGGGAAAGGAGAGTAAATGAGTGGGAAATATCAGTGAGGGAGACAGAACATGAGAGACTCCTAACTGGGAAATGAACAAGGGGTGGTGGAAAGAGAGGTGGGCGGGGGGTGGAGGTGACTGGGTGACGGGCACTGAGGGGGGCACTTGATGAGCACTGGGTGTTATGTTATATATTGGCAAATTGAACTCCAATAAAAAATAATAAAAATAAAAATAAATAAAAATAATTTAAAAAGAAATCTGCATGGTTGACTTTATACTTCCTTTTCTAAAATCAAGGCCTGCCTCATGGGAAGAAATTGGGAAAAGAAATAGTTCTGAAAGATTACTTGCTAAATAAAAATTAGAACTTCATTGTCAATGGTAGATTGGGAATTATTGGACCTAATAAAATGTATCATTGTGATGATTAATTTTATGTGTCAACTTACTGGGTCATGAAGTATCCGAATATCTAGTTAAATACTATTCCTGGTGTATCTATGAAGGTCTTTATAGATGACACTAGTACTTGAATCCATAGGCTGAGTAAAGCAGAGTACTTACCCTTCCCAGTGTGGAAAGGCTTCATCTCCTCTGCTGAGTGCCTGAATTGAATTTCAAAAAGCAGAGGATGAGAGAATTCTCTGCATCTCTATCTCTGTTTCTCTCTGTTTCTCTGTCTTTCACTCTCTCTGGATGACTGCTTCAGCTGGAATATCAATCTTCTCCTGCCTTTGGCCTAGGACTTATACCATTTGCTATCCTGGTTGTCAGTCTTTAGGATTCGGAATGGAATTATATCACCAGTACTCCTTGGTTTTAGGCCTTTGGACTCAGACTGGCATGTTTTCTACTGACTCTCCTGAGTCTCCAATTTGCCACCTGTATATCATGGGACTTCTCAGCCTCCATAATCACAATTATAAGCCAATTTCTTAAAAGTTTTATATATATATATATATATATAAAATAAATATATATGTATATATATACATATACTTATGTTTTGTTTCTTTCAGAACTCTCACTAATACAGATTTTGGCACAAAGAATGGAGTGTTGCCATAACAAATAGTTAAACATGTGAAAATAGCTTTGGAACTGAACACAGGTAGAGGCTAAAAGAGTTTTGAAGTGCATGCTAGAAATATGGATGTTAATAGCGATTCTGGTAAAGTCTTAGACAGAAATGAGGTTATTGGAAACTGGAGGAGAGGTGATCCTTACTATAAAATGGCAAAGAACTTGACTGAACTGTAGTCTAGTGTTCTGTGGATAAAACTTGTGAACAATGAAACTGGATATTTAGCTGAAGAGATTTCTAAGCAAAGTGTTGATGGAGTGGCTTGGTTCCTCCTGACTGCTTGCAGTTCGATGTGAGAAAAGAGAAATGAACTGAAGGAGCAATTGTTATCCTAAGAGAAACTAGAACTTAAAGTTTTAGAAAATCCTCAGCTTGTCCATATCAAAAGACGAGAAAGTATGTTCAGAAGAGAACACCAAGATATGGCTGACCAATTATTTGACAGATTAATGTCGAAGTAAACCATGGACTTAATCTCAATAGGATCCAGGAATTGAGATAAGATTACACCAAAAGAAACACTGCCTGTTGGGACTAAGGAAAACAGAAATGAAGGAAGACTGTAAACATGCAATATCCTTCAAGGAAAGAAAGACCCCAAAGGTGATTCAGAAACCTTCAGGGCTACTATTCCCACCACAAGCCTAGGCAGCAAGGCTGTCTCCACTTTAGTTTCAAGGGGTAGAACTGCCATCCAGCAGAGCAACCTGGGCAAGGACCTTGCAAAAAGCTGCACAGGCAGGGCTCCACCAGGGCCACCTCTCTGAGCCATGAGGGTGATGCCACCATCTCCCCCACGTGTGTCTAGAAGGTGGGACTGCTGCCCCAGTGGCTCTGGATAGCAGAGCAACAAACCAAAGAGGCCTAATATGTCATGGTATTTGCCCTGCTACACAGTGTACTTGCTTGAGAACCAACACCCCTTTCTTCCTTCCTATTTCTCCCTTTGGGAATCAGAATAACCATCTTATGGCTATACCACCATTGTGTTTGGGAAGCACATAACTAATCTGGTTTCAAAGGTTCAGCTGGAGAGAAATTTTGCCTCAAGATGAATCATATCTCCAGACTCATCTACATCTGACTTAGGCAATATTTGGGTAAGACTTTAGACTTTAGAGTTAATGTTGGTACTAGTTAAGACATTTGGGATGAAATTAGTATATTTTACATGTGAGGAGGACATGAATTTTGCGGGCTTAGGGGCAGAATGCTACAGAATGAATGTTTGTGTTCCCCTAAAATTCATATGTTAAAGCCCTAATTCCCAGTATGATAGTATTTCAGTGTGAAGCCTTTGGGAGATTTAGAGTTTAGATGGGAGATTTAGAGATTTAGGTTTAGATGAGGTCATAAGGATGGGGTTTCTATGACAGAATTAGGATAGAATTAGGGTTCTTATAAGATGAGAAAGATTAGTATCCTTAAGATGATGAGTGTGCTTTTTCTTTGTCTCTCACCTTTCCTCCCTCACTTCCCTTCTCCCCTCCCTCCCTCCCTACCTTCCTCCCTCCCATGTGAGGGCCCAGTAAGAAGACAGCAGTCTATGAACCAGGAAGCAGGTTCTCATCAGACACCAAATCTGCTGGTGCCTTATTCCTGCACTTCTCAGGAATGGCACCAAGAATGGAGTGCCATGACTCCATAACTGTAAAAAATAAATTTGTTATTTATAAGTATTTTGTTGTAGCAGCCTGAATGGACTAAGACACATCCTGGGCCAACTAAGACAAAAAGAAAAACCCACACACAAAACCTTGATAATAAATAGGGACCATTAACCACTTCTCTAGGTGATTAGACTACACAAGGAGAACTGAAGCCATAGAAGACTCGTGAGAACACAAAGATTAAATATCACAATTGTCAAAGCTCTTTGAGGCATCAACCTTGGTTCCTTTTTCACTCTTTAAAAAGAATGTTCTTTAAACATCTAACGTATTTGAATCCCTCAAACTAAGGATTCCGGATCAATCCAGAGAAAAATTGAAACAAGGACAAGTTAACTTCAAGATCAAAACACAGAAGATTACTGTTCACATTTTCTTGTGAGAACTGTATTTAAATTCTATAAATTTCACTTTCAGAGATCTTACTTTTGGGATACATTGATTAATAGAAGCAGACATATCTATCGTTGGCTGGATTCAGGGCAGTGCCTAACCAACTAACCTGCCTAATAAAATATAAACAGAAATCATTCCCTCTGTAGGATAGTGATAGTCCAATTACATCTTAATCATATATTGCACAAGGATATTTTGGTGACATGTTTAAGGGAGCTGCACACCTAGTACCAAAAGTAGAAATACAGAAAACAATCTTTAAATCCACTCTCACAAATCTCTGATAGACAGAAATTCAAAGTACAAAACCAGCAAGAAAAGTGTTCATAGTCTTCTGCCAGAGGCATGGAGGGAAAAATGAGATTTTTACTTTCTCATTGCTCAGGGTAAAATTGCTTCAACCTGAAGGTAACATGAGAAATGGAGAAAGGGGTTAGCATAGAACAGTAACCCTGAACGTCATTCCCTCCTGAAGCCTTCTCTTTTTCACAATGACATCTTGAAGAAAATAACACTGGCAAGCCTGATAGACACTAGCATGAGCCACATTTGCTGAAGATGTGATTTTGTTCTTCTTCAAGTGAATACTAAGACATTTGCCATTCTAAACAAAGAAGAGCTTGCATAACTGTGTACATGATCTCATAGTATGGTTTTTATAGACTAAATCTAACCTAAAATATATATTGCACCACTATATTTGCTCATAATTTCTCAGGCAGAGCACAGGCTATGCTGTACGAAGGGCGATCTTTTAGCATTTTCAATAATAAATCCACACTAACCTAAAAGGGAGCTGGAGATGATGAGCTTCACAATTAAGAGGAATTAAGAACAAGAACAGGAAGATATTCTATTTATCTCTCTTTTATACCATTCACCCACAAATATCAAAACCTCCAAACAATCTCTCAGAGAAAGGACAACATATATATGGAGTAAAAAACAGAAATATCAAAGCACTTATATATTTTATGCAAATACACCAGCTGTATACAAAATGTCCCATGATATCTAAAAATCAGCTCATATCAAAAGAAGTTCCTTAATTAAAGCTCATATGCTTTCAACTTTGGGTTTGGTTTTTAAAACTAAATATAGGCATCCCTATATCACCAAATTTTCTTCTCCCACATTGTTCTCTTCCTCTAGGGTTTAATCCAAAAACTCTGGAATCATCCTTAACACTTTCATAACCAACACACAATACATCAAAAAGTTATCTCAGCTCTAAATCTTTCTAGAATCCAGCTATTTCTCAGTATCTCCAGTGCTGCTTACCTGATCCAAGTCCCTATCATAACAATTCTAGATTATAGTTGTAGCCTTCTATTGGATCTCCTTGCTTCCATCAATACTTCCCTATGGCCTGTGCCCTGTAGAGCATCAGAGTGACTATTTTAACATGTCATGCTTTTGCTAAAAACGCTATAAATATGTAGAAGTCCAAAATGTCCTTTCTTATCTGATGGTCTTCATATATGCAGATTTTGGGCTCTCTTCTTATTTCCAGTGACTTTTTCATTCACTCACTCTGTTTCACCACTCTGGCCTCCTTGCTGTTACATAAACATTTCAAGACCTCTCCCACCATAGGACATTTCTACTTGCCATTGCCTTTGCCTGGATGCTCTTTTTCCAGAAATCCTCATGGTTCCCTCTGTCACTTTTTTTGAGTGTATGCTCAAATATAACCTTATCAGAGAAACTTAAGCATTCCATTCTATAAATAGAAACCTCCTACTGCAGCATTTCCTACCCCTGTAGCCAGGCATATTGTTCTCCATAGCACTTCCAACACCTGACACAATCTACATTATTTTTTTATTCCTTATCACCTCAACACTAGACTGTAAGATCTTCAGTAGCAGATTTTTTTTCCCTTTTGTTAACTGCTCTTATCTCTAGCACTTGCAAAAGTGCCTGGCACACAGTGGGAACTTACTTAATATTTGCTGAATAAATGAATAAAAGGATATATGAATGAATAATGATCCAATATTAAATATGGTCACAAATTATATCAACAAAGTGGGTTAAGAAAAGCTTGGCATGTTTTGACCTGAGAGAAGTTCAGAGAGGCTGGCTCAATAACAAGGACAAAGAGATCTTTGGATGACAGTGATGAGTCAGGTATAGGCTGATCACCCTGGAGTTTGTATAGCAGGCTGAATAATTTTAATTTTATTTTAAGGAAAATATCAAGCCATTAAAAAGTTTAAGCAAAGGAGTAACATGTTATCATTTTTTCCAAATTTTTTACTTTGTCTACTGAGTAAAATACAGAATAAAATAGAGCCAAGAGAAGAAGAGAGATTATTAATAAGGCCATTGCCATAATTTGATTGAGACAATATGCTTTCTTGGACAAGAGTGGTGGCAGCTGGAAATGGAGAGCAAAACTAAATCCAGAATATATTTTGTAAGCATGAACAATACTAATTACTAATCATTTGCATGTAGCAAAGGGAGGAGAGGAATTTTGGCTTGAATAGCTGGGTGTGTAGGCCTCAATATGGGAAAAACTAGAAGAAGAAAGATCTGGGGCAGAAATTTGATCTGAATGTATCAAGTTGAGATGTTTTAGATGGCTTACAGATCCTCCCATACAGGACAAATTGCTTCACTTTCCCCTGATAAACTAGCCACTGCTATAGGAAACTTCATTGACACCTCTCTACCGAGCAAGCACCTCTCAAGCAATAAAGCACAAGATCTCTCTAAATTTTTGAATACTTTAGGATACCTTTATTTGGAGGTTCCAGAAATCAGTCTGACAGGAAGTCAATATCATCTTGCATAGACTTTGTAACTGACCTCAAAAGAAAAGAGATTTTATATGACTTAGCTCCTATTCTTCCTTTGACAGAGGTCTCAGCAGGAAATCTGGGCTGAAAGCAAAAGTTTGTTACAAAATTCATTTTTAATTGTCTCCTCTGATATGTCAGGTAACCCTAAATTGTCTCCAGGAAATTGAATATTCCTTCTTATGTGGTAGGGAAATGATGAAAGTGTCTAGGACAGCCAGTCACCATTAGGAAGATGAAAATCTATTCATTGCCCACAAAATGGAAAGTTCTCTACCTTGAGTCTTTTCTCTCTTAACCCTAAGGGATCCAAAAAGTACTTTGGGCATGAGAAATAAATTTGAAAATTATGAATTCAAGGGACGCATGTAAAGCCATGAAAAGGAAGAATTTACTTAGAAAGGATATCTATAAAGGAAAGGGACACAGAAGAGAGCTATGGGCTTCACAGAGTTTGGATAGAAGAGTAATCCTGTAAGGGATACTGAGAAGAAGTTGAAGAAAAAAGATGAAAACCAAAAGAGTATGCTGGAAACTAAGAGGAACTAATGTTTTATATATATATAAAGAGGAAATGGGCTATTGCATCATTTTTTTCTGAGAGGTTAGATAAAAGGATAGAAATTCAGTATGGCGATATTGGTGATCATGAAAAGAACAGATTCGCGGACATGATGAGGGAGGAAACAAAAATTACAATGGCTTAATGAATCATTGGGTGGTCAGAGAGTGAAGATACTTTACATAGAAAATGCCTGACTAAAAAATGAGATGGTAAAATGAACAGAAATGCAGCCATAGCTGGAAGGTTATGAAAGTGAATGAAATAATTATTAGTGTACCAAGAGCTCTTCACAGAATGCGCATCATTCTGATGCCCAACAAGCTGAACAGACCCTATTAAATAATGTTGACCAAGCAAATACTGAGCACACTGTGGAGTCATGGCTGAAGGGGACAATAAGATAAATCTGCTGGGAGAGTCCCGCATTACGGCCTTCAGGACTCCGGACTCAGAAAAGTCCTCTAATGACCTATGGTAACTTGAAGTCATATTCTTTGGGGCAGTTGAGTGTTGTGCAAAATATTATGGGACCCTAAGAGATCAGAGAACTATGCATATGACCTTTAGTTACTCCAGTTATTTTTGCAACGGATACTTGCTGATATTCTTTTTTACTATTATTAAACCTCTTTGTGTGATACATTTATATTGTCTTGCCGCGTGCCTGGCACTCACCTAAATGCTTTAACAAATACTAACTCATTAAGCCCTCATTGCAACCTTCTAAGACCTGTACTATTATTTCCTTTATTTCACAATCCGAGGCACAGAGAATTCTGTAAGGAAAGTAGTCTTTTTCCAGAGGCCATGGCTTCAAGCTCTGCGTTTAATTGATGCTATTTAACTTACCTACTTGTTTGCAAATGAGCATTGTTACATTGTCAAGATAGAAAGCACTTCCTGAAGCTTCTGGATGAGTGATTCAAGTCAAGTGAAGAACACCTCTTCGTTAACTACATTCAGTGCTCCTGGGGACTTGGAGAGTCACTCACCTCAAAGGTGTAAGAGCAAGCTGCATTGGTAGTGCATCCTCCATTACTCATTTTCTTTAACATACATTAGAAGGAAGCACCCAGTTGAAAGGCTTAATTTTTATAATTAATAGGAATGACTGAAGGACAACTCCCTACTGTTTTTGTTTTGTTTCACTTTAGGGGGCAAGATTTCTCTACTTCTTTATACAGTTCTCTAAGAAGTCTCAAAAAGAGCCTCTGTGAGAATTATTGCACTTCCGAAACCAGAAACTCGTCATCCCCTATCTGACAAACTGATTCTTTCTCTCATGCCCACTATACTATGTATGTTCTTTGACCTCAAAATAACTTGCTTGATTCTTTTGTCCCTTTTTTTTGGCCCTATCTATCACCTTATTTCTAATCTTATTTCCTTACCTGTCCATCCTCAATCTGTGTATCAATTTAACCAACCTCCTGCCAGCACTCTTAATTTCTTTACCCTAATATGTTTCTAGTTCAACATCTTCAAAAATGATTACTTAACTGAATCTAAATATCTGCATGCTCTCCTCTCCTGCCAGACTTCTGAAAGCTCAGCCATGTCAATATGGCAACTGATGCTGCTAACAAGTCCTGGCCATCATGAATCAATCTTTTTAGATGGTCCAGGATAGCTCTCTTTTCCTTATCTCCTCCTATTACTATATGGGCTAGACTCCACCTGACTCAATCTCAACTTCACATTACATAGAGGAGTAACGTTCCTTCCTCACCATCACCATCACCTTCACCCCCATGTCAGAGGTAAAAGCATTACTTCTCTTTCCCAAGGCATTTTTTTCATAAATGCTTTCTCTCCCATTCTTTCCTACTATCTCCAGAGTCCTGCTCCAACCACTATCCAATTGTTTTGTATTGGCAACCTTTCTCATTTCATTAGCTCCTTCCTATACATGGAATCCAAAATATAGTCAAATAAGAGACACAAATAAAAATAAACATTGGGCCATCCAGTGGTTCAGTCAGTTAAGCATGGATTCTTGAGCTCAACTCTGGTCTTGATCTTGGAGTCATGAGTTAGAGCCCCCCATTGGCTCCATGTTGGGCATGAGCCTAATTAATTTTTTTAATTTAAAAAATAAATAGAAAACCTCCTATATACTATTTCCTTTCATCTGGTCTTTAACTCTACACATTTCACATCTACCCTTCCCAAAGTGTTAATACTTATGAAAAACTTTTAGAGCACGCTGTGTCAGGCACAGTTCTAATAACTTTTTTTTTTAAGATTTTATTTATTCATTCATGAGAGACACAGAGAGAGAGGCAGAGACACAGGCAGAGGGAGATGCAGGCTCCATGCAGGGAGCCCAACGTGGGACTCGATCCTGGGACCCCAGGATCATGCCCTGGGCTGAAGGCAGGCACTAAATGCTGAGCCACCCAGTGATCCCCCAGTTCTAATAATTGACACATATTTTAGTTCAATCCATACAGCAACCTTTGAGGTAAGCATTTTATTATTCTCATTTTACAGAAGAAAAACTGAGTCATAACAAGTTTAAGTACATTTTCCAGGGTCACAGAGGTGTGTTTCCCATTGTCTCTTTGACTTATTAATAAATTTTACAATAAATTACAATAAATAAATGGGCAGTTACCTGCTCACTCTAATTTTTTTTCCAGGCTTTAAAAATTTAAGCAGACCACCTCTTTGAGGATTTTTTTTTAATTTCCTTTTAGAATTTTTGCTTTCTTAGATTTTCCTAAGTATTTTTTTTCTATTTTATATTTCTACCATAACATCAACTTTACTCATTCTCAATGACTTAAATTCTTAAAAAATAGGAGCGCCTGGGTGGCTCAGTTGGGTAAGTGTCTGCCTTCAGTTCAGATCATGATCTAAGGGTCCCATGATAGAGCCCCTCATCAGGCTCCCTGCTCAGTGGGGAATCTGCTTCTTTCTCTCCCTCTGCCACTCCTCCTGCTTGTGCTCTGTCAAAGAAATAAATCTTTTTAAAAAAATTGTTAAAAATTAAACTGTAACTAAATGTAGACAAATATGAATATATTTTCACTCATAATGAAATGCATATGAAAATATTTTTCATGTTATCCCTAAAATTATATTTTCCCTAAACGTATTTTTAAGTAATTTCAAAAGAACTATTAAGAAGTAGTGGGATGCCTGGGTGGCTCAGCAGTTGAGAGTCTGCCTTTGACTCAGGGCCTAATCACCCAGATTCCTGGGATTGAGTCCCGCATCCGGCTTCTTGCAAGAAGCTTGCTTCTCCCCCCTCGCCTGGGTTTCTGCCTCTCTTTCTGTGTCAATCATGAATAAATAAATAAATAAAATATTTTTTAAAAAAGTAGTTAGGAATGTCAGTTTTAAATAAAAATTATTTAAATAAGTCCAAAAATTTTAATTTTAAAAAAGTTGATTAAATCTTATCAAATATTTTATAAAAATACAATGCATCACAATTTGCCTTTAATTTCTGTCAAGTTACCAATGTAAAGCAACAATCAGTGTTATGCTTCATGAATGTTATATCTAAACATAAGTAAATATAAATTTAAGAGAAATATGAATTATTTAACCCTGTAAAATATTATAAGCTTTGCAACATATTGTGAATACCTGCTATATGTGAGTGTCTTTGGAAACACGATTAGAAGGTGAAAAGTAATAAGAAAATAAATGCTCAGCACTACTGAGAAATGATACTATATTTTGCAAGAATCTGTTGGGTTTAGATGAGCATTTGACAGATCAATTAATTTACCTTTTCTCTTACCCAAATCCTTCCCCTGCTCTGATCCTCCCCTCCTACTGAAGCTAATGCCTGTTTCCAATGTCATCTGTGGCACAGCCCACAGCTTTTATAGCATTTGGATACAGTTGCCTTTGCAAGAAATGAAGAAAAATATTACCCAGGGGCAGGAATAACACTAGTCAAGAGAGAAGATGTTTGGGATAATAGGGGTACAAGCACTGAGTGTTAAATTCCAAGTGAAAGAAAAATCTACGTGTTTTTTTATTAATGGATGTATAGCTGCATATAAGACATTTAAGGTCTTCTAGAGTACAGGGCTCAGGGCAAGGATCACTCTTGCCTAAATCTAAGCGAGTCTTGCTCAAGATAGAAACTAAGTTCAGCTGTAGAAAAACAAAGAATGATATATTTGTTGCATACCAATACATGGTTTGAAAATATATCCAGTACACATTGCTGTAAATTGCATGTACTTTACAAACCTTCATTGACAAATCTTGCTAAAGATTCTTTCTTACTAAACTGCAAGCTTACTGAAAACTAGAATTAGGTCTCGGTTGATTACTGTAGTTCTTCCTAATAAAGAGCCCATCTTCTGGCACACACCAGGAAATACTGCTACAAATAGTGCATTGTTTCAAAGAAGGCTAAGCTGGGATCAAGCATATATATGCAATGAACATGCTGAGGGCAAAAATACCCCCAAGTGAGTTAAATGAGAGTATTTCAAAAGATAATTAGATAGCAAATCCAAAGATTATTACTAATGTGATATGTACACTTTTTTCCTTTTTCCTTTTCCTTCCTCATAATTTTCTTTTTGAATGAACAATTTCTAGTAGTAAATATTGAAAACCAAGAACTCTTTAACCATTAAATCTTCTGATAACTATTACTTGTATGCAGTTGATATACAAGGGAAAATGTTGCTATTAAACTAAATTTTAAGTAAAAGCACATTATAGTAGAAATAAGACCCTCCAGAGTATAATTTTATGAGACCATTATTGCACGGTAGCTTGGGCAGTTGAACTCACATGAAACAAATGGCTCCATAAAACAAGTCCCAAAGTGGCCTATTGCTTAATTAAATTCATATACAAAGCATCCCTCTGCCTTGACATGTGTACATACATATATTAGATATGTTTTAAAATTCAGTCTGAAAAATATGACCTCATAAAGATGCAAAGGTTTAGACAACACTTCAAAGCCAAAGAACTTCTTGAAGCAATATTTTACATAGAACTGTGACTTTCAAAATAATTGCGTTTTTTTTTCCCTTAACATAGTGAGGACAGTCAGCTTGATGTATACAATATGTTTAAGCTTTCTGCCTCTAAAGATGTGCCAGAGACTACATGAAATGCTTGCATTGAATGCAAGTATTGCTAATTCTTTCTTCTATTTCATCAAAATGGAAGCATTTCTAGAGAAGTCTGGGGGGGGGGCATATGAAGAAACACATTTATAAGATCCATAGCCTAATCCTTCAACTGAAATGTGTCTATTTGGAAGAATGTCAATTTAATGAATGCAAATAAATTAAGACATATTCTTTGCCTTGAATATAAAATTGTTTTATCACAATGTATTACTCTCCTCTTCTGTTTCATGAACCACCTACACGTGGGTAACAGCCCTCCAGGAGCAGAATGTGGTCCAGTCTGTTCAATAGGCTAAAAACATCCTAAAGCCATCTGGTAGTAAATGTGTTCAGGAAAGATGGAAGCAAGGGAAGAAAATGAAGAGACATTATTCAAAACATGTTACTAATTGATTATAAGATTGTGTCCACAAATGTTCTATCAGTTTTAAGATTCCACACTAAATAATCTGGAATGAATAATTTTAGCCTCTCAATTTTCACCTATTCTTTTGGGAAATTCCTCAATAATGCCTATTGAACTAGCACCCCTAAAAAGAATGGGAAACAATGCATAAAATCTAGACAAGTACATACAGGTGATTCTCAAACAGAAAATAAATGAGACTAAGTTTTATTTTATTTATTTATTTTTTTTTAAACATTTTATTTATTTATTCATGAAAGGCACAGAGAGAGAGAGAGAGAGAGAGAGAGAGGCAGAGACACAGGCAGAGGGAGAAGCAGGCTCCATGCAGGGAGCCCGATGTGGGACTCGATCCCGGATCTCCAGGATCACACCCTGGGCTGAAGGCGGTGCTAAACCACTGAGCCACCCAGGCTGCCCGAGACTAAGTTTTAAATGTGTGAGCAAAATGTTCTACATTTGGGTAAAATTCTCTGGACTTACAAACAGAAAAATGAGGAGGGCTTTATACTGGTGTGAATAATTTTTGCACCCAGACACTGAAAATGTCCTGTGTAAGAATACCAGCAATCATGAGAAAAGCTATGATTTATTTAGAATTCATGGGGCACCAGGCACTATGTGAAGCATTTTACACTTGGTTACCTCACTCTAATCATTGTGACATCTCTACGGAGGTATTCTTAGTTTAAAGATGAAGAAACTAAGGCACAAAGACTTGAAGCAACTTGCTCAAATCACAGTTAGTAAATAGCAGGGCTGAAACTCTTTTTCACTGATGTAAAAGCTCATCCTTTTAACTCCTACCCCCTTGCTGCCAGCTTTAAGAGGAAGTCAAGATCTGGCCACAGGGAGAAACTTGGCAGTGCCCCTTAATAACCTCATAGAGACAACTTCACATTTAGGCCACTGACAAGAAAAACAATCCATTAGAGATACATCCCAAACATTCACCTCACCAAAGGTAACCGCACAATGCAACCAATGTCCAACCCTATAGTTGTGAGGAGACATTTCTGTAAAAAAAAAAAAAAAAAAAGGTTTATGTTTAGAAACAGTAGGTTTCTTTCTGAGCCATTTATATTCATGGAGGAAAAGCACACACTCTTTTCTCTAGGCCAGTCCTCTCAAGGTGTATGATAACTAGGGAGAGGTCACAGAACATGTACTTAGTGCTATCCAGCAAACAAGCCTGAACAGATGGTGTGAGATTCCAACAGCAGAAAGGCTGAGTGAGCTCCCTATCTGAATGAAGAGCATGTGTGAGCTGTCATGGCCCTATTTATCACTTCCACCTCAGTCACTCTCTTGACAAATGCCATAGCTAAAGAGTAAGGGACAGATTCTGTGTATAAGAGCAGATATTACTACTGCCTCGCAAAAGAAATGTATCCCACATTCAAACTAAAGCATAGAGAGTCGTGGATAATGTTTACCAAGCATGCACAAGGCTATAGACACTTGACAAGGAGATGTGATGTTTACTTTGTCGGGATACATAATCGTAATGAGGCCAGAGGGTCTTTCTGTTGTGTCCATCACTAAACGATACACTTCACCAAATACAGAGATATTACACATTATCTAGCCTGGTGTGAGCAGCCCTGATGAAATAAAATGAGACTGTAGTCCACCTGACAATTACTTCCATGGAGGATTTGGTTGCAGGGCAGGCAGCGGGGAACACAGAGATCTGTTTCCATTTTGCAACTTGGAAAATGCTATTCAAAACATTCATAACGAGGATACCTAAGAGAGGATACCTGAATTCTTGCTCCTCTCTGGCATCATACTTATGCTCTGGTATTGTCACTTTTAGCAAGAGAAGAAACCATGTGACATACTGTCACCGGCTAGACCCCAAGACCTGACCTTTACTGCCCACCTGCTTGAACTCTCCAACCTTTGTCCCACATTTTTCCTCAAGCTCTTTGTTCCAGTTTATCTCTTAACTCAAGCAAATGGAAAGTGAAACCACCCCTCCCCCAGTTGACCCAGATGACTCAGACCACCCAGACCAGTTTGAGCAGAAAACCTAATGACTGTGCAGATGGACCATGGAGTGACATCTCTGATGACAGACAAAAACCTTTCCCTCAAGGTATTTATAATACTCAAGTCTCTACCCAAGGAGTCTCAGCCTCATTTACATAATATGCAATGTAGGCATGGGCATGTTTCCCTGACGTGTATGCACAGCCTTATACCTACTTCTACATCTGATGACAAATATCTATCTAAATATTCATCCCCTCTCTAAATATTCCTATCTAAATATTCATCCTAACCCTAAATTTAAAAAAAAAAAAACAAAAAAAACAACAAAGAAACAAACAACCCTCCATTCTTGCTGAGGAGTCACAGCTTTGGAATTCATTCCTTGTGATCTCATTAATTCACTGCAAATAAACCTTTCTTTGTGCTACAATTCAACCTGGTACAGTTTCTGATTCACCAAGGAGCAAACTCACATTGGTTCAGTTACAATGGTAGGATTATGTATGCACCTCAGATATTTAAATTAACTTTCAGTAAGGATGGAATCTTTTAAGAACTCAAATGAAAGAATGTGGCACTGATGCTTTCAAATATTTTTTTCTGCCACTGTTCCATAATATTGAGATTTTGAGGATACTTTATATATTTTCAAATAAAAGGCTCTTCTGGTGTGTCATACTCTTGAATTTTATCCCTTGATTTTTTTTTCAAGTGAACTTATTTTTTCTTGAGTTTATTTTTTTAGTAACCCCTATACCCAATTTGGGGCTCCAACTGATGACTTCAAGATCAAGAGTCACATATTCTTCCTACTGAGCCAGCCAGACGCCCCTCCAGGGAACAAGGGAACTCATTTTAAGATCTTATATTTTCAAAAAAAAAAAAAATCTATATTTTTAACAAATGTTTATCAAATGCCCATAAAATACAAGATATTTTTCAGTGGTATCTCAAAAGACATAAATATATATTAGAAACAGATCTAACAAAGGTAAAAAAAATAACCAAAGCTATAATGATAAACAGCCCAAGGGAAGTGCTATTTGAATGATAGAAACTAAATGCCTATGAGAACTTCAGAGTTTCAATTTGGCTTCAGAACTTTTGAAGGACCTTATAAACCCTGACTGTGGCCAAGTTCAAAGCACTTGAGATAAGGAAGGCTCTTTGTTTTAAAGGTCCTAGAATGTAAATTTCTTGGTATTCCAGTGCTACCAGCATCATCCCTGGCTCAATCCACATGATGATGAAAGAAGCCAGCCAGTAAACTGTTTATTATCAAATAACTTTGATTCAGTTATTTTGCAATGTTATCTTTGTCTTTTGCCAAAACACCAAAAACTCATGCAACATTAAGAGAAGGTCTCTCCTTCCTATGTTTGGGTACTTTACTGAAGTAAAGGCATAAATAATGTTTAAGTTGCAAGTTCATTACAGATGAAATACTGAAACCCAGATAAGTGAAATGAGTCATAAGCAGAAAAGAGATTAGAACTTGGGGTTCCTTAGTTTTTTAATCCACTGTTAGTTCTATCAAACACTGTGCTAATTATTAAGTCGTTCAAATTCATTTAGTCATTGAAAATGCTGTCTATAGGTATTTTTGCCTTGATCATCTTTGACTTTTTATTAACATTGTTTGACAAGTTATGAATCTATGTCTAAGATAGAAAAATTTGAGTATACAATTCTTAAGGTAAGTAAAAGGATAAAGCAACTTGACAAAAAAAGACTGCTTTTGACTCACATTTTAGGAAGCACACAAATCTATCTTTAATGAGAGTCGATGTATTATCTATCATCTTTAGAATTTGAAAGATAAATGCCATAGAATGATAGGGGCTGAATCTGACTTTATTGTTGATGCTAATTTGGAGATCCTCAACTGCACACCTTATCTTGAAACACCTCAGAAGTTTACATTTCATTTACAAATGAAAATCATCTATCAAGTCAACTCTGACTCAACCAGCTCTCTACTCATTTGAAAGCCAGCCCATACTAATCTCTCTCATGGCATTCTGTGGCTTGCTATTTTTTTCATTCATGAAACTTTTCTTATGGCAATATCATGATTTGAAATCTTGTATCTATACCTACATATGTGTGTATTCAGTAGGTCAATATCTGTCATCTAACACACTCTAAGCTGTGTGAAATTAGTCAAATGTGGATTTATTTCATCCTGGAACCAGTGGCTATTCAGTAAATATTTTTGAATGACCAAAGGAAAAATTATTGGATAGTCTTCTGATTTTGAAAATTGATGGATATTCTTACATTGTTGCTAGGTACAATTAATAAAGGGGGAACAGTACTGTATTACACATAATTAAATATTGTTTTAAGTCTATTACTGCTTGTATTAGACAGGATCATTTAGATCCAAGTGATAAAACCCTACCCGAACTCATTTAAACAAAATTGAGAACTTAGCAACACAAAACTGGAAAGCCCAGATGATGAAGTTTTGTCATATAGGAGAGGTCCAGAGCTGATGACCAAGAAAGAATTCTTGAGATGTCTTCGGTGCAAAATGGTGGTTTTATTAAAGCATGAGGACAAGACCCCAGGGGCAGGAAGAGCTGTGAGGGGTGGTGGACTATATACCTGGGAGTTGGGAGGGGTTTGAGGATAGAGTGCTAAGGAATTTTGGAAGCAAGGTTTCCAGGACCTTGGGGGCTAGCTATTGTTGGGGAAAGTCACTTATTATCA
Source organism: Canis lupus dingo (assembly GCF_003254725.2). Classification (NCBI taxonomy): domain Eukaryota; kingdom Metazoa; phylum Chordata; class Mammalia; order Carnivora; family Canidae; genus Canis; species Canis lupus. The sequence goes on from NC_064255.1 coordinate 58,080,740, forward strand.
CCTAATAAACTGTGAGTCATGAGACCCTTCAGATGTGTATCGGTGGGCCATCTGCTTGGGGGATGATTGCCAACATGTAACTTGGGGATTTAGAGAAAAAGGAAATTTCTAAAGGAATTTTTCTATGTTAAAGTAGACTTACAGGATCCTGGGGGTCAGGCTAAGATTGCCTTCTGCCCTTAGCAAAGTATGAACATCGAGGCAGTTGAGTCCATACAGGAATGTCCCTCTGCCTGTTTGAAGAAGTTGTGAATGTGCTGGCCCAAGCTCCTGCCTTGTCCCCAGCTAGTCCTGTGTTCCCCCCATCGCAGGGTTTCCAGTGAGGTGAGATTTGATCCTGTCTTTAATGAATGGCACTCGAATGAATAATCAGCAAAATCGGGGATATTGGTCTGTTTTTTTCACTGATATATCCCAAGTTTTTAGACAGTGCTTATCATATATAAACTGCTGAATAAATATTTGTTGACTAAATGAATGATCAATCTCTGTCTCTCAGACAAACTTCCCTATCTGATGGTGTGGCAGGAAGAACAATCACCCCCAAAATGATTCATAAGGACCTAAGAATATGTTACCTAGTAAAAACCAGTTTAGAGATATGCTTGAGGTTAGAACCTTAAGATGGGCAGATTATCCAGATGGGCCCAATCTAATCACATATATCTTTTCCAATTACAGTCAGAGAGAACTATAACAACAGAAAAGGAGGAAGAGTGATGTTGCATGAAGACAAGATCTGTTGTTGCTGGCTTTGAAGATTCATGCTTGGGGGAGATTGTAGGGCCATGAGGCTGAGAGGCCATCAAGTAGCAGAGGAACAGTTTGTAAAGGAAGCAGTAGGTTATGTTACCAGAAGAAAGGAAAGGAAACCTTCAAGCTTCTTGACATGTTATAGGGAAGACAGAATTTACACGTGAAATGAGACAGAATTCAGTTCAAGGCTGAAATACTTTTAACACATAATAACAACTCTACAATCCTGAGAAAGAGAGAAATACCATTAGCCCAAAATGTTACTGAAGCATATAGAGTAAGAAAACTTAAATGGAGTTTCAAGATTATGGGAAAATAGAATGGAATAAAAATATAGGGAGGATCTTCTAATTAGAAATTATAATAAAGGCATAGCTATCATGGAAAATGTGAAAAGACAAGGTAATTTTGAATAGAATGGGATTTTTTTATGGCAAAAATCTTCAAAATGTTAAGAAAGACAAAAGAAACAGAATGAAAGCATCAGTGTATTAAAGTTTCAAAAAACTATCTACAAATGTGTAAGAGATTATTTTTCTAAGAATATATTATAAAGTAAAAAACATATTTAACTCTATAATTTCATTACATACTGATGCTAGAAAATATTTATGGCTTCTAATTCTGTTCATTTCTCAAAAATTTTACTGAAACACTATTGTCTAAAAAATCTGAATGTTCCAAACTGCAGCAAAACACGCTGCTCTGAATGGATCCAATATTATGATCATAGAAATTCAAAGAGGCAACCTTTGCTATTGAGGCAGGATTAGAAAATCCACCATAGAAAGGTCTGAAAGACTTAAGGGAATCATTGTAATTAAAAAGAAATGTTGATATTAAGCCTATAAAACATATGGATCATCCTGTTGCTTCCTAGGGTGATTCTCTATGTCATCTGATATTTAATCCTTATTTTCTTTTCTTCTTCAGGGAGAAAAATGTAGCTGGAGCTATAGCTTCCTATTTGCCACCAACAACGTTATCGGCTTTTTCCATCAGCCATGCACCATCCAACCTCCCTCTCTACCATGTATTCCCCCCAAGCTTTTCAAAGGTAGTATGCTCCCTGATTTCACTTAAAAACAAAACTAAATTAAGTCTTCTCTAAGTCTCCATTCACCTAGTGTCTAGTTCTCTTTTCCTCCTCAGGCAAACACCTTCAAAAACTTTCCCTTATTATTATTTCTCCTTATTTCCCTTTTAGTCCTCAATTTGCTGCACTGTGCCTTTGCTTTCAGCCTTCCAAAGAAACTGTTCATGGTGAAGGGATGAAGATCTCTGTTCCTCCCATTAGTTCTCATATATTTCACCTCATCCAGGTCTCTACTCAAAGTAACCTCCTCACAGAATTTTTCAATGCTTATTTTCCTTTATATCTGGCCGATCTTTCCCATCCTAATGCAAAGAGATCTTTTTCCTAGCAGCTCCTGTATGATTTGGGCTCAGTCCTCTTCATTATTCACTCTTTTAACCCTCTTCCACGTGGTCTTTATTTGCTTCCATAACTTCAGTTACTATGTGTTCCCAGACAACTTTAAAATGTATGTCTCTACCTGAGACCCCTCTCTTGATTTCCAAACAAAGGTCTCAGATGGTCTACTGATGCCTCCTCATGGAGACATCTGAAACTAAATAATGTCACCTTTTCTCCTCTCCTAGGTATGCCCTGTGCCTTTAATCTATATTTACTAATTCCTAATTTGGTGTCACCACCCATTCCTTTAGTCTTTCAGGCATTATGCCTTTTCAATTCTACCTCTTCAAGAGCTCCCAGTTCCAGTCATGGTTATTCCTTAGGCCTTCCTTATTTCCTACATGAATTCTTGCCACAGGTTTCTGACTGGTGTCCTTGACTGTTGTCATGCCCACACCCACTAAACTTGCCATTATTGGTTATTAGATTGACAACTTAAAAATTCAAAATAACATCATATAAGAGGCCCATCATGGCATCTTCCTTATGCTTCACTCCCATTACCACTGAGCACATGCCCTGTGCCTTCATCCATCTCTGCTTTTTGCATGTTGCTTCCATTCTCTCTCAGGATTTCCCCCATCATCTCCTCTTGGTCTGACTAACACTTACTTGTCTTTCACATTCCAACTGAAATCTTGCTTCCTACAAGTTTCTTCTTCTGACTGCTACTTGCCCCCAACACCCAAGAGTACATTAGGTGGCACTCCAATATATTCCTACAGCTTCTTCCCCTTCTTGTCACTTGAATTAACACAGTATTAAAATTATAATTTGTTTGCTATCATCCAGTACCAGTAAGCTAATGCTAGTTGCTGAGATAAATCACCCAAAATGTCAGCATCTTAACAATAAAGGTTTGTATCTTACTCCTAAAAATCCTGTCAAAAACTAAATTAGGTCTGGGACAAAATTAACAAAGCCTATTTATTTATAAACTTGGGCAAGAGAACACACACATGTGCCATCACTTTTATTTCATCAGAGGATCAAAGGTCTAAGAAACGAAAGTAAATTTTAAAGACTCTAAAGAAGAATACAAATGTTTTTTAAATGGTATCTTTGGAAGCAAGGACTCTCTAATTGGTCTCCAGATATATTTGGCAGACAGGTTGGCTAGAGGGGACAAGTGAATAGTTTCTGGGCATTTCAAAAGAGGAAAGGTTGCTCAGTGTTAGGCCTAGAGGGTTTTTTGTGTCTAGCCATTTCTTCTAACAAATAGAGGTTGGTGGGCTGTCTTCTTGGGGCTGTACTGTCATTACGGTCTTTAGTGGGGGTGGCTGCCATTAGGGAGGATGGTTCTCTGATCGAGCACATTTTTCCTGAAAGTTGGTTGGCTTTTTTCCATGTGGTGATTGGGAATCTAGGCTTCTTCTTTTTATGGCCCCGCCATCCACAAAGTTCAATAAGCAGATTAAAAAGTTGGAAGTATATTCACAAATCCCAAACAAGAACTAATAAACACCACTTCTGTTCACATTGGATAGGCAAAATCTTGTCCTCGGACAGTGCCTGGATGCTAAAGGTGCTGGGAAATGCAGTCTTCATTGGGCACCTCCCTCCCAGGGACTTCTTCACATTATGGAGGGAAAAGGAGGTACAGATATTCTAAATAAAAGCTCCTAGCTACCATCTTTACCACACATTCCCACTAGATTTTGAATTGTAAAAAAGCAAAAAACAAAACAACAACAAAACAAAAAAGCTATGTATTTCCATTGCCTTTAAAAGTCAAAATGCCACATATTAGTTGCTCAAAAACAAAATGGTTAAATGTTTAAATCAATAAATGTTTGAATGGCTCTGTCAGCTGAAAACTCTCAATCACTAAAATTGTGTCTTTCTATTCCTAAAGATTTACTCAAGCAAATTATGGTGAATAATGAAATAAAAACATATAATCTATAAATATAAGGCATGATCTGAAAGCTGATACTGAATATCCCTCTACTTGCAAAAAATGAAAATGAATCTAAGAAGCACTATAGATATAATACATATCAAATAAACTAATAGCAATATTTTAAATGATAAAAATCAATATTATAAAATAAATTACAGGAAAAAATGCTGAAAACCCTTGCCAAAGAAATCTTCTTAATATTTTGAGAAGGGAATTCAGAGAGTTCACAGATTTGAGCCTAACAATTAATTAAAGTGGGTTTCTATATAGCATTTTGAGATCATTTTTTAGGCACAAGATCATTCTTAACAATCTGTTCTATTTGTCACTTGAAGATATTTCTAAAATAAAATTTTCAAAAATAAAGTATGAAATAATTATCAGCACATCACCTAGTGAAAAATAGAATAAACAACTTTCCAATTAGTTTTAGAGGTATGCAGGAATGAATTATCCTCTGCTTTCAGGTTTTCATGAATAATTCAAAATCTGCTGTCAGCCGACCTAATTAGTAATTATCCAAACTATTTCTAAATTATCTGGTTTGAAGCTATCTGTGTTGCAACTAGATGTATTTCTGATATAATTATTAACTCCATCTGTGTTGGTCTTATCTCTTTTTCTGTTGCTGGTAATGGAACAGTCATCTCCATACAGCAGAAAAACCTACAGATTCAGTTTATTACTGAATAAACTGTACCATTACCAAGGATCCCCTCTAGTACTAAGAAACTGACAACATATACCATACAAAGAGATATTTTAAAGCCTTTATAAATGCTCCATTCTACCAATTTAACCATATAACCACAGGGAAAGAAAGCTGACTTTAAAAAGAAAGAATAAGGTCTACTGCAAACATGATGAAAGGAGAGTGAGGCACAAGGACTTACTCAGGGATGAAGTGAAACACACTAGAGTAGATATAGAGGCCCCACCCACAGAGAAATCTTCCCCATGTGAACCTTGGAGATAATTCAACACACTCAGAAGTAACACGGTACAAAAAGGAAAATTCATTAGTTTAATACTGCATCACAATGCTAGAAATTATGTTGTCTTTATATTTTAAATTGCAGTTTATTTCATAGTATATACTTCTTAGCAACACTATTTGGACTATGAATATCACCGCTGCTCAAAAAAGAAAAAAAGTTTACAAAATAAATTTTTACATCTTGACCCTAAAACAAAATCTGAAACCTAAAAATTCCTAACAAGTTTTGGGGTAGAATGAAACTTAAAATCAAATTATAATTGTGAGGCAGAACATATTTCACTGATGACTGCAAGTGCATCATATACTCTGGGGTGAAAATTCTAATTAATAAGGGACATATTCCCTGATTCATTCTCCTATTTCTAGATTTATATGAGATTATATCACCTTTCTCTTCTTAAAAAGTTTTTACTGAAAGCTTGTAGGGATTATAACAAACTAGGCAATTCTTTCAAAATAATCAAAAGCATTTAGTTTTAACTTGCAGGAGTACATCATAACATTTTATTTCACAATTGCTATTGCCTAGCCCTAACAGTTTTGGCTATTATTGCCATTAATAACTTCCTTCATCTCCATACACATGCAAAATAATTTTTTAAATACCCTATTTTCTTCTTTATTCTTTTTTTTTTTTTTTTTTTTTAATCTAGATTTCACCAACAACTGAGAAGTATAAAAGATGTGATAGGCTTGTGGTCATTTCTTGAGTCTTTGCCTGCTTAACATTTTTGCTTTACAGTGTTTTTCTCTCCGTTTTGTTCTTTCTCTTGGATGTATTTATAGAAACTTTTCTTATTTCCTTTGAGTCCCTTAGCTACATTATTTCATTTTGCTTTCTTGACTCTCTTATTGTGTGCCTGCATTTCTTGATGGCTAGCTTATATCTATTCCTTTCAATCTCCCCTCTTTTCCATTTCCTGTACAATTCTATTTTGTATTTCAGCGCTTAGAGAAACCCACCCTCACCCACAGAAATTTTTTAATCTTCTCTGTATTTTTAACCTATATTGGAATCGCTGTTGAGCTTTCCACGCTGAGCTCATCTTAAAACTTATTTCTTCCCCTTTTTTCCTCACCCTAGCAGTTGGCCACTGACTTCATTTGAACTGATTATGTTGCTCTACATTGTCATAAAAAAAACTCTTCCACTTTAGCCACTATTTATTATATTAGGGACATTGAACAGTTATCTAACTATTACAAGGGACTTACTGATTTGAAAACAAATTGGGACATTTTATACCTATCTCCATGGTGAGGAACAAACAAGAAAATGAATGATACAGTATCATTGTATACTAAGTCCTCCTGAGTCCTGAGTCGCTCAAATAGACTGGCCTCCCCGAGCTAGGACAATAGAAAGTTCAGATGACCTCCTTATAGTCAACAACTCTTGATCAGCTGATGGGTATAATGGACTATGAGAGTTCGTACCACTACCATGGCCAACCCCAGGTTCACTTATCCTAAAGCCATTCTATATTAAAATCCTCCTGGAACTCAGAAAATTTATTAAAGTGACCTTAGCACCAAAGTATATTTTTAAACTCTCATATCATACATTATATTTATAAATATAGCCATGGATCCCTAGAAGACAATATCATAGGAATAGCAAGCCTAAAAATTAAAATTTCAAGGCAAAGACCTTTTAGTTAAGCCTACAGACACACATTTTCAGACAAAAAATCTACCAAATATTGTGACTAGTTTTGGAAATCTAAGAAAAGACCTGAACCCTGGCAAGTTTTGTTAATCAACATCTACCTTCAGATGTAAGGCTTGTTCCAGCCCAGATATTTAATAGTGTGTCGTCCCAGTAATCCATTGCGTGCTCTTAAATGAATGAGCTAAATCCAAGGAAATTAAACTAAAAGCTCGGCCTCCCAAATCTGCAAGAAATATAGAGACGATATGAAAGACATTGTAGCTTAGATTACTTATGAACCATCAGGTGGCACATTTATGAGCCAGGGCAAATATTACCTCATTTCATTTGACTGGCATCAGTTGAAGAAGGAACAGCAATTAATATTAGTTTCAGTATGGCTATTTAGATATATCTGTTTGAATCAGTCTATATATATAATATACATAATAAATAATAAATAGACTTTTTATATTTTTGTACACAGATGTCCTCAAACATCTGAATAGCTAAAAAGCAAGTGCTCAAGCATAAAATGAAGCAGTCTCTTACAGAAGATAGAGGAAGAAAAATCAACTTTAAGAACTTGCAAACCAGCCTGCCTGCTAAAATATTGCTCAGTCCCCTTCCCACCCAAGTAGAAAGGAGGGCATTCTCCATATGCAGCTGTAAATAAATGACATATAAACTTAGTCATGAATAAAAGAAAAAGGACAACTTTTTGTACCATGAAGAAAGGGTAAAAGTAAAATATCATCAACATTAAGTGGATTTTTTTTCTTTTTTATAGATTTTACATTTTAAACACATATGTCATGACATTTTAATGTAGCAGTCTGAAATGGAGAAATAGCACATTGATTTTGTGCCCCAGAGAAAAATAAACAATAGCACTTTCAAAAAAGGTTTTGGCCTGAGATTCTCTTGAACCATATAAAGGACATTTATCCCCAAACTGAATGATGTTAGTAATGATTGTATTTCCTTGACTACTCTTTCCATCTATATATTCTGGTTTGATCCATCAGTGAGGTCACCATACTGCCCAAGCTGTAACATAACACGCTGATGAAAAATTACTATAAATTCAAATTAACATAAAGAATACCACCAAATCCAGAATACACAGCATTAGTAAAGAATTAATAAAGAAAGGTGGCCTGATATCCTTCATGTATTTAGCTATAAAACCAGCAATTTTCAAAGAAAATTTTAATGAGAGTCATTTAAAAGTGCATATCCAAGTAACATATATTTTAAATATTTTTCCTACCTGATATTCTATTCCTTTCTATTTTTAGTGTGTTGGAGACAGATCTTGTGTGATGACTCTTAGTAGTCCTACAGTGAAATGAAAGAAAATACTTTTGTCAGGATCAAACTAACTATTAAAGGGGTTTAAAAAAATGTACATTCTACTTTTGACATGGGTAAAATCTATTAATGGTGATATATATTACATTTGCCCACAGAGGAATTATTTAACTTCTTTTAGGTTTAAATACTGTAATCTGAAGATTCTTGTTGTTGACACATGTGGTAGCTGAGGTCTACTGAGGAGAAAGTAAAATAATATTTCCATACTTTTATGAAACACACTACTAACTTCACCAAAAGATATACATTGGAATGTCATTAAAATACTCTAATTGGGATGTATGATACAAGACTGATCTTTAAATGACACCATAATAAGCTCATATTCCTCCAAAGTCAGATTTGCAGAATGGAGTATAATACAAGCTGAGAGCTTATATAAACAGGTTGATTGACTTAGAAAATATTAACTCAAATGCCACTTTGATGATGGGAAACTCACATTTACCAATTTTTAAAAATTACAATTGAATGAAGCCTTCTTTACTCCTATATTGTTTTCTCCAATCACAGTAGAAACCTCAAATGTGGTAAGCCTTAAAGAAGAAACTCAGGGGACACCTAGGTGGCTCAGTGGTTGAGCATCTGCCTTTGGCTCAGGTCGTTATCCCAGATCCTAGGATCTAGTCCCACATCAGGCTCCCCACAGGGAGCCTGCTTTCTCCCTCTGCCTATGTCTCTGCCTCTCTCTGTGTGTCTCTCATGAATAAATAAATAAGAAAGAAAGAAAGAAAGAAAGAAAGAAAGAAAGAAAGAAAGAAAGAAACTCAGGATGACATATCGTCTGTGCCTCTTGGAAAACACAGAAAAGCCTACAGAGCCAGTTCCCACAGGAAGAGAAGGGACAAAGGAAAGAGAACTCTTTTCAAAGATAGGAAGAAGGTGTTTTCAGTCCTTCGCATCTAATAGTACTTGCTTACAGTGCTTTAAAAGATGGAAGCAAGTTTGATAGGCCTGCCTACAATTACCAATGCCATCATCTGCTCTGGACTCCACCCATTTTTAATGAGTGTATACTCCATATGGACAGTCATTTCTGAGTACTATGCCATAATCTGATGCTACAAAGGCCTCCAAAACACCTATGTATTTTCATTCCCATTTTTATCAGACTTCTTGGGGAAGCTCAAATGTTTATTTGAAATTTCTTATTGGGATCCCTGGGTGGCACAGCGGTTTGGCGCCTGCCTTTGGCCCAGGGCGCGATCCTGGAGACCCGGGATCGAATCCCACATTGGGCTCCCGGTGCATGGAGCCTGCTTCTCCCTCTGCCTGTGTCTCTGCCTCTCTCTCTCTCTCTCTGTGACTATCATAAATAAATAAAAATTTTTTTAAAATGAAATTTCTTATTATAGTGCGCTTCTGAATTTAAGATTCAAGAGAATAACAATTTAAGTCAGCTAGCATTAGAGACATGCAAAATTATTTTTAATCCATAAACTTTCTGTAAACAAACTAGTTGGCTGAAATTTGTTAGCCTCACACCCCTACTAAAGCTCATTTTATATTTCACATTCAAGAATCTGAACATCTCAAAAATGTCAGTACAAATCATACATTCACCCTAATCAAATTCGTTTTCATTACAGGAAGGCCTTTTCCAAAAGACCAAGTAATTTGATGTAAATACTCTGCCTTTCAAATTGGAGACAAACTAAGCTTTGGCATTTTCTAGTAAAATATTTATTTACATAAATAAAATAGCTTGATACTGGTCCCTCTCCCCTTTCATGATTCAGGCAGTCAAAAAAGTAAGAACAAGCCCTGAGTTAATTACATTTGTCAACACTTTGTCATTACCACAACATGTTCTATTGGAACTGAACTTGTGAAAGTTTCTAGATAAAAACTGAAGGAGGATGTGTGGTAAATATTGTAGATTAAGTGCATGCATCCCTCCTGTAAGCCCACTTACAGAGAAGAAGAGGAAGAAGAAGAAGAAGAAGAAGAAGAAGAAGAAGAAGAAGAAGAAGAAGAAGAAGAAGAAGAAAAAGAAGAAGGAGGAGGAGGAGGGAAGGAGGGAGGAGGGGATGGGTGGGAGGGGAGGAGGGAGAACAGGAAGTGGAAGGAAGGAGGGAGGGTGGGGGAGGGGGAGGGGAGGGAAGGCAAATAGGAGGGGAAGGGGGGAAGGGAAGGGAGGAAGATAGGAGGGGAGGGGGAGGAGGAACAGGAGAGGGGAGGAGGGGGAGGGGAAGGTGAAGGGAAAGGGAAAGAAGAAAAGAATAATTCCAGGACTAACAGAAGCAGTTGTACAATAGGGAAAGACATCAACAAGTTTTTGGAGCATGGAAACCAAGTGGATGAGAGGTAAATAGTTATTAAAACAGGAGAAATTTAAAGCTAAAAAAGAGAAAGTTGAAACCCATTCAGGAAAGGATGCCAACATGAAGCAGCCATTTATGTAGCAGAATCCCAGGAAGACTTATGGATTCCAAGCACCAGATATTTCAGAATGTGGAAATCATGGTGAGACTAAAAATAAAAGTATCTGAAAATCAATTTAAAGGAGGAGTTAAACATCCTAAATTCCTTTCCAACCCTAACCATTCACAAGATTTCTCTCAACTTTGGTATATTCGGACTTGAATGAATTAGACTCTGGACACAAGGATAGAGACATTAGTAACAGCTGAGAATAGGACCACAATTTTATACTGAAAACAGAAGACTACTTACACATATAAATTTATGATTTCTCCTCCATAGTCCAGGACTCCAGCAGCCTGGTTATACTGCTCCAGCCTATAACTAGAGAACATTCTTTGGAGAAACAATCAGCCCCAAAGAAAAGATACACAGATAATGATATTTGGACATCCCCCACAGATTGGTGATCCTGCCTAATTACCCAACAGTGAAGTCCAACAGCCAACAAATTCTGCCCAAATACCGGATTCTCTGGTTTTTAATGTTTCAATCTTAAATATAAACAGATGATGAAAGATAGCTCAACACTTGAAGAAAGCCTTCAACATAAATGTTAGCAATAAACAACAAAATATAAAAACAAATGCATAGAAATAGGTACAACACAGGAAACAGAAGTTAACTTCAAAAAATGTATACGTAATTAATATTCTTGAATATATTGCTCTGTGAAAAAAAGAAGAGGGTGCTGTTTTTTTAAAGGACAATTAGATAAAAAGAAAGAGACTTTGGGTATATAAATATGACAAACCTCCAGTCGAAGTTTTGGAAGACAAAACTGGGAAATCAAAAAAAAAAAAAAAAAAAACAGTGTGAAAGAAAAAAATAAAGAAATTTTTTAATTAGATAATTAATTTAGGAGGTCTAATTGCTGCACAACTAAAGTTCCAGAAAAAAAGGTACAAAGAAAATAGAAAGGAGAAATTTGTTCAAAAAATTGAAATAACATTTCTCTAAACTGTAAGACATACAACAGTTATCACCACAACTAATAAAAAGTGACACCCACCGGGGCACATAAACATGAGGTTTCTGTTAAAGATATCTTAAATGCTTCCAGTGATAATGATGATTATGAGAAGGAGGGATGGAGGACAATTAAAATGACAAGCAAAACTATAGGAATAAGGTGGGTGTTGATTTTTTTCAGAAGTTACCCATCCTAAAATTTCTTCCAAAATATTAGTTAAGTAGTAAGGTGGAATAAAGACATTTTTTGACAAATGCGCAAAAATTTCGATTCTCTTATACTGCACTTAAGACAGCTACTCCAAAAATGGTAGCTAGAGACATATGGAAAAAGGACCCGGGAGGCAGAAAATAATGGTTCTGTTTTAATAAAGAAGTAAAGAGAATTCCCACGATGATGAAGAGAGGGAAATGCCATGTTGATAACTGAACAGCAGGCCAAGATGGCAAGCAGTCTCCGTGGGACCAGGAACATGAAGGTCACCAGAAAAACATCTCGTATGAAAGAAAAAAGGTCCTGATAGATTACCTAATATGTTTGGCCTTAGTGAGAAGTATTCTTTTCTTTAAATGAACTTTATATTTAGGAATAACTTTAGATTTACAGAAGAGCTTCCAAAGATAGTCCATAGATTTCCTATATATTTTTCACTTAATTTCCACATGGTTAACATCTTAAATTACCATGGCCTATTTGTCAAAACTAAGACACTGACAGTGCTTTATGAATGCATGAAGTCCAGACTTTTATTAGATTTTACCAGGTTTTCCATTAATATCCTTTTCTTCTAACATCCAATCCACACTACCACACTGCATTGAGTTGTTGTATGTCCCAGTCTCCTCTTATTTGGACAGTTTCTCAATCTTTCCTTGTATGTATTTCATGTGACAGTCTTAAGGGGTGCTGCCAAGGAAGTATCTGAGTTTCTCAGATATTTTTCTTATGATTCAAGTGGAGTTAAAGTTTATCTCTTGAAGAGGGGGCAGAAATATCTCCACATATTTTTTGAATTTTTCTGTAAATAAGTTGTGTCTCTTCTCCCCATTTATTTACATATTTATTTATTCATATCAGCATATAAATTCATTTGTATAAACTTTTTGCTTCATGGTATAATCCAATACTACTTAACCTGTTCTAGCTTTGGCTATTAGACCTTTTGGGTTATCTCTTGTGTTCTTTGATATGATACTACCCTTCTGCCTTAGAATACTTCACTATTTTTAATAGTGAAACATGCTCCAGGCTAATCTTCCATTTGCTCTACCCCAGCTCTAGAGCTGGTTATTTCTCTAAGGAATACAGATTCCTTCTACTAGAAAATGGTATTTAGAACACAGGACCTGAGTATGCTGCATGTGCTCATTGCTAGTAGCATATCATTGCTTCTAGGCAAGTAAGAGGAATTTTATAGCATGTCCGAGTGCTGGTGGAGCATCAGCAATGGGTACATAGAGAAGAAAACAAACCAAAGAGACAATTTTTAATTCGATATTTAAGAAAAGTTTCAAAGGAGGGATGCCTGGGTGGCTCAGTGGTTGAGCATCTGCCTTCAGCTCAGGGCGTGATCCTGGAGTCCCGGAATCAAGTCCCACATCAGGCTCCCTGTGGGGAGCCTGCTTCTCCCTCTGCCTATGTCTCTGCCTCTCTATCTGTGTCTCTCATGAATAAATAAATGAAATCTTTAAAATAAAAAGTTTCAAAAGAAATCAAATTTAATTATAATATGGTATTTTGGTATTTTGTTCCGTTATAACAATATTTATGTAATCCATATGATACAAATACTTAATACTATCTCATTTAACCAAAATATCATAACCATATGGTCAGAATAGGCATACCGTAAGTACTTGTGAGTTTAATTGAAAGCAAGTGGTCTCTGAACACAAACCCTCATCTACTATAAAAGATAAATCATCTATCAGAAATTCAAAACTCAAGAAAGAGCCATATGTGGATTTTAACTTAGAAATATGAGTGTAAATTCCAGAGATACAGATAAAATGTTGAAAATTCTTTCCTCTGGAGAATGATGTCTTGTGGGCAGAGTATGTGACTACTTTTAATTATTATACTAACATATTTTAAACTAAGTAAATATAGCTCATAATGGATAAAAAAATTTAATCAGTCAGGGCTATCTTTGTGTAAACTAGGAGTCCCCTTCTTACTTCTTTACTATAGTTTCCAAACTCCAAAATACATGTGAAATTTCATCAATGATTGAAAAAAAGAGTCTCACTATTTAAAAAATGAAACAAGCACACCTAGCAGCAGCAAATATTTTATAATGGAGTTGGATCAAACTGAAATCTTTAAAAGTATGATCAGTAATGCTAGAAATAGAAATTTGCCTTGGGAAAAAAATCCCTTGTTACAGAATATCAATGTGAGAAGAAGGCAAGGGAGAAGTGAAAATTATGTTTTAGTTGTGAATTTAGAGAAAAAAAAAGAGTTAACACAAAGGGAAAAAAAAAAGATTTTAAAGGTTCACATGTCTGTATCTATGTGTGTGAACCAATTTGGCTGCTTCTGTATGCTTTGGTAGGAAAATAACTATAGATACCAGACCTTCTGCAAATTTAAAAGAATGTCGTTCCATTCTTTTCTCCCATTTCACAGATTGGGGAAATTCTCAACCAGGAAGAAACTGAATAGTTCATGAAATGCACATTGTACTCATTCTCAAATGTCTTGTGCTCCCTTGAAGTGCTGGTCTCTCATACTACAAGGGAGTTTTGAAGATATACAAAGCAAAGTGAGGAAAAAGAAGAAAATGGGCCTATCTACCTGAATACTGAAATAGAAACAATATTCCCTAAGATGGTAACAGCATATGCCTGGGACGCATGCCTTAGTTCTCTAAAAACCTCCATATTTCCCCCGCGAAAAAATATGCATAATAATGGTACCAACCTCCTACAGATGCAGTGAAGATTAAGATATCAAATCCCAAATAAAGTACTGTCCAGAAAATAGAGATCCATAAACTGTGACTAGTATTTGTATTTGTAATTTTTTTAAGATTTTATTTATTCATTTGAGAGAGAGAGAAAAAAAATGCACGAATGGGTGGAGCAGAGGGAGAAGCAGACTGTGTGCTGAGCAGGGAGCCTGTTGCAGGGCTCAGTCCCAGAATCCTAGGATCATGACCTGAGCTGAAAACAGATCCTCCACCAACTGAGCCACCCAGGTGCCCCTAGTGTTTGTATTTATGTTCATGTACGTGCGGGTATCATTTAACCCGTTAATATCACTGCTCTTTATATGAAGGGAATTAGTATAAATGTTAGATGCAGAAAGCAAAGCCACAGTGTGTACCTGAACTATGCATTATCTAGGCCACAGAAAGAGTAAGAACCAGGTAGGCCGAGATCCTCCAGTTGTTAACTTTATCCCTCCTTCTGATCTATCCACCAGGTCACCTGTCCAAACACAGAAGATCCAGAAACACAAATGTGTATCATGATGAAACTTCTATAATAGTTTTTAAATATTGATGAGATCAAAACATAATAGAGAATTATGTACCTCAAAATATTTTTTTAAGAATAAGATCTATTTCTCCTAGTATCGTTTAACTAAGTTCAAAGACTTTCTTGCAGCCTAAGGAAGCTCTGGTTTGTCTGAAGCCTGATTATTTAGCATTTTACAGTAAATATAGGAAGTGTTTCTTTGAAACTACTTTAGGAAATGATCACTTTTGGTGCTCAACTTGAAACCATCTATGTATAGGAAACAGATAACTGCACAATCAGTAATTTCCTTCCAGGGAGTTGAAGTTAATTAAATCCATAAACTAAATTATGAGCACTAATGTCAATATGTCCAACTGGTTAGATAATGAATTTGTGTTCTAGAGAATTATGATAAAACAAATGTTCAACTTCTGTTAAGAATTAAAAGTTTTACCTTATAAAATAGATGTGTGCATTGTAATATTGACATTGAATCAGTTGGATAGTGTTTAAGACTCACTTTTGAGATGGGCTCCATTTCTGATCTTGAGAAGTTGTGTAAACCCATAAGCCTTGTAGGTCATATATTATATAGGTATAATACAAATGTTTTTTAAAGCATTTACTATGGGACCTAACTTAAAGTAAATGCTGAACCATTAATAATAGACTGTTAATTACAGCATTATCATTATTTTAAAGGTAAAGTATTAAGGCTATTTTGCCTAAAGGCACATACTTATTAAGAAAATAAGTTAATAAATTACTAGTTTACTATTTACATTTGCTTTTCTAAGCCCCAAAATGTTGGGTTTTTTCTATTGAAAATAATTTAAGTGACAGAACTGTGATTGGATTCCAGTAATTCTATTCATTCTATAAAACCTAGTTTCATCTCAGTCATAAATTCCTTGTTTAAAATATATATATATTTTTTTAAGATTTTATTTATTTATTCATGATAGACATAGAGAGAGAAGGACAAAGACACAGGCAGAGGGAGAAGCAGGCTCCATGCAGGTAGCTCAACATGGGAGTTGATCCCGGGACTCCAGGATCATGCCCCAGGGCCAAAGATAGGTGCTAAACTGCTGAGCCACCTAGGGATCCCTCAGTCACAAATTCCTAAAGAATTATTTGCTGAAACATAAAATTCTCCCTCTCTCCTTTTCTTTCTTTCTTTCTTTCTTTCTTTCTTTCTTTCTTTCTTCTTTCTTTCTTTCTTTCTTTCTTTCTTTCTTCTTTCTTTCTTTCTTTCTTTCTTTCTTCCTTTCTTTCTTTCTTTCTTTCTTTCTTTCTTTCTTTCTTTCTTTCTTTCTTTCTTTCTTTCCTTTCCTCCCTCCCTGCCTCCCTCCCTCCCTCCCTTCTTTTCTTTGTCTTGGTTGTCAATGAACAGTGCTTATAGCTAGGGGAATGAAAGAAAAATGTTTAGGGGCATCTGGGTGGCTCAGTTGGTTAAGATTTCAACTCTTGGTTTTCAGCTTAGGTCATGATCTCAGGGTCATGAGATCAAGCCCTACATCGGGCTTCACACTGGGTATGAAGCTTGCTTAAAATTCTCTTTTTCCTTCTGAGTCTCCCCCACCATATTGACTCACATGCTCTCTAAAAACAAAGAGAAAGAAAAATGTTTATTGAGTTGCACAAATGGTTCAAACATTCAACACATGTCCACATTAAAAGATTCTCTTTTTTTTCAGTCACTAGTGGGAAAACTACAATATGAACCTGTGACTTGCTCTAGGGCAACAATATTTTTACAACCTGTCAATTGATTGAAGCCTCAAGGTTGCCTCAAATTTGAATAGAGAAAAGAAAAAGAAGGGAGGATTTTATGAAGGGTCAAGGGAACAGGATTCATGTAGTGGCCTGAAGCTAGGCCAAGGGCACATCCCTCAATAGAGTAAGAAATTATTCTAATAATCTCAAAAATGCTGGAATTTAATACAGTTTTGATTATTTTATAATATTTTCAAATATCTTTCAAAAAGTATATAATCTTTCTTGTCAGAATCCATACAAGTATTTTTTAACAAATCAATCTTTAGTGTAAAATAGAGTCAAGTAGCTTATTATAGTTTATAAAAGATTTATAGGCTTTTAGAACCAGAAGATACCCAGACTTTCTTCACTTAATTAGTTCAGAGAATTATTTCTGAGGTACATTTCTCCAAAGGAAGAGAATCCATGATTGACCAAATAAGCTAAGAAGTCATTTGATTAAATAAAGTTCAATAACATTTTTATTTTTTCTGTTTTCTTCTCTTTATTTTTTAAATTCCAAAACTTCTTTAAATCTTTACTGTGTTAATGTAGGTTGTGAATTTCAAAGAGGAGAATACAGACTGCTTTATTTTCCAAGTTTTTGTGACCAGAGATTTTTGTTTCTAGTAGTACACTTATCAAATGGTTTTTTAAAACAATGTTTAGAAGAAAATACTTGTGTAACCTAGAAGATTAAACACAGGACAAAACTGGAGTCCAAAGAATGAAATCGTTTTCCTTAAGAACAAACAACTAATTGATAATATTTTAAGAATATTAAATTGGAGGTGGACCTTGGTCTCCTGCCTAGTCCAGGATATTTGCCACTCTACCATTCTAAATGTTAAGGACTCTCCTGAGACAGAAATGTATTTTGCAGCTAGAGAAATATTGTGCTTTTATATTAAGCTAAATCAGGTTACATGTTAAAAATCTAACACTTGATGATAGGGGGGAAATGTCCTGGTTGAGCAGTTCGGGACTCTTAATAACAGTCTTAATATCTGTTAACTCGAGTGCCTTCATTTCACTCTTAGGAAATGGAGACTGTCTTTCATCACCCACATTGTAAGATTATTATGAAGATAAAATAAAATAGTAGGCTTAAAAATGGAACCATAAAATTATATACAAAGAAAATGCATTGTTATTAGTAATAGACATCATTTCTATTATTTTGGTTTTCAGAATTTACTTTGGGCATGTGCTCTAACTTATTTCCTCTTCTGCTATGTTATCTCAGATGTCTAGTAAAGGACTATTGCTAAACTTCAAAAAAAAAAAAAGAAAGAAAAAAGAAAAAATATGTTATGCCATGTAACCCCATAGCAAGAAGAAAAATCTTGAAAATACATTGGATAGATAATTGGTAAAGGAATTATTAGAATGTAAAGGTGCTTAAAATATAAAATCAACATTTTCAAACATTATAATATTCTAGTAGAATATATAAATATGAGACAGTGTATACTTAAGAACTTAGTGATGGAATTTCCTCATAGATTAACATAAGTTTCAATCTGAGCCCAAATTTTTATATATTTAGCAAACAAATATGAAAGAAAGACACAAATGAGTAACAGAGGATTAATTCTGTTCATAGGACAATCTTTCCATTCATTCATTTATTCAACCAACAAGTATCTATTGGCTACTCACAAAGTACCAGGAATTATTTTAACTCCAAAGGATATACTGGTAAATAAAATAAGAAAGACTCTTGTTCTCATGAAGTTCTCTCTCTTGTATTCATATGAGTAAAATGAAGAACAAAGAAGCAAAAAAGTAGACCATTTCAACAAAGCACTTTGAAGATAATAAAAATAGGCTGATAAGAGAGAGAGGAAAGGGAGAAGGATAGGAAGAAAAATACTTGTCTAAGATGGCAAGGAGGACTTGAAGGAGGACTTGTTTGAGGAAATGCCATGTGACTGACCTCCAAATGATAACACATTTAAGAGCTGTATAAAAATCTGGGGGGGGGGGGTAGAGCTATCACTGAGTGGGAGTCTTTTCTCCCAAGGGAATCATAAGAACAAGATTAAAATTTCCATAAGAAAAAAGAAAAAAGAGCCCTGTGATCTCTCTTGAAGGTGCATTTGACAGAAGATAACTCACAGATTAGAGATGAAGTAGAAGTACAGACACACACACACACACACACACAAATGTGGAATACCAGGTAGTTCAGCACATTCATAAGTGTTACAAGAAAACAAAGCCCAAGGAAAATGAACACAATCTCCCACACGTGAAGAATGGCAGCTATATGATGGATAAAAATGCCTCCCGCTCAGCATTATGATGCAATGGTAAAAGAAATGAATTAACAAATATTTTGAGGAGGGAAATTTTCTAAATTAACAGAAATAATTCCTAACTTGGATTTAGCAATATGACAAAAGAACCAGAAGCAGCTAAGGGATTAAAATGCTTCTAGGGATGTTCAAGTATCACCTCAAAGAAAGAAATTTAAGAAGAAATACCAGTCCAAAAACCAGGATCCAGACTAAGACTAAAATTGTCTTTTATCTCTAACTAGCTAAAGAGTTAAACTTACTCCTTATTTCGGAAGAATGTACTTACTAAATAAGATTCATATTCAGTATATATGTTGTAGTTTGCTTCTTTTTGTTCATCTTTACCCCAGCTCATGTTTAGCAAAGTAACCCATGTTTGACATAAGGCAGATACCAAATAAATATTGGCATATTTTTAGTGTGAAGTGTAAGGGCTTTGAAAATAGTTCTGGTATCTTAATTTCTTGAGCCTGTAATAAAAGGATACTGGCCTATCTTGGAAAAAGAAATTTGAAATAAAAGATACTTTCCCCTTTCAAGTCACTCACCCTCTTACTGTTCCCCAAGCACGTATCAAACTCCAGGTAATTTACCTCACCATCAAGGATGTGTTGCTCTCTATTTATTCAAGTTTGAGGACACAATTCAGGCCAAATTTACTCAGAATTTTGTAGAAGGGTGTATTTTGCTATGGCTCAATCTACCATAACAAAATACCACAGTCTGGGTGACTCAAATAATAGAAATGTATTTTCTCATAGTTCTGGAGGCTAGATTTCTAAGATCAAGATGTTGTTAAGGTTGGTTTCTAGTGAAGTCTCTCTGCCCAGTTTATAGATGGGTGCCTTCTTGATGTGTCCTCATATGGTCTATGTGTATGTGTGTGTCTGTGTAAAAAGAGAGAAATCACTGGTGTTTCTTCCTCTTCCTATAAGAACATCAAAATTAAAAAAAAAAAAAAAAACAAAGAATATCAAAATTAGGGCCTCATCCTTATGACCTCATTTAACTTAATTCCCTCTCTAAAAGTTCTTTCTCCAAACAGTCACACTGGTGGGCTACACCTAGAGTCAATGTAGAGAATTACACTATATCCATGGAAATGGGGAAAGAAACCGAATAATTTAAAAAATTAACTTAATATAGCATTGTACTTATAACTTTTTGACACATTCATGTTGAGATCCAAGACTCTGGGATAAATGTGGGGGTAGATATAGACTGAGCAGAACATTAAGCATATCAGTAATCTGGTTTTAGAGTTTAGGAATAGGGTCTCAATACATTACAGCTTAATTAATTAAAATTCTACACTGAGATTTGGGGGCCCCCACAAGTGTTAACTTGTCTTGCTTAATTAATTATGCATGCATACCCTTCAAACTTTCTCTCAATCCATACTAATCTTTCTTTAAATGGTATTAAGAATCCAGTGAGATAATATGTGACAGCATGAAACACAATGCTTGAAACAAAGCAGGTGCTCATGAAAGTTTTCTTCTACACTTTGTGTCTGTCTGTTATACAAATGTAATTCAAATTGGCTCATACACAGCATTGTTTCTTCTTTGTAATGCCTTCAATTCCAACATTTCAAGTTGCAAAACTCCTCTAAGATTTTAAAAGTGAAACATGGAATATAGTTGAATTGAACTGACAGTTTGATCTCAATTTTAGTGCCTGGACAGGACAACAGTCCTGAGTTTGCCACCCATCGATTTCCCAGAACCTCATTATAAAACCAGTACCCTTTGGGATCATCCTCAATGAGGAGAGGGCAAACTGCAGTCTGTGTAATCTAACATATGCCATAAACTTGTAACATTTGCAAGGAGTATGTCAAAAGACTTGCAAATTCCCACATGCATAAATGTCACTATAGGATATAATTTCTCACGTAAATCTGTTGAATGTAATGATGTATTTAAATAACCCCTCAGACCTCTAATGGAGGACCTCTGCATACCTGAAGACAGGCCAAGAACAACAGAACCATGTTGATATTTAGATAGAGTGGTTGACGAGGCTCACTCATCACCTCACGATTTTCTCCCCTCCGACTGGCCTCAAAGACACACGATTTAATCAGAAGCTCCACACACTTAACAGTATTGCAGGTCATGAACTTTCCAAATTTCCTGTGACTCACCGAAACCACAAATGTTAAAACTGTGAATGGCAAGGGTCCACTCCACCATGAGGAGAATTCAGGAGAATATTAGGAGGTACAAGACACTTGCTAGAATAGGAAATAGAATAAAGCACATAAAACCCCTGCAGTGGCACAAATGAGAGATTGCGTATATTCAACTCAGCCTTTACATGATCAAGTAAGATGTGCAACAACTAACAGCTGAGTACAGACAGGAACCAATAACCTGAGTTACAAGCTCTGCCCTAAGAAATACATATCCCCATGCTCCCACTACACAATGAACATCCATTAGCATATAACCTTCCACTTACAAGTACACATGGGAATCCTGCCAATAGGACACTATATGCTGAAGATGATTAAATCAGCATTACAGAGAGAAGAGCACAAAGAGACCTTCTAAACAATTTAATTACTAGCGCCACATTTACTGGAAGACAGAGTTTGAAATCTCTTATCACTAGCTATTTGTAAGATGAAATTTCAGACTAGTATGAGAAAGACAATACCAGATGCTCTTTATTACCAACCAATTCTGTTTTTCTGTTATACATGCCAGTTTACCTTATTATTGGGGTAAGTACCAAATTCACATAAGTACCAAATTCTGTTAAGTGGCTAATGTTGGGGTTTCACATAAATACTGAGTTCTACTAAGTGGCAGTGAGGAGGAGGATGATGATGATGATAGTGGCTGACATTTATTGAGTCCTTTCTACCTACCAGGCTCTGTTCTATGTGCTAAACAAGAATTATGACATTTAAACATAACTATTTTGTAAGATAAATCTTATCATTTCCCCCATTTTATAAGAAAAGAAAAAGATGCATAGAACTAGTAAGTATAATGGTAAAGACAGAACTCAAAATAAGATGATTTGAAAATCTGAGCTCTTCACCAAAACAGTTTACTAACTACAGTGCTAAAAAGTGATTAATAACATTGACTAGAATTCAAACCTCTCCTCTTTGGCTTACTTGCTATGCAAATTTGGGCAACTTACATAAAAACTCTAAATATGAATTATTTTTCATCTGTAGAATGAATATAAATAAGTATATCTAACATCTATTAAGCTTTTTGTAAGGCTTACATGAGCTTAAGCATTGTTAAGTCATATAATGCAACATGTAGAAGGAAGACCTCAAAAATATTAACTCTTATTAAGAGCTCTACTAAGCTCTTACTTTATTAAAAGGAAATTTGATTCATTATATGCTACTCTCATTCCTAAGCAATGACTCATTGATCCTAATATAGAGCTTATTAAAATATATCATAAGCTGAATGCTTCTATAAAAATTTAAATTTTATAGCCACAAAGTAATTCTTGTTAAAAAATATAATTTCATGCATTTTAACATGAAAACTTGGAAATTTGGAAGGTGTTGCTATATTTAGGACAATCACTATAGAATGTAATTAGCCTTTTGCTACCCAAACTATCTTTACGTTTCGTTTTTCTTAGACCCAGTTAAAAGGTTGAAATTCTAGGTGAGCTCACCTCATATAATGACAGGAAATTTGAAGAAAAATTGTTCCACATCTTTAGGATTTTCTTTAAGAAAACTGAAAAAGAATAGCTTGGAATCATGAAATTACTGTATCAATTAGCTATTGATCCAAAACAACTGAGCACACCATCCCAGTGACATACCACAATGTGCTTTCATTCTTATTAATATGTAGGTTGGTCAGCCAGGGCAGCTCTTCTTCAGGCTTTGGCAGCTGAGGAGGCTCTGCTTCCTCATGAAGATCTGAGGTTGGCAGGGTTGACTCTGCTCCACATACATTCTCTCTGGGTCTCAGTGTAAGAGCAACACCACCTAAAGATGGGTCTTCTCATGATCATGCAGAGGAAGCTCATGTCAGATATTGAATGAAATGCTGTATGTATATCAACTTATATAACCTTCATAATAATGCATGATAAAATAGGAACTATTTTTATCCCATTATATAAACGAGATTATTGAGGCACAGAGACATTAAATAACTTGTCCAGGACATACACATAAGTGGCTGAGTCTCAATTCAAACCAAGATAATCTGGCTCCAGAATCTGTTATTAAGCAGTCCAGATATTGCTATTCCATTTCTACATTTCTTTGACAAAATTTAGACCTCCAAAATATTGACCTTCTTTCTTTTTCACTATCAATCACCCATTAATGTCTTCTTGTTCATCCTCTACCTCGTGTTAGTAATCATAATCATCATAATCATTCCCCTGCAAATCCCCTTAGCTCACTCACCCCTTCCCTGTATGGCTTAAAACTAGCTATCGTCCTACAACTATACCTGAACATATTAGCATTTCCAGAGAAAGAAACATGTTACTACTGGGCAGTCTTACATTATATTAAATTTCTGACCTTAGATCAAAAGTTCAAAACTGATCTGTAACACTCTCTGATGTCCCAGTGATATTCCTCTAGTACTTTTTTTTTTTTTTTTGGATAGACAGTCGATAGGGATAGCAATATTGGGAAAGCAAAGGGGAGTATGTGTCCTTTCACTATTGTCACTATTGTGCCCTATCAATCACTGGGCATCCTCTGTGAAAAAGACCCATCTTTAGCTCTGAAGAAGAGGGAAAGAAGCATAAAATACAATTGATTAGCTTTCTACCTGAGGGACAAACATCATACACATGCTCACATCTCACAAGAAAAAAGAGATTCACAAAAGACAATATAAGTAAAATAAATGCTATAAACACAAATTACGAACACTTGTGTGGAGTCAATTCAGGGCAATGGAAGAAAACTAAGTTATAAGAGGCACTTTATTGACATTTCATTATCAATTTCCATTTAGAACCTGATCCTTTTATAGAATCCTCTCCCAGGTGCTGCTGGAGAAACTTAGTTAGTGGAAGTGGCAGAGCTAGGACAAAAGCTGGGAAGTTAAACTGACAGACTATGGTGGAAATTGGGGGGGGGGGTCAAAGAGGCTCTCACCCTTTAGTCATATCTTTCTCAGACCAAAGAAATAGGCACTCTCAATTACATTTTTCTCATGCACATCCACAGCAGCACAACCAGCCACTACTGTCACTGTGTTTTTAGTTATTATAGCTTGTTCCCAATCGTTATGGTGGTGAGAGGAGTCTTCTTTGCAAAAAGCTTAAGCAGTCTATTTTGCCCCAATTCTTTCCTTTAAGTCTATTGATTTTTGGCAATAAAGATATTCAGAAAATAGAGATACAGAGCCAAATTTGGGCACTTCACTGACAGATTAGGATTTAAAAATTGTTACCACACCCTTTGGTACTGGCCAGGAAAGAAGGGACAGATTTTTAGGAAATTGTGTATGGAAAGCAGAAGTGCACATTAGCATTCTATAGCATTCCAAGTCATAACTGCCTTTCAAGGCCTCTTTCTCCATAACTCCTCTGGAACTAGCTCAGCTTCACGATCTGCTAGTAGACAGGCAGGTGGCATGAGAATTCATTTGGTCTATTTTCCATCCAATATGGGCCCATTCTTATAAGATCCTTGACAGATGGTCATCAGCCCCCCAAGGCAGCTTGGTACTCTGACCTCTGCACCTCAAATTGATGTACTACTCTGATTTTTTGAGACATAATTGACATATAATATTACATGACTTTTAGGTGTACAACACAATGTTTCAATATATACCTCTAGCACTTTTTCTTTCCCAATATCCAAAATTACTATTTCACCAACTTCTTGGTGAAATTCTACTACAGTATTTTTTCAAGTTTAAGGAAATTTTTTCAAATTCTAAAATCTCTGAACAACTGTATCAGTCCCATGATAAATTATGCCATTGAATGTTTATATTTGTAACACAGAAGGATCACTTTCAAAATTTACAGAATCAGTGTCAATATCTTGAAAGAAAGTGCCAGAATCAATAATGATGGATTTCTATACACCAAACCATTGTGGGGTTGGGAGAAGCAAGTGATGACTCAAAGGTATTTAACAACTTTCCCAAAACACTAGTCTACAAAATTTTAAAGAGCACAGATTTTAGTTCTTTATTAAGTTTTTTGCTTGGCTTGTTTTATTTTATTTTATTTTTTTTCAGTACAGTATCATCAATACTCTAGATTGCACAGAAGACAGTATTAGAAAAAAAAACACACAAACATTAACAACCATGAGTCAAAAATGATTTACAAGAGTGAGAATCTGGATGTGAAATTTTAAGAATATCTTAACTCATTTATCTCACACTTTTTACTTATATATATGAGCGATAGGTGATAAAATATGTCTGAACCTAAAAGTAATTTTCGTACAGGTAAAATGAAATTAGTTGGAAAATATGATATCACAATGTATTTAGTAGTTTTTTTTTATGGTACTATAAATGATATGTCTTGCATATGGGTTCTAAAAAAGAAAAACCTTCATTATTGAAGAATTCTCATAGTTTTCAATACATTGCGATGCCATAAAAATATGTGATAAATAGAATAATGCTTCCCAATTATGTCTGTGTTCTAATATCTGGAACCTGTGAATATATTACTTTCCATGGAAAAGGGAACTTTGCAAATATGGTTAAGAAAGCTGAGAAGAAAGTTTATCCTGGATTATTTGAGTGATCCAGATGCTAAACTACTAACTTTGAAGACAGAGGAAGAGGCCAAGAGCCAAGGAATGCAGGAAGCCTCTAGAAGCTGGTGGAGGCAAGAATAAAGATTCTCTTTACAGCCTTCAGCAGGAAGATAGCTCTACCTACATCTTGATGTTATAACCTTTGATCACCAGAACTGAAAGAAAATAAATTTGTATGTTTTAATTCAATAAATTACAGAGAGTCTATAATAAAGCAATAGGAAATTAACACTAAGTATACATGGTCTTAAATATTTGCCAAACTAGTTTGGATATAGAAGTTTTACGACAGTCTCATGATACAGTATTCTGAAGAATGATTTTTGGAAAATGTTGCTTTCGCATAATCCTGATGCAGCAGAGCTACTGGTTAAGAGCCTCAGACTCTAGAGCCAGACTAACTGGGTCCAAATGCTGGCTTTTCTACATAGTAGCTTATTCTCTTAACCCCTCCTGGTTGCTTCAGCTTCCTTGTTTGTAAAATGGGAATGATAAGCACCTCCCTCAAAGAGTTATTATATGAGAATAAAGAGAGTTAATGTATACTAAGAGTTTAGAACAGTGCTTATCCTACATTGTAAAGACTATGTTTGTCTTTAAAAGATAGTGACACCACATGAAGCTACTTGGAGATTAGGTAAAAAAGGAAATTACATCTAGATATATTATAATATTAGATAAATATATAAGTCAAAGACTGTTTTTAGGGTAATAATAGACTGATATGGTGGTAGGGTTTTGGGGATAAGTAGCTTCATATTAATTAGATACAATAAAACAAAGAATGATTATTTTAAGAACTTAATCTGAATTTTTTTGTTTTTGTTTTTGCTCTGGTCTCATCAATTCACATTACCCACAGACCCAAAAGGCAAACTCATTTTAAGAATCAGCCCTCCTTTGCCTGCTTATATTGTTTAAATCTAAACCTCATATAAGTACTCTCTCCCCCCTTATCATTTCAATTAATTAAAAATTGCTCTCTACCAATTAATATTATTACTTC
This sequence comes from Canis lupus dingo, assembly GCF_003254725.2. Lineage (NCBI taxonomy): Eukaryota > Metazoa > Chordata > Mammalia > Carnivora > Canidae > Canis > Canis lupus. The sequence goes on from NC_064255.1 coordinate 58,107,589, forward strand.
ATCTGCTCTGTTATGTTCTAATATTTTTTGTTGTGTTCTAATATTAAGGCCATTTTAATATAATACCACTCTATTCATTCAAATTCAATAAATATTTAAAATTTTAATGGACATCAGGCACATTGGTACATGTTTGGGATAAAAAAAAATGAATAGACTTGGTCTTCAGCCTTTTTCAGATTTTTTAAATAGACAGCAAAGATTTTACTAAAAGGAAAATTAAGAAACATTTGTCATAAATTGTCCTGAAAATTAAAAATACTCTAATATTTAAAATACTCTAATACTCTAAAAACTAAAAATTGTCCTGAAAAATTGTCCTGAAAATTAAAAATACTCTAATAACTCAAATACTAGAACACTTAGATTTAGAAAAATCTATCCTAAATAATATATTACTGACTTTACCATACAGGCTTTCCACTTTCTGTCTTTCATTTTTTATGTCAAAAATGTTTCAGTAAAAAAAAGACAAAGCCACTAGCATGGCTATTGGAAAATAGTAAATTTTTTCTTCCTCTTTCTTATTATTCCTCTTCTTTTCATTCCCTCTTTCCCATTTTTCTCTCCAAGGTAATTATAATTATTAATTGCACTTTCACTCATTATTATCATCATTACCATCATCATCACCTTCATAATTATAATCATCATTATTAATCATTAGTCATCACCTCTATAAGAGCAAGGAATTGCTAATAGCCAGGATCTGGATGGAAGACGAGTAAAAAAACTACAGGAACATTGATAAAAGGCAATTCAGAAGACTTTAGAGGAGGGAGATCAAGGAAGGTCATTTCACTTTTTCCCCCAATGTGTTCATTGTGGCAAAATACATATAACATAAAACTTAGTATCTTTGGGCAGCCCGGGTGGCTCAGCAGTTTAGCGTCGCCTGCAGCCCAGGGCCTGATCCTGAAGACCTGGGATCGAGTCCCACATCAGGCTCCCTGCAAGGAGCCTGCTTCCCCCTCTGCCTGTGTCTCTGCCTCTCTCTCTGTCTCTCTCTCTCTCATGAATAAATAAATAAAATATTAAAAAAAACTTAGTATCTTTATCATTTTTAAGTTAACAGTTTAGTGGTATTAAGTACATTCATATTGTTGTGTAATAATCACCAACATTCATCTTCAGAATACTTTCATCTTAAGAAATTGAAACTGTACCCATTAAACAATCACTCCTCAAAACCCCCTCCCTCTAGTCCCTGTCATCTACCACTCTGCTTTCTATTTTTCTTTTCCCTCCATTTTTCACATGTCCCAACCTCTAAGAACCTTCTATTCTCTGTTATTATGAGCTAAGTATTTTAGGTTCTTTTTTTCTTTTTCAGATTCCATATGTAAATAAGATCATACAACATTTATTTCTCTGAGTTATTTCACTTAATATAATGTCCCCCAAGTTCATCCATTATGTCTCAAATATGTGCATATATATATTAAATATATATTATGAATATATCTTAAGTATATACATATATCTCCATACACATATGTACACACAACACATATACATAGCTCTATAACTAAACCTAATGATTAATTTCCAGCAAAAAAAATATGGCTTTAGCTAATTTTATATATTGGGTAGTGGAATACAAGTGCTTTAATATTTCTCTTGGAATTGAGATATCTATGTCTTGACCTAGAAATAAATTCTAACTATTTGATTTGAGAATTTCTGGGTACAAGGGAGTAGAAAAAAATCAATAGTTTCTCACTAAGAGGTTAAAAAAAAGCACAAACAATTCTGCTGTGAGTAAAAACTGAATCTGATGGTGAAGATCAGATCCCTATTAAATTCTGTGCCAAAATAAAAGATAAGATGCCTACCTGAAGATCAAGCATCATATCAACATGGGCTATAGAGATTATGGCTATAAAGACGATGTAGAATTAGTGCATCCTAAGTTTTTCCACTTTTTTCTCTAAAAAGGGTATGCCTAGGGCAGCCCTGGTGGCTCAGTGGTTTAGCACCACCTTCAGCCCAGGGCCTGATCCTGGAGACCTGGGATCGAGTCCCACGTCGGGCTCCCTGCATGGAGCCTGTTTCTCCCTCTGCCTGTGTCTCTGCCTCTCTCTTTCTCTCTGTGTCCCTCATGAATAAATAAATAAAATCTTTTAAAAAATAAATAAATAAAAAGGGTATGCCTACCTAGCTTTGCTCTGTTTGCTTAGCTATACATAAAAATATACATGTAGTTCAATGCTAGGTCACTGAGCAATGGGCATATTCTATCTTTTAGCCATATTTATTCTTTCATTTTATGTTCATTCTCAACTGCAATATGACAAACACTTTAATAAGCACTAGGAATATAAATATGGACAAAATATAACCCTACTCTGAAGGAAATCACATGCCAGCAAACAAGAAAGCAGTTATAGAAAGTGCATAAATTGTAGATACCTAAGAAAAAAGTAACTAAAGATGAAGGAAAGTACAAGGGGTCAGAGGAATGCCATATTGGACAGGTCTTTAAGGACACAGACAATATAACTATCGGAAATGTCCCTCAATTCTTTCCAGCTTAATGAATGGGACTCAGTTTTCCTGTTCATAGAAGTTTTTTTCTAAGATTTTATTTATTAATTCATGAGAGACACAGAGAGAGAGGCAGAGACACAGGCAGAGGGAGAAGCAAGCTCCCTGCAGAGAGCCTGATATGGGGCTTGATACCAGGACCCTGGGATCATGCCCTAAGTCCAAGGCAGACACTCAACCACTGAGCCACCCAGGTGCCCCTGTTCATAGACGATTAAAAGAGAGAATATCTGACCCAACCGAGGCCAATTATCTCTCCCTGCTGTTTCTCAAGAATTTAAACAGAGATACAGAAGTGACTTTGCTGTATCAAACTAATGATGAAGGACAAGTGTGAATTTCCAGGAACTCTGCCCCTCAAATCCCTGTTGTTGGCTTCTCTTCTTGAAGTGTTTCCTTGTTAACTACATTAAATTTTTTCTGTATTCCATGAGATTGGAGCCCAGAAAATTAGCCTTCTTTTTCTAGAGGTTTGGGATCTGTTCAAGCAAACAAGGAGGAGAAAAGTAATTCAAGCAAAATGATAGATGATAAAACATAATATGATAAAACATAAATAGGTATGAGAAAATAGAATTTAAGATTCGTAAATTTTAAAAATTTAAAATAAGGAATGTTGTCTTTCCAAAGTTGGATCTAAGTCATTTATTTCTCCAGGACAAAAGAAAATCTAATCCCTTCAATTTATTTCCCATTTCTTAGTTTAAGAGTTTTGCAAAATGTGACTACCAAAGCATGGAGATGATGTGTGTATGTGTATACATGTACAACTGCCAATATGGGATAAATATGAAACAGAACATTTCTGTATTGTAAAACAAACTTTGTAGTTTTATCTTCTTCTTTTTCACTTTTTCTCTTTCTTTTTACTTCACCCCTTTGGAAATGCATACTGTTAAACTATTAAGCACATCTTTTAAGTATCAACAGTAATAAATTGGGCATTTTGCATTGTTCCTTTAAAGTCTAATTTCTGAGTTTTCTTGTTGCAATTATCTTCATTTTTTCATAATGTAAATACATAATAAGATTATCATCAATGTTTCTTAAGCATTTTCAAAATTTTTATGGTTGTGATGTCACCTGGATTAAGAAGAAATTACTGCTTATCAAAGGTGGTTATGTTAAACAAAAAAAGAAACAGCAAATAACACAATATTTAATAATGAGTATAGCTATAAAGGAAAAAGATGAGCAGGAGAGGAGAGCATGTTACTTTTGTGATTTTGTTTATCCATCTTTTAGTGCCATAAAAATAGAATTCAGGAACTATCAATAAATTTGTTATTCAAAAATCTTTTGCTAACAACTGTAGAGTGAAAACCTAAATGTCCATTAACCGATTAATGGATTAAGAAAGTGTGATTACACACACAACACACACACACAAAATGGAATTTAATTCTGCCTTAAAAAAGAAGGAAATCTTGTCATATATAACAACATGAATGAGACTTGAGGATATTACACCAAGTGAAATAAACCAGTCACAGGACAAACATTACATGGTCCCACTTACCTGGAGTAGCTAAAGTAGGAAACTCATAGAAACTGAAAGTGGAATCATGGCTGCTACAACTAGGGGGAGGTGGGTGGAGAGTTACTATTCAGTGGTTGGAGAGTTTGTCATGCAGGATGAGAAAGTTCTTAAGATCTATTGTATAACAATGTGCATAAACAACCGTAGACTTAAAATGTTCTTAAGAAAAATTTCATCTTCTCTGTTTTTTATCACAATAAAAAAATTATAAGGGTGGAATTAAATGACAGATAGATGATACCAGAATTCACAAGAGGGAAGGATTACTAGAAGTCAAGGTTATCAGAGAAAGCTTCATGGAAGAGACTGAATTAAGTCACAGGCCTTGAAAGATAGGTAGGATTCGGACATCTGGATAGTATTTACAAGACTGTTCTGGGCCAAAGGAAGAACTCAAGCAATAACATAGCAGAAGGGGGCTTAGAGCATTCTGCAAATAGTAGTTTATCTGGCCTTGAGCAGAATGTGTGCAAAGTAAAAAATAGGAAAAAATACAAAGTAAGGTTAAAAGAACCAGGTTCTGATTATGGAATACCTTAGAAAGTAGGCTAAGCAATGTAGATTTCTCATTTCTCTATAATAGGAAGAACTGAACATTCTGAGCCTTTAATGAATATGAAATGACAGGAATAAAATTTAAAACTTTTAGGATATTATATTTGCAGTTTATAAAAAACATTGGTAATAATGGGCCTTTACAAGGCAAAAAAGCCCATATTCATATCCATAACATTTTTAACTTTTTTTCTTACAGATTCATTGAAAATATTAATAATTATAAATCTCAAATGTTTACTGTACCTATAGGTGTACTAGGTACTAGAAAAATATGAAAAGAACATACAATACTGCCTTTAGTACTTCATCTAGTGAAGAAACAAATCTAGGCCCTCAAAGCAATTGGAACATTACTAAATAATTCATGAAAGTGTCAAATTAATATGTAGTTTCAGTAAAGGGAAAAGTCAGGGAGGTGTGGCTTAATCTAGGGATGCTAGTCAGAGAGTAGGATAGGATTAGTGGTTAAGGAAACACCCTCTGGAATTAAATGAATTGTGTTCAAATCCCTGCTGTGTAATTAACCCAGTGATCTTAGGCAAGTAACTTAACTGCTTTCAATGTTTCTTACTTTATACAATTGGGAGGATTCTAGAAAATTGTATGTGAAACCCTAAAATTGCACCTAGCACACAGTAGGAACTCAACACAGGGTAGTTCCTTTCCTTTACCTTATCTTTTCCTAAGGATGAATCAGAAAAGTCAGAAAAAAATATCAGAGAATATACTATACATATTGGCCTATAAATAACAATAAATGAATTTTAACCATTAAAAAAAGAAAAACAATGTAAAAGATTACCTGTAATTCTACCTCACAGAATGAGTACACTTAGGTTTTGTTCTCTGAGATTCTACTTTTCCACCTAATAATATAAGAACCGCTTTTCCACATGTTAAAAACCATTTTGGAGTTGCATTATCTTTAATGATTGTCCAATTGTCCATACTAAAGATTCAGTACACATTTATTTAGTAAGTATTTATTGAATGTCTCCTATGTTCTGGGCATTGTTCTGAGCACTCAAAATAGAGCAATCGATAAAATAGACAAAACCCTTGCTAATGGATTTCAATAATTTGAAATCAGGGTTGCTTCTAATTTTTCATTATTGTAAATCACACAGCAACAAATGCCTTTGTGCATAGTTTTATGAACATCTCTATTTCCTTAAGAAAGTATTCTAGAAATAGAAACAAAAATATAAGCTTAGAATCATTATTTCTACACAATCTGTGCCAATTTGTTTTGACCAATAATATGAGAATTCTCAATTAATCATACTCCTGCTAGAGTATTTTTCTTCACTTTTATTTTATATACACACACATACACACACACGCATATTCATTCTATCATCATCATCATCATTTTCAACAAAAAATATCTAGACTTATTTAACTACGCTAAACATGTTAAACATGTTGTTAAACAGGCCAATGCCTTGACATCAAAGGCCATGTCAACTACAAATGACTCAACACAATATCCCAGCAAATAGGATCTTAGATGGGTATCTGATTGATAATCTGGCCACAAGCTATATGGAGTGACTTGGCATAAAGGAAGTAGCCCAAAGCTTAGCCAATTCTATAGAATTTTAAAATAAAAATATAAAAAGAATTCATCAATTTTCATGACTGAAATTAAAGTGATATATAAAAAAAACGATGAGGCTAGGAAAAGGTCATGCAGTAAATTATATTTAGGAAGTTAAATCTTTGAGCTAGAAGAAGCTATGGAGTAAAAATAATAATTAATAATAATAATAATCAGTACAGAGAATACCAATGCAAAAGCAAGAACTGGATGAAGAAGAAAATTAAACAGATTTGCGAAGTAAACTGAAAATCCTGCCGAAGAACAGGTGTGTTCAATGAGAGACACCAAAGAGAGCCAGAAACCATCATACTGATGACAGAGGCAGGCTGCAAATTCTCCTTCTCCCTGTTCACTGGCCCACCAGATAGAGAGGGCTAGAGTCAGTGGTGGAGGTAAACAATGCACAAAGGAAGTATGAGGTTGTGACTAGCAGCAACAACACTAGAAACATAACAAATTGAAAAGTGGAGAGAAAGAATGTGCAGAGACAAATGGAAGCACTTAGCTTAGCCCTGGAGCAGGACTGCTGTTTATGCTCTTTCCATAACTCCATTCTTTGAAGTTACCTGAACATCCCTACTCCTTACAGCATAGAATAAACTAAAACAATGCCTTGCCATTTATAAAGTAGTTTGTCCTAGAGTGTTTCATCTAAATTCCGAAAAACCTCATGAGATATTCTGAGTAATTGTGACTCTCTCTTACTTTGGTTTTGACAGAGAAGGCTCAGAGAGATTAAACAATTCCACCAGGTCTATTGATTCTAAATCATCTCCATTCAGAAAAATGTGTCCAGAAATAATAAAAGCAGCAGAAATCATACTAGCCAATGGAAACACACACACACACACACACACACACACAAATACAAAGATACAATTCCTGCCATCAACGAGCTCACCGTATAATAAGAGACACAAAGAAACCACCAGTTATGGTAGTTATTTTCAGTGATATTTATGTGCATAGGATTTTAATTACAGCAGAGATGACTAGAATCCAAATTTTTAATGGATAGCAGGGAATATCCTGTGCTATTCAATGGATAGTCAGAAACTATGGGAATGGAAGCAAGAAAAAAAAAAAAGAGCAACTAAATCAAGAAGGCTTCTTAAAGAAGAGAGATAACTACCTGGTACATCAAAGTTGGTCCATAAATTTCGATTAAATGAAATGGAGTTAATAATAACCCTAGAACTTATTATTAAAGCATGAGCAGGAAAAAAAAAAAAAAGCATGAGCAGGTGTCAGCTGAGTAGATAGAGACAGAAGGTCATTTTTAGGTAGAGGACGTGATTAGGGAATCTTTGAGGAAGTTTAAGTTATTTGACATGGTTGGAGGGGTGGGAGTGTGGGAATTTGAATATTTAATGTCAGTCAGGTATCAAATGATGCAGGATTATTTTTTAATACCATTTTAAGAAGTCTGGTCTTTAACCTAGGTCCCCAAAGAGTAAGAATAGTTATACAATCACATTTTCATTTTAGAAATATGTGCCTGGAGGCGTCATGAAGGATAGAATGAAAGAACACAAAAATAGAGCAAGAACGTAAGAAAGGAGGTTCTCATCGTAGCCAAGGAATAAGTCATGCAGGGTTAATGTAAGATAGGGAGAGTTAACTGAATAACGGGGTACAAATCAAAAAAAAAAAGATTTTAACGATTTACTAGCTCAAGAATCTATTACCAATTGGATGGATAGACTGATAGATAAAAGGAACGATAAATTGACTTTTGGGTAATTTTTGGCATGTTCAGATTCCATTAACCAAATATTAATCACAAAAAAAGGAATAGATTAAGAAGAAGCTAACAAAGAAAAGGAAAACCAGGAGACAGAAGTGTCATGGGCTGAGAGAATTTTTTTAAAAAGGGAATGACCACAATGGCAAAGTAATGTCAAATAAAATAAGGACCAACATGTGTCTATAAGCTTTGGCAATTAGAGCATTAGTGGTCTATGCAACAGCTGTTTCAATAGAATAGTGCAGACAGATGGCAGAGAGCAGCTGGTGGAAGAAGTAAGAATGGGAAACAAGGGGAGGACACCAGAAGCCCAGAGACTTGTTCTTTACACCTTGTTAGTGATCTCTTGGAAAAAGTTATCCATACTGGGTAAATATTAAGGTATGCAAGATTCAGCCTGCCATTCAAAGGCCGTTTAATTATAATCAGAGCAAAACATGCAGCACATACTTGGAATCCTTCACTTGATAAAGTGCATTACATTTTCATTATGAATCATGCCCACCAGGCTATAAATTCTAAAACCTCAGGAAGTGCGCCTATCTCGTTTTCCCATTGTGCCAATGCCTGGCAATCATATGTATGCAATAGATAACTGCCTTCTTGTCTCTATTGTTCCTTCATCATGTTGGTAGAAATTCCACTTATTCTTCAAGATTTGGAGAACAAAATGCCACTCCCTACAGGAAGTATTTGCCTCTGGTATCTCCCCTCTCTCCCTGTCCCTCTCTCATGATTCCAATATGATGGAATATACTCACTATCTGAAACTTACTTTTATACACATTGTATCTTTATGACTGGAATATCTATCACTCATGTTCCATCAGAGTAGCAGAACCTCTATGGGTAATAAAAGGCTTTATTTGGAGATTTATTTACTTCAGGTCCATCTGTTGTGCCTACATATGTGCTAGGCCTGAAATAAACTGCACCAGCAGTCAGGAAGGGAAGATAAATACAAATCACGGGATAAAAGGATAAATTAGAATCTACAAGGATGAGAAGGATAAACAAACGTGCATCTGCCTCTCACCAAAACCTGCCTTGGTCATGTGTCTCCTTCAAGCCCCTTGCTTCCAACTTCACTGGAAAAGGTTTCCTGTAGTCCTGGCTCACTTTCCTCCAACATTTGGAGAAGCTAAAGGAAGAGATCTAGCAAGACCTAGAGGTGAGCCTTCAGATCTACAACAATGTACATATATGGTGCAACTATGCCTGAGCCTATACCAGGGTACACTTGGCTTTTACCTCTCTTCCACTTTCCACATCTCACACAAATTGGGCAACCCCAACCCAAAACCATGGAGGCAAGGGAAGTCTGGAAAAGTAGTCCCAGATTAGTTAAGTACACACATTACAAAGTCACCACAGTCCACCCTCTCTATTAACTTGACATCATACACATCTTTTTTAACCATACTCAACTTCCAAAAAAAAAAAAAAATAGCATAATTTGAAAAAATAGCAAAATCACATATTCACTTGAAGTGAAAAATTATCTTTTATTCAACCAAAAATATGCTAACCCTCTCCCCAAGAAAAGATGCAAAGTCATTCTATCCATCTTTGGATGATATTTATTAACCATCTGGCTAAGTCATGTTTCTATTTGATGCCCTATAACTTAAATACCATAAATTAAATATAGATTAGCTTTATTATCATGTTATATTAGATTATAAAGGAACAGAAGAAGCAAAGAAAAAATGATTTAAAAATACACAAATTCATTTACATCAAAATAAGAAAGAAATATCTGTGGTTATAATATTCCTCGATTTGGTAACAGGGTACGTGATAACTGGTACTCAACTGGTACAACTGGTAATAACTTGTTTTCTTTCATAAATATTTCACATATATTTTGCCCTCAGCAAGCACCTTGGCCAGTGAGGTGATCCAAACCTACATTACTAAAGGTTCAGGACCATTTCTGTATAGGATTATTATTTTTTCCATTGAATCTAATCACAAAAATTGAAAATATTAAGCAGTGTCCCAGAGGATTTACTAAACTCTGGAGAGATTCCTCCTTAACCTATTGAGTAGTAGTAAGCAATTTCCCCATGAGAGTTAGGATAAATCAGCATAGCAAGTACAGTAATCTTATTTGCCTGATGATTTCCAAGTATGAAGATCCCAAGTATATCCTAATCTCAACTTCCAGTATAATGAAACCATTCCTGTATATCCCCTCTGGAAGCTTTTATCTCTTGGGAATTATTATCTCTAGGCCAGCAAACTCCAAAATTAGGGGAACAGAAGGAGAAATTTCAATAGCTGATCACTGAAAATAATAGAATGAAAATTTACTCACATCTCCACATTTCGATTCTTATACCCATGAATCTTGTTATCAGAGGAAAACTACTATATATTGATGGCTGCTTTAGAGCATATACAACATCCCAGTGGCCACATAATCCTAACTTGCAAGTTGTTGCCCAAACTAGCACCAAAACTGAGTCTTCAAAACATCACTCCACATATCCATTAAAGCACTCTAAAACTCAGGGTGATAGGGAATATGATAAGACCAGTGACTTCCACAATCATAAGCCGACAGTCACCTTTTATTTGCTCTTAGTCAGAAAAAATACTGTGGGGAATATCATCACAGTAACTAAATCATCTATAGGTCCATGTGTGATGATTTGGCAGAACAATTGAGGAAAGAGCAAATATGCATATCCCGAGTAATGTCTATTTCAATCAAAACATATTCTGGCCCTTTCCATAGGAAAGTGATTCAGTATAACCAATGTGCCACAGTTGCCTGGCTAATCATCACAAAGAAAGTGCTGTATTGGGGGCTGAGTATTAGACTCTGCTCTTAACAGATTGGGCACCCAGCAGTGACTATACTCATTCATCCTTAGTAACAAGAAGTCCATTCATTGAGTCTATGCATAATCTCCATTTTCAATATCACAGAAAATTTGTAAGCCCATTGAGCAAGAACAAGAATGGCTGGGAATAGACTGTACCTTCTTGACTATCTTATCATTAAGCTCCTCCTCTGCTGAGGTTGCCCTAAAGAGAATATTCACATGGTATATGAATGACTTTGGACTCTGCCTTTTCAGAAAGACTGATCAGTATACTTCTACCCCTTAGCACTTTGTTAAATTTTCTAATTGTATTCCTTTTCAATTTTGACAGTCCCATCTAACCAACAGCCAGTGATGACACAGTGGTCTAGCTATTTCTCCTCAAGGTTCAAAGTTCTGCTGACGGGGGATCCCTGGGTGTCTCAGCAGTTTAGCGCCTGCCTTTGGCCCAGGACATGATCCTGGAGTCCTGGGATGGAGTCCCACATCAGGCTCCCTGCATGGAGCCTGCTTCTCCCTCTGCCTGTGTCTCTGCCTCTCTCTCTCTCTCTGTTTCTCATAAATAAATAAATAAATAAATAAATAAATAAATAAATAAATAATAAAATCTTTAAAAAAAAAAAGTTCTAAGAGATTTATTTTTATTACTGTCCTTCAGAGCCACTTCAGAGTGGAGTTGTAGTGTCGCACATTGTTCAGAGTTAGATTTGAATTTTTCCAAACTCCTTTAAGGCTGATATCACAACATCTAGCACAGAATCTATTTGTAGAATTCACTCAACAAATAATGGTTAATGTGAACACAAAAATGTCTCTTTTTAACTAATAATTTGGGTATCTCTTGGGAGGAAAATCTAAGTAGTTAGGGGAGATTAATGGGACAGAAATTTCTCCCATTTAGTTCCTTTGAATTTTGAACCATTTGAATATGTTGCTTATTTTTAATTATTTTAAATTGGGGACAATAAACTCAACAACTGCTGATTTCCTTAAAAGAATGTTTCTGTACTTCACAGTTAAAAAAAAGTTAAATAAATTTGTTTGTATTTTAACTGTTTTGTATTAGAACTTTTATATGTAGTATTGATAGAATGGAGGCTGACTTTCTTTTTTATTTCTTGGGAAAAATTTGCACAGCTTTGAAGTAAGCCATGCTTACATAATACATGCATTAACCTTTTTAAAAAATGTCATTATGCATGCATGTTCACATAGTGCCAGTGAATATCAGATGTTACTCAAATCCATTCTACCATTTCTAATCATGTCAAACAAACTTCCTCAGGTTTCTTTCACTCAACAATTAATTGTTTTATAGAAACTCTCAATATAGTTTCAGGGAAAAGCTACATTGCTAGAGTCTGAAATACTAGCTTCCTTTCTTCTAACTAAAGAAAATTCCAGATAATATACTGGTCAATTCTACAGATTGTAGGGTGTTCATTAGTTTCTCTCATGTCACCTCGTGCATCCAATTTCTCTGATGGTATATGAACATGTGTGAATACACATGTATTTTGAGATTCATTCGTAGATCCCATTTGTTTCATGTTCTGTACATGTTTTCCTCATATTTGATTTAGAATACCTATACAAGTATTTCTCAATTTTCTCAAATGCATTCTTGGAATGAAAGAAGGAATAAATAAAAGGTGAGTTTTCATTTAAAAATTATGATGAACTTTCAGTTCTCATCATGGCTTATTAATAGCATTTGGTCACTGCCTCCTTAGAACAGATTTTTCTCCTGGCCCTTTCGGTACTTTATATATATTACCCCACTTATTCCCAGACTCTCTTGTTGAATTCTCCTCGTGTCTACATCTTCTAAATATTGACATCTCCAAATCTTAGTCTTTTCTTCTTTATCTACTTTTATTCCTATCTGATCTCTTGCATTATGATTTTAAATACCTTTAATACACTAATTCCTAAATTTATGTCATTCTAGAGTTCCTCCCTGAATTTCAGAATCATATTTAACTACTAACTCAACATTTCCAGCTAGATATCTGATAGGTATCTGAAACTGAACATGTCAAAACTCCTGAATCCCCTGAAATTCACTAATCCCATAGAATTTCAGTTTTGATAAATGACCATTCTATCCATCTATTTAATCAGGCCCAAATCCTTGACACCTTTTTTTTCATACCCACAGCACTAATTCATCAGCTACCCATGAGCAAATCTTATCAACTACTTCTCTTCTTCTCTCCCACAACCATTGTCACATCTCACCTGCATTATTACAAGGTGCAGTCTTTTGTTTTACATTCTAGCCCACACACAGCTTCCAGAATGAGCATTTCTAATTATGTCAGATCCTGTCACTCAGTCTTCAAAATCTTCCACTGGGACAAATGCTGCTGTTGTTGTCATTGTTGTTACCATTATTAAAATTACAAGATTCTTACTTTAATGAATTCATAATCCAGGATACAATATGGTATGAGAGAGAGATTACATAAATTAGCAATTACTCTGCTGGTAAAAGAAGGAAAAAAATATTCTGGGAGGGAGAAATGGGCAGGGAAGATGTTATAGAAGGATGATGCTCAATCCAGATCTTGAATAATGGATAATAGAAGGCTCTCAAAGCAGATCGAAAAAGGGAAAAGAAAAGGAAAGAGCATAGTGGGAAAGGCAACCTATTTGACCAACTGTAAGACATTCATTAGGGTTGGGCCTCTGGGTTCAAGGTAGAGAAGTAGTAAAGACAAGACTGCATAAATTAATAGACACCATAAAATGATATATTTTGTATGTCACACAAAGGACTCTGGCCTGTAGCCTTCAAGTTATATAAACCTATTGAAATATTTTAAATTTGAGAGTGACATGGTCATATCAGCAATTTTTAAGAGTGGTTCTGGGCAGATTAATTAGAAAGGGTGAAATTAGGAAGGTGTTGAAATAATATAAATTCTTAAGATATTTGCCCAAGAAAATGAATGAAAAGGTATGATATGGAAGTAAGAGAGGGGAATACTCAATAAGGTGAAACAGTTCAGAAGAAATCTGAGCTGCAGGTGGAAATCTGGAGATCATAAATATGTGTGTGCCCAATAAAACCATGACTGTAAATGGGCTCATCCATGAAATTTGGAAACCATAAATATATGAGCCCACAGAATCCATATGGTCAGGGAGAATATATGGCACAAAAAGAGATCCAAAACAAGATCCCCAACACTCACATTTAGGGGTCAGATGGAGGAAAAGCAGCCAAAGAGTGAAAACCATAGTTAGGAAGTCAGGAGGAGAATCAGGAGTATGAAGTACTAAGAAGGTGAAGAGTGAAAGTAAAAAAGTGACTGTTCAGCAGCGTCATACCCTCCAGAAAATCAAAGAAGTTGAAAGGGAACATGTAGCTGTTAATAATTTGGTAGCTATCACACAACTGCTTTACATATTCCACCACTTAGTAGGTATTGATCTTCGCTAGATGCCAATGGAAAAACAATTTTCTTTCCATTTATTCAATATGCATTTTCATGTCTCTGTTATTTCATGGCTAATATATAGCCTCATGAATTAAAATAGATGCTCTAAAACAAAGCCCTTTTGCCTCATCAGTGAAAGTGTTTGGTTGAGTTTTTGCCCATTTCTCCTTATCAATACATTCTACAAAACAATAAATGCCAATTTTTCAAACATCAATTTTAGTAATCTTTAATTGGACATATATGTACTGTCCTTCAGCCTTTCATCTCTTCTATAGAAATGGCAGCACCTTTATGTTTTACTTTGCAACCTTCATCAAAAGATTTAGACTTTATAGAAGCTTCCATTGGCCACTGTCTGAGTCATGGCCTTTACCTCTCCTTGGGTGCAGCTTACTCATTTTATAAGCCAAAGAGAAAGCCTAAGATGAAAGTGAGCAAGATAAAAGAGGATAATAAAAGAAGTGAAGCTGAAAAAAGGTGGCTTCCAGCACTCTTGTGAACAATAAGGGGACTTCATTCATAATAAGGAGTCACTTTGCTGAAAGCATTCTTTCAAGAATGTAGTAAGGTGCATAACCTTGGAAAGATAAGGTGAAGTCAAACCACCATAGGGAACTGTTATTTTCCTCCAACCCCAGTATATAAGACAAACTTTTCTTCTTTTCTTGCAATACTCAGTGGTGAAGTGACAGCATACTTTCGGAACTAATCCAAAGTTTCCATCGTAAATACAGGAAAGAATGCAATCTGAATTAAAAAAAATAAAAAAAGAGGGAAACTAAGTAAGAACCCTGTAGATTGGCAGGACACTCAACTCCCTTTTAAAAGGTGAGAACAGCACAACCGCCTTCGGTTACACCTAAACCACATTGTCCTCACACAGAACATCTGGTAACTTTCAGCGGCAAATTCCCAAAGGATTTCACACTTATTAAATTCTTATTAAAATTAATAGCAGGGCTGCAAGGCATGACAATATTAGAACAGCCTTTTATCAGGAAAATAAAATCAACTGAGATAATAAAGCTACTTTCTACTGCCAGAAAACCAAGGCCAAATATTACATAGGAAATTAGTTTAATTTATTCCTAAAGAATGTTATTCCTTTCCACACTATATTCACACACTGATTATTTACTTGTAATGCAATGTCACGGATATTAAAGATGAATACTTCTGTATAACTAAAATAAATATTCCCACAAGTCTCAAATTCCAATTATTCTCTTTCACATATTCTCTTATTCTATAATTAAATGTTTTAAGTGACTGAAATATCATTTTACATATTATGTCATTGCCACAGTCCAATAAATGTCATCTTTTAAAAAAAATCACCTTGATATAGCCTAAATCTCCTTTTGGGACATGTCAATACTACCTAATTGAATAATTTATTTACAAATTTGAGTTACTGTTTACCTTGATTTCATTATATTTCAATACAGTCTTTTGCACCTACACTTCAACCCCGATTCCTGCTTTTCTTTCTATGTATCTATGATTCTCTCTCTCTCTCTCTCTCTCTCTCGCTTATTCTCTATCTCTCAGCATATGTTTGTGTAGATAAGTTTTGTTTTTCTTCTGTGTGTGTGGTATGTGGCTACTGTATTTATGGTTTTCTGTCTATAAGGTTTGTGTGTGGGGGAGTGACTCATGTTTTTATGAGAAAAAGTTCATGTACCATAAAATTCACCATTTTAACCAGTTTAATTCTGTGGTTTTTAGTATATTCACAATGTTGGGCAACCATCACCACTATTTAAGTCCAGGGCACTCTCATTAGTCCAAAAAGAAAGATGGTACCCATTAAGCAATCACTCCCCATTTCCCCCCTCCACTAGCTCTTGGCAACCACTGATCTTCCTGCCTCTATGAATTTGCCTATTATGGGCATTTCATTTAAATGGAATTATACAATAAGTGGTCTTTTTTGTCTTGTCCCTTTAACTTAGCATAATATTTTCAAGGTTAATCCATGTTGCAACATATATGTATTTTGTTTCTTTTTATTTTCAAACAAGAAGAGAGCTACACTCTTTGTATTTCCCAGCCTATGTGTCTCAGTGTGTGTGTGTGTGTGTATGTGTGTGTGTGTGTGTGTGTGTGTGTGTGTGTCTCTCTCTCTCTCGGGGTGCTTTTCTGGTTTAGCTTTCACTCTCTCTACATGTTCGTGGTGTCTCCCTATCTCTCTTAAATAATTTAATAATTTTATAATAAATATTGGCACAGTTCATCATTTCTGAGTGTACTTGTGAGTCTGTGTGTCTTGGACACACTACACTAGAGATTCAGATAATTTATCGTGAATTTATTTGCAGAGAGATTATTTTCAATGGTTATTGTTTTGCTGTTATTTTTGAAGAACCTTAATTGGCTATTAAAGACAACTGAAGATCCACATAACTGGACACAAAGGGCCTGCCTGTTAACAAGTACAAAATCACCTGGACAGGGAAACTGAAAATTAAAATAACAGTCACATGTCAGAAAAGGTGGAATTAAAAAGGTGCATTTACAAACCTCAAGTTAAAGTCCCTTCTACATAATGTATTAGGATTCCTTTACATACTATTCTGCATCCTCTCCAAAATCAGAATTGTAAGTCACAGGTCATATCATGTCATTATCTTCACAAACTCCTTCTGTTACCAAAAAAATCACAGACTCCTTACAATGGCTTACCAGAAGATACATAACCATGGCTTACCAACAGATACATAATCTATCCACAGTTTACAACTTTAAGATCATCTACTATTTTCTTTTACCCCACCCAAACCTCTAGTCACTCACCTTGAATATATTATGCCTCTGATGATGTTTCTATACTTGGGGCATGTTTCTTGTCTCTGGTCTGTATGACATCCTTTAAATATCAAATCACATGTAACCACCATGCTCTAGTTTCTCCTTATACTCTCACCACCCAGTGAAATTAATTTCACTCATTGATAAGCCCACATTTAAAAAATAATTCTATTGGGGAGTGTGAGTTGCTCAATCTGTTAAGCATCTGCCTTCAACTCGAGTCACGATCCCAAGATCCTGGGATCAAGCCCCATGTTGGCTCCCTGCTCAGGAGGAGAAATCCCTGTTTCCCCCTCTCTATCTGTTCCTTCCCTTCTACTCATACTCTCTCATGCACTCTCTCTCTCTCTCTCTCTCAAATAAATAAATATAATCTTTAAAAATAAAATAAAAAACAACTCTATTGTGGCATTGATCATATACTTATTATAGTTATATATCTACTTTTCTATATCTGCTCATTCTAAAGTATCAAATTCTTGAGTATTTTATTTAGCTGTTCATATGTGCTTAACACATATCCAGTGTCTGATACAACTAAGTTCTAAATAAATTTTAATGGAATTAGATAATTTAAATTTTTTTTAGGTAGTGTGAAGTTTATGCTGTTTATGATAGCTGAAACTGAAAGGAAGAAAAAGAGGATAAAATAAAACAGAATCTAAAAAAAATAACATGATTTTTAAGCCCATCCATAGAGAAAGGATGCCTGGACACTGGCCCATCTATCATCTTTGTAACTGGCAAGCCAAGCAAAGAGCTCCTGTGTGTTCAGTTGGCGAACGATACTACATTAGTGATGACAGTGGATGGGCACTTGGGGAAACGTGTTGAGTAACATGGACCACTGAAGCAGCAATCCTTCTCAAATCAATTTCACTTTCTCAAATGCTGAGTATGTAGTGATATTTCAAAGCAATCTCTAGAGATGCGTTCAAGCTACAGCAGGAGATCCTAAGCTATTGTTCCATTTGCACAGATGATCTGAGCCCAAATGCGAATACTGAAGCATCAGGTGTTGTTTTTATGATATTTTTTAAAGAGAACAAGTCACACAAACTTCAGAGGAGGCATAAATTGACACTTTTTGGTCAAGCACAAATATCCCCCTATTCCTTTTAAGACTCCCCATAGTTTATCACCCCAATACTCAATTCTGAATACCTAACCAACTTAACCCAATAAATATGCCTGATGATGAGAGATTTTGTGGTTACTATATAATACATTTGTGCATATGGCTTAAAAAACTATATATATATATATATATTTTTTATTTTTAGATAAGTAAAGACTGTGTCCTTCCTCCCAGCTGAGATGAGGGGATTTGACATTAGGCAATAATCATATGTGTTGCATTATATTCTTAATCTTTTCTAATGTCAAAGAACTCAGATATTTATGTAAGTTGCAGAAAGAAAAATTGTGTCTCATGCAGTGAAACCCAGAAATAAAAACATGCAAGCTTCTTAAGTAAGAAAGGAGGAAAGAGACTACAGTAGCAGTGGTGATGGTTTGTGATGGTGGTAGTGGTGGAGGAGGAGGAGGAAGAGGAGCAGCAGCAGGAGCAGCACAGGAGAAGGAGCAGCAGCAGGAGGCAGTAGCAGCAGCAGGAGGCAGTAGCAGCTAAATTGAGCCCAGTGAGAATATCAAACATGTAGTTGAAGAAAGGAATATAAAACAGCCTATTAATAATTTTATATTGACATGTTGAAATGATTATATTTTCAATATAGTGAGTTAAATAAAATAGATTGTTATTTTCACCTTTCTTTCATGTGTTACAAAATATTAAATTACATATGTGGCTTTGCATTCCATTTCAACTGGACATGTTAAATAAAAACAAATCCAGATTTCGGTAAGGAGATAATTTATTTAAAACAATTCCAATAAAAGGAAAAAAACATTGCAATAGAGCAGGGGAGACTATAGTAATAAGGAGAAAACTCTGGCCACAAAGTTCGGCAGGCATCTCAAAAGTTAGGCAGAAAGGAGTAAACAAGACTAGAAAGAACCAAGTATGGGGGAGTGGATGGCAAGACAGGACAGTTGATCAAGGAATGTATTTCTTTTGGTCAGCTGTCTCTCAGGAGGAATAAGTAAGGAAGGGTTCTATATTGGTTCAGGTTGAGGGCAAGTCAAAGATCAGGGGCTCAGAAGGACGGAGGTTGAAGCAAGTTGGTCAAGTAAATGAATAAGCACTTTGTTCCAACTGATCAGTTGGGACGAACAGTTTGGCTAATCCTCTATGGAGCATGGAAAGGGGTATGTGTCTGGCTTCAACATAGGCAAACAAGGGGGGCAGCCATGAGTGTTATCTAAGTCTTATAAGGAAAGATAGCTCTTTGCAGAAAACCAATATCCCAGAAACAAAGGGTGGGGAATTTTTTAAACTGTCCTTGTTCTCTATATCACAGGACTTCAGTCTAGTTCAACACTGTTGAATCGTGCAGTTCCAGAACATCGAATGAGCACTATTTCCAGAGTGGTTAATGGTTAAAACAAGCTACAGATTCAGACAAACTGATTTCAGATCTCAGCTCTGCTATTACCAGCTCTGTAAACTTGAACAACGTACCTAATCTCTGGCTCAGTGTTTTTATTTGTCAAAAGCACTCGCTTCACAGAGTTGTTATGGTTGCAGAGATAAACAAAGACCACGCACATGAGGATAAACAGGCTATTTTTTGTGAGCTTGCTATAGCAAGGGAATCGGCCACTACCCCTTGCAATTGGCAGAGATACAGTAGAGTGAAAAGGCTTCAAAGTAAAAAAGAAAAAAGAAAGAAAAAAAAAAGGAAGGCTTCAGATAGGCTTTAATTACAGGTTGTTGACATATGAAAGCTGGGGACAGGATAACTAGAAGCAGAGTATCTTATATCATTGATTTGAGGAACATATTTTCTTCTTCTGTTGCTCCTCAGTTGGATTTAGTGTGGGAGGGTGGGGTTATGAAATCGTGGAATAGGAAAGATGGCTATTAAAGATCAAGTCCTGGTCCTTCTG
This sequence comes from Canis lupus dingo, assembly GCF_003254725.2. Classification (NCBI taxonomy): domain Eukaryota; kingdom Metazoa; phylum Chordata; class Mammalia; order Carnivora; family Canidae; genus Canis; species Canis lupus. The sequence continues at coordinate 58,127,687 of NC_064255.1, forward strand.
GGCTGATTACTGCAGTTTTGATTTCCCAGGCTGGTTGCTTTGAGAATGTGGGTCAGAGATCTACTGTCATATAAGGACTGGCTTGTCAACTTGTATATTCAGTCTTTCATGATGATAAAATGAAATAGTATGTATAGAGTGTTCAGCATATGACTTGGCTCACAGTTAAGTTGAGCTTTAATTTTACCACATCTTGGGATGCCTGAGTGGCTCACTGGTTGAGCATCTGCCTATGGCTCAGGACTTGACCCTCATCAGGCTCCCTGCAGAGACCCTGCTTCTCCCTCTGCCTATGTCTCTGCTTCTTTCTCTGTGTCTCATGAATAAATAAAATCTTTTTAAAAATTTTACCACACCTTATTTTCTTAGTAAGTAATACACAACTACTCTTTCTTAAATGTTTCAAAGAGAGAAGTACAGTCAGAATTTATTTAGAATTGGAAGTTTGGCTTAAGTTGAGTCTTTCATTTCAGGTACATGATTAGGATTAGGTAGGTGTCATGATATAACCATCCAGGCTTGGTGGAAATAGTAAGGCAAGGATTTTGAGGGATTCAGAGAATCTCTGGGCACAAACTGTCTGTTGATATTGTCCACTGAAGAGTTGATGAGTCCTTTGGGAAGTTCCTGTAATGAACAATCATATCATTTGCTTAAGCAGGACAGCCCTAGAAGAATAAAGAAATGCTAATGAATTGCAAAATCATATTAAGGTAGAGAGTAAGTTATTGTTTCTGTTTTCAGTGCCCAGGCTGAGTGTGGGGGGAAAGGTTCTGGTTCTCATAGATGGTGCCTATTTGTGTCTGTAAATTTTAAAAAGATAATTACAAAGATTTTTATTTAGTTCAGAAAACTTCAATTTCTCCTGGAGGTACTTTTTATCCAAATGTTTCTCTACATATTTTCTAACAGAACCTCCATTTTCCAAAGAACCTCCATGTCTTCAATATTTGAAAAGGTATTGGTGAAAAAGATGATATAATTAAAAAAGATGGACAAGTTCTTCTACATCTTCCTCTTGTTGTATGCACAGTATATTTTAACACGATAAAATGTGAGAAGTGCAGTATTCAAGACTCCTCTTTAACTCAGCAATAGCTTTGAGTGTAAGTGGTTTATTTGGCAGGTCAGAAATTGATCCTAAGAAGCACCATGAGAGTGGTGGGGAAGTGAGAAAAGGAAGGATAAGAGTCAATACAGGATACATTAATGAGCAGACTGCTATCCTACTGGAAACTCTAGGAGACGGTGTGAAAAGAACTTCAGAGTTGTCCCATTGTGGGTGGTTACAATTTATAGTCATTTATGCTCCAATTCCCATTCCTCAGTAGTTAAGAACAGTTTTTAAGAGATATTAACTCCCCACAATTTGTGGCCTGCCCTGGGTAGGGGCTAATAGAAAGCCCTCAGGCAGAAAGTTGAAGGATTTTAAAAACAGATAGTCATCAATATATTCTTGTACAAAAACAATGAGTGCTATATCACACAGTGAATGTTAGAGGGTATATTGTTGGGGCATCAATAGCATCTGCTGTAGGATGCCACTTGCAATGCACAGATTCACCCATCTCCCAAGATAAGTTCAAGTTGTCCCATCATTGCTTCTACAAGTTGATGGCCCATAACAATTTCTAAAAAACAAATAAGACTTACGACGAGAAGGTTAATGGGGATTTAAAATAGGAAATATAATGGGAAAAAAAAAAAAGGAAATATAATGGGGTAAGCTACAGACCTCACTAAAGCAGTTGACACTGAGGCGGTTATTGACATTATACATTTCTTACTACCATTTGCTCTACTCACTTTAAGTACCTTAGCCAGTACTTCTGCTTGTCCCTGAGAAGTCCAAGCCCTGATTATATCTTTGCGTTTTTATAAAAGCCTCAAGAAAAGACTAATAAGAGACAAAGAAGGGTAATATATAATGATAAAGGGGCCAATCCAACAAGAGAATATGACAATCTTTGTTTTAAAAGGCTATATAAAGCCGCAAGAAGAATTTCCGAGAATTTGTGGGCTTCAAACAAACTCCTGCCTGTCTTTATTACATAGCAGCAACCTCATCTCCTTGTTTTAATGTGGGTTAATTACATATCAGTACAGTAACTCCTTTGCCTGTTAATCTAATAGCACAAAGAGCTCCAATGACCTGGCAGCAGCTATTTAGTGAGACCATTACTGTGTCCCCTGGTAGAAATACCCGTCTCTTCTCTGGAAATTGGGACCTCTAATCCAGCAGCGAACATAAAAAGCAGAATTTCTCCAAGCAGGTAATTGGGAGTAGTGAAAGGGGCCTCTTCAACCTTCACCCCTATTCCAAGACCCATGATTTTCTACACGAATGCAGCATCATATAGAGGCCATTGGTTGGAGGTCATACCAGATCTTGAAGGACAGTGCCCCAATTCTGCAGGGCTGTATTTCCCCATGATTTTAGAACACTACTCCAAAATTCCACTAGGCCAGCTACTTCAAGATTAAGAGAGATATATTATAAGACCAGTGAATTTCATGATCATGTGCCTCCTTTGCCAAAAAAAGTGGTTCCCTTTATCCAGAGCAGTATTATATGGGATGCCATATCTGTGGGTTCTCGGCTAATGATGCCAATCAAGAATGTGGCAAAGAAAAGAAACCCATACCAAGAATACATGGAAATTCCAGTGAGAATTAAGAGTCTCTTATGGTTTAGCTCCCTCTCTGATTTCATCTTGAGGAGGGTGGGGGGATGGAGTAACTGGGTGATGGATATTAAGGAGGGCATGTGATGTAATGAGCACTGGGTGTTATACAAGACCAATGAATAACATCTCTACCTCTGAAACCAATAATACAGTATATGGTAGTTAATTGAATTTAATTTTTTAAAAAAATTCCAGCAAGGAAAAAACACTGCCTTCTCTGGGGTTCAATACCACCTCCTAGTTTTTGCCTTATCTGTTTTCTGGGGTGATCCCAAGAAGCAAGGGGAAAGATGACATGACACAAGAAATAAAGGGTGTATTAATAAGCAAGAGACCACTGTGGACATCAGGGGCTTAAGCCTGCTGAGGATCTCTGGAAGACAGTGTGGAACATGCTTTAGAGTTGCCTGATCTAGGGGATAAGAATACTAGAATACTTATAGTCCAACTTCCATTCATTATTAATTAAGAATCTCCTGGTGACATTAATTTTCCAGAACCCACGGTCTGCCTTGTACAAAGGCTGAGTGAAGGCCCTCAGGTAGAGTGACAGTAAAATATCTGGGCATGTAATGAAATACTGAATACGACACATAGGCAGGGCAGCCACAGGGTTTCTTATACTTAGCATTTGATAAGATTATCTTAGCTAAAGAGCAGAGCTGATATTCAGCTGGTTTGCTCTGCCCAACTGTTTCAGTTGTTTACAGCTGGTATCTCTTGTGATTGGTCAGGAGCAATGCTCTGTTGGTTAAATGTTATGAATATTATCCTCCTAAGGGTATGTGGTAGCTCCCTAATTATCCATAAAAGGGAGACTAAAAGTATAGGACGAGCTATGGCTCAAAACCCAGAGGTATGAAGAAGAGCTCTAAACACTGGAGAAACGCAGAAAGTTATCAGCCACTGGAACACTTTGTAAAACCATCCACTTACACGGCCAACTGGACTTAGCGAGAAAAAATAATTATTATTCATGGTGACTTCAAACAGAAAGTTTAGGTTCTTCTAAACAGGATGAGACCAAATGTGAGTCTGGGCCCTTGAAGCAGAAATAATTCTTACATTCACAGTGACACAGTATCTAGAGAATAGACAGAAATCCTGAATTTGTTCACAGTTCAACTAAGTGGGCCTGCTAGCAATCCCATGTCAAGATTATACTTTGCTAATCTTTTGTGGAGGAAAGCTATAAAATGAACATCTACAAAAAAGATCAAGTTAATTCATCTTCCAGTGGGCAACATCCTTTAAATGTAAGTTGCATGCCCAAGATTGTACAATAAATGTACAAAAAAGCCCATCTCTGCACATTTAGTCCAGAGTTCTACCCAATAAATCACGTTGCCTCTTATTTAAAACTTCTCAATGGTAAGAAATTATTTTTCAGCCCTTTTCAAAAGGGCAAACCTAGTATGAAACTCAAGCCAGTACCATATGGAACAGAGAATAAAATGAATTAGCATATTATTAATTGCATACCATTAATTTTCAAGGACAATTGCAAATTAGACCAACTCATTTATTTCTATAGTGTAGCTTATGCATGGGGAATATCTTCATGTCTCAGACAGGTTACCCATTTATTAAGATTAAAATATTTCCTTTCAATCTCAGTTCTCTGAAGGGTGCCATAATAGGGGGACAGATGTTGAATGGGAAGTGTGAGAGTTTGTGAGCCATAAGCCTAGCACTATTAATCAGGAAGGAAAAATAGCAAGAAAGGAAGCAGAAAGGACTAAGGAAGTCCCTATTGCTGTAGCCCAAACACCCCAGTCCAGAGACATACAGAAAAGAAAAAACAATTTTAATGATACCAACCAAGAAAAACTAAGAACTTTATAGCAAGAATCTATTTTTGTCTCTTTGCTATCACCTTCATTATTCAGCTGATGTCAGTATAGTAAGACTCTGCAAAGTTTTACTCTAGAATCATTTGCAACACACTGACAATGTGCTCTGCTCTGCGTTGACTTAGAAGAGGACTCGGTTTCTGCCCGGGGCTCTTACAATCTGGTTGAAGTAGTCATAGCAATTCAAACATAAAAATGCCAGCTGAGAAGGGGATTAAATCTCAAGAGGTGCAAGGGTGCATGTAACATCATTAGCCATAACACCATATAGATGGTAATTAAGCAGAGAGCACTTCCATTTTGCTACCCTCAGCAGCCCATATCAAAAGGCCACTATTTAAATTAAGTTGACCTATGACCTTGAGGTGACATGATTTGCCAAACTTGTAATACTGCACATCAGTAATTCAAATAAATTTAAATAATCAGAATTGTATGCTACAGATTTACATGATTTCTTGATATTTTAGAACCAAAACACATGGTGCCTTTTAGACTGTGAAACCTTCTATCAAGTCATCCTAACACAGGAATATAACAGAGTAGAAAGTAAATTGGGTTTTGATACACTCATCTGACATGTCCATCAGCTAAGTCTTACCCCTGTGGGTAAATTTATTAAGACTGGTTGAGCAAATCAACAATATATTCATGATATTAGGCAACTGTGGCAGATTCGATTTTATATATTTATATCTCACTTATATGTCAGTGAGAATGGTCAAATAAAATTAAAGCTAATTTTCATTTAACTGAATTATATTACACATAATATAGTATTATGATTAGTCAAATGGTCAGAGCAATTCTTTAATTCATAATGTCCTTAAGCAAGCTCCATTATTCTGCATATGTATATCACGCTAAAGTACTGTTTCAGTTCTGTGAAGTTGTTATATCTTAAATTGTTGTAAGGCTGACTCTTATTTCCAAAATCTTATCCTTCTCAGCCTTTTCTTAACTCTCTCTAATATAAATGAATGTTAATGTATTTAAGCTCATAAACTGGAAGGATTAATATGTTAAAATGGCCATACTTCCCGAAGCAATCTACAGACTTAATGCAATCCCTATCAAAATACCAATAGCATGTTTAAAAGAACTAGAGCAAATAGTCCTAAATTATTTCTGGAACCACAAAAGACCCTCAAATAAACAAAGAATCTCGAGAAAGAAGAACAAAGATGGAAGTATCACAACCCCATTTTTCAAGATATACTACAGAACTATAATAATCAAAACAGTATGATACTGGCACAAAAAGAGACACATAGATCAATAGAACAAAATAGCAAGCTCAGAAATAAACCCACACTTACAGAGTCAATTAATGTATGATAAAAGAGGCAAGAATATACAATAAGGAAACGATAGTTTCTTCAATAAATGGTGCTAAGAAACCTACACAGCTACATGCAAAAGAATGAAACTGGACTACTCTCTTACACCATACACAAAAATAAACTCAAACTGGATTAAAAACATAAATGTGAAACCTGAAACCATAAAATTCCCAGAAGAAAACAGACTGTAATCTCTTTGAATTAGTGATAGCAACATTTTTTCTAGATGTATTTCCTCAGACAAAGTAAACAAAAGCAAAAATAAACTTTTGGGACTACACCAAAATAGGTTTTTTGCACAACAACAAATAGAAAGGCAATCTACTGAATGGAAGAAGATATTTGCATTTTTCCAAAGAAGATACACAGCTGGCCAACAGGCACATGAATAGATGGTCAATATCTCTCATCATCAGGGAAATGCAAATCAAAACCACAATGAGATATCACCTTACACCTATCAGAATGACTAGAGTCAAAAAAAAATAAAAAAAAATAAAAAAAAAAAAAAAAAGAATGACTAGAGTCAAAAAGACAAGAAAAACAAGTGTTGGTGAGGATGTGGAGAAAGAGGAATCTTTTGCACTGCTGGTGGGAATGTAAATCGGTGCAAACAATATGGCATTTCTCAAAAAAATTAAAATAGAAATACCATACAATCCATTAATTCCATTACTGGGCATTTCCCCAAAGAAAATGAAGACATTAATTCAAAAAAATATATGCACCCCTATGTGTCTCACAGCATTATTTACAATAGCCAAGAAAAGAAATTAACCTAAGTGTCCACAGATAGATGAACAGATAAAAAAATAAAATGTGGTATATTTATACAACAGAATACTACTCTGACAGAGAAAAAAAAAAAAATGTGATCTTGCTGTCTGTGACAACACAGATGGACCTAGAGGGTATTATGCTAAGTGCTAAGTAACTTGTAGTCAAGCAAAGACAAATACTGAATGACTTCACTTATATGTGGAATTTAAAAAACAAAACAAACAAAAACCATAAACAAACCCATAAATACAGAGAACAAACTGCTGGTTGCCAGAGGGGACAGGTGGAGGAAAGGGCAAGATGGGTGAAGGAGAGTAGGAGATACAGGCTTCCAGTTATGGAACAAATAAGTCTTCTAATAAAACTATGAAATTACTTTCCATCTCAAGTCTGTTTCTTTTCTTGAAATAAGTTATTTCTATTTCAAGAGTAAATTATTTGAAAACAGATTTTAAACTATAATTAAGTATCTCCACTAAGTGTTACTTATCCAAAAGAAGGATTTATTTATAGAATATTGGATGTGCTTTAAAATTCACTTCCTTATCTGCTAAAGACAAGTTTAACCATAACATTGCTCTAAGATCCCAATACTGATAATCACCAATAAGACTTTTAAAATGACCTTATAAACTATATAATATATTGACCAAGAGTTCTTTTTATTTAGTTGCAAGAGTTCTTTTTATTCATCTGAAAATGTTATTTACAATCTAAAAACCTCCACTCAAATTGACATGGATATAATTAAGAACTATTCTTAAAAGTTATGCTTACATTATGTAGCATTAAATGTTTGATCCAATATGTACTATTTTTAAAAATACATACTCAAATGAAATATTCTCACATTTATTTTTTTAAAAAGTTTTATTTATTTATTCATGAGAGACACAGAGAGAGAGAGAGAGGCAGAGGAACAGGCAGAGGGAGAAGCAGGCTCCACGCAGGGAGCCCAACGTGGGACTCGATCCCGGGTCTCCAGGATCATGCTCTGGGCTGAAGGCAGCGCTAATCCGCTGAGCCACCTGGGCTGCCCTATTCTCACATTTAACAGGAAGTTTAACTAATGCCAAAAAAACAAAAAACCCACCATAAAAACAGCTAATTATATCTTTGACTAAATAAAACAATCCAAACAGGATACTGAATGTGTAGAAAGTGTGTGAGCCCAGACTGATGTATATGGATTAATAAGAGCAAAGAGAGATAAGGAGACTGTAGACCATGGAGGAGTGGCAAATTCTAGATCTCAGAGGTGGGTGATGCCTCCTAAAGTCTAAATTCATGCTGGTATTTTATAAAGGTGGAATGGAAATGGAGGTTAGTGATTCAAGGAAGTAGAGGAACTAACTATTCAATAAGAGACTGAATCCACAAGAATAAAAGTGGGAGTAAGTTACAAAAGGAAAGGCATAATGCATGCTTGCAGCCTCCTCTGCTATTTTTTCTCAGCCAATTAATGTTGAAATCTTGACCTCACATATTTATTAAGATCAATTTTTTTAAAAGATTTTATTTATTCATTCATGAGAGACACAGAGAGAGAAAGAGAGAAAGGCAGAGACACAGGCAGAGGGAGAAGCAGGCTCCATGCAGGGAGCCCGATGTGGGAATTGATCCTGGGACTCCAGGATCATGCCTTGGGCCAAAGGCAGGCACCAAACCACTGAGCCACCCAGGGATCCCAAGTTCAATTTTTCTATTTTCAATATTCACTTCCTAAATGTATGCAGGTATGTTAATAAGTCCATTTATGTAAGGCCACCAAACTGTAATTATAAATTTTTCTATAGTTGGCCAACTAATCAAGACCATGCATGATAAAATGTTTCATAATTCCTCGAAATTATTAGAAATGTTTAATCTAATTGACCAAGCACAAAAATACAACTCTGCTTAAATAGAAATAATGCCTTATTTACTCTAACTTCACATTTTTTTAAACAAAGTTGAATTCCGGAACCCGTTATTTCTGACACTACTGTGTATCTCTTCATGAAGGTGAGTCCTATTTCCCAAACTAAGGGAAACACTGAACACTAAGCTAGAAAACTAGACTTGTGATTCCTGGCAGCACAGAGCTCACACTATAGAGCAAATTGCCGAAACAAAAAAAATTTTGTTGAAATGAAGTTATTTTATTTTTCTACCTATCAATTTTCACAACTGAAAGGCTCATATCTTTTTTTTTCCCCCTCTAATGTTACAACTAATGCCCTGAAGCAGAATGCATTCTAAATTCATGCTGTCTATTTACTCTGTCATTACAATTTCTGGAAGTCAGTCACTCAAATCTAAATTGTGTTTAATCCACTTATAAGCATCTAAATAAAGGGTATATATAAACCAAGATTTTCATATAAGCATGAAAATAAAATCTAACAAATGATAAACTCTTGTGAATTATTTTGATCATTATTCTTTTGGCTTTTAAGGCTTTCAAATAGGCTTTAAAATACTTCTAAAGCTTTAATTTCATTTTGTATTGGCTTTATGAACATAATATGGATTTATCATCATTTTTGTTTCATTACACAAAATAAAACTCCACTGCAGGCATTGCACCTCATTTTATACTGCTTTGCTTTATTGTGCTTCACTGATAATGCTTTTTTTTTTTTTTTTTTTTTTTTACAAACTGAAGGTTTGGGGCAACCCTGCATCTTTCACATCTATCAGTGTCATTTTTCCAACAGCATTTGGGCATTCTATGTGTTACATTTTTGTAATTCTTGTAGTATGCCAAGGTTTTTCATTATTGTTATATTTGCTAGAGTGATCTAGGATCAGCAATCTTTGATGTTACCATTGTAATTGTTTTGGGCACCACAAACCATACCCATATGAAAATGATGCACTTTGTTAATAAATGTATGTGTGGTCTGACTGCTCTACTACTGACTATTCTTTCCTCTCCCTCTCTCCCCTTGGTTCTCCATTTTACCTAAGACTCAACAATACTGAAATTAGGCCAATTAATAATCCTACACAACAGCCCTAAATGTTCAAGTGAAAAGAAGAGCCACATGTCTCTCATTTTAAATCAAAAGCTAGGGAATCCCTGGGTGGCTCAGCAGGTTAGCGCTTGCCTTTGGCCCAGGGCATGATATTGGAGTTCCAGGATCAAGTCCTGCATCAAGTTCTGCATTGAGTCCCGCATCAGGCTACCTGCATGGAGCCTGCTTTTCCCTTTGCCCATGTCTTTGCCTCTCTCTCTCTCTCTCTCTCTCTCTCTGTGTGTCTCTCATGAATAAATAAAATCTTTATATAAATAAATAAATAATAAATAAATAAATAGCAAGCTAGAAATGATTAAGCTTAGTGTGGAAGATGTGTCGAAAGCCAACATAGACCAAAAGTTAGACCTTTTGTGCTAAATAGTCAAATCGTGACTGTGAAGGAAAAGTTTTTGAAGGAAATGGAAAGTACTGTTCCAGTGAACACACAAACAATAAGAAAGTGAAACAGCCTTATTAATAATATGGAGAGAGTTTTAAGGGTCTTGATAGGAGATCAAACCAGCCACAATATTGCCTTAAGCCAAAGCTTAACTCAGAGCAAAGCCCTAAGTCTCTTTACTCTTTGAAAGATGAAAGAGGTGAGGAAGCTGCAGAAGAAATGTGTGAAGTAGCAGCGGTGGGTTCATGAGATTTAAGGAAAGAAGCCATCTCCATGAAAACAAAAGCGCAAAATGAAGCAGCAAGCGCTGATGTAGAAGCTGCAGCAAGTTATCTAAAAGATTTGGCAAGATGATGAAGGTAGCTACACTAAACATTGGAATTTCAATGTAGATGAAACAACGTACTTTTGGAAGAAAAGGCCATCTAGGAACTTAGCTAGCTGGAGAGGAGAAGTCAATGTCTGGCCTCAAAGCTTCAGAGGACAGGCTGACTTTCCTGTTAGAGGCTAAGGCAGCTGGTGACCAAGTAAAAGCCAATAGTCATTTACCGTTCCAAAAATCCAAGGGCCCTTAAGAATTATGCTAAATCTACCCTGTCTGTGCTCTAGAAATGGAACAACATAGCCTGGATGACAGCATCTGTTGACAACATGCTTTACAGAATATTTTAAGCCCACTGTTGAGAACTACTGCTCAGAAAAAAATCCTTTCAGAATATTATCGCTCACAGACAATGCACCTGGTCACTCAAGAGCTCTGATGGAGATGTACTAGAGATTAATGTTGTTTTCATGCCTGCTAACACAACATCCATTCTGCAGCCCATGAATCAAGGAGTAATTTCAACTTTCAAGTCTTATTATTTAAGAAATACATTTCGTAAGGCTATAGCTGCCAAAGACAGTGATTCCTCTGATGAATCAGGGCAAAGAAAATTGAAAACCTTCTGGAAGGGATTCATCACTCTAGATGCCGTTAGAACATTTATGACCCATGGGAAGAGGTCAAAATGTCAACATCCACAGGACTTTGGAAGAAGTTGATTCTATCCCTCATGAATGACTTTGAGGAATTCAAGACTTCAGTGAAGAAGAAATTGCAGAAGTGGTGGAAAATAGCAACAGAACTAGATTTACAAGTGGAACCTGAAGATGTGACTGAATTGCTGACCTCCCATGATAAGACTTTATAGGATGAGGAAGCACTTCTTACAAATGAGTAAAGAAGTGCTTTCTTGAGATGGAATCTACTCCTTGTGAAGGTGCTTTGAAGGTTGTTGAAATAGCAACAAAGCATTTAGAATATGACATAAACTCAGTTCATAAAGCAACCGCAGAATTTGAGAGGATGGACTCCAATTTTGAAAGAAGTTCTGCCACGGGGAGAAGCCTGTCAACTGCCTTGCATGCTACAGAGAAATGACTTGCAGAAGGAAGTGTCAGTTGTTACGGCAAATTTATTGTTAGCCTATTTTACGAAATGGCCACAGCTACCCCGGCCTTCAGCAAATACCACCTCAATCACTACAGTTATAGTGTAAGCATAACTTAGATGCGCTGGGAAACCAAAAATTCATTTGACTCACTTTATGACAATATTCACTTTACTGTGGTGGGCTGCAGTCAAACCCACGATATTTCCAATATCTGCCTGTATATGTTTTTCCATCAGGACCATTCTTCATATGCACATATATGGTATAGATATGTCATTCTCCTTACATCATAATAGCCAGAACTATAGATGATAACCTTCTTCACCACAGTTCTAAGAGGGTGCTCCTAACTTAGACACTTTATTGGTAAATTCTCTATTTTTCCAAACACAGCACAAATTCAAAGAATCAAATCTTGAGACCAACCAGGACATTAAAGACACTCAAATATATTCACCTCTGCTATCCCGACCTCTTCAGAATGTGCCAGAATTCAGGTATTCCAGATAACAGATGAGGATTTTATGTAGATTTTAAACCCTCTAGAGAAAGAGATTGTACGACCTTGTAATCTACCTGTAGCACTTTGGCTGTTTATTATATAATCAATCCTATAGCTTCCTATGTGTTATAGCTTCCATATCTTAGCCCCTTTTGTTTTGAATTCTATGCAATGCACTCTGAGGAGCAGATTTTCATGCGGTATTCGATCTAATTTAAATTCCTTAAACTTACTTAGAATAGGAAAGAGTATTAACATCACCTAAATAAATGTCCTCCCGAAGTTTCTTTTTTTTTTAATAAATTAATTTTTTATTGGTGTTCAATTTACCAACATACAGAATAACACCCAGTGCTCATTCCGTCAAGTGTCCCCCTCAGTGCCCGTCACCCATTCACCCCCACCCCCCGCCCTCCTCCCCTTCCATCACCCCTAGTTTGTTTCCCAGAGTTTGGAGTCTTTCTTTATGTTCTGTCTCCCTTTCTGATATTTCCCACACATTTCTTCTCCCTTCCCTTATATTCCCTTTCACTATTATTTATATTCCCCTCCCGAAGTTTCTTCTACTACTTCCTCAAAATGTCTATTCTTCTATTGCTTGAACACTCCCAGTGACAAGGAGCTTAATACCTTGTGAAGACACCTCTGTGTGCAGGTCTTTTCTGCACTGGGTTAATACTTCCTTCCTTCCACTATTTACCCCTTGGCCATAGCATCAGCCATTCAATTATTCAAAGGCAGTCATCATGTTTTATTTTCTTCTAAGAGAAATGTCTGATATTCCTTAATGGAATGAAGTTAAGGATATTTGGCCCTAAGAAAGGGAGCACTCGTGTCTAAGAGCATATAACTCTGGGTACCATTCCCCCAAGACCTCGACATCCCACACAGCATTCTGTCTCTGACAGCAGACCCAAGGAATTCACTCTAAGAAAGAATGAGTATATTCCCAAAAACCAACTTCGAAAATAAATGTAAATATATGATTGCCAACGTTTCCTTAATTAACAATTATGTATTTATCATCAGAATTTAGAAGATCTTTTGAACCTGCATTTCAGTCTCAACTTTCTTTGGAAGTAACTATTATCCTAAGACTATAGTTATACATAATAAAAAAAGAGATTTATTTTATTAGTCTTAAACTTAATACATTAAGCTTCGAAGTAGCTCCCTAGTTTGAGGTTTCCAGAATATGGTGAACAAGTTAGCATTGCAAACTATTTTTCTGTCCTCATTTTCCAAACTTGTTTATTCCTAATCCTTCTTATCTGCTCTCCTATAATACCTCTTTGCAACCTTTTCTCTACCCACTCCCTTATCCTAAAGTTTTCTAATTACTAATTTGGAACCTGTCCTCATTTTCTTTTTCTTTTTTTTTTTTTTTTGATCTTAAGGAATGGTACTGCAGTATCTCACAAGTTTTAATGTATATACTGTATATGCTTTGGTTTGTGAGCCATTTGGGCTTTCTGAGAAGAGTACTAAGTGTTATCAAGGATAACACCTGTGAAAGGAAAAGGTAGGAAGCAGGACTGGGTAAGGGAGCTGTTAGTTCAAATATAGATTTGCCAAAGCCTAGAATAACCCAAGAGGAGCTCCAAAGGGAGGAATACCCATTAAAGGGGTTCTAATGCACTGGGCAAAAATGGGTAGGCCTTTCTACCAGAATCTTTCTCTGTCATTGGCTAATCAGAAGAAGGTTACCTTCACTCAAAATTAGAAGTGAACCCAAAGGAGTTAATAGCTAGAGGCTGTCAGCTAAGCACAGTTCTCAAAGCAGGGCAATGAGCTCTTTCTTGAGGGAAGATCTGATCTGCCACAGTCCCCTCCATACACCAGTGTGTATTCACTTCTCCATATGTGCACAGGGAGCTCCAGGACTCTGATGGACCTCTCTCACAAAAGGAAAACTTAGAAAAAAATGAATTAGGGAAAAGAACTACATACAACCCTTATCACTGCAGTTGGTTCTAAAGCTAAAATCATCTACTTATTCCATGATTCACTCTAAATTTTCCTTGCCTCAGCTATCACCTTTGGTGGTCACAAAGGCCTACTTGGGGGTATGACCTAGAGCCTCATTTTTTAAAGGTCTGAGCTCTAATAAATATACTTTTCTTATATATGAGTTGCTGAACTTGTCTGTTTATAACACAGTTGGTCAAGAAATCACCAATAGGCACCCAAAGGAGTGCAGAGTTCCACATACATTATTCCTTGTTCCCACAGCAGCCCTGCCTCCACTTGATGATCAGGTCATTTGTCCCTACCAATATCTCGATTCCCCTTATTGACTGCTAGTCCCTGGACATAAAGAGTACAAAGTGTTCGGGTAACAACTGTATCCTATAGTTTAAATAAATCCTTGCTACATCCCCTCATAAGAGTAAAGTCCCTTTGGGGACCAGTACCTCCAACTTGCAGAGTCTAGAGTTGAAAGGAAAGTAAACATAATCCCCTAGTGGGTTATTGGAGATGGTGATAAGTAGATACATTCCTGTTTCTACTCCTTTGCAGTTAGACTAATTAATTGAGCTCACAATACCATATGGAGTCTGTGGCTCAGTGGGGATACTAGAATCTGTGGTATGGTCGTTCAGGCCCCCAACTATTGCCTTTAGACTAAGTGCTTCAGCTGTGCCTTCAGTAGACTGTCCCAGTACCTATCAGGCTGGTAGCTTCTGGATAGTACAGTATATAATTCAAACAATAGATCCTATGGTCATAGGCCCACCTCCCTTCCTTTTTTAGGCAGTATGTCCCTTGGTCAGGTACTATATTATAGGGGTTCACTGTGTGGGAACCAAGTACTCCATAGGCCCCTAGATTGTGGTGCTGATGGAGGCTCTTCAGGAATGAAAGACAGCCACCAGGATAAGTGCCTATTCCTGTGAGAAGGGTTTACTGATGTCTCCAGGACAGAAGCAGCCCAAGATAGTTAACTTAATATCAAGTGGATGTTTGATCTTCTCAAAGAATACTATAATTTCAATGACTCATAGTTGGTTTCTTATTGTCAGGTTGATTCCTCATCTTCTAGAGGGCATGAGCTATATCATCCCTGTAGCATAAGCCCTGAGTTTCAGAGGAGAGTCATTCCTAAACATTTTAGTGATACTGAAATCCCTCTCACTAATGCATTCCTGATGGGTTTGGGGAAGAGTATGTCTTCCCAGCTTTACTAAGGGTCTTCTAGACTCACATAATATTACCATTCTAGTGTCCATTTTCAAGCTTTATAAACCTCTACCATCTTTTACAGCAATTCTGACATTTTACCTTTGTTTAACAAGGGCTACTGTTTCTAAGAGTCATCTTTGCAGTAAGTTTGTTCCATCACCTGAGTCCTTGCTAGGATATTAAACAAGTATCCTTTTATTTATTTATTTATTTATTTATTTATTTATTTATTTATGAGAACCACAGAGAGAGAGAGAGAGAGAGAGAGGCAGAGACACAGGCAGAGGGAGAAGCAGGCTCCATGCACTGGGAGCCAGACGTGGGATTCGATCCCGGGTCTCCAGGATCGCGCCCTGGGCCAAAGGCAGGCGCCAAACCGCTGCGCCACCCAGGGATCCCTTAAACAAGTATCCTGAGAGTATGTTCCAAGCCATATGTTTTCCCTTATTCAAACTTATATTTTAGCCTCTTTGATTTAATTCTGGCATATTGAAAACCCAAACCCAAGTAAACTGCAGCTCTTGCTGGTTCATGCTGGTTAATTCTTGGAGATCCTTTGGTATAAATTCCTTTTGTCCCATATCATGCCCCACACGCCTCCAGCTTAGCTGCCCTTCAACTTAACCATACCTCTTGGCCTGAAAGCTAAGAGAGAAGTAGAGACTAATCCTGAAAGGAGTTCCTGCAGCCTTACAAAGAAGAGGCCTCAGCAGTATCCTCCAACATGTGGATGTGATAGCTCTTAATAAGGAAGCATGGACCACCCCTGAGGGGCTGTAGAGAATCCGAGGAATTTGTGGAGCCAAAGCTTTAAGCACATATACCAAGATGTGTCAGGGTCCAGAATCTGCCAAGCAGGATTCTGACTTTGACCCAATAGTCTTTCTTTAGCTGAATATTCAATTATCCTTAAAGCTTGATAACTATTAAATCCTGAGTTTGGTCATCAACATTTTGTGCTTTCCCACTGTGTCTCCTTTCTTGTAAAAGTCTCCAAAATCACTAGCAATTAAAGTTTTAGCAATTAGCCCACCACAACATTATGCCAAGAACAGAGTCCTTGTGCCAGAGATACTACCTCATATAGGATTCTCATTGCCTCCCAGATGGTGGGCAATCCAGACCCCAAATTCCAGCTTACTGGCTGTTTTATTGGGCTTGTTCTTGTACCACTATCAATTGAGTTCTCTAGGAATTAGATCCTGAGAAAGAATTAGGAATTCAAAAGTTTTATTGGCAAGCAATCCCTATGAAAAGAAAAAAAAAGAAAAAAACAAAACTGAACAGGAGGTTCTGACAAAGTCTCTGCCAGTCAACAGGGCACTCTGGTATGAAAATTGCCTGTCAGCGCAGTCCCATATTGGATGGAAGCAGCTTCCTCTTTACAGCACAATCTGGTTTAGTCATCGGTTAAGGCTATCCTGAGGATATGATCTTAACTCAAAGACTGAAGCAGAAGTGACTCTCTACTCATATTCTAGTCCAAAAGTTCCTATCATTGTCTGTCACAATTTTACTTCCCAGAGCTTGTCAAAAAGCACTCAAGATTTTGAATTCTGGACTCAACTAGGACACTGACCTGAGGCCTCTGGGTAATAAAATTACTAAAATAACCTCTGTTGAAGGTCAAATTCTTAAGCTAAAATAAGAATGTAATGCCTAACCAATCTAGTTGTCTAGTACAGATAGAAAACAAGTGTGATCAGTATTTCTCTTTAGTAAACTGTTCTGATTGTTCCTTAGAAACTTGCTTTCATGAAGGTGTTTGCAAATTGATTTTCTTATAGTTGTTTTTGATGCTTCTTTTGCTGCAAGTCTTATCTGAGTTAATCTATTACCTTATATATTGCTATGATCATAACTCAGATAAAACATAACACATTTTCATTTTGTCACTCCATTATTTTTGCAGTAAGTCAATATAATCTGACGTGAAGCATGCCTTGCTCAGCATTTATTGATCTGTCGGTTTGTTCATTGTTTACATCAAAACCCCACTTGTCAGTTCTGGCCCTATTACAATTATCTCCTCATAGGGAAAATGACAGCTTCAAAGCCCAAATATGAGTCAATTTCCAAGGTGAGTTACTCTCAAGATTCTGGTATCAAATGTATACCCCACTTCCTCCCTCTAGGTGTGAATGATGGATGACTTTCATTTTCTAGCTAAAAAAGAGAAAAGCATATATCTATCCTAACAAGATACCACTTTCTCCCATACAGAAGAAAAGTATTTTAATTGCAACAGTGCATAAGCACACAGTAGATGTTCAATAAATGATAATCATTATTAATATTGGCTTAAGCAATTGTGAGCCTGTCTAATAATTAACAGGAATCAATATGGTGATATGAAATGGGGAATGATAAGATAGGGTGGGTTGGAGCAACTTTTCCAATGCCTACAAAAATTAAATTGGTCTTTCATACACCTCACTAGGCAGACAACAAACAATGCTGAGATTGACTTCTCAGCTTCCTAAGCTTTTTTTTGTTTATTTTAGAATTATTTTGCAGCCACATTAACTCTCTAGTGCCATGGCAATATTAGTACTTCACTAACATTTTACTCAATTAGGGTGCTTTTTCTAACTATTTTACTATCTGCTCTTACTTCTAGAAAGCAATTTAACCTCTAATTCAGTCACCCTACCAACCCAAGCGTATGTTAATTAATCACATTCCCAAATATAGAGAACTTGGCCACTAACAGCCATTTTAATAAAAATGTCTTTTGCTTTTTTCCTTACATATGAAAATTATATTAAATCATTCCTGGGCTCAGCTCAAAACCTACTTCCTTCATGGAGTCTCACACACATGGACTCTCTACAAAAATCTCTTATCTCCTTTAACATTTTTTGATTGTGTCACATGTTTTAGCACTTGGAAGAAAATTGTTTTCCATGTCACTGATGTCACTTTTAAAATACAGTACAGAAAACACACATGGCAGCCTATCAGACTGACAGGAGTGGTATGATCTTGGGTCAGTCCCTGGAACTCTCTGAGTCTTTGTCTATACATTTTCAACTCCCTCTCAACTCTTAATGCTGTAATTTTAGGAGTTCGGCTTTGCTTCTTAGCCTGATAATATATTCTACACAATTTTGAGTATCCTCTCAGGCCCCAACAAAGTAGTTAACTTGGCACACACAGAATTATAAGATATACATTCTAAATCAATGAATTAATGAATTCATTAATTTAAGGCTTCACTGACTTAGAAATTATAGTTTGGGTAGAGAAATTTAGTTATAACTTTTACTGTTGTTTATGTTGTTGAAAGCCTTAACCACTATTCCATTTAAGTTTTAAAGTGACTAACTTTATTTTCCAAAAAAGTTTTTTCTAGACAATAAGGTCACTGTTATTTATATACATACATACTTGAACTTATTGAGTTGAACAATAATTTTGATAGGCAATAACTTTTTAAATAAGTTGATCATCTGCATTTTTTTCCTTTTAATATTCTTTTTAGCAAAATTGTCATAAAGGCAACTTTTACTATGGTCAAACCATTATAAAAACTAAAGTTGCTCAAAATATGCATGCATATGTGCATATATATAAATTATTGAAAATGAGCTAAATCTAAACCCAAATTTTTAAATAGTATCCAAAAATTGCTACTCTTTGAAAGTTTATATATGAAAATGAAAAGTGAAATTGGGTTCATGATGGGGAACAGACTCTAAGCTTGATTAAAATCTAGCAGTATATGATGTCTGTTCTTATTCTGTGAGCGTAGAAATGCCATGTTTCTGGTCATCTCCTATTCACCTGGTCAAGGAAAGTTCTCCCACCCTAGGTATTACAAGATGACTGAGCGAGCACACGATATGTGACACTGGACACATGAGATTATAAAAAGTTTGTCAGTCTCCTATACTCACAACTCAGGAAAAAGGACACTGCATACCATGCAGGACAACATAGGAAACTGATAATGGCCATGAGAGAGAGAGATTTGTTGTAATGAGGGTGAGGTGCCCCTTTGTTCTGCTGTAAAATGTGATTGGCTTTTTTGAATAATTTATGGGCTGAAAGGGAAGTGAAATCCATTAGGTTGAGGATCAGGTAGTCTAGTTGATAGGAGAACTAGCTAGATGGGGAGACTTTCTTCTAATGGGAAGTATATCTGACAAGAGCAGAACTCATAGATAGGTCTCTGGGGCCCTGTGATGCTCAAAGGTGTCAAAGCAGCACTTAAAATTCTAGGCCCTGTAATACTTGAGCAGATGCCAATATGACACCAAGATAAATTTATGTGAAAGAAGAAACTGTCAGACATTTATAATTTTTTTAAGTATTGTCATGAATTAGTCCTCTATAAAGCACACTATTATATACTTGTTCATTCATATATACATACAATAAAAGATAATCTCCAAATGAGTGTTGGGGCACCTGGGTGGCTCAGTCAATTAAGCGTCCAGTTAAGCATCTGACTTGATTTCAGCTCAGGTCATGATCTCAGGGTCATAAGACAGAGCCCCATTTCCGGCTCCATGCTAGGCATCAGCCTGCTTAAGATTCTTTCCATCCATCTTCCTTTGCCCTTCCCAGACCTTGGGCATACATGTGCATGTGTTTGTATGCAGGCATTCTATCTCTCTGAAAAACAAAACGAAATAAAACAAATCTGTGTAAGGGACACTTGAAATTTACTGAATGTTTGGTATCAATAGAGATATTAAACGATAGACTTTTTCAAGCAATTTTATTAATTTATAAAGCAATCTAGCTTGTAAAATTATTTATACTGCATATTTAATTTAGCTAATGTAAGTTGAAAAAGAATAATAGGAAGTGAAGGCTAAGAAGAGACAATGATGAAGAGGCAGAAAATGAAGAGAAAGAACAGGAAAGTTCACTTATCCTCTCTGCCACTGAGCCCTCAAATATAAATATAGAAATCTCACATGAGTCTTTCAATACAGGAACGGTCAAAAAATTTCATGCAGTTGGCCCTTGAATATCATACGTTTGAATTGCAGGGGTCCACTTATACATGAATTTCTTTTAATAAATACAGTATACTATTGTAAATGTGTTTTCCTTACAATTTTTAATGACATTTTCTTTTCTAATACTTAATATATGTAATAATACATATGACATACAAAATATGTGTTAATTACTCATCATAAGGCTTCAACAGTAGGCTATTAGTAATTAAGTTTTTAAGGAATCAAAAGTTATGCTCAGATTTTTGACTGTGCAAGGGATGAATGTCCCTTACCTCCATGCTGTCCAAGCATCAACTGTAAATGCAACTGAAATTAACAAGAGCTTGGGATATTGCAATTAGTATTGTGAAAATACAAGTATTAAGACCACAAGACCTAGCTTGAATGTATCCACCAAACTGCCGGAGCCACAGAATAAGCTTTTATTCTGACTTTCAACTATAAGCACTTCAGAGACTATGAACATCAAGCTTTCCCCTAGGAATTACATTTGCCATTCAATAAGCTCTAGGGAAAATGTTTCAGACAGATAGTGGCTGTGTCCCTGTCAACATGAGACTGGGCCAGGGACAAATCCTAACAATTACACTGCATCTTATAAAACATCCCTATATCCTTTTAGGAAATAAATCATTTCATGCTTATCCATTTTTATTATGACGTGTGCAATACTACTTATTCCCCAGAAAATAAATTATAGCCACACTTTCCCCCAAAATGCTTGTAAATGTCTTCTCCATCAGTCCCCAAAGCAAAGAATGCTGCAAGCCGTTAAGGAGATTCTGGAAATGCTTTTGGATGGAAGGATCAGGAGGCTCTGATGCTTAGAGGTATAGAGTAGGACAGGGCATGCATAAATGAATATAATCAGTAAAAGCTTTGCTTAAAGGATCAATCACTTTGTCTGACTCACAAAGATGAGAAATTTCCAGTACCTTCTAGATTTTGACCAGGGTCTCTTAAAGGAAAAGAATTTTATAAATTCAAGTAGAATTACCCTATAAATCTGAATGAAGCAGATGGAAACCTAATGGGATTTTTTTTTTTTAACCAAATTTAGTTTTTTGGACTGAGAGTTTACATAAGAAACTGTATCAAATCCCCACATTTTAAAATGGAACTATAAAATTGAGTTGAAGATTAGTTCCTAAAATGTGAATATTTTAAAAGACATTTGCTTTGTTTAGAATTGCAAATTTTCCCAGCCGTGGATGTGCACCCCATCTGTTCCTTCTTCCCTCCTGTTGAAGCACAGGTCTTCTCAGATTCCAGTCTACCCACTTTTTCTCCCCTCTCCCTTTCTTAGAGGTTATACTCCTACATCTTCAGCCATCTCCCTCTCTATTGATTGTTCCTTTCCAATGTCCTAGTGTGCTTTAATTCCATCTGTATCTTAAAAAGATAAAACCTTGATTTCATATCCCCCACCCTAAGTATCTACACTATTTCTCTGCTTCACTCCACAAATTCTTCAGTTTAGACTAGCTCCAATTTCTTATCTCCCGTTCACTCTTCACCTAATTGCAAGTTGATATCTACCATGCCACCAATAACACTCTTTCAGAGGTCACCAAATATCTGTGTTACTATTGCCAGGATACTCTTTTCTGTTTGTATCTTACTCGGTTTATCATTCAAAATAGTCTAACTTCCTTCAGTAATAAAAGACTAAAACAACAATAGCAACAACGGCTTATTTTCACTCACGTTATATGTAAAACAACAATAGCAACAATGGCTTATTTTCACTCATGTTATATGTCCATCATAGGTCAGCTAGGACTGTGTTCTACTTTGCCTTCACTTAGAGAAGTATCCTCTACCTGGATCATTGCTTGTGCCATGGCTAAAGGGAAAAAGGTAGGTGGAGTCTGTGCTAGCTGGAAATGACTCATGTCACCCTGGTTAAAGCAAGTCCCTAGGCATACATGACTTTAACAAGGAGGGACAGCAAATATTGGTGAAGAGTAAAATAGTCTAAGACATTTGGAATCTTGACTACTTTTTCATAGTTGAATAAACTTTAATTTGTGTGACATTCTCATCACTTGGCTTCCATGACACTCTTCTTTCCAGATATTCCTTCTACCCATCTGGCTGCTCTTTTTCAGGTACTTCTGCTGAGTGCTTTTCTTATCCAATCCCTGAAGTTTGGAAATCTTCAGGATTCAGCGTTAAAGACTTTCATAACTGTATACTCTCTCTCTAAATGTTCTTATCCACTCTAATGCTTTAAAATATTAGCACAGAATACATCAAAATAAACTTCTGCATAATCAACAACAACAACAAAAAGAAAACCCAACTTACTGATTAGGAGAAGATAATTGCAAATGACATAGCTGATAAAGGGTTAGTATCCAAAACATAAAAGAATTTAGCAATTCAACATCAAAAAAGTGTTTGTGTGTGGGGAAATGGGTGAAATAAGTGAAGGGGATTAAGAGTACACTTATCTTGATGAGCACTGAGTAATGTGTAGAATTGTTGAATCACTATATTGTATACCTGAAGCTAATATAACACAGTATGTTAATCATACTGGAATTAAAATATATATAAATATAAAATATATGGGTAATAGTACATACAATATATAGATAATATATCATTTATCATAAATATAATAAAATAAATAAATTATAAAATATGTTATATATATAATATCACCCATACATTTACGATATATTTTTAAAATTTTAAATTACAATGTATTTAAATTCCAGGTTTATCTATCCAATTATCTCTTAGACATACCCCCTTAGATATCACATGAGCATCCTGTATTTAAAAAGCCCAAGATGCAACTTGTGATCCTCTCTTACCAAAACCATTGTTCTCTCTGTCTTCTCATGACAGTAAATGGCGTTTTCAGCTACCTAATTGTTCATGCCAGAAACCCAGAGTTGTTTGTAATACCTCCTTCTCTTTCACTCCCACATCCAATCTATTACCAGGTTCTGATGAGTCTGCATCCAAAAATGATCTCAAATAAGTCTACTTCCCACCATCTTTCCACTCTAGTTTAAACCAGTGATATCTGTCACTTGAATTAACCACAGTAGTTACTCTCTTAATTTCTCCCAATCTTCTTTTCTGTCCACTCTGCTATATCCCTATGATTTCTCCTTAAAGAAATATAACTGATCAATTGAAAAAACCAAATCCAATTCAATCACAATAATCTCTTGCTCAAAACCATAAATAGCTTTCCATCGCCTTTACAATAAAACTGAAACTCCCAGTGTGTCCTCTCCACTCTCAGTAGGCTGCCTTCTTTCTGAGTCTAGAAATATGGCAAGATCTTTCCTTATGCAGAGACTCTGCAAAAGCAGACCTCTGCTTGGTTATACCTTCCCTTCCTCATTTTCCTCATCTTTGTCTTGCTAACTGCTACCTATCTCTCAATCTGAACTAGAGATTATTTCATTTAAGAGGTCTTCCTTGGGAATCCAGACTCATATATTATTCTAACTCCTCCACAGCTCCATCATATTTTCTTGCATCACACTTTGGATAAAATTGGATATTGCACCAGTGTCCAGAGCTGCTACAGGGCCAAAAACTGAGTGCCTTAAGACAAAAGAAATTTATTTTCTGACAGAAATGAAGGCTAGGAGTCTGACATCAAAGTGCTGAAAAGGCCATGTTCTCACTGAAAGGTTTAGGGGAAGAGACTCTCTTGCTTCTTTGCTTTTGGTGGTTGCTGATAATCTTTGGCATTCCTTAGCTTATAGATAAATCACTTCAAGCTCTGCCTGTCTTCACATGGCTGTCTTCGTTGTGTCTCACATGGTCTTCCTTCTGTGCATGTTTCTATGTTCAAATTTCCCTCTTCTTTTAAAGGTATCAATCACTGGATTAGGGCCCACTGTAATCCAGCACAACCTCATCCTAACTTGACTACATCAACAAAGAATGTATTTCCTCGTAAGATCATATTCACAGGTTCTGGGGGAACATGAATTTTGGAAGGATGTTGCTCAATTCAGTAGAAGTATGTATACATTTGTTATTCTTGTTTTGTGAATAAGGTACATTTTATACTTTGTGGCACATTATATATAGTCAATAAACATTCATTGAACAAACCTGAGAATATCTAGATAGTTTTGAAAAAAAAAATAAGGAGCATTGTGAAGAGAGGATCATTTCAATACATCATTATTTATTGGAAGTAGATTTATCTTAGACTAGAGGACCTCTATAATGCTTTTTGTTTGTTTTAATTTTATTGAGGTATAAATACAAATAATAAAATGCATCCATTTTAGTTATTTATATTTCAAGAAGTTGTGGCAAATATAACCACTACCACAATTAAGGTACTTCAGATATCACAAGCTAAGGAATGCCAGACTACCAGAGGGGAGATCAGTGGGGGCGATGGTGATTAATGAGTGCATTTGTTATGATGAGTACTGGGTGTTGTATGGAACTGCTGAATCACTATATTGTGCACCTGAAACTAATATTATTGTATGATAACTACCTGAAATTTAAATTTAAAAAAGCTTTTTTAAAAAGGTATGTAATATTTCCATCGCTCCAAAATATCTCTTTGTACTGCTTTGCAGTTAAGTTCCCTCCCAAGGCCTAGCCCCACCACAGCTATAGGCAACCATTAATCTGTTCTCTGTCGCTATAAATTAACTTTGCCTGTCCTAGAACTTCGCAAGAATGGAATCATAAAGTATGCATGATTTTATATTTTGTTTTCATTTACACAGCACATTTTAGAGATTCATCAATTGTATCAACAGCTTATTATTTTTCATTGCTTATTAGTTTTCATTCCATAGATATACTACAACTTGTTTATCCATTCACTTGTTGATGGACATTGAGTTGTTTCTAGTTTTTAAACTCTTAAAAATAAAGCTTCTATGAACATTCTCATGCAAGCTTTTTCTGTGTATGGATGATTTTCTTCAATCCTTTATATACAAAGGACAAAAGTCCTCCTTTTGTGAACAATTCATTTTTTTGTACATCTTATATTGAGTTATTCAAATTAATGAATAGTTTTATAGTCTACATACCAATACATTTTCATATGCATACAATACAAATATTTTCTCAAAATCTATGGCTTGCATTTTCATTTGTGTAAGTCTTTTGAAGAACAGACTTCTTAATTTTGATGAAATCCCATATATTAATTTTTGTCATTGATAGTTTTGTGCCTTTTGTGACCTAAGAAAAGTTCAAGATTTTATCCTATGTTTTCTTCTAGAATTATAGGTTTTGCTTTTACCTAAGTCTGTAAGGTGTAACATAAGAGGAATGGCTCACTTTTTTCCATATGGATATCTGGTTTTTCCAATACAAGTTGCTTTAGTGACTATCCTTTCCCTATTGAGTTTCTTTGGCACACTAGTTAAAAATTCTTTGACCATATGTATGTTTCTATACTTTTATGGACACTCCATCTGGACATTGATCTACATGATTTTTCTTATATCAGTACCACACTGTCTTGATTTCTGTGGTTAGCAATAATTCTAGACATCAGGTAGTGTACATTTTTCAAATTTCTTCTTTTCCTTAATTGTTTTAGTTTTTTATATTCTTTCAAATTACACATTTTTCAAATTTCTTCTTTTCCAAAATTGTTTTAGTTCTTTATATTCTTTCAAATTACAAACACATTTTTCAAATTTCTTCTCTTCCAAAACTGTTTTAGTTTTTTATATTCTTTCAAATAACACACACACACACACACACACACACACACACACACAAATCCACTGATACTTTGAATAGGATTGTTTATGTAAATATCTCAATGTGAGAACAATTTACATCTTAAAATATTAAGTCTTCTAATTCATGGACATGGTACATCTTTTCATCTGCTTAGGTCTTTAATTTCTCTCAGTAATATATTGTAATTATTGGTAAATAGTAATTACATATATCTTTATGTTTTGATATTTTATGTTTTGATACTCTTGTAAATGGTATTATTTATTTTTAATGTTTTGTTGCATATGCATGGTAATAAAATTGATTTTTGTATGCTGACCTTATGTGTCCTGCAACCTGTCTAAATTCATTTGTTAGCTCTGGTAGCTTTCTTATAGATCCCTTAGGATTTTCTACATATACAAACATGTTTTCTGTAAATGAAAATAGTTTTACTATTCCTATTAAATCTGCCTTTTAAAATTTTCCTTTCATTATTGTATTGACTAAGGTGTCTCCTAAAATGCTGAATAAAAGTAGTGAAAAAGCAGACATCTTTGTCCCCAAATTTAGGGAAGAAGTAATCAGTCCTCTAACAGTAATAATCTTCACTTTAGGGACTCCTGGGTGGCTCAGCAGTTGAGCTTCTGCCTTTGGCTCAGGGCATGATGTTGGGGTCCAGGATAGAGTCCTACATGGGGCTCCTTGCAGGGAGCATGCTTCTCCCTCTGCCTATGTTTCTGCCTCTCTCTCTCTCTCTGCTCTCATGAATAAATAAATAAAATCCTAAAAAAATAAATAGCCTTCGGTTTAGATTTTTTTATAGATGTCCCTTATCAAATTGAGCCAATTTTGCTATATTCCTACTTTGTTGAGAGTTTTATTAATGAATGATTATTTAATTTTGTTGAATGCTTTTTCTGCATTTCTTGAGATGATTATATTGTTAATTTCCCCCTTTTTAGTAACCTAATAAATTACATTTACAGATTTTCAAATGTTTAAACAACTTTGCATTCCTGGGAGAATAGCACCTTGTCATGATGTATTTCCTTTTCATGTATTCATTAATTTTGTTAAGATTTTTTTTCCATTTATGTTCATAACAGATAGTCTTCTTTAGTTATTTGTTTGTTTTTATAATGTAATCAATTTGCTTTTAGTACCAGGATAATTTGGAGTCTATAAAATGAGTTTAGAAAGTATCCCTTCTCCTCTTTTTCCTGAAATATTTATGTAGAAATGATATTTCTTTTTCCATATATACTTAGTATACTTAGTATAGAAGTCACCAGAGAAGACTGTCAGAAAGTTATTATCAATTCAATTTCTTTAATATAGAGCTACTCAGATTTCCTATTACTTATTGTGCAAGTTTTGGAAATTGTTCATTACTCTAATCTGTCAAATTTAGTGGCATGAAGTTGTTCATAATATTCCCTAATTATTATATTATCTTAATTTTTGTACGGTTTGGATTGATGTCGCCTTTTTCATTTCTTATAATGACATTTGTGTGTTCTCTATTTTTTCCCCTTGTAAATCTGTCTAGATTATCAAATTCATTAATGATTTAATGATTTCAAAGAATAAGCTTTCAGTGTTACAGGGTTTTTTATTGATTTCCTTTATTACATATGCCTTTAGTGCATTGATTTCAGTTTTTTCCTTTTACTCTAAACAGGTAAAGCACTCCTTTCACTCCATGAAAAATTATGTAATTGTGCTTTCATTGACATTTAGTTCAAAATACTTCCTAATTTTCTTTGTGATTTCTTTTTCTATTTAGGAATTTTTATAAATTTGTGAAGAAATTTTCTTTTAATTATTAAAGAATTTTAATGTATCACCTTTCTACTCAAAGATACACTACATATGACTTCAAATATTTTAGGCATATTATGCTTAGTATACGGTGTAATGTAGTGAATGTTCCATGTGCACTTCATAAGAGTGCATTCTGCTGTTCTTGTGTACAGTATTCCATATTTGTCAAGGTCTACCTAGCAATTGCTAAGTCTAGTTTCCTGATATTGTTCAAATACTCTAACTCTTCTTTTTTTTTTTTAAGATTTTATTTATTTATTCATTAGAGACAGAGAGGCAGAGACGCAGGCAGAGGGAGAAGCAGGCTCCACACAGGGAACCTGATGCGGAACTCGATCCAGGGACCCCAGGATCACGCCCTGGGCCAAAGTCAGGCGCTAAACTGCTGAGTCTCCCAGGGATCCCAATACTCTAAGTCTTCTGTGATTTTTGTCTTCCTATTCTATTGATTATCCAAAGAACAGTGTTGAAACTTTCAACAATAATGGTGGATTTATTTATTTTTGTATTGAAGTATATATATTTGATACATAATATCTTATCAGGTGTGCACCATACTGATTTTTTATATATTATGAAATGATACCCCTAGGTAAGTCTAGTTACCATCTGTCACCATGCAGGCTAGTACAATATTATTGACTATGTTCTCTACGCTGTAACATCCTTGATTCACTTATTTTATAACTGAAAGTTTTCATCACTTTCACATACTTTGCTCATCTCTTGGGACCTCCCCACTCTGGTAACCAATAGTTTATTTCCTGTATCTCTGAATCTGTTCCAGGTTTTCTGTTGTAGTTGTTGTTGTTGTCATTTATTTGTTGTATTTTTTCGATTTTATATATAAGTGAAATCATGCCATCTGTGTCTTTCTCTGATTTATTCCACGTAGCATAATCCCCTTTAGATCTACCTGTATCATCAAAACTAGCAGGTTTATCTACTTATTTCACATCTTTACTTCTTTTTTCATGTATCTCAAAATTTTTTTAAGCTGCATACAGTTTTAAGATTTTTATGTCTTGACAAGTTGATGCTTTCATTGTTAGTAATAATCATTAGAAATAGGTCTGTGTTAAAGTCTGTTTTATTTATTATTAATATAGACATTCTATTTCCCTATAACTTGGGTTTGCACAATATAACTTTTCCATTACTTACTTTTAACTTATCTTTTTTTGACTTGTCTTTACATATACAGTGGATTTTTTTACAAAAAGCATACAGTTAGTGGTTGCTTTTTTTTAATGCAGTTTGATCAGCTCTGACTTTTAATTGGAGTGTTTGGACTATTCATATTTAATGTAATTATCAATATAGTTGAGTTTAAGTCCACCATCTTCTTGTGTTCCCACTTTGAGCCACCTGTCTTTTATTCCCTTATCTTTTTCCTGACTCCATTGTATTAATTGAGGGTTTTTAAAAAAACATTTCATTTTATCTCTACTGTTGTTATATTTAAACTTTTATATTTTTAGTGATTAATCCAGGGTTTATATTTGCATCTTTACTTACCAAAGTCTATTTTCTTTCTTTCTTTTTTTAAAGATTTTTTTAAATTTATCTACTCATGGGAGACAGAGAGGCAGAGATATAGACAGAGGGAGAAGCAGGATCCCCGTAGGGAGCCCGATGTAGGACTTGATCCCCAGACCTCGGGATCACACCCTGAGCTGAAGGCAGACGCTTAACCACTGACCCACCCAGACATCCCACCACAGTCTACTTTCAAATAATAGGATACTATTTTGAATAATATAAAAATTCTATTAACAATATGCTTCCATTGTCCTCCTCTCTGGTCCTATATGCCATTGGGTTATAAAATTTTACTTCTATAATCTTCCCTATATCTTCCTCTTCCTCTACTTATACATTGTCCATCAAGATTCATTCCTCTTTATCAATATATTTTTCAAATTATAATTGTCCAATAACATCCTCTTAGAAGAATAATTGCCTCATTTAGAGATTAGCATTCTAATGCTTGTCATATGCACTCAGAGGGAACTACAGGGATAAAATAAGATAATGTACTCAAAAACACCGTATAGTGTTTAAAAAGAATTATATATGACATCTTCATGTTTACATTAGTATTTTCCCATGCAGCCCTCATAGAAACATAGCAAAGCATCTATTTAAGCTCGTACTTTGAAATATGTGGCATATGAATGGACATGAATGCAATTGAGGTTTTGAGCTAGAATTTACTTATATGCTTTCTGTAAAATGAAATTTGATAAGCAAAGAATATTGTCAACATAGCAAATACTTGGTACACCTAACTGTGAAGGACAATAAACTACTTTGAAGCACCATAGTATCAGTAGCTTTGCATTAAAAGAATTAATATAGGTAAAATACATTTGAAAAGCACAAATGCACACTTTAAAATAAATGCTCTGCTCCATCCTCCCCCCTTCTCAGTCAGCATTTACTCATTATAGCCCAAAGTAGTAAAGCTATATTTCTTTTGAAATATACTATAATTCAGATTTTACATCAAGTTGTAGTGACCTTCCTTTCAGTTAGTGTGAGTTAGTAAGGTTTTAAACTATTTTTTATCACATAAATACTGTAAATAGCAGTTGGGCCTACAGCTTTCCCTCCACACTAGAGAACTGAGTGCTGGAGGGGCTCTAGAGAAAGAAAAATTACTTTCATTGTATCATCTTTGCAGTGCTTAAATTTCTTACTACGAATATAAATTACTTTTTCAATTAAAAAAAAGCTGGTTAATAAAACCATTAGGTGATATAATTTCATAATTTTATTGCGCATGGTCCATTATGGATTATAAACTGCCAGTAAGTATGCATACCTAGCTTTTATTAGCACTATATCTGAAAATGTATTTGTTGTGCATAATTGACTACTGTTTATTACACTTTAATGATTATAAATGCACAGCACTCATATACTAAATATAAATAATTAGTGATGAATAAAAACATTTTTGACAGTGTTAAATAGCTAATAAGATATCAAAATTTCATTGATCCCTATTAAAATTAAAATTCAGTCAATGAGCTCACACTTAAGGCCACTACACAGATGCTTCAAAGGGTCTTCGGAAGTCAGATAAGAATGCAGTGAATTCTTCTTTTAAATGCCATGTGTCCCATACGTTTTCTGCAGAACATTAAAAATGACAAACAGTGGTGTAATGAAGTGGAACCCCCCATTATTTCAGCATGGTTTATCATTATATCACTGAAACAAGGACACTGATGTAAAATCTACTAGCTCCCTCCAATTTACATTTAGAATTACAGAAAATTAAATAAGAGATGTAATTAGGTTGTTCCTGTGGGAAAATCCAAGAAGCACTGTCTTTCTAATGCTTCCTTCACAAATGTGAATGTTTTATTCTTCAGATGTGTTGTCCCTATTATTTTTTTTAAGATTTTATTTATTTATTCATGAGAGACACAGAGAAAGAGAAAGAGAGAGAAAGAGAGAGAGACAGGCAGAGAAGAAGCAGGATCCATGCAGGGAGCCCAATGTGGGACTCGATCCTGGGTCTCCAGGATCATGCCCTGGGTCAGAGGTGGTGCTAAACCGCTGAGCCCCCTGGGCTGCCCCATCGAACACTGGATTGGGACCTGGGAGAATCTGACCACATGGCATTAACTTAGATATTTCAAGAATGAGATCAGCTCTGAGAACCTGGTGAACTAAAGAGAAAATTCCATCTTATTCTTACCTGTTTCTTTCTATTTAATTCTGGAGGCTATTCTAGAGCACCAATTCTTATAGAATGGCTAAGAAGGAAATTTTTCATATTCTAAATAGGTTTTTGTCATGCCTAAATAACAGCTGTGTCTTCGGTAAGGATTTCTGTAATTGGAAGATAGTTATGTGTCAGTTCATTATTGATCTATATATTTAAAGCAATTCCTACTAAAATCCTAACACAATTTTTTGTAGATATAGACAGGTTATTCAAGAAACTATATGGAAAAGGAGAGAAATTAAAATAATTTTGAAAAAGAAGAATAAAGTGGGAGGAATCTCCTTTCCCCATTTTGAGGCTTATTCTACAGCCACAGTCATATAGACAGGATACTACTGGTGGAGGGATAGATACAAAAAAGAAGAAAGAGAAGGAGAAGTAGAGGAAGGGGAGAGGAAGGGGGGTGAGAGGAAGTGACTGATGAACAGGATCAGCAACTAGAGGAAGAAAAAAGAGGAAAAGCCCTCCAGGGCTTGCTGGAGACTGGCATGGTTGGGGGCAACATGGGGTGGAGAAGGCAGGGGGCAGTCTGAGGAGGAAGGCTGATTGCTGGATTTTCTATCTTATGGAGCCTTGGTGGCCACTCTTGTCTCACTCAAAAGCCTTATTTCCCAAAGTTTATAAAATATTTCTAAAATATTGTCATTTCTGACCCCTCTTTGAAGAGGAAAAAGTAACTAAGACTGAGGAGAAGGATTTGCTTAGGGCCACAGCCACTGGGAGAGAAACAGCCAAGACAAAGTGGAGATTTGTATGTCATCAAAAATTGTAGGACTCCCAGCCATGTGCAGCTTCTGATTAGGGTAGGAGAAAAGGTAGGAAAAGCTCACTTGCTTTTGGGTTTATCTGTACAAGTATGAATATATTTTGGGTGTTGGATGAGGTAAGTCACTTGAATGCTGATTCTATTTTCTATTAAAATTTATATACTAAAATTATTCATACGCTGAAAAGAAGTAGATGTCCTCTAGATTTACTTTTAAAACCCCTAACTCTCAGATCTCCAAAAGAGATTGACTGTTAATAAATGAAATTCTATTATAATATGTATACCATTTGTAGGAAAAAAGTTCCAAAGGAGAGTCCAAAAGCTATACAACTCATAAAATAGTTCTCCATATACTTTCTCTTACACCTTAAAAAATAGAAAAAGTTTAAATTTAGCTGCGTCTTCTCTTTCAGAAGGCTGTGCTGTGTTTAGTACAACTGACTGGCTTTAGCAGCATCAGAGGCTCCCATGGGTGCAATCTTCTCTAAGTATGTTCATTGGTGGATTCTTTATACTCCTCTTTTATACTCTTTGCTTCCTAGACAGCTCAAATGGCTCTACACTGGCTCTAAAATTCAAACAAAACTCCTAGCCTCAAGTCTTAAGACTTACCACAACTGACACCAATTCTCATTTAGATACAGATCCCTATTCCATTCTCTCAAACCACATCCCTCTTCTTCCAACCTTTGAAATAGAATTCATCTATCCACTACAGGTTGTATGTAATCTCTAGCCATTTTGTTATTTACCAGCATTGTCACTTAAAACCTTTTAGAATTGCCCATTAATCTTGGAATGAGAGACAAAATCCTTGAACATGGTCTATAAGACCATAAAGGTTCTGGCTTTCACTTCCCTCTCTGGTTTTAACCTCCTAGTGATTTCTTCCTTGCTCCAGGCATGCCAGTTAGACAGGGTTATTTATACATTTCTTGAGCACATCATCCATAGGTTTTCCCTCTTAATTCTTTCTGAAAAGTTTTTTCCCCTTTTGTCATTTAAACATCATTTCCACAAATAAAAG
This sequence comes from Canis lupus dingo, assembly GCF_003254725.2. Taxonomy (NCBI): domain Eukaryota; kingdom Metazoa; phylum Chordata; class Mammalia; order Carnivora; family Canidae; genus Canis; species Canis lupus. The sequence goes on from NC_064255.1 coordinate 58,160,902, forward strand.
CATTTCCAGATGCTTCTATGGCAGTTCTGCAGAGTTGGGAAATACCAATAACAATAGTAACAACAACCACAAAAATGCTTAACATTTACCCCACATCCTTCTTGTACCAGGCTCTCAGGTCTAGATATTTTGCACATATTTATCAATTTATCTTTAAAATAACCCTAAAGAAATCAACACCAGTATTGTCCTGTCTTAAAAACAAACTGAATGAAGTCAATGAAACACTCACACCAGGTCTCACTGCTAGGAATTGAAGAGTTAAGCTTCAAGTGTGGGCAGCCTGACTCCTGGTTCACTGCTCTTAATCCGTGCACACCACGATGTTTCATCTCTCTGATACAGAGAATATAGTGTTTTTTAAAAAATTTCAATGAGATGAAAATTTCAGGACACCAAAAAGATAAAGATTCATCAGATTTCACAGACCCTCACTACTGTTAGGCATTACCAAATCCAAATACTATGTGCACCACTTACAACCTTCTATCTGGAAGTGGGAATTTTCAATTACCCAGTTTTATGTGTTCCCAGAGTTGGTGTGATTCACTGGTTCTTAAGGCCCTAGGATGGAGAAGGCAAAACTTCCTGCAAAGAGCAAGGACAGCATTAGTACTTGCCCTGGAGCAGAAACTGTGGGCCAAAGTTGAAATCCTAATATAAAGAGGGCTTGGGACCTATTTGAGATACAGAGGAACAAGTTTCTTTTCCATTATACATATCAGAAAGAAGGAAGAAAAGAAAAGGGGGGGTAGAGAATAAGAAATTTTATATAAATATTACACAAATTGGCTTTAAGCAAATTAGAGAATAGTAAGATGCTACTTTTTCTCTTTCCATATAAATGCCCATTGGTTGTAACAAAGTTCTCATATCTTATTTTAAAACCACAGTAATTATACATTAGTCTCATTTAGTTTGCTAAAAAGGAACATATTTCCACAGTTGTGCCTGTCACTTCAGATCCATTTAGGGAAATTTCCTAGGAATGCACCACTGTCCCCTATGCTTCCTGAGGGCCCTCCCCCGAATCTCTCACTTGGCCCTCACTCATTTTTCTTCAATACTCTGCACTCGTCTTTTTTTACTCTCTTCCTCACTAGCCCAGGAAAGCAGGGATCACTTCAGTCTAGTTCACACATTGTGAATTGGCCCAGAAAATCTGTTAACCTCCTATACTATGAATAGGTTGATTCAATGATTACTTCATTTATTATTTCAATGTATTCATTCAAAAAATATTTTCTACTGCATAGAAGGACATAAAAATTGACAAGGCACAGATCTTGTCAAGAATTTTATAGTCTAATGGGGAAAACAGACAAGTTCACAGGACATTTCAGTAGGTTTATGCTGCAACAGCTATAAGCACGGAGTGAGAAATCATAAGAGAAAGAACTACAGTCCTGAGGGATTGAAAGAGATTGCCCAAGGGGAAAGACACTCAGTTTGATAACTACAAAAGAACTTGAAGCAGAAGAGGGAGTAAGTACTCCTGTGGAAACATGTAGAAGTATGAGGATTCGTGGCCCTCCAAATAGTGAACCCAGAGGCAGAAAGATGAATCTCCAAGGGAAGAAGGAACCAAGCAATGGAGGGGATGGCCCAGTATGCCAGAAAGTTAGATTTTATTCTGAGAGTAATGGAGGAAAAAGTGAAAGGTTCTAAGTGAAAAAAGATATGATCAGATGTGTGCTTTAGAAAATTCCCTCCAGCCTCAGTGTGCAGAAGGAGTTGGAGGGAAGATTGCTTAGCTGCACAGGAGTTTGGAGATTATTCTAGCAATCTAGGTAACGGATATTATTAGCACCCCATTTTGGTAAGATTTGGGAGAAATTGAAATGAATTTAAGAATTGTTAAAGGAACATCATCAACAAAACTTCAGGACTGATTAGATGTGGCTTCAAGGTTTCTGGCAGGGACTTCTATTGTCACTGCCTGTATAGCCACATATACAATTTAAATGGTGTGTGGACATATGGACATAATCATTACATATGCCCTATTTCTAATTCCCTCTTACTTAACTTCTTTATAATTAGTTTTTTAAATGTCCAAGGTCATAACTTTTTTTATCTTTTGGGAATTCCTACAGCGCCTAATATCATGGTCTCAATCCAAGGATCCATCCAATAAATCGTGCATCCACCTTTCTTCCTGAAGTTTGCACAAGAAGTTCCTACCAGAATCTTGTGCCTCCTCACTGAGTTCTCACTGTCAGAAAACCTTCCATGGGAAGGTACAATTTGGTACATTTTAATGACCCATAACAAAGCTCTGATTTGGCCTTTCTTGCATGCCTGCCTCCTGCATTTAGTGACTTCCAACACTTCACCTCCATGTTTATGAAGATAGAATGAATTACACCGCTGTTTTGTATCATCTGAAAATATAGGTCAAATATAAAGAGAAGTCCTCTGAAATTAAATTGACTTCAAAAAACAATCATTTTTCCCTTTACTATCAACATTTAATATGGCTTTCAGAAAGGGATGCTACTTGCTTCTTTATCATTTTGGCATTCCACTATTTTTTGAAAATAATAGTCAGATGTTCCACATACTGGATGGCCACAGGGGGAATTTAAGCAGAGTTCAGACTTTCATGCATGAGTACCAAAGGCAGCATGAGGGGATTCAACAGAGTGAAGGCCAGTCCTTTACAAATTTAGGGGCATAAATCAAGATTAGGTAAAGCATGTTTCTACTAGTCCCATGAATGGTACTGCCATGCCCTATAACATTCAGATAGCTGAATACAGAAAGGAATAGAGTCTTAAATTATTACTAATGAGATGGCTATCAAAAGAACTGCCTAGTGGGATCTATATTTTTGTTCCTGTCTCTCCATGTTCTGCACGACTTGCATTATGAGTCAAACGCAAGGCAGGAAAGCCAAATCTGACAGTGAAACAGCTTCCTCTGATTCCCCCACACCATCTTCTTGGAGAGCCCATTGATCTTCACATAGAACTTTCTCAAGATGCTCTTTTTACAAAATAATGAATCAGACTCCATGCTTTCAGTATGATAGTTTTACAGGAACCAATATGCCAGTCATTCTTTTCCTGACCATATTCTTTCTAGTTTCAGCCATGATCATTGGCATTAGGACCCCTTCCTCAGCAGTGCCTTTAATTCAGCAGAGGGAATGCCCACCTACTAATAAGGGCATCTCACAATCCAGCACTGCAGTATCACCTTTGTGTGGTCCATAATGAAAGGAATTTCTATTTTGGCAGTATTGTATCATGTTTAAAGGCATATTGGTAAAGATATTTATTTGATGAATGATTTGGCAATACTGTACTCCTACTTTATTAGACCATGTATAAATACATTCAGTCTACCATTTTCAAAAAGCCACTTTATCTTAACTACTGCCAACAGAGTTTTCCAAACTGTAACACTTAAATACTTCAAGTATAGTTTAGTAGTCCAAGGAAACAATAGTATAAAATTAGTCTCAGCTTTTAAGAATTTGTGTTGATTTTTCGAATTGTTTTTAGCCTAAATGCTTTGTTTTATTGTCGTTTCTTTTCTATGGTTGGAAACATTTAAAATATCTTGTTATCACACAGATTCTAAATGGCAAGAGGAAAGTTGAAGTACAGCCTATGCAGTAGTGGGTATGAAGTGGTTAACTAGGTATATCTTAAGACACAAGGCTACGATGAGGCTATGAGGTTATGTTGAACTGATGGCAGCCAAGAGAGTGAGGTTAATGGAATCTGGAAGCATTATAGAGCCCATACTTCTCTGAGGGAGTGGGAAAGTATAAGAGTGACAATTTGTTACATGAAAGCCTCAAGTAGGAAGTTACTCATTCCCTCCAAGAGGTATTTTCAGTATCCTCCGTTTTGCTCTACCGCAGCAAGGAACAAAGGAATTGAACATGTAGGCAAATCTGCCAAGGACCTTAAAGAGCAGAGCTAAAACTATAAATAAATAAATAAATAAATAAATAAATAAATAAATAAATAAAAATAAATTAAAATAGAAAACCCACAACAAAATAAAATGGTAAAACAGCAATCATTTTGTGAGAAGTGATTCTCCTTATTAAAGCTATTAATAAAAAAAATAAAGCTATTAATAAACATCTTGCTTAAGGAAAGCATTGAGCAGATGTAAAAATAAAGACCAAATTGTACTAATGGCTCTAATCTAAATTGTAACACATCAGCACAGGCCAGTTATATATAAGAACCAAGAAGAGTCAGTGGAACTTGGAAGTGTTAAAAAATAATAACGATTTAAAATACAAATGACCATAGCAATAGTTATCATTTATTTAGTATTTACTATTTTCAAGACACCATGCTAAACACTTTGCATGTCTTGCAGTATTTAATCCTCACAATAAACCTATGGGGCAAGGGCTTATTTAAATGCCCATTTTTTATAAATGAAGAATTGATGCTTAGAGTGATCAAATAATTTATCAAGGATAAGTGGTAAATGTAAGATTCCAACCCAGTCAAAAGGACTGTTATCGTGCTCTTTATCACCACTCTGAGGAGACATAGTGTCCAAATAAAGCAGATTACTCTCCTGATGCCCTTTACCAGCTCCTTAATAAAAACAAGTCAAATTAATTAATAAGAATGAATGATTCCAACTTACACTGAGTCTCAGTAAACAATATTTGTAGTTTTTATATAACCTTATGCTTAACTAGGAAAATGTCTCTACTTCAAATTATAGAGTGAATGTCTCAAAAATTCTTTTATAATTTCCTTAAAGTTTCTAATTAAAGTCTTAATTTCATCCCTAGAGCCCATGTGGAAACAGTGTACGTACCTTATAGAATATTTTTACAGGACGTAATTCAATATGAGAGTGTTCCATGGTAGAAAACTACTGACCATAGCTACAACTGATGTCATTTTTATTGGTGGCAAAGTTGCATGAGCTTTATAAGGCCATTTTTTACTAATACCGAATTTATCTTCTATTTAGGTATTTGTGCTTTCCTTGTGTATGATGAGCATTTTCCCCACCTATGTTTATACAAAAAATTGATTTGCCCGTGCATGCATAAATGCACATACACTTGCAGGCTTCACATATAGGTACACAAACACACATAGCTATAGATTTTTTTTTTAATAATTTCAAGGCTATTGTGGTTGAGCAGCCACTTTGATAGCTTAGCAGTTATATTCATGCAGTGTCAGCAACTGCCCAGGCTATGATGATATAAGGGCGCTAATGATATTATATTCACTGAGCTGCCATAATAAGTTTCCAGAGAAAGATAACTTAATTGGCAGCCTATTATCAGAGTACATATATGGGTGCTCTGGCGTTTGGAATGTGCTCATTGAAGCCAAGGTAATTGAGGCATCAGGTGATTTGAGTAATGGTGATTAGAATCATCTGTGTGCAATGTGCAGTGAGTAAGAACATGTGTAGAAAAGTATCTTTTTTATGAGACATTTAACCGTTGAGACCCCTGAATAACCTTGCTATTATGTCACCCTCCTCACTTCTAAATCTACTATTAATACAAGTTGGAAATAGTTTAGACAAATATTCCTGAGATCAATTTTTGTTAACAATTCCCAGATTTTAGAATTAAAAAAAAAATATTACATTTATTTTTAAGGCAATCTTTACTTAATACATTTAAACTTTACTCAATACATATTCTGATAAGCATATATTCATGCTCCTTCAATAGTCTATACCATAGTTAAAGGAATCATACATGATTTCTAATGTTAAAACATAATGTGACAATAGTTTCTGAGAGAACCCAAACAGAATTGCAGATATTGTTAATGTTAAAGAAAAAAACATGTCTGTGTAAGTACATGGAAAATTCATGAATAACTGGGGGATCCCTGGGTGGCTCAGTGGTTTAGCTCCTGCCTTTGGCCTGGGGCATGATCCCGGGGTCCCAGGATCAAGTCTCACATCAGGCTCCCTGCATGGAGCCCGCTTATCCCCTCTGCCTATGTCTCTGCCTCTCTCTCTCTCTCTCTCTGCCTCTCATTAATAAATAAATAAAATCTTTTTAAAAAATTCATGAATAACTGAATGCATAATCCATAACAACTTACTACTTATTAAAAATAATCCTAATTATAAATATTAAAAACATATGTATTTATTCTGGACTGGGTTGTACAAATTTTAGTTTTGTTCTAGTTTCCATTAGGCCTGGGGTACTTAATATTGGTGGGAAAACAAAATCATGATGTACAAAGAAAGCACAAATCCCTAGGATTCACTGTATAAACTATTAGTAAAAAATTATTACTCTAAACAAAGAAATCTAGACATAGTGAAATGTCTATTTGATGTCTGTTATTCTCCAATAGGTGTTCACAGATATTTAGTGAATAAATGAATGTATATTCAGGGTCCAGAGTTTGGAAACCTGATTATAAGATTATAGTAATTTCCTTTGGAATCATTTTCCAAGAACAATTACCATCAAATAGCACTAAATTTTAAACACTACATCCAGTCACTAAAAAAGTTTAAGGTATGTTACTTTGAATACTTATTAGTAAATTTTATTAAATAAGAATCCATACGATCATGACTTTATTATCATCTAGTACATGTGTAAAGAACCATTTCCCCAAATATATGGAAACAATAAAAATTAGCATTATATAGAAATGTAATGATAATGTAGCCTTTGAAATAGCCATTATTATGGCTTATACGGACTGTGTGGAGCATCTGAACAATTCTATGGCAGGTCACGATATCCTGAACCCCCTTTCTTTTTGGGTCCCACAGAATCTAGATCATAGCCCTGCCTATCATCTTTCTATATCATTTTTCTCTCTGAAAAATGAATTATATGAATAACCTGTAATCCTTTAACAAAAGAAGTTTGGTCAAAAGTAGCAATATCTACTCAATAATGAAAGACTTAAGCTTGAAGATAACCTTTCCTTTCCTTTAAGTCAGATCTCTAGTTTTCCTATGTCATGGTTTATCGTAATCACTTTGTATTTAGCAGAAAAACTTTCATGCTGTTAGAGTCTAATTAGGTAGTGACATTATGGGTGCACTCTGAAGAACAGATGTTTGGAAAAGTAGAGCAAGAGGTCATGTCTGCTAAGCATATCCCAGTGCAATAAAACTCCTAATGTGTCCTAATAACAGGCATCAGAATAACCCGCCTAATAGGTTAATTAACGCTGCCAATAAAGAAAGAAAACAAAATCACTACCTAACATGACTTCTTTCAACTAATATTTTCTATAATAGGTCTGATGAAAAGAGGTTGGAAGTTACAAGGCAGCCACTGATTTCATGAAAAGACCTTTCTTGTCGATCAGTCGTCTACCTCACTGAAGAAAGGAATCATTAACAAACTATAAAGCTTTTATTAAATTTTAATGAAGAGGTGCAGTTGCTAGGATTTATCAGTCTCAGAGCTAGCATGGAGTCCTTTATAATTTCTCAATGTTCACATTTATTTTTAATCATCTTTCCTGAAAAATGAATTCATTTTCCTGATTCCCCTGTTTCAGTCAATGCTACTACCATCCAGCATTTCTAATTACTCAGAAAGAAAGGTCTAGATGTAATACCCAGATCCGTTCAGTCATCAAATCCTATCATTGTTTCCCATGGGTTATTTCTCAGATTCAGTCTCTCCTTTGAATTTCTGTTGCAATCAACAATGGTGCGGTTAGATCCAGGAATTTCTGGCACCCAGAAACTAGACACACATTGGCAAACAAGATAAAAAATGTAAGAAATCTGTTGTGTTTTGGCTGCTTTGTCTTTCTCTTAGTATTTACCCCTTCCACAGTGAATATAGTCTCGATGGCCTCAGAGTGTCATGAAAGTCTACTGCATGTGATCTTGTTAAGCAAGTCAGGGACGCCTTGCCCAAGGAATTTGACCTGAAGCTGAGCCAAGACATGAGGAGAAAAATATTAAGGAATGAAGAGAAGGAAGGGTAATCCAGGCTGAGAGGATATCACAAGCAAAGGCTCTGTGATGGTAAATACAAGGGACAAAATAAGGCCTGTGTTGCTCCCATAGACATCATTAGGGAACACAGTCATGTGAATAAGATTGGAATAGAAGGGACAAAACCATGCAGCCTTGGGGGCTGTGTTAAAGAATTTTGTCTTTATACAAAAATCACTCACTTGAAACCTCAAATGCAGCATGTTGAAGGGAAAGCTGTCTTCACCTTGAATTCTGATTTCTCCCCCTTCATTTCCTGTTAGTGAAAGGTACCCTCCATCCACAGTCTAAAACAGAAACTTGGAGACTTTCAGATTCAGTTGGTCGCTAAATCAGTATCTTTTACATCCTACACGTGCCTCAAACTTATGTCATTCTATCACTGGTGTTTAACGCGGACCTCATCATTTTTTCTTGATTTACGTTATTAGAATTCTCCCATTCTCTGCTTCAGACTCCCTCTAATCCACCTCCTTCACTGCTCCTCAAGGAACCTTTTAATATTATTAATATAACCACATTAATCCCTTGTTGAGAATCCTTCAAAGTCACATTGACTTTTGGTTTGGATTTCTTACTTTATTGTACAAACGACTACCTAAATCTTTATTCTATCTTACAACCTCTTTAAATGCACCTTGATTTCTTTTTTTTTTTTAATTTATTTTATTTATTTATGATAGGCACACAGTGAGAGAGAGAGGCAGAGACACAGGCAGAGGGAGAAGCAGGCTCCATGCACCAGGAGCCCGATGTGGGATTCAATCCCGGGTCTCCAGGATCACGCCCTGGGCCAAAGGCAGGTGCCAAACCACTGCGCCACCCAGGGATCCCCAATGCACCTTGATTTCAATACTGATCTTCTTACAACATAAATGGGATCTCTTGTTTCATGCCTACATGATGGTCTCCTGACTTAGGTTCCCTTCTCCAGCCTTATCAAGATAACAATTCTTCAACTTTAAGACTCAACTCAACCTCCTCAAGAAAGACTTATTCACTCCTCCTCCTCTGGCTCCATCGACTTTTAATAGAGTCCTTGAAATGTTTAGTGATAGTTGGTTTTAAGGTTCATCACTTCAATCAGATTATAATGTAATTGAATGCAAAGGCTATCATATTTATCATGATACCTCTAGCACCTAGAGCAATGCTTGAATCATCAAGAAACTTAATAATTCTTTGTCAAACTAGACTTTAATGAAAATTCATTTAATTTTATAATATTTTGCAGTAAACAATTTTAAAGTTATTAAATTTGAAATTATGACTCAGAGAAGGTGCCTTGCAAAAGCAATACTTCTTCAATTAATAAGGAGCTCCCTTCCCCTGTGCAATAAAAAGCCACTATTTATATTACAGATAGCTTTTTAATTTCTGAGACATGATTTAGCCTCATTGTTTACTGCCTTCTCATGGGCCATTATTAACATTAAACATAATGTTAGGGATAAAAATAACTCCATTTGAGTTATATTTCACTGTGAAGAGTCCATATATAATATGTGATATATAGTATTACAATTATAATATTCCAATGTTAATGACAATAGTAGTGTATGAAATTCTTATAATTTCAGGCTAATATTATCTTTTTATATACAGACACGGTGCTCTGTGTAAAACTCTGAACAGTGATGAATGATTAAAAAAAGAAACATTGTAACCTTATTAATCCCTTACGTATAGAGAGTTTTCAGGAAAAACTCAGGAGTTGCAACTTTGAATCAGTTGCTCAGAGAAGGCCTCACTAAGATAGTGATATGTGAACAAACACCTGAAAAGGGAAAGCCTATTTAGCATCCTAAAAAAGAGAAATCAGCCCAGTAGAGATTGACATATCAAGAAAAACTGAGACCTACACAAGGTCAAGATCAAAGGAGAAGAGAGTTTGAAGAAGGAAAGAGGGAGAACAGCACAAGCACTTGCATTCCTTTACACTGAATCCATCAAGAAATCATGTTTCCATTCTCTTGGAAATGGGTCCACGCTATCACTCTATGTTCCCTATAGTGCTATCCCTAATCTAAACCACCACCTTCCCTTTTCTAGACAGTATTTTTTTTTTAAGATTTTATTTTTTAGAGAGAGAGTGAGAGAGAGAGCAAGAACGGGGAGGAGAGGAGAGGGAGAAGGAGTCTACTGACCCCCTGCTGAGCAGGGAGCCCAATATAGGGCTCCATCCCAGGACCCTGGGATCATGACCTGAGCTGAAGGCAGACACTTAACCAACTGAGCCTCCCAAGGCACCCCTCTAGACAGTTAACACAGCCTCCTAATTGGCCATTCTGCTTATATTCTTGCCTCTTTTGAGTCTATTTGCCACACAGGAGCAAAACATTGCAGTTAAAATATCATTTCTCAAATCAAAACCCACCAGAAGCTTCCTTTTCACTCATAGTCTCTCTGAAGTCACAATGCCCTACATGATATGTCCCCTACTACCTACTACCACCTTGTTGACCTCAAATTCTATAACTGCCTACTTCCCTCACTCAATTCCAGTCATAATGGTCTTCTCCTTGTAATCCAGTAAGTCAAACATGGTCTTGCCCCAGGGCCTTTGGGCATAACATTCCTGCAGCTTAAAATACTGTGTCCTTCAGGTATTTCTGTAATTTGTTCCTTCCTTTCCTTCAAGTATTAGACAAATAGTACTCTTTCAGGGAGGTCTTCCCTGAGCAACTAATAGAAAATTGCAAATTCCTCTCCATTGGTCTCTCTCTACATACCTCCTTTGCTCTTCTCTTTTTCCCTTGTACTTATCATTATATAAAATTCTATTTCATTTACTTCTTAGTTTATCATATGCCTTCACACACTATAACATTAGCTTCATCAGAGCAGGGATTTGTATCTGCTTTATTACCTGTTAAATCTGCAGCACCTAGAATACAGCAGTCATATAATAGTTACTGAATCAGTATTTGTTGAGTAAATGAAAGAGTGGATGTCAAGAGTCAGAAAAAGATTAAATAAAGGAAACAAAGGTTTATGGAAGGACTTTATAAACATAGGCCATACTACAAGTTGTGTATACATTGATGAAAATGAGACAAAAGAAAGTAAAGTGTTGAAGATACAGGACAGGTAGATTACTGACAGAACAAAGAACCCGAAGCAGCAAGAAAGCATGAGTTTTAGCACAAAGATAAAATTAAAAGTGAATAGAATGATGCCTAATCTATGTTTACTGGAATTCAGTGTTCACTGCTCTTCATTGTTCTCAGAAATTAACTTAAATGTAAAAATGAGATTAAAACAATTTGTGGTACATCAAAATAAGTTAACATGTTTTTGTTATATTTTCATGAAAAGAATCTTTGTCATACAAACTGATATTATGCATTATCCCTAAGAATTATACTAATCAGTTGGTATCTCAGTAACTTGTTTAAATATGTATAGAATTTGTTTCTATAGAAATACCATTATTTTCATGATTTTAAGGAGATCTACCAAAGAATTCAGATCACCATCAAACCAAATCCAAGTCCAACTGTTAGAAATGATCAACACTTTTTAAAAGATGTTTTCTAGGTTAATGGGAGATCAAAGGAGACCCATTGTTATCCCATCTGGACCCAGTACTGCACAAATTAACACAAAAGCTTAAATAAAAATGATTTCCTTCTTTCCTATCTGCGAAATAAAATCAAAGAACTCAAACATCACATCAAACAAACTATCCTCAAACCAATTTCACATGCCTACTGGGCCTGATTAGTTTTTACAGCATGTAAAAAATAGATTTGTTGAGGGGTTCAAACACTTGGAATCAGATATGGCTCTTCTGCCTACCTTGTCTATTTGCATTTTCTAAGCTTACTTCCAAGAATTTCACATTCCCCCTTGAAAGTATATTCCATTCTCTCTAATAGCATTTTCACTATTGCACTATATCAAGCTCTCATCACCTCTCTCAGGGACCACTACAGCAGCTTCCTTATCAAATGCCTAGCTTTTGGTTCTTAGGACCAAGTGGTTGCATACATATGATTAAATGATTACACTACGGATCTCATACAGTTATGGTATCTTCTGGGTAAGTTTTAATGACACTAGAGCTCCATGTTGGTCAAACTCCATAAAGGTCATATAGAATAACAAATTAACCTGAAGTTGGCTGTGGATGGAATGTCCTGTAGAGAAACTCTTAGAATAATTAAAATAATTTATAAGCCATTTGATCAGATATTTTTCCATGGGAAAAAGTAACATTATTCCAAAAGGTATCGTTTTCTCTTGACATATACATGCATATATACACACATACACAACTATATACACATACATAGTTGCGTTATCTTCTACCCCAGAACTACTTTCCTTCGGTACTCCCACAGAGTATCACCACAAATCTATTTGGCTAGTAAGGAATCTGAGTGTCATTATGTCACTTAACATGCTATTGGCTGAAAATAATAAAAATCCTGACTAAAACTGGCTTAGCCAATAACATAACACCTCTCTTTAGTGCTAGGTCCTCTTATCTGTAGTTTCCTTGGAATTATCTTCCTTTGCATGTTGGCTTCATCTCCAGACTGAAAGAAAGGCAGAGGGCTCAAGCATCACTTCCAGACATGACAATATCCTGAAGAGAAAAAGGGTGTATGTCTTTATGCATCTCCTACTTAGAAATGAAAAACACTTTCCAAAAGACCTCCATAATGGGTTGAATTTTGTCCCAGAAAAAGGTACCTGTGACTGGGACCTTATTTAGAAATAAGGCCTTTGTGGGGCATCTGGGTGGCTTAGTCAGTTAAGTTGCAGCTCAGGTCATGATCTTACAGTCCTTCTATGGAGCCCCATGTGGCAGCTCTGTGCTCAGTGCAGAGTTTGCTTTAGATTCTTTCCCTCTCCTTCCTACTCCTGCTCTCTCTTTTTCTCATTCTCAACTAAATAAATAAAATCTTCAAAAAAAAAGAGAAAGAAAGAAAAAAGAAGGAAAGAAAGAAAGAAAGAAAGAAAGAAAGAAAGAAAGAAAGAAAGAAGAAAGAAAGAAGAAAGAAAGAAAAGAAAATGTTTGCAAATATAATTAGGATGATGTCATGTTCAATACAAAGAACAATATATCGATATTAATATTTTAAAGACAAGCCCTTTAGTTAGTGATTAGGGTTATTATTAATTAGGGTGAGTCCCTAAAATAATGACTAGTGTCTTTATAAGAATATTACATGAATACCAAGAAACAGAGGAGATACACAAAGGTCATGTGAAGAGAGAGAGACAGAGGTTGGGGGGATCTAGCTACAAGATAAGGAATGCCAAAGATTGTGAACAACCACTGGAAGCTAAGAGACAGGCACGGAACAGATCCTCCCTCAGAGCCTTCACCCTGTGGAGACCTTGATTTCATACTTCTAGCCTCCAGAACTGTAAGAGAATCAGTTTTTGTTATTTTAAGCTACTCACATTGTGGTAATTTGGTACAGCTACCTTAGGAAACCAATACAATTCCCAAGCCTATGTTCTTGTGGATCACATTTGCTAGGATTGGGTCATAAATCCATTCCTACACAAATCACTGGAAAGGAGAAAGCATTGGGACCATTGGATTGACCTAGTTATTTGTGGTACAAAGAACTGTGGGAACTCAACCATGAGGATCACCTTTTACTTCTCTTCCTTACCACCCTCACACACAGTTACCAAGTTCCACAGATTATGCTTTGTGAATCTCTTTTGTATGCATGCTTTTCTTTTAATTCTTAATTTACTTTTGGCTTTTCAAAACATTCACATTTCAAAAATCAAAATATTACAAAACAAAATAGAAAACTATGAACATCCACCCAGAAGTTTCCCTCCCAGTCATACCCCATTTCTTCTGTTCAATCACTATCCCACACTAAAAAGAAACTTTTATTAGTTTTCTATATATTTTTTAGTATTTCCTTATGCAAATATTTTAAAGAATATAATGTCCTTATGTGGCACTTTGACTTTTTTTTGCAAAAAAATATTTATTTTTAATAACTTTATATTTTTTAAATCTCAACTATATTCTGGAGATCTTTTCTTTCAATATCTTGGATATCCTTCTACATTTTCCATCCTTCTGACCACTCTCCCACATCAAACTGCAATATTTCTTTCCTGGGGGAGTCCAACTGTCTCCATATTATAATGTTGCATTCAGTGTTGGCAACTTTACTTCCTGTCACTTTACTTGAAAGGCACTGATGATAAAGTCTACCTAAGACCAGCTATATAATTTGCATGTCCCAGCACAAAGTGAGGATGTGGGACCCCTGGTTCAAAAAGAAACTCAAGGGGGATCCTTGGGTGGCTCAGTGGTTTAGCACCTGCCTTTGGCCCAGGGCATGATCCTGGAGTCCCAGGATCAATTCCCACATCGGGGTCCCTGCATGGAGCCTGCTTCTCCCTCTGCCTGTGTCTCTGCCTGTCTCTCTCTCTCTCTCTCTCTCATTTTCTCTCTTTCTCTCTCATAAATAAATAAATAAAATCTTTAAAAATATTATAAAAGAAAAAGGAAAGAAATTCAAGATGATAACAGAGCATGGAAACAAGCATGGGATTCTTCTAAACAAAGAGTGGAGTGCTATGTAACTGGCACAGGTCTCACATCCATAAAGCCATTCTTGAGTATACATATTATTTATAAAATATACTAATCTTATTAGTATATTAGTATAAATTTCCTAATGGTCAATTTCCTGTGACATTCTGTGCCACAATCATACCAAAATTGATTATGTCAACTTCTTATGTGCTAGATTTTTCTCTCACCTATCATCTCCATGTATTACTCTCTCCTCATCTTTCCTGCTTCTTCACCTTCTATGTATCCTTCAGGTCTTGGCTTGGATTTTACTTCCCCTGGGCAAACCTCTATGAATCTTTAAACTTAAGGTAAGAGTCCCCCTCCTACATGTCACAAAGCCCCCTATAATCTATATCTATATATACTTATAATCCATATCTGAAATAAATATCCTATGTTTGTTTGATCTAATTTAATGCTTTCTAATATTTATTGAGTTCTTACTATGTGACCACCAGGAAGAGAATAGGGTGACATTAGGCACTTGTCTTGGGGTGCCAAAGAACTATATAAATAAGGGATGCAAAAAACTATATAAATAAGATCATGATATTTTGATGTGACACTTCAAAAAATCAAAGTGAAAAAAAAAACCCTTATGTACAAAATATTAACATTTTAACGAAAGACAAACTCTTTAGTGTCCTTAATTAAAGACAGTTTTACTGATTTTTCTTTTTCCCCTCAGGCTACAGTATGACTCTGTACTAGTGCCCAGCATTGTGCTAAGCCCTTAAAACTAAATTCTCAAAATAGTTCTATTACAAAGAGATCATCATTACCCTTCATTTACAAATGATACATCCTTAGGCATAAAGAGGCTGAACAATCATGTCAGTGCTGTGGCTAAGAAGTGGTGCTGAGATTTACACTCTAGTCAGCCTGCCTCCATGGTCCCTACTTTTAATCACTGCTAAATTACATCCTGGTATGCAGATAATTGAAAACTTTCCGATATACTTTCTATTTTAAATACATATTTAGGCATAAATTACCTGACCTCAAAACACTTCTTAGGAAAAAGAAAGAAATAACATGAGAAAACATTTATAAAATAAAAACATTTTTACTAACAAAGGGAAATTAGTAGTATTTTAGTCATTTGTTAAATTTCAAATTCCAGCTCCTTCATTCTTACAGCAATGTATTTTTTAAAAGAATCTTAAAATTCTTCATGTAAGAAATATTCACTTAGTCAATAAAAAAGTCTATTAAAAATATATCCATTCCAGTTAATATGTTAAATTATATCCATATGTTAATTTGCCTTTGTGCACCAAAATTATGTTAAACTTTTTCCTATACTTAGTGGATGATCATCTTTCAATTAGAATCAGTCACGTGATTTGGTGAAGAGATAAAACAAATGAAATTTTGTTACATTAAGGATAAAAAATGTTCCTAATTTTTTACAGCTTTTTCATATCATTCCTTAGCTTGTTTGTCTGATAATTGTATTCTTTCCTCCATTTTTGTAGTTTTCTTAATATTGTAAAATAAACAGAAAATAATGGTAATTTTGTTAATGGTATACTCCCTCCTATGTGTTTGAAAAATGGCCTTTTTGGTGATTGTTTCATTCTTTCAAAGGTCATTAAGGAGAGAGCAAATGTTTCCATTTGCATTTTACACTTGAGAAAATAGATATGCAAATAGGCTCAGTGACTCACCCCAGATGACTCAGAAACCAACATAATATTTGGATATTATGGCCAAATGTTCATGTTGTAATCTAATTTTGAACCTTAGGAAGATGAAGAAGAGCAAAGGGTTTCTGATTAAAAGAATAGAGAAAATGTGACAAACAGGAGATAAGAGGAGACCATAAACCTGGGACATTTAAGGGACTGTAAATTGTATAAACAAAACTATTTGTATAGTAATGTTCCATACAATAGATTCATAATATTCTATTTTTACTACCACCCATTCAAATAGGGAATTTACACAGGAAAAAAACAAAATGTCACCCAATAAGGAAATTATGGAACTGAAATTCATATCTATGTCTTTGACCCCCAAGGTTCTTTTCTTTTTAATCATACTATACAACTAAACAACTACTTGCACTGTTTCCTAGTAAAGGATGGAATCTCAAAGTACTGCAAATCAATTTACCTAAATTCAAAAAAATTATTTTGATATTAATATGAAAAAAATGAAAAATTTTAAATTTAATAGAAATGAAACTAGGAGAAACAAAAGTGGGTATAAATCATTGGTTGCCCATCTCTCATTTTCCACTGTTTAAAGTTGCCCCTCTAAAACTTAACCCCTCACATGTCCGGGTCACATATGACTCCTTAGTAATCTCTCGAGAAGTTTAATGCATGCCCTAAGTATGGGTACTAGGCTCTAGGTGATTCAACCATACAAGTGCACAAGGAATATGTCAACCTTGATAGTGGCAGAAGGAGAGCAAGAAGTCCCTTACACTATATTCATTCCTTTTCACTCTTTTTTTCTTTTTCCTCCTCTGATTAAATGAGTTCTACTGCCTTGTCTTTGAGTTTGCAAATCCTTTTTTCCACTTGATCTAGTCTGTTATTGAACCTATTGAATTTCTCAGTTCAACTACTATATTCCTCACCTCTAGGATTTCTGTTTGCTGCTTTTTTTTCTATCTCTGTTGAAATTCTCAATTTGTTCATGCACTGCTTCCTGACCTCAGTGAGCATTACAGCCATTATTTTGAACTCTCTATTTGGTAACTCACATATTTCCACTTCATTAACATTGGTTTCTGGATATTTATCTTATTCTTTTGTTTGAAACATATTCTTATTTCCTCATTTTCCTTGATTCCTTATGACGATTTCTGTACTTTAGATAGAATAGCCACCTTCCCAGTCTTAATAGACTAGTCTCACGTAAGAGACTACATTCCTCTTTTCCTGTCAAACTTTTGTGATTATCCAAGTCACCATCTTCATTCTTAGTGGTTCCCAGGAATTGAGAATGTGCCAAGACCCACCAGTATCCCCATGTGGAGGATTTTGGTCAGCACTATTAGATGCTGGCTGGTCAGAAATCAGTTCTTCAGGCTGCAGTTAGTAAAGTATATAATAAAATCCCTTCCAGAGAAAGACTGGGAGATGAGTGCTTTTGTCTGCCCCCTCTGTGCTAAGCCTTGGTGGGGATAGCCATGGTGAGTGCTACTGCACCACTGAGATCTACTTTTTGTTTTCTATACTCTTATCAGCATTATATACGTTGGCTTCATTGACTTTCAGAGGTAGATGTTTTGGGGGCCCATGCTTTGGGTGGGATCCTTAAAAGCTGAGATACCAAATATGCAGGTCAAACTCTTTGCTTCTCAAAAAAGAAGCTGGGAGTTGGAGATTCCCTCACAATTATATGGCATTGTGTCAGGGTTGAGTTTATGACAAGAGTATGTCTCCTCACTTTTTTTACTTATTTCAGTGTGCGTACTTTCACTTTCACCCAATGTATAGGAGTCAGCGAATTTCTGCATTTCTCTCAGAGAAAACTACTTTTTGTGTAGCTGTATATTCAGTATGTCCATGAGAAGAGGGAAATTCAAGAATCTCCTATGTCACATCTTGGTCCAGAGTCTAATGTTATTAATTTGAATTATCTTCATTTTCTTATTTAGTTAGTATTTAATTTTAAATTTCTTTAGGTTTTATAATTGCCATAAGATCTATAATCATAAAGATTTATATTTGATTTACAGGTACACATATTTATGTGGTATTAAAAACAATTGGTATCCACACTAAGGATCCAGGAAAATTATAATACTTTCTTTAAAGGTGTTCCATATATTATTTTAGCTTGAAATACACCACAATACACTATTGCCAGGTTAATTTTTCTAAAGCATAGCTCCTGACTGTGCCATTCTCTGATATAAAATAATCATTTATCATTGTCCATAAAATTAAGCTCAAATTTATGACTCTGGTATCCCTGTATATGTGTTCTCCTTTATTATACCATGATTCATCTTTGTTTTCTAAACTTCACTTCACCACACGTGCACATATACAACATATTCATCTTCTTTTGTACTTTTTTTTGGTCACAGTTGCCTCATGTCCAATACCATCCATAAATTAAGATCCATAACACCTTGTCTGATCCTTTAAGCACTTGGACCTTATACTCCATTCGATTCCCTGTGTCATTTTGTATATACCATTCTTATGATATTTAGCATATCTGCTTTATGGTTGCTGTGTACATACTTTAACAGATCATCTTATCTTCATCTGTGTATACTTTAATGGGCCAAGATTGGTATTTTTTTTTAACTTTTCTGTTCAATAAATACTTGGTAAGCCAATGTAAGACCCAAACAAAATTAGTTGCTCACACATTTGAAAATGCCTATGTACTGTGAAAGTAATCACCATGAAATTATTGATGGCTGAATATGAGGCAAGTAAGGGAAGCTCCAGAAGAGTGAATTTGTATGTAATTTGCTGAATACCTAGCAAATAATGACATTCTAAATGCAGGATTTTTATACGGTAATGGCAAGCCCTGGAATCTAGACTTGTATATTGGTATTGATTAAGATGACTGATGAAGAAGGAATAAAAGCAAATAACAACTGAAATAGTTCTTTGTTGGATACCAATTAACTGCTAATCTGTTTGTTCTAATAGGCCTCTATTAGAGGAAATGATAAAATTAGCTATAC
Source organism: Canis lupus dingo (assembly GCF_003254725.2). Lineage (NCBI taxonomy): Eukaryota > Metazoa > Chordata > Mammalia > Carnivora > Canidae > Canis > Canis lupus. Next base: position 58,180,092 of record NC_064255.1, read on the forward strand.
ACATAAGAAACATTTATTGCCTACATATTACTTTTGCCCTGAGACCAGTGCAATTCAGCAAGCTTGTACAATAAAATTGTTCACAAAACAGTTTCAAATAACCAAGCTTTTAACCAAATGTATTTGAAATAAGGTTTTTTTAATACTAAAATCCTAAACATTTAAAGAAGTAAAAAAAAAAAATCTGTTTCTTCAAATGATGTTAGAATACTCTGATTCTTTTAAAACTTCGAATTGCTTTCTGCATCTAGAACGCCTATCTAAATCCCTGCTGATTTATCCTTACACTTTCAGCAGGATTTCTTTGCTCCTGGGCACCAGACAGTCTTAATAATGGCAAATCCTTTCAGTCCCTGGTTGGTGTAGGTGGGGCTTTGATTGACAAGGTAATAAAAGTGTTAATGAGACAGTGGCACAGTCAAAGATCAATAGTTGCCAATAAGAAAAACAATTCTGATACTTAATTTTGTAGAATTCCCTTAAATCTGTTAAAAACATTTTGCATCAAAATAGAGACTTTCCATTTTATAAGAGATGATTTTTTTTCAAGTCTCCAGCAAATCTGTCATACACATTGGATTAAAGCATAACCATGCCTAGAATGGATATTGTTCATACAATCACGCTTGCCATTCACAGATCCGGTGGTCTTCAGATAGTGTGTTGTCATAAAAGACTGCAGTTAAAATGAAACTTTTATCTCCTTTACTCAGCAGTTGGGAGACCTAGGGCAAGTTTCTAAACTTCTCTGAGCCTCAGATCCTACAACTGTCAAAAGACTTTACAAACACCTCCGTTGCAAAGCACTCATGAAGGCTAAATGATATGAAATATGTAAAGAAGTGAACAGAGTGACACATAGAAGACATTTCAGAAATGATAGGTATTATTACCTTTAAATGCATATGTTTTCTCTCAGTTAACACTGCTTTTGAACTTAAAGATGGTTTTTTCTTTCCTTCATCTTAGGAATCCATGATATATTGAATTAACAGAACCACCCCTGGATTCAGGAGATCTAAATGGATATCTACAATTATTTTATGGTGTTTTGTTTTCACTTGATCCTTGTTCTATTTTAATTTCATTTTCTACTTCTTTATATCAATTAGCATTTGCTTCATAACAAACTATCTCCAAAAGTAGTGACTTAAATAATAAACATTTATTATTTCTCACCATTCTATGGGTCAGTTGTGTATACTTCTGGTCTAGGCCATCCTAGCTGGAGTAGGATGGTGTAGGATGAGCTCTTTCATATCTGGTAGTTGTTTTGTTGTCAGGAAAGGCCACATAGATGATTTGGCCTCATGTAGCTCATCACCTAGCAGACTAGCCCAGATTATATCCATGCTATAGTCATAGGGGTCCCAACAGCAGCAAGAAAAGAAAAGCCCACTGAGCCCAGAAGTCAGCTTCTGTCACAACTGATATCATCTTATTGATCAAAGTGAGTCACATTGTCAAGTCCAAGGTAAGAGCATGAAGGACTGCTTCAAAGCACACATAGAGAGATGAATAGTTGAGGCCACTTCTGCAAAAAGCTTCCATACTCTCACACTCTCTTTACTCAGATGTCCTCAAGAAACACGTGAACTTTCCTCAAGATAATAATATCCTTCATATATAATATTTTCAGAATTAAGCATATGAAAAGCCCTTAATACACCCTTATATTTTTTATTCCCATTGAGTGTCTGATTAGCTTTTAATTATACACCTTGCTGAAAAAGCACATTTGACAAAAATAGACTTCTTATACTTTGGGTCACATTTGTTGGAAGCTTTTAGACCAATGGAAAAAAATGTTAGTTTTATCTCTGTAGTCTTTCTTTTTCTTTCTTTCTTTCTTTTTTTTTTTTTTTCTTAAAGATGTTACTCTGGGGTTAATTATATTTTTTGGTTTTTGAAGGGAACCAACCTATCTCAGAATCTGAGTTATTCCTATATCTGTGTATTATAACTTATTATTTGTCAGCTTTATTCCACATGATATGGCCCCAGAACAAAAAATATTTCATCTTCAAAATGGCAGAAAAAGGCAGAGGAACTATATTAGTTAGCTCAGGCTGCTATAACAAAATACCACAGACTGTGTAGCTTAAACAACAGAAATGTATTTCTCTGGAGACTGGCAAATCCAAAATTTGGATGCCAGCTGATTAACATTAATGGTGACCACACTGCTCCTAGCCTGTAGATAACTGCTTTCTCCATGTTCTCACATGGCAGAGAGAGAGAGAGAGAGAGAGAGAGAGATAGCATGCTCTCTTCTCTCTTCTCATAAGGACACTAATGATATCATTATCAGGACACGATCATTATGACCTCATTCAATCTTTACAGTTTTTTCACAAGTCCTATCACCAAATATAGTCACACTGGGAGTTAGGGCTTCAACATATGGAACTGAGAGTGAAGGAGGGACATAATTCAGTCCACAGCAGATGACAACTGCTATATCTGCAAGTCAGACCACGAGGCTAATTTTTCATGTCAAATTTTCCTGTTATAACTTGAAAACTGATGGTTCTTGTATCATTAGTTAGGTTATAGTTCTCCAAATTGTTAATTATCATATACCTAATGGTCTTGAAACAATATAGTGTAGACTTTAAGGATCATCTCTGAAAGAGGAGATAAGAGGATTCTTCATCAGTGCTCAGAAGATTGGAGATCTGCAATCCAGCCATTTCTTCTAGCAGAAAGGGAGAAAGATTCATTTGTCTCTCACTTCTTTCCATTTTTTTCCTTCTGTACTCCTATCTTAAGCATATTCTAGAATATGAAACAAATTATAGAAACTGAAATTTTCCTATTGGCTTTGTACTTATTCATTTATTATTTTATTCAAAAAATTTTATTGAGTATTCACTAGTGTCAGATGTTGTGCTACAAACTAGGTGTACAAATAGCATTTATTTGGTCTTTCCATAAATATTTAAATAGCACCTAATATATGCTAGATGCTATTCTAGGCATCTGTGAATAAAATAGAAAAAGAGATTTCTTTCCTCCTAGAGTTTAAGTTCTATGGGAGAAAAACAAATAATAAACAATCAAGTTTAAAAGTTTAATTATATGTATATTAGAAGTTGATGGGGCCAATAATTGTTACAATAGGGTAAGAAGGTAGCAAGTGGAAGGAATGGAGTGAGTTACAAGAATAACTAGTTTAAAACGCCTCATTGAGAATGTGAAATTTGAGTCAAAGAAGATCAAAAGAAGATGAGAATGTTAGATGAGCAGACATTTGGGGGTACAACATTCCAAGCAGAGAGAACAACCTGAGCAAAAACTTGAAATCTGGCACTTGTCTAGTGAGTTTCAGAAACAGCAATGAGGTCAGTGGGGTTGGAGCAGAATGATCAAAGGAAAGAGAAAATCATGGTTAAATGGTCAGATCATGTAAGACCTGTAAGCCATTGTAAGATATTGACATTAAATCTGTGTAACTTGGAGAAACATCTCAGCATTCTGAAAACTGGAATGACATGTTCTGATTCATTTTTAAAGCATTGTCTTTAGATTTATATACTATAAACAGAATATAATTGTATTTTAGATTTAAATTCAGTCTTATCAGTCTTTAGGTGAAAAGCTCATCTCATTCATCTGGATTATAAATTTGGATTTATTGCTAACATCTTTGTATTCTTTCTCCTTTTTTTCTCTTTTTGTAGTGCTTATTTTTCTTTCTTTTAAATTAATTTGATTTTACCCTCATGTGTGTATTTCTACTTACTTTTAAGTAAATTGCAATAATTTTACTCTTTTAGTCATTTTCCCAGAAATTTTGGCATATTTCTTTAACCTCACCAGTTCTAGCTTTATTTCCCTTATGAATAGTACAATGTCCTCAGAATGCTTGATTCCACAACTATACTTTTTCCTTATATGAAATTATTGAACAAGGTTTAATTTCTGTCTTAAGATTTTTATCCACACTATTAGACAGTATTGTTGTTTTATATAGTAAGTCACTTTTCAGATTTTTCCATAGGTTTGTCATTCTTTTACCTATTGAAATTTCATAAATTTAAGATTTTTCCACAATGATCATTTTCCCTCTCCTTAAAGGAGATCTTTTAGAAATTCCTTTAGTTAAAATCTATTGTTAGTAAAATCTCAGTTTTTGTTTGCTTGAAAAAGTATTTCACTCTTGTTCTGAAAAATAAGACTTTGTCCAGTATAGAATCCTAAATTAATAGCTATTGCCTTTCTTATTTTGACCATCATTCTACTATCATTTGACTTCCATTGCTGTTATTGAAAATCAGCTGTCATTTAAATTGTCATTCTTTCATATATAATCCGGTTGTCTTTTCTCTCGATGCTTTTAAGTAATTATCATTGTAATGAATTACATTTTAAAATTTCCTAATGAAATCACTGCATTGCTAAAATAACCCTATAGGCCATGATTCTAATAATATATTTTTTGGTACTATTGCTAATAATGTATATAGGATTTTTGCTTCATATTAGGATTTGCATTTGCTTTACCCTTTGCATAGAATAATCTGCAGTCCCCATGTCTGGCTTCTTCTTGCCAATTAGATATTCTCCACTGGGCCTTCCTTTCCAAGCAATCTAAAAAGAATTCCCTTTCACTCTCCATAAAATCACCCTGTTTATATTTTTTGTAACTGTCATCACTAACAGTATCCTGATGATATGTTTGCTAAAGTGTCCACTTCTGCAACCTTCACCCTCCCTTTCTAAACCTGTGTGAATGTAGAAAAATCTCAGTGAGTTCTCTTTGTTCCTTATGAAAAGGGCAAGAGAGCCCAAAGTTCCTTTGTCCTAACAGCTCAGAGAAAATTAAGAGTCTTTCATTGAATTACCTATTTTTATCATTTCTTTTAACTGGATTCTGAGAGCTATACATATCAGTACATGGCACCAAGTTGCCTGGGTCATATTTCTGCACTTTACCATCATTATGTTAAAAATAAATGCCAGGGATCCTTGGGTGGCTCAGCAGTTTAGTGCCTGCCTTTGGCCCAGGGCGTGATCCTGGAGTCTGGGGATCAAGTCCCACATCAGGCACCCTGCACGGAGCCTGCTTCTCCCTCTGCCTGTGTCTCTACCTCTCTCTGTATGTCTCTCATGAATAAATAAATAAAATCTTTAAAAATAAATAAGTAAATAAATAAATAAATAAATAAGCCATAATTAATTTAGTCTATCTACACATATTGACTTAGAACAGTGTTCATTTTTACATTGTTAAATAACGACAGAATAACTTAAATAGTATGGTCCTATTTTTCACAGAATAAAAAATATTTGCATGCTCAGATGTATATTTTTTACTCATATCTACAAAAATTTTTCACAGTACTATAGGAGATAAAGGGGGAATTTTAGTTTATTATAACTTCACCCCAAAAGTTTTAAGCAAATTTGTAACATTAATTTCCTTTTCTGTTTTAGTAAATTTATAAAATAATACAAGTTAGCAAAATAAAGTCAGATACTCACAAAGGATTGCATTAACCAAATCTTACACATTAGCTTAAAAATAAAACAAACAGAAAATTAGTTACCTAAAAATCTCTGCTTTCTTTTTTACTCTACTTTTGGAATTATATATTTAGCTTTCTGTTGCTTACAGAAATAAGACACTGAGCTTCTAGTTTTTATTAAACTTTGTCAAAATTCCATTCATTTCTCCAAAATACAACATCCTATCAGCACTTCAGTGTTTTATATAACCTTTTGCCACCTCATTAATTGGCAAGTACCAGAATCAAGGGTAGTCCTTATTCAGACATGCAATTGAGGGAGTTAGCATAACTTTACTTTCAAGACCTTCATTCCATCTTGCCCAGAAATCTGAGAAAGCACTGTTCCAGTCTTCCATCAGTTTGATACCAAACAATGAAATGTATAGCACAAAAAGAACCTAACTCTGCACATTTGCTCTGAACAAGGCCATAAAGAAAGAGTATCCATAAAAAGAGGTCTATATAACTGAATTTCATGGGGGTACAAGAATACATTCTTTTTTTATGAGAAATTCTTATGCCTTGGAGCCCAATTGTAAGGGACTGCATTTCAACTCTTTCAACTCTTATTACTAGGGAAAAAAAATAAAAGATGGATTACTCTCTGATCTCACAAAACTCAAATGGCTAGCAGATTGAGCTCTGATACCTTTGCTCCATTTTTTGAAATATTTGCAATGCAAATAACTGTTCAAGATTCCTTTGGCTACACTAACATTTATGTGTGTCATGCCAAATAAAATAGCTATTTATGTGTTTAAAAGAGAGCATTTCTTGTTCTGTATGTACACACCTGGGCTCACTTCCCTGGAGAAGATGCCTTAACAGCACTAGTATAACAAGACAATAACAGCAGAATAATAGAGATTTATAGTGATTGTCCAGAAGTCAACAGGGGATGGCTCACACAGTGAGCATAACCATAACAAGTGTCAGTGTTTTCAAGCAGAAAACAAAAGCAGAGCTGTTTGATGCAATCTAATGTTTCACCCACAAAATCACACTGAATCTACAGGCTAATCATAGCATCCTCTTGTGCCCAGAATGAAAAAGAAAAATAAAAAAATATTAAACTATAAACCCCATAACCCAAATTGCATGTAAAACTCTCGTTTTTCAATGATAATTTTATGGATTTTCATTGCTAAAGACCTTTCCTAAAGGTCCAAACTAGGCCACAGATTGTTTTGCTTGACCTACACAGTAATAAGAAAATCAGGACATTTCCACATTTAAAAGTCTAGATTTCCAGCTTCTTTGAATTATCAGAGGATTTAGCAAATTTGGAATGACATTCCTGCATGGTAACAATCAGATCAGCTGAATAACAGCTGCCCCTTTTGTCAGGCATTTCTTTTCTAGTTGCGCACATACCCTACTACTCCCTATTGTCTTTCATCTCCTAAGCTTTTACTAATTTATAAACAGTCATTATTTTCTGACACCTATTTGGCATTTGAATTTGCACTCCCCAGTACAGATAAATCCTCTCCATTACTGCCCCAAAGTCAGGCTTTATCATCAAGGATTTATATCTCAGGAAAAACTTTGAAATAGACATTATGGTATGAAAGAATTTGCAAGGCATACTAGCTGAGGCTTAGTGCTTCTGACATGACTTATCCATGGAAATTAGGAAATATCTTTAGAAGGAAACTCTAAAGAAGAAGAAAAAGGATTTGCTCTTCATAGGGAGTAAGTTTTCCAGCTTTTGAATCTGGAAGACAGTGCATGGTGCCATAATGAGACAATCCAGAGCCCAGTGCTAGCCTGGCTCTGCTTTGGGCAGATGATCCTACCTATCTATGTGAGTCTCAGTTTCCTCCTCCCTAAGGTAAAGGTATTTGACTACTGATAATAAGGAGTGTACTTTCTCACTTGTGGTGTCTATATAAATCCCAACAAAGGGGAAAGGACTCTAAAGTCTTCCTGGCTCCAGAGGGCAAATGTAGTAGGAGGAAACCTGTTTATATCTACCTTAGTTGTTTGGTAGCCTTTGTAAAATGAAAATTATATTTAATCAGTATTTTCCAATAAAAAAAAATTTTCTCCTTTGCTTTAATCATCTTGAATCCTCATCAGCTAGCACAAAGAGCCATGCAAAAAGACATGTTAACCATCTGAAAGACTGACCCAAAGTATCTAGGTTTCTGCTGTTAAAATTTTCCACAATTTACTGATCTCTTTTATTCAGTGATTCCTGAATCCAATCTAGTAGATAGAAAGAAATTCCAAAGGGCTGTTTAAGCTGAGAGATTTTGTTTTAGAGGGGGTAGGGAGAAGCAGAGGGAGAGAGAGAATCTCAAGCAGGCTCTATACCCGGCACAGAGCCCAACACAGGGCTGAATCTCATGACTCTGAGACCATGATCTGAGCTGAAATGAAAAGTCAGATGTTTAACTGACTGAGCCACCCAAGCTCTCCAAGCGGAGAGATTTGTAGATCAAACTGAGCAGGAACAAGAAACTTATACTGGGAATCTGCTGATTGGTTAAAGCAGGGCTACTTTCCTTGTATGAAGCAAAGAGAAGTCATAGTGTTAGGTTAAGTAACTTGAACTGAGGGAGCAAGTGCTAATTGGGTGGCCTAGCCCTTCCTTTTCTGGGAGAGCCAAGAATAGAAATTTAGATGTTTCCGCTTGCTTAACATAAGTGATTCTATCTTGGGTTTAGTCTAGGCACTTTAACACTGGGATTACTCTGATAATTATAGATATTCCAGTCATGATTTTCTAAAACTATGGTGATGGCTGTGGTTTATTGACTTTCTACTAAGGTTTCTGGCAGGCACTTCATGTGCATTATCTTATTTAATTTAGATCATCATTTCATTAACACAGTAACCATTTGTTTCCAAGCATTTCTATATGTTCTCTCTCAAATGACATTTTCAATGCCGTACTATGGAGGCTTAATCAATGAGGTTTCAGATATGGGAAAATGTAAATCCAGAATGGGACAAAAAGCCTTCCTACTGCATTGAGTGTCTAACCATGAAACCTTAGTGAGTGTTTATAGACTGAAGAGTTCACATCCACCCATTCCATCACCATTTTATTTTCTACAATCTGCAATTGCTTCTCTTTCTGTTAACATATATTTCTTTCTTTTTGAATACACAAAGATAAACATAATACTTGTAAATCCTAAGATTTAAAATTTATTTTAAAAGTAAGCTTTGGGGGAACCCTGGGTGGCTCAGCAGTTTAGTGCCTGCCTTTAGCCCAGGGCGTGATCCTGGAGTCTTGGGATCGAGTCCCACATCAGGCTCTCTGTCTGGAGCCTGCTTCTCCCTCTGCCTTTGTCTCTCTCTCTCTCTCTCTCTCTCTCTTTCTCTCTCTTTTCTCTCTGTGTCTATCATGAATAAATAAAAATATAATAATAAAATAAATAAAGGAGAAATTGTTATTTTAATTAACCTGATGTTTCTCAAAGAAATCACTTAAAAATATAAAGCCCCACTTTCACAATCTATAGCAGGGGTTGGCAAACTTTTTTCTGTAAAGGGTCAGACAGTAAATATTTGGACCTTACATACTATATGATCACTATTGTGACTATTCAGTTCTTTCACAGCGATGTGAAAGCAGGCATAAATATAGATAAATGAATGAGTGTAGTTGTGTTCCAAAAAGACATTACAGATATTTTAATCTTATGTAATTTTCATGTTATGAAATATCATTTTCTTTTTATTTTTTTCCCAAACATTTAAGAATGCAGAAAACATTCTGAACTCCCTGGATACAAAATCTGTCCATACAAAGGCTATATATGGCCTTAAAAGACAAATAGGTAAAATATTACCCTATCAACCTATAGTTTGCTTACCCTTTAAATGTAGAATGGAGGTCAAAAGTATTAGCTTAGAAAGTCATTGTGAGGTGTATGAATATTAACCTATGTAAACTACCTAGTGTCATAATGTAATAGACTCTCAATAGGTATCACTAATTTTTATTATAAATAAGATATTTTGTTTAATCCATATTCTTTTTATAATACTTTTTAAATCTTAATAGCCTATAAGTATCAGTTTAGGATTTATAATTTTAATGGAATTAGAAAAAATCCAAGATGTTTAATTATTGCTTATTATAATAAAGACTATGTTATCAAGTGATTTTTTATAGCTCCAGCTTAGACATCTATCAGCATCATTTTTAAATTAGTTCTATGCAATTTGTTTCCTAAATATCTTCAATGTTCATAGTACAAATTTCCTAAGTCATCATGAAGGGTCACAGTGAAGAGAAAGAGAACCTCAGAGTTTTACAAATAGTTAAAACCTCAAAAGGAGTATCAAAATCTATGGCTATCCAAGTAGCATATTGAAAAGGAGAATTACAATAAGCCAAATCCCATTATCTTCAATCAATAATATATATGACTGTACTCAGTGATTCAGAGTATTGAAGGATGTCTAAGATGGTTGTGTACCTCAGAGGGAGTGGAGATACAGTGTTCATGTTTTCAATCCTTCATTTGATAAGTATAATTAGCACTGAATGGTAGAAGTTTCTCTATAAAGAATCATTTCCAGCAAACCAGTTGTATAATCATTAAAATGAAGAAAATCAATTGTTCTTACATGTATGAGAATACATACACCTCTGTTGTTGCTGTCACATTTGTAGATGACACAAAGCCAGTTTAAAGAGGATATATATTACATGGAACAACCAAGATGACAAAATATACATGCTGTTATTTGGGACTGAAAGTAGCAAGAAGAAATTTAAAATAGATGGAATTAGCAGGGGAGAAAAAGATGCCCTACTCTGCTCAAACCTGTCAGACATGTTCAGGAACTGTGTTCAATTCTTGGTGAGGTACCCTAAGAAGAATCCAGAGACACTGATCCATAATCAGGTCAACCCACAGTAAACCAGTTTTGATGATAAAAGGACTTAAAACTATAGCATGGTAAGGATGTTTCAAGGAAATGAGAATTTTTTTTAATAAGAGAAATGGATGGAATAGAATAATCATCTTCAAAAAGTAGGACAACTCCCATATCCAGTTGTTCTGTTTAAATGTCCAAAAAGATAGGATGAGTCCAGGCCAAAAACTGGATACTAGAAGGAAACCAACATAAGGAAATGTATTTAACAGACAGAACCACTGAAAGATAGAATGAGCTGACTTAGGAAATGAAGTGTCCCTTTCTGCAACTTGGAATACAACTTGGAATGGAGACCATTTGATGGGAATGTCATCAGGGAGATTCAAGTACCCTAGTGATGATTGACCAAAATACTGACAAAGAATCATTATTATTTTGGCAGTCTATATTTCCATTTCTAAAAAGACCTTGAGAGGGTTCATTGTCCATGCTGATGGTTTATGAACAGCATGTTCCTCAGATAATTTTCTAGCCCAGGAACAGGATCTTTCTCGGATCAGCATGAAGAAAGGATTATAGATGAGAGAATTCTTCTAACATCAAAACAGTATGGTACTGGCACAAAAAAAAGAAAAAAAGAAAAAGACACAGAGATCAATGGAACAGAATAGAAAGTGCAGAAATAAACCCATGTTTATCTGATCAATCAATCTCACAAAAAAAAAGTTAAGAATATACAATTAAGAAGAGACAGTATCTTCAACAAATGGTGCTGGGAAAACTGGACAGTTACATGCAAAAGAATGAAATTGGACCACATTCTTATAGCACACAGAAAAATAAACTCAAACTGGATTAAAGACCTAAATGTGAAACCTGAAACCATAAAATCCCTAGAAGGAAACATGGGCAGTAATTTCTTTGATTTTGGCCACAGAAACATCTTTCTGTACATGTCTCCTCAGGCAAGGGAAACACAAGCAAAAATAAACTATTGGGACTACGCCAAAATAAAAAGATTTTGCACGGTGAAGTAAACTGTCAACAAAACAAGAAAACAGCCTGGTGAATGGGAGAAGATACTTGCAAATAATATATCTGATAAGGGATTAATGTCCAAAATACATGAAGAATTTATATAACTCAATACCAAAGAAAAATCTGATTAAAAATGGAAAAAGGATTTGAATAGACTTTTTTTTTTTCAAAGAAGACATTCAAAGGAACCATAGACCTAAGATGCTCAACATCACTAATCATCACAGAAATGCAAATCAAAGCCACAATGACCTATCACCTTACTCCTGTCATAATGGCTAAAATAAAAAAGACAAGAAATAGCAAGTGCTGGCAAGGATGTGGAGATAAAGGAATCCTTCTTCAGGGTTAGTGGGAATGCAAATTGGTGCAATCACTGTGGAAAACAGTATGGAGTTGCCTCAAGGATTTAAAAACAGATTTAATATATGATCCAGTAATTTCATTACTGGGTATTTATCCAAAGGAAATGAAAAAGATATATGCACACCATGTTTATTGCAGCCTCATTTATAACAGCCAACATATGGAAGCAACAAAAGTGTCCCATCAATAGGTAAATGGATAAAGAAAATGTGGTATATATATACACACACAGAGGAATAGTATTCAGTCATAAAAGATGAGATCTTGTCATTTGCAGCAACATAGATAGGTCTAGATTGTGTAATGCTAAATGAAATAAATCACACAAAAAAGACAAATATCATATGATATCACTGATATGTGAAATTTAAGAAACTAAACAAATGAACAAAGACAAGAAGAGACCAAAAACAAAAACAACAACAACAACAAAAAAAAAAAGACAACTCCAAAACAGACCCATAAATACAAAGAACAAACTGATAGTTGCTAGTTCCACCTGGCAACTGAAATAGGTAAAGGGAATTAAGGGCACACTTGTCAAGAAAAGCACTATGTAATACACAAAATTATAAAATCATTATACTGTGTACCTAAAACTAATGTAGCATTGTATGTTAATTATATTTCAATTAAAAAAATTTCAGTGAAAATAGCACAACAGAACTACATAAATTTTTAATCCATAGTCTTCCTTTTCAAAATATATCCTCTAAATCTTATAATCAATATGTTTTTGTTCCTCTATAGAACCTCCCCAAAATATTTTAACCACTTTGTTTTCTGGAAAGTAGATTGTACGTTTGATTAGTATCAGCTGTTCTCATTACTGATAAGAGAAGTTCTTTGCTGTGGTGTAGTTTCCTAATTAGTGTACTTTTTGTCTCTGTGAGTTACCCTTTACAGGCATCCATGATGCAGCAAGGCGTTCCTAAGAGGGAGGTATATAGCAATACAAGCCTTTCTCAAGAAATAAGAAAAATCTCAAATACACAACCTAACCTTTCACCTAAGGAACTGGAGAAAGTACAGCAAATAAAGCCTAAATCCACCAGAAGAGAAATAATAAAGATTATTATTGAGTTATGAAATAGAAATCAATGAAATAGAAACTAAAAGAACAGAACAGATCAACGAAACTAGAAACTGGTTCTTTGAAAGAATTGATAAGATCTATAAACCCCTGACAGACTTACCAAAACAAAAGGAGAAAGGACCCAAATAAATAAAATCAGAAATGAAAGAGGCCAGATCATAACCAACACCAAAGAAATACAAACAATTATAAGAACATATTGTGAGCAACTATATGCCAACAGATTAGGCAATCTGGAAGAAATAGATGCATTCCTGAAAACTTATAAGCTACCAAAAGTGAAATAGGAAGAAATAGAAAACCTGATCAGAGCCATAACCAGCAAAGAAATTGAAGCAGTAATAAAAAAAATCTCCCAACAAACAAGAGTCCAGGACCAGATAGTCTCCCAGGGAAATCACACCAAATATCTTAAAAAGATTTAACACCTATTCTTCTGAAGCTGTTTCAAAAAACAGAAATGGAAGGAAAACTTCCAGACTTGTCCTATGAGTTTAGCATTACCTTGATCCCAAAATTAGACATAGATCCCACCAAAAAAAGAGAATTACAGACCAATATCCCTGAAGAACATGGATGCAAAAATTCTCACCAAGATACCAGCTAATAGGGGATCCCTGGGTGGCTCAGCAGTTTAGCGCCTGCCTTTGGCCCAGGGTGTGATCCTGGAATCCCGGAATCAAGCCCCACATCAGGCTCCCTGCATGGGGCCTGCTTCTCCTTCTGCCTGTGTCTCTGCCTCTCTTTCTCTCTCTGTGTCTCTCATGAATAAATAAATAAAATCTTTAAAAAAAAAAAGATACCAGCTAATAGGATCCAACAGTACATTAAAAGGATTATTTACCACAACCAATTGGGATTTATTCCTGGGCTGCAAGGGTGGTTCAATATCTACAAATCAACTAATGTGATACACCACATAAAAAAAAAGAAAGGACAAGAACCATATGATCCTCTCAATAGATGCAGAAAAAGCATTTGACAAAATACAGCATCTTTTTTTGATTAAAATTCCCTGCAGCATGAGGATAGAGGAAACATAACTCAATATCATAAAACCCCTATAGGAAAAAAACACAGAGAATATCATCCTCAATGGGGAAAAATTCAGTGCTTCTCCCCTAAGGTCAGGAACATGACAGAGATATCCACTCTTACCACTGTTGTTCAAAATAGTACTAGGAGTCCTAGCCCCAGCAATCAGACAACAAAAAAGAAAGAAAAGGCATCCAAATCGGCAAAGAAGTGAGAGTTTTCTCACTCTTTGCAGATGACATGATACTCTATGTGGAAAACCCAAAAGACTCCACCCCCAAATTGCTAGAACTCATGCAGAAAATCAGCAAAGTGGCAGGATATAAAATCAATGCAGAGAAGTTGGTTGCATTTCTATGCACTAGCAATGAGACAGAAGACAGAGAAATCAAGGAGTCAATCTCATTTATAATTGCACCAAAAATAATAAGATACCTAGGAATAAACCTTACCAAAAAAGTAAAAAAAACAAACAAACAAACAAACAAACAAAAAGAAACCTGTACTCCAAAAACTATAGAACACTTATGAAAGAGGTTGAGGAAGGCACAAAGAAATGGAAAAACATTCCACACTCCTGGGCGGGTAGAACAAATATTGTTAAAATGTCTATGTTACTCAAAGCAGTCCACACATTCAATACAATCTTTATCAAAATGCCATCAGCATTTTTCACAGGGCTGGAACAAATACTAGTAAAATTTGTATGGAACCAGAAAATATCCCAACTAGCCAAAGGAAACTTCAAAAAGAAAACCAAAGATGTGGCATCACAATTCCAGACTTCAAGTTGTATTACAAAGCTATAATCATCAAGACAGTGTGGTACTGGCACAAAACAGACACATTGATCAATAGAACAGAATAGAGAACCCAGAAATGGGCCCTCAACTCTATAGTCAACAAATCTTTGACAAAGGAGGAAAGAATATGTGAAGGAAAAATCACAGTCTCTTCCACAAATGGTGCTGGGAAAATTAGACAGCCGTGTGCAGAAGAGGAAAACTGGACCACTTTCATACTCCATACACAAAAACAAACTCAAAACGGATGAAAGACCTAAATGTGAGACAGGAATCTATCAAAATCCTAGAGGAGAACACAGGCAGCAGCAACCTCTGTAACCTCAACTGCAGCAGCTTCTTGCTAGATATGCCTCCAAAGGCAAGGGAAACAAAAGCAAAAATGAACTATTGGGACCTCATCAAGATAAAAAACTTCTGCACAGCAAAGAGTCAACAAAACTAAGCAGCAGCCTACAGCATGGGAGAAGATATTTGCAAATGTCTTATCAGATGAAGGGCTAATATCCAAAATCTATTAAAAACCCATCAAACTCAACACCCCAGGGTAGCTCGGGTGGCTCAGCGGTTTAGCGCTGCCTTCGGCCCAGGGCGTGATCCTTGAGGCCCCGGGATTGAATAGGAATAGGATGGGAATAGGATGATAGGGTGATGGGCATTAAGGAGGGCACAGATTTAATGAGCAGTGTTCTATGTAACTGATTCTACCTCTGAAACTAATAATATACTATGTGTTAATTAATGATTTTAATTAAAAATAAAATAAAACTAAAAGCATCCATGGATATAGTGAAATAAACACAACTCTCTCTAAAAGACTAAGAGGGAAAATAGAGTAGGGTGCAACCCACTTACAATTCAGCCACCAAGAGGACCTCTAAATAGTCATAACTCTTAAAGTGTTTAATATGGAGAATAAATGTTGAAATAAGGCTGCACAGGGAAAAGCAAGTTCTTGCTAGGTTGAACAAGATGCTGACCTTCTGGGAACTTTAAACAATTAGTTCCTATTTCTCCATTGAGTCATTAATGGGTCATGTTTGTAGTCATTGACTTATGGAGGGGAAAAAAAATGAGACAAAATGCTGAATTTAAACTGTGAGGAAAGGGTAGGAAAATCTTTCTAACATGTAAGATTATTTAGGTTTTGCTAAATACGGACACCATTAAGTATAAAATCTCTGCTATAGCAAGTCCAGGATTTTTTTCTTTCTTCCCCAACTTTTTATAGCAAATATTCCAATGAATGCAGTGAATTTTTAAGAGAAAATAAATTGTTATTCAATTCAAGACCTTTTATCTACAGTGTCTCTATCTTGGGCAGCACTGCCCCACCTTCTTTAATTCTCACCTATATTTTTGTAACATTGTAATGTACATATCTTTCTTTTCTCACTAGACTATAAATTCCTCCATGCCTCATTGATCTGGGAAAACACACTGTGCATAGTAGGTGTCCAAAATTGTAAATCAGAAAAAATAAATACATTTACAAACTCATATATACAAAAAAAAAAAGATCTTGGATGGTGGAAACCACACTACATATAGTTTCACATATTATATTCATGCACTGTGCCTTGAAACTGAGAGATTTCTTTCCTGCACCTCTAACATTAAGAAAAATCCTTGCTTCTAAAGGACAAATACATCTGTAGGGCCTTTCCTTTCTCATATAAAACAGAATTATTTTGAAACTTCTGGCAAAAAGAAAAGAAAAGAAAATATTTACCTCTGTCTAGTGCAGAGAACTCATCAGAAGAATGAGGTTTTAAAAAATCATTAAATTAGATAAAGGACTTTCCTCATTATATTTGGAGCCCATACCTCAAGAGAATCTCTGCACCATAGTTGTAACTCAGTGTTTAGAGCATGGTATCTCCGTACGTGCTAAGTATTTTTTATTATACTGATGTCATGGATAGTCAAACGTCTAAATCTCCAAGTACAGATTTAATTCTACATTGGACTGATGGTAAATACCTTCACTACTCTGCCTCTCAAAACAATGTGATTAACTTTGATGGAAACAATGAATGCTCAACCCTGGAGCAATGTCCACTTTCTTCTACTCTTTCTATGAGAATTATTGGAATGAAGGAAAAGAAATAGCCCAGGAGCCTTTTAAGCATCCTTATTTTTCTCTGTCACATCATTAAAGGTTCAATGAATCTCCAATTAAGTCTCCCTGGCTGCTGTCACCAATTTGATTGATAGATGTCCTTGGCTCACCCTCCACAGGACATGCCAGTACACCAGGCCCCCACCTGCCACCATCAATTATCACTCTCTTGTCATCAGTGCCCTAACTTGTCAATTTATTTGCCACAAAACCAGAGAAGACCTCTAATCAGGGAGAAAAAAGAAAAGGTATTCTTCTTTACTTTTAATGGTGGAATGGAAAGAAGTCTTAACAAACGAGATAGTGTTTAATCATAGAAGAAACTTTGCTTTAGGCTCTTCCTTTTTCATTCTCTTATCATTCACCAAACAAAGAAGCTGAGTGTCACTGGGACTCACTCATAAATGCATTAGAATTCAGTTAACCAAAGGTAATGAGAAGATGGGGGAACTATTAAAAAATATATATCTATAATTTAACTCATAGCTTTTTGACACTCTGAGAATCCACCTAACTCTTGCCAGAGAGAAAAAGAAAAAATAAACTCAATTTCTTCAAAAAAACTGATAGCACAGATTAGAACTGATTTAAAAGGATAAAGCAGTTCTTTGGTTATTGTTGGCAAACCTGGTAAACATGACAAATTTTACTTGTCTCCTGCCCCACCTGTTTAATGTTTAAACGTGAACTGATTGTGGTGCTTGATAACTGATTACCTGTCTAGGACACTGCAATCTTCTGTCTATTGACAGAAAAATATAGCCTCCCCTGGAGTGCCGATATCCATTCCTGCCTTTGACCATGAACTGCTCTGCGCAACCCCCAGGAGGCTCAGGTGCGTCTGACAGGATCTATGAAGGAGAGATTGATTCCATTTGGATGCCTGTTAGATAATGACCTTTAACCCCTGTACCTAAAGTGACAACAAAAAATGCCAACTCTTATTCATCTCATGTCCCCAGAAAGACAATTTATTTTTCTAAAAACAGTTCAGGAGATTTTGTGGGGGTTTTTCTTCTTCCTATTGAAGATGGAAGAGGAAGTAGGAGAGAGGTAAAAGAGAGGACATTTCATGGGATGAGGAAAGTTGATGGATCTTCATACAGGGGAGAATAGGAAGTTATTTTCCTGGTCTAAAGACTTCCCAGAATCACTGATCCTCTCCCTAATGCATCTATTTTGCCACTTTGGGAGCACATTATTTACCATACCATTAAATACATATTCTGAAAAGATGGTTTTTGTTCATTGGAAAAGGGATGAAATGGGCAGGGGAGAGGGGAGATTATCTCTTTATTCTCTATCCTATCTTTAAAATTGTCCCCTCCTGCCATGATCAAATCATAAAAAATGAACAAGCATCAGCAGTGCCAAAATATGTGTGTTGTATTACTAAGTGTCTACATGAGTAAGTAGATAATGAACCGGTATTTAAAGGACTATAGACTGCTACTATTTGATGAATATTATCCTTTGTAGTGCCATTATATCAATTCTTTCAAGGTAAATATTTTCCAAGAAAAAGTGACAATGGCTAATTAAATAGGTTCTAATATTTTTTGCTGTTTTGAAATACACACTTTGTTTTACCTATTCATGACTAGTCTAGGGATTCCCTTTCCAATGCTTTAAAACATTTGTCATCTTAATGGCCCCTATTAAAATGGCATATCCTTAAGAAGAAACATGCACTAAAAGGCAAAATTACCTGTAAATGAAACCAAATTATAAACATCCTTATTATTGAATTTTTCACAATAGCCAATATACTAGCCCTATTTATTCAGTCATAAAATTAGGTCAAGGACGGATGACCATGAAGTTGTTTGGCTTAGTGATTACAAACCTGATTTATAAAGCTCATATTTCACTCCTCACATAGGCATTTCTGGCAAAGAGAGGGAAGATTAATTCATATTTCAGTTGAAGCCTTATCCAGATCATTTGACTGCATGGTGACCAGTAACATTGCCAGTTATGCAAACTGAGTGGTTTAGAAATGGAATAAAATTTCCCTATCAGGACACATTTAATTCACCCCAGATATCCAAAACCACTGATCTTCCAGTTCATAGCTGAATAATTCCAAGGGGTTCTCCTACTTCCCCTGGGGAACTCGGACACTTCATTTGTTAAGTCTTCTCTTTACTATATCAGGCAAAAAATAAGCTATAAAAAAAAAATGTAGCTCTCCTTTAACAACACAAATACATTGATTCTATTATGCATGTACTCTATTCTCTTTATCAAGTTTTTAACCACACAGACACACCTGTCATCTGTGATTTTACCATATTTAATAAGCATTATATTCTGTATAGTTCACACTAGATAAGAAAGCTCATTTAAAAATTTAAAAAGTAATAATTCAAATGACTGTCTCTGTGATTCTATGGCAACACCATCAGCTCTGCTCACATACCTACTTAATGCTGACAGTGAATAGTGCAGTCCTCAATCATCAAACCTCTTAATATTCAAGGGTTCACCATTTGCCCCTTAGTTATTGCAAGGACCAATCACTTCTGGTAACTATGCTTTTTAATATTTTAACTACAATAGGAATCCTCCTGTGTAAACAAACAGTTCTGAACCTATATTTAAGCTATACTTTCTAAAAATTACAAGGTTCTTAGAGCAATGTTTCAGAAACTTAATGTGCACATGAATGTCCTGGGCTTCTTATTAAAATGCAGGTTCTAATTCAGTAAATTGAAGGTGAGACCTGAGATTCTACATTTCTAACAAGCTCTGAGCTGATATTGATACTACTAGCCCATGGACCACACTTTGAATTGTTAGGAAATTCACAGTAGGCTTTTTTCACATTTCGCAAGATGACCATCACTCTTTGTCCTAGGTCACTGGTTTGCTTAATTCTCCAGATTAACCTATCTAAACATTAATTACTCAGATCTCAGACTCCTTTTTGACTCCAAACAACAAATAGTAAAATTATTTTCAATGAGAATCTAAGGTTTATATTTTTAAACTAAAATCTCAAAAAATAAAAATAAATAAAAAAATAAACTAAAATCTCTGAGAAAATGTCCAAGTAGCATAATGGCTGATAAATCTATGTTGACAAAATAACTTTTATCTTTTTTTAATCTCAGTAATTATGGGCCTCAAATATTAGTATGCAGAAGAATCTCATGAGGAATTTATCAAAGGTGCATATTACAAGATCCTAAGATTTGGGACTGAAATATTGTCTGTGCTTAGTAAATACCCACACAATTATGATGAATCCTTTTGTTAGCATGGGTAAAAGAAGCCAATAATGTGCAATTTACTATTGTGGATTAGAAAATATGGTGTTGGGTGGCCTGGGTGGCTCAGCGGTTTAAGCGCCTGCCTTCATCCCAGGGCATGATCCTGAATCCTGGGATCGAGTCCCACATCGGGCTCCCTACATGGGGCCTGTTTCTCCCTCTGCCTGTGCCTCTGCCTCTCTCTCTCTCTCTCTCTCTCTCTCTCTGTGTCTATCATGAATAAATAAATAAAGTCTTTAAAAAAAAAAAAAGAAAATATGGTGCTGTTTTTTAAAGACAGCAGGACTGCTTGAGGGTAGAATAAATACTTCATTTGGCCTCATAACTAAATCTTAAAATTATTAGTTATTCAACCTCAGATTTTATTAAGATATTATAAAAGAAGCTCACAAGAGCCATTGAGCTGAATGCATCAGAGGATGGTTTTGGAAACCTTGTTTTAATTAGAAAATGACAGTCAAATATTATGCTGAAGGATAAATAGCTTACCCAGACTGATTGTTTTCAACTTGTAATGTGTTTTAATTTTATTTCAGGGGAGAAAAGACATGTATAAAAACCATACATAGACTACCTTGAATAATGTCAGCTAAAATATAGGACACTCCTGTTTGTTAGATGAGTCTGGGAGTAGAACAAATAAAGCCAATGATCATCTATTGTGCATGATAATCTAATAAAGAGACTACACTTGAATCCTGAAAGAAAATCATAGAAATAGAGGCAGGAAAATGTTATGAAAATAGTTTACATTAATAACTCATTTATCCAAAGGCCAATTAGTCTAACACTTTAAATATCCAAAATATAGCCAGAAACCCAGAAAAAGTAAAAAGATACCTCTGAGAAGTCAAAAGACCTGATAAATCTACTTGGTATCATTTATACCCTGTATGTGAGAGTGAGAACCTTACATCTGCATCAACATTTATTTATTCTTATTTTAGGAACAACGTTAATAAGCTTATCAGGTTTTCTCAAACTTGTAGATTAGAATTTTTCCACTGAAAATATATTAAGGTCTAAGATATTAGACAGCCTAATGTAGGTACATTATAAGGTACACTTATAATAACTGACCAAGAACAGAAAGGTGTTTAGTTACTAAAAAGATATATATAGATAGGTATATAGATTACATGTATATAATGTTAAATCTGAGCTTCTATATCACTTGCATCCTTTGAACAGGTTTTTGTGAGAATAGGAGTTAAGTTTTTTAAAGATCTTGGAAAGGTGGCTGCTTATCATTATTATTATTTTCATCATTATTTGTATTATGTATGTATTTATTACCTAAAGAGTTAAGCTTTGGCCATCATGTAAATGGGATGATTTTCAGATTCCATTCCATACTAAATGTTTGGCCTTGGGCAAGTTGTTTAACCAACTCTTTAATTCTCCGTTTCCTCCTCTGTAGAATCATAGTATTCACTTCATAGGGTTGTGACAAACTTTAAATATCATAATGCAAACTTCCTAGCCTTGTGCTTGGAACATAAGAAGTACTCAATAATACTTCATTATTATTGTTGTTAGATTTGTGGTTGAGGGGAAGTTATTAAAATCTCATGGTACAGATGAGAAGACCAAGGCTCAAAGATGTTAGATAACACACCCAAATTTATATATATATATATATATATATATATATATATATATATATATTAATAGAATGAATCAGGAGACAAATGTAGGTCTGTCAGAGGTCAAGAAGCTCACTCTTTCACTCTATCAGCCAGCCTTTCATCAGTCTCAACTATATTTTTTTAAAATCATTTATTTATCTAACAGAGCAAGAGAATGAGTGAGACAGCATGAGTGGAGGGGGGTTGTACAAAGGGAGAGGAAGAAACATACTCCCCACTGAGCAGGGAGCTCCATGCAGGGCTGGATCCCAAGGACCCTGGGATCATGACCTGAGCTGAAGGAAGATGCTTAACCGACTGAGTCACCCAGGTACTCCTCAACTTCATTTTAAAGACGTAAACTCAGCAATCACTACAGTTCTTAAAGTATAGAATGAACTCAACAAATGTTTGTGGATAAGTCTTAATAAGTAGAACCACACTTAGAAGTCAGCAATAAGCAGGCATGATTTCTGAGACCTCAAAAAACTCCTTCCTCCACAGATAAAATAAAAATTCACACTTCACCAGGGTGCCTGGGTGGCTCAGTTGGCTGAGCAGCCAACTCTTAGTTTTGCTCAGTGGGGAGTCTTCTTGAGATTCTCTCTCATTTGCCCCTCCTCTCATTTGTTCTCTCTCTCTAAAATAAACAAATCTCTTTTTTTCAGATTATTGATTGATTGATTGATTGATTGATTGATTGATTTACGAGAGACACAGGGAGGCACAGACACAGGCAGAGGGAGAAGTAGGCTCCATGCAGGGAGCCCGACGTGGGACTCGATCCCAGGTCTCCAGGATCACACCCTGGGCTGAAGGCGGCGCTAAACCGCTGGGCCACCCAGGCTGCCCCTAAAATAAATAAATCTTTAAGAAAAGAATTCACACTTCACTAAATAAGATAGAGAAAAAAACAAACACCATACAATTTCATTTATATGTGGAATCTAAAAACAAGACAGACAAAAACAAACTTTTAAATACAGAGAATAAACTGGTGATTACCAGAGGGAAGCTGGGTGTGGGAATGGGTAAAATAGGTGAAGGAGATTAAGAGGTACAAACTTCCAATTATAAAATAAGTCATGGACATGAAAAAGTACAGCATAGAAAATATAGTCTATAGTAATTTTGCACAGTGACAGGATGTACACCACTTATTGTGGTGAACACTGGGAATAATATAGAATTGTAGAATTATAATGTCGTACATCCAAAACTAATTATAACACTGTATGTCACCCATACTTCATTAATTTTTAAAAAATTCACCCTTCACCAGTACATTATTATCACTATGACATTCCACAATTAGTAATTCTTTCCTTTGTTTCTAAAAAAATACAAGTACCCTCTATGAATCACTTGTACTTTCATGTATAATGAGTTTATTATATTTGGGTTGTTTGATTCTTTATTGCTATTATTGTTGTTCTTAATTTATGTTGAATCTGAAAACAGCTTTTGGGTAAGATTCTTAAGACATAGTAGACAGTAGAGAAAGGAGTAATAAATTGAGCCTAAACACTTTGATATGATCTATAAGACTCTACACCACAGCTCCTGCTAATTTCGAAAACTTTATCTCTTGCTACTCCTCTCCTTTCACTCTTACTTGGCAGAATGTATATTATTGTTCTCAATTAATCTATGCCTTTCCTTTAAGAAGAATATAACATCCTTGCCTGTTGCCATGGGACTTATAGTGCCATGAGGAGAATACTTCCCTCCTCTGTAATGACTACCTTGGCTACATGCCTGCCTAACCAGTGGAATATGAGCCAATGGGATTGTAATTCAATCATTTCTATCTCTTCCCTCTGTCATGAGAATGTCATGTCCCAATTAGGAATTGTGCCTCCAGCCTTGGCCCTAAGATGGAGACTCAGCGAGGAGCACCACAGCTCAATAGCAGATCACCTGCAATATGCATGAGAAATAAGCCCTGGTAGTAGTAATCAACTGAGATAGTGGAGTTGTTACTGCACCATAACAGTGAAAGCTAACTCAACATTCCATCCTTGCTAAACTATTTTTTTAAGATTTATTTATTTGAGAGAGAGAGAGAGGGGGAGAGAAAGAGTGGGGAGGGACAGAAGGAGAGGGAAAGAGAGAATATTCAAGAAGACTCCCTGCTGACTGCAAATCCTAATGCCAGGCTCCATCCCAGGACCCCCGAGATCTATATCTATATCCCCCCGGGAGACTGTTAGCTTCATGAGAGAAAGGACAGCGTCTGTTGTGTCTCTATTGTTCGCTCACTGCCAGGCCTAATTCCTGGCTCACAAGAAATTCATGGTATAATTTACTGATCATTCAGTAATGAGCAAATGAACAAGTAAAAGAAAGAGAGACAATATGGTAAAAAGGTTAAGCATATAGTCTTTAGATGATCTGGATTCAAGTCCTCGTTCTTTCACTTCGAAGCAGGACCAGCTACACAATTTGTGGACCCCAGGGCAAAATGAAAATCTGGGACCCTTTGTTCAAAATTGATTAAGAATTTCAATACAGCAAAAGCAGACCATTAAATCAAGCATCAGGCCCTTCTAAACATGGTGCCTGTAAAACTACATAGCTGACCTGCCCATGAAGCCAGTCCTGCTGCCTAGCTATATAAACTTGGGCAACTATCCTACCTATGGTTCTGTTTTCTTGTGCGTAAAATGAGATTAAAATAGGATTTTCGTGAGAATGAAGTAAATTTAATATATATCAAGTCCTTATAATGGTAAATCCTACATAAGAACTATCATTACAGACAGGAGAAACTGTGAATGTCAAAGCAAATTTTAATTATTTCAAATTTGTCTAAGATTTTCAACAAACTACAGATTATCCAAGCTGACCGACCTAGATCAGGGGTTCTTAACTGGATGTGATTCTGCTGCAGGGGACATTTGACAATATCTGGAGACATTTTTGGTTGTCACAACTGGGAAGTGCTTCTGGTATCTATGGCACAGAGACCAGAGATGCTACTAAAATTTTATAGCGCACAGGACAGTCACTACAACAAAGAATTATCTGGACAAAATGTTAATAACACCAACGTTGAGAAATCCAGGCCTAAAGATTAATTTCTGAGCTTCCAAGGAAAAATTACTGAATTTTTCAGCCTCTCAGTTTCTCCATCTGTAAAAGAGTGCCAGTAACACCTGAGCCTGCCCACTTTGCAAGAATGTTGTAAAGATAAATTTAAGAGCAAAGAGCCCAGCTCTCAAAAGGGAAAGGGTACTATTACAGCCCAAGGTGTTATTATCAAGCTGTGCAGCCACTTTCACTCTTAGGAAGCCAAATGTTCTACTTGGAAATGATAATTTCCCTCCACTAAATGAGCATTTTGCTTCCCAGAGGGAGTAATTTTATTCACCTTTTGCCATCATTGGATAGGACGCGTTATGGCTGTTGTTCTTCCCTTATTTGAAATTTCATAACACACATAACCATAGAACCTCTCCTGAAGGAATGTACAGCCCTGCAGTAACACACCACACACATGTACCCACGTGTAAACAATCTGCTAACCCACCAGCCGTGGGTATTTATAAATACCATCCTTATATCCAAATGTGTTTCAATGAGACTATTCAGTAGAGAAGAAAAAATAATGTTCTTATGAGTCATCATTCACATCAGCCACTCTCCCAAATCCCAATGTGAATTAACAAATAAATGGTAAAGCACAATTCTGATTTTCTATTTATAAAGTGAATGCTTTAGAGACTAATTAGAATGGCAGTAGGTGGTGGAGAGGTAAAGGAACATGAAAGTTCAAACAGGGAAAATAAAGAAAAAAAATCCTAGGGAACCACAAATACACTAGGCCAATACTCTCAAAAGCCTTAAATGTGCAATTAATCAATAGTTTATGCATGAAGATTGCACTGCTTGCATGAAATCAGAATGGAACCACATTACAGCAATTAGAAGAAGCTAATGTCAGTGCATGAGCCCCCAGATGTTCAGATCAGTCGCTTTTTAACAAAATCTGTGTTCACAAAATAATCCCAAGATAGAAAGTACTGACTGGGGAAAGATTTACCTAATATGAGTATTGTGTCAGGGTCCTGCTTTTTTCTCCCCCTTTGTCTGACAGCAGATTAGCAGCACAGCCACATGCATGCTGTGCAAGATGTTGACGGCGAAAGCTGAGAGGAAGAGGGCTGCTGAGAACTATCGAACATGAATCAATTCACCAAGATCTGTCAGTGCCTGTACAGGGAACTCACAGGTATAAGAACCACTTTCTATGGCTTCCTCTGACCGGAAGAGGTAGAGTAGTAGGCAGGCAATGGCAATGATGACAGCAAGCACTATGGAAAGCACTGGGTGCTCTGGGTCAGGAAAAAGGCCTTAGCTTTCCATTTTCCAGTGTTGGCACTGTTTCTGTTTGGATGTTATGAGGATAGGCCACTGTGATGCAATGGAAGTGGAAGAGGGACTGGGTTACCAGGGCCAAAAGGTGGACTCCAATTTTCATCCCTCTCTAGCTCTCTGACCTAGACTAAATACCTGAGTCTCAATTTCTTCCTCTATAAAATGAGGCTGGAAGTTCATATAGGACAAAACAATTGCAAAGATTAAAAGTTTATGAATAGAAAAACTCATAATGCTTCACTTATAGTTGTCACTCAACAGATACTTATTATCCAGTCATTTATAAGAAAACCTTTTTTCCTACTTAGGACTGCCAACAATCCTATGAAATGTTATTTCAAATTTACTCCTTTTCTAAAACTAGCCCCACTGCCTATGAAGTACTCAGAGCTCTCTACCACATTCTGTCATTTGCATGTGTTCCATCTGTGCCACAGCAATGCTGACATCCTGTTGACTGTAACTGACCTTTACCTGTTTTGGAATCATAAACAGGAGGACCTCAATGAATTGCTGTTAATAGTGTCAACTTTTACACGTGAAAGTTTTGCATTTCTTAGCTTGGTTAAGGGAAAAACAAGACTATGGGAGGCCTGGGTGGCTTAACATTCAACTCTTGATCTCAGCTCAGGTCTTGATCTCGGGGTCATGAGTTCAAGCCCCACATTGGGCTCCATGCTGGGTGTGGAGCTTACTTTAAAAAAAAAAAAAAAAAACTGAATTGGTTCTATCTCATCATAGACCTCTCTCCTGTGAGCTGAGTTTAGAACTTGAGCCATGTTGGTGTAAGGCTAGAGTGAGGAAAGAATAAAGAAACTGAAAGGATTTTGTCAATTTAGATCCCCCCCAATCTATGAATAGCATGTTTATAGCTCTATCATATGTTCTATTTCCCTCCTTTTGTTGTAATTCATGTTTTAAAAATCCATGGTGCCTTTTAGGTACATTACACTGATTCAATTATTCACTAATTAAGGGCACTTAATTTCGCATCAACTTTCTCATGTACTTAATATGCAAAGCCAAGTAAATAAATATACAATCCAAAAGAGTGGGAACATTTATTATTTTGCCAAACAAGTAAGACTTACTACTTCTGTCAGATAATTAAGCTAAGCTACCAAGTGGCATTTGAAATTTAAATAGCTGAACACATGATACCAAGTCCTTGATTCATCAATGTAGCCATTTAATATCAATGAGAACCAGCTGAGGAGCCCTTTTTCAGCCCACTATCCCCCCCTTTTTTAAGATTTTATTTTTATTTATTCATGAAAGACATGAAGAGAAAGGCAGAGACATAGGCAGAGGGAAAAGCAGGCTCCCTATAATAGCCTGATGCAGGACTCAATCCCAGGACCCCTGGGATCACACCCTGAGCCAAAGGCAGATGTTCCACCATTGAGCCATCCGGGCACCTAAATCCCACTCTTTTATTTCATGTCTTCAGTGATTAGACTCACTTTTTTATTTGCTTCAGGAATAACACTTAAACATTCCACCCAGCAGTGACCATACCACCATCTCTTAGATGTTGACAATGTTGTTACTGATTCTATTCTGTATTTGAACCAAAATCTTTAAAAATATATAAAAGGAAGAACAGATTTTCAGTCTCATATGTGAGCTGTGCTCAGCTGTTTTCTTGAAGTCTTACTTTTTCGGGAGCCTCCCTATATCTTCTTTCTTCCCCTGTGTTCAGATGTAGAACTGGATAGAAATGCACCAGAAAGCAGCTGCATAATTAGCAGCAATTAACCCTGAATAGAATTCAACAAAGACAACACAATACTCAATTTTGCCCTCTATTCCCAACAATCCAATCAGAATTCTAATTCTGTAATGCCAAGAGATGCTAAAACAGGGACAACCATCAGAACTGACATAGAGAACATTAACAGAGCAAACTTAGATTTGATTCAAGGCTTAGAGCTGGTTGCTATTTCAAAAATGCTCCATCCATTGCTAATAAAAGCAATGCTTCAATGACTTTCCTTGATCAGCTGCCTAATGACAGGATTAAAAATCAAGATTGTAAGGTTATAAAGAAGAGTTGTTATTTATGTTTTTTTTAATCTATCCACCACCATGTCATGTTGATCATAAATGACCAAGTCATCTGAGGCTAATGCTGGACAACAGACAATCAGTGCCAGGCAGGTCCTGCTACTTTCAGGCGGCACTTAGAGCTCACCTGACTCCCCCCAGAGATAACAGCAGTCATATGTTGTCCAGCTGCCCACTTCCAGTTTCTACTCTCACACTCACCACCAAGAGACTGAGTGAGGGTGCTAGAAAAGCTCCCATCCAATCAGCAGAGTCGAGGCCAGATGGCCAGATGGTGAGTTTTGCTGCAGGGAAAGCTAATGGCCTCATATGATAGTGAGATCATCCTCCAGCCTTTCGGGAGAGGAGACAGTGCTATTGAATTAACTTTGCAGAGGATCCTCTTTTAGCTTAATCAACATTTGTGGCAAAAGGAATTAGATTGTACTGTCTGTGGATATGGCTAGCCACCTTTCATAGGCATTGCTGCTCCTGGTCACCACGGAAAGCAGACTTTATTTGTACAGCCAGCTCATATCTGGGAATATATTTATCAGCAATGATGATGGTTCACGTCCAACTCCTAGCATGTTTGCTCTGGGAAAGAAAATAGGTAAAAACCCAAAAAAGTTAAAAGTGAAATTGTCTCCCAAGTGCCGACTCAGCTGTAAGACACAATTGTTCCATTGTTGACCTTTAAATTCTCAGTTGTTGAAATCTGTGGAGTCTGTTGAAATTTGTGAAATCTGTTGAGTTTGCTTTTCTCCTAATCAAAAAATATCTTCAAAGTCTGAGATTGTTTAGCTCAGTTGATTAGAACACAGTATCAGCCCTACGGAGTATTAACTGCCTTTGTTCCATTCCATAGCCATGAATTGCACCTCTATACCTAGCCAGGGAAGGTCCCATTGCTATTCATAAATAGTATGGCTCAAACAGCTCAAAACTGTAGTTACCTCTAGGAGAAAAAAAAAAAAAAAATACAATGCTAAGTAACTGCTCTGCCATAAACAGCAGCTTTGGGTTTTGTGTACAATAAAGTACTTTATTATACTAAATAAAAAGTACTGAATCCATTTGAGATCCTGAAAGATTGATTTTAAAACATCTTAACTGAATTCTGATTTTCAAGTGAAAATATCCACACATAAAAAGGATTTAATAAATGTGTGTTGAGTAAATGAGAAAAAGAATTTGGCAGCTCTATTCAAAATCATGGAGAAAAAAAAAGGAGACATGTTTTGTTTAAACATACCTATTGGGCAGCCCCGGTGGCTCAGCAGTTTAGTGCCGCCTTCAGTCCAGGGTGTGATCCTGGAGTTCTGGGATCGAGTCCCATGTCGGGCTCCCTGCATGGAGCCTGTTTCTCCTTCTGCCTCTCTCTCTCTCTGTCTCTCATGAATAAATAAATAAAATCTTTTTTAAAAATAAATAAAAATAAACATACCTATCATATAAATATAGCACAACTGGCACAACTGAAGTATATGGTATTAAATGTAGATATTTGGAACTATTTTTAAGGCCCTTAGTTTTTTGTTTTTTGTTTTTTGTTTTTTTATTTAGTCATGAGACACAGAGGGAGAGAAGCAGAGACACATTCAGAGGGAGAAGCAGGCTCCCTGTGAGGAGCCCGATGTAAGTCTCAATCCCAGGATCATGACCTGAGCCAAAAGCAGACAGACACTCAACCACTGAGCCACCCAGGCATCCCAAGATCACTTAGTCTTAAAGAGAAGTATAATATTCTTTCCACAGCAGGATTTATCCCCTTGAAAAGCAGGGTAAGTCAATTTTTGCTAACGGACATTTTAAATCTGAATCAAAATCACATTTTGTAAAGATTTTATTTGTTATTTTATTTATTTATTATTATTTTATTTATTATTATTTTATTTATCTATTATTTATTTATATATGTATGTATGTATTTGGA
Source organism: Canis lupus dingo (assembly GCF_003254725.2). Classification (NCBI taxonomy): domain Eukaryota; kingdom Metazoa; phylum Chordata; class Mammalia; order Carnivora; family Canidae; genus Canis; species Canis lupus. Next base: position 58,210,175 of record NC_064255.1, read on the forward strand.
AAGGGAGAGAGATAGAGAGAGAAAGCATGAGTAGGGGAGAGCAGAGGGACAAGTGGACTCCCCAATGACTACAGAGGTCTACACAGGGCTAGATCTCAAGCCCCTGAGACCATGATCTGAGCCAAAGTCTGACACTTAACTGACTGAGCCACCCAGGCATGCCCCAGAATCACATTTTTATTTTCTCCTTCCAGTAATTCATCTCCATACACTGCAGCCAAGGAAGCAGGGGCCACACCCCCAGACCTCATGTGGACCTGGTGAACTGCACTCAGACCTTCATCTTCATCATTACCCATCTTTCCTTCAGTTTGTCCTACTACTTCCCACACTTTAAATGAATGGAGACAAATGAACACTAATTCCTGACACAGGTTGAAAAACGTAGAGAACTTAGTAGAATGGGGATTTAGAAAATTCCAAATCCCAGAAAGTGTGAATTATGTTAAAGAACATTTAAAAGCCTTTTAATAAGGTGAGAGGGATTTCGTTTTCAGTAAAATTCAAGGTACTTAATTTCTTCCCAGTCTCTGCAGTATACAATGATAAATGTTAGCAAGATATAAATGAGCAAATATGCAGACAGAAAATTCACAAAGAATTCAGAACTAAGACTGAAACACAGCTAATATTTTAAATAGTTATCTACTAAGTCAAAATGAAAAGAGAATACTTTTTCTTATGTAGCCTATTATTGCTTTCCTTAAAATCTAAATTAGTAAAAATTATAAGACACTGGCTACTTTAAATTATGATACTGTTAGAATTAAACTGTTCACTTCAGGCTCTTATTTCAGATAAAAACATATATACCTGTAACATTTATCTAATTTCATTGAACAGAGATATTTAAGATACTTTATATATATATATATATATATATATATATATATATATATATATTCATTATTTAGTCATCTTCACTTATTACCTTTCATTACAATTGAAGGTATATGAAAAAAGAGAAGTGTAGCCTCACATCATCCTTGTCATATTTATCATCATAGGCATCAATGATTGTCATCATCATCATAAAAGTCAATGTTTATCTAGCGTTTTGTAAGCACCAAGCACGATGATTATAAAATCCCTATATGTTAGGGATCATTATTATTGCAACTGACCCAGAGTCACCGAACTTGTTAGTACAGAGTTGGAATTTAATTTAAGTCCATTACACTCCAAAACCCATGTATATACTGATAATTAAAATTTACAGTGTACTTTAAAATGCAAGATAATGTATTACACAATACATTAATAATGTATTAAGATGAAAGGAAAATATATTCTTTATATAAAATAGTAACACAATAATAAAGCCAACAATTCAATAGAAAGGTAATTGGTTTTCCAATTGATGTGTACTAAAATTAGATAATTGGAAGCAATTTCTGTCATTTAGTTCTAAATAAATAAAATCTATTCCCTATTAAGAGTTTGATAATATTCAAATGGTCTTTGCCAGTGGTCCTTGTATTCAAAAATATTCATTATAACTAACTGAGTCTCCTTTGGTGTTAGACCCACTGGGTTACCACTTCCCTCCTCTAGACTTATCCCTGGATAAGCTATATGTGTAAAAGAAAACCATGAAGATCTGAAAAACCAAAGATCCTGAGGCATCCCTGGAGAGACAGAAGGTTATCGTGACAAAGTGTGGAGAGGAAAATGAAGTCTGGAGCAGATGGGGTATGGATGTCATATGAGAGGGATAGGCACAATGACAGAAAACAAACTAAGCAATCTAAACTAAATTTAACACAAACATTAAAAATGTAAAGTGAGAATAAACACACTATAAAAGATTTAAGGAAGAATAAGATCAGCCTGAAGCAGCATGAAATTGTTATAAAAACAAAAGAAACTGGAATTACAGGCAGGAAAAGGGTTACCTATAGACAGAAGAAATATAGTGAAATGATCAGAGACAGAAGATGGACCTAAGTATACCTTGCTGTACCTACTTGGTTTTGACATGATGTACACAATCATGTGTACATGATTTTATTATTTACACCCTAAATAATAAAAATGCAATCTAGAAATTTTAAGGCAAAATTACAAAAATGTACCTAAACATATATCCAGTTCATGACATAATCAGAATGAGAGGAGCCCTTCTTAATGACACTAAAACAAAGAAATTTTATTATACATTCTAGGAGCAATATATCATAAAAACAAAAGGACTGAAAATAATTTTCAGTAGTCATACTTTACATGGTAGTATTGATAATCAATAATTGTAGTAATATTGAAAATAAAGCAAATAAATTTTATTAATGTAAAGATACTAGAATTAGAAGCATGGGAAAAGGAGAAAATCAATGTAAATGGATGAGCTTAACTAGAAGCTCTATAGTCCTTAATTTAAGTTGGAAAAATAAATATTAATTCATAATATATTTATCTAAAAATATATGTTTTCCCTAGGTATAATAAAGACCAACCTAGTAGCAGCAAGCTCCCTTGGTGCCCATCTCATTACTGAACCAAATGATCTCTAAATATCATTTTTCACTAAAAAGAACTACAGCTTCTTAAAGAAATACATAATTTGAGGTCTGGACTAGGAATTGTATAAAATGAAGCTGAAATATCATATCAGTCACTAAACAAGGAAGTTATCAAAGACTTCCAAGAGTGAGCCAAAAAGACTTAGCAGCCAATTGAAAGGCTCTCCCTGGGCAAATATAGAGCAATATGAACTTCCAGAAAAACTGCAATGTATTTAAAGACATCAACTATTTTTAAATCCATGTGTGTATAATGATATTTAGAACAAAACAAAACAAAACAAAATGAAAACAAGCTCATTCATGACTTTAGGAAGATGCCAGGTTTTGAAATCATTGCTTAGAAAAGTGGCAAACAAATGAAAAGAATCAAGCAGATAGTCTTCCTTTCCAATGTTGACTAAGAGTTGATCAGGGAAAATTTTTACCTGTAGACCTTTAATTTCTGAGGCTTGCCGTAAAAAAATTATAACAGAGTAGTGTAAAAACATAAGAAATTTACTCTACAAAAGTTCTGGAGGCCAGAAAATCAAAGTCAAGATATCTGTAAAGCTATGTTCCCTTTGAGAACCTCTAAAGGCAGATCCTTGTCTCTACCAGATTCTGGTAGCCCCAGGTATTCTTTGACTTGTAGCACCATAACTCCAATCTGTTTCTTCTTCACATAGACCTCCATCAGTGTCTGTGCCTATGTCTAAATTTTCCTCGTCTTAAAGAAACATGCCACATCAGATTAAGGGCCAACCTTAACAAAGTCATCTTAACTTGACTACATATGCAAAGTTGCTACTTCCAAATAAGATCACATTTACAGGTACAGGGATAAGGACTCAATATGTGTTTTGAGGGATACAATTCGACCCATAACATAGAGTATTCCAGCAAATAGATGAGAATAAATGAGAAAATATCGTCATTTTGCAACTCTTAATGAAACAATGAACCTAAACAATGATGATTAATGACTGGCATCATCTAAAAACTAAAAAGGCCATTATGGTACTGATAAAAGTATCCACCCATTGAGAAATTTTGTCCAAAATTCTAAACTGTTTCTTGCTACTAATTTGCAGCAAATACAGGCATCATAGAAACAATTTTAAAGAACACCACAGGGATGCAATCAACAATATTCAGACTCTAGGAAACTATACAAAACAAATAACTGATTTTTCCAATAAATACATTAAGGAAGACCTATAGATTTAAGATATGGAAGAGAAACTCAAGCAATTGCAACATATGCTCCAGATTTCAATACTAATTTTACCAAATAAACTATAAAAGATAATAAATAAAAGATTTAAATGATCACTAAATTATTATTTAAAAGATTAAACTATAAGAGATTAAATAAATTACTAGATGTAAATGCCAATTTTTAAGTATTTTAAGTATTGATCAGATATTTATTAATGTTGAGGAATTAATGTTAAGTTTTCAGAAAAGGTGATGGTTTATGTTTTTGCTTGGAATTGAATAATTCAGATCTCTAGTGACACATGCAAAAATATTTACAGATGAAATGTCATGAGAGTATTAGTTTACTTTAAAATAATTTGAAGGGAAAGAGAAGTAGGTAAGTATAAAAATAAGATTGGCCATGAGTTGATCATTTTTTTAAAGATTGTATTTATTTATTCATGAGAGAGAGAGGCGGAGACACAGGCAGAGGAAGAAGCAGGCTCCCTGTGGGGAGCCCAATGCAGGACTCGATCCCAGGACCCTGGGATCATGCCCTGGGCCAAAGGCAGACGCTCAACCACTGAGCCACCCAGGTGCCCCAAGTTGATAAATTTTTAAGCCAGTGATAAATTCTTGGTGGTCTATTTTTCCATTTTGCCTACATTTGTGCATGTCTGGTATGTTTCAAAAGGAAATATTTTTATGTATAAAATATATATAAAATATATACATATATGTATATATATGTTATATATATTATATATATATAAAATATATGAACCATAAATTCAACAATGAGGATAAAAAGATAACCAATAAAAACCAAAAACAAATTAGTGGCTTACAGATCAGATTGAGGAACTCTTCAGAATACACTGAGAAGAAAGAAAGTGACACAAAATAGAAAAGAAATGTTGAGAGGTATGGAGGATGGAAGAATTTTCAGCATTTATATACAGATGTCCCAAGGGTAAAGACAAAATAACTGAAAGGAAGAAGATATTTGAATAAATAATGACTATGAACTAAAGAAAGATGTGAAACATCAAATTTAAAAAGAAAAATGGAGTGCCAAACAGGAGAGATTATCAAACAAATTTTCAAACAACAACAACAACAACAAAAAAAAAAAAAAACAGTACTAAAGTGAAAGAAAAAAATTGAAAAGCTTTTAGAGAAAGAAAGATCACTCATAAAAGATAATTATGAGATCATTAAATGTTTCAAGAATAATGGTAAATATAAGACTTGAGCAATATGTTAAAGTTCTGAAAGAAAATAAATTTCAACATAAAATTTTATATTCTACTTAAACTATTATTTAAATTTTATGTCTATAGAGTTGTCTCAATCTCTACTGACTTTTTTTTTTCACTTAGCAAAATATTTTCGAGGTCCATCCATGTTTTAGTATAGCTCAGTATTTTATTTCTTTGTATGGCCAAATAACATTCCACTGTGTAGATACACACCATATTTTGTTTATCCATTCATTAGTTGATGAACATTGGGTTGTTTCCACATTTTGGCTATTATAAATAATAAAAGGACACCATAATTACATATCATTTATTAGGGCACTATAATTACATATTATTTATTATATTATAAATGCTGCTATAGACAATTATATTCAAGTTTTTGTGTGGATATAGGTTTCCCTTTGCTTGGATATATGCCACAAAGTTGAATTTCTAAGTCAAATGGAAACTCTATGTTTAACTTTTTGAGGAACTCACATGTTTTTCCAAGTGATAGCACCATTTTACATTCCTACCAGTCATGGTATGATGGTTTCAATTTCTCCACATCCTGATCAATACTTGATACTCTCTTTTTCAATTATAACCATCCTAGTGGGTTTGAGGTGATATCTCACTATGGTTTTAATTTCCAATTCCCTGATAATTAATGATACTCACCATTTTTTCATGTATTTATTGGTCACATATATCTTCTTCAAGAAATTTCTAAACAAATGTTTTAGGTTTTTTTTAAATGTAGCATTTGTCTTTACTGAGTTCTAAGAGTTCTTTATACATTTTGGAGATAAGTCTTTATCAGTTACAATATTTTCAAATATTTCCCCCCATTCTATAAGGCGTCTTTTCATGTTCATGGATCCCCTCACATAAAATTTTAATTTTAACAAAGTTCAATTTAACTATTTTTTCTTTTATGGCTTGTATTTTTGCTGTCATATCTAAAAGCCATTGCCAAATCTAAAGTCATAAAGATTTACACCTATATTTTTCTTCTAAGAATTTTATAATTTTAATTCTTACATTTAAGTCTATAATCCAATTTTAGTCAATTTTTGCATTTAATATGAAGTAAAGTCCAATTTCATTCTTTTGCATATGGATAGCCATTTGTCCCAGGACTATTTATTGAAAACTCTATTCATCCTCCTCTGAATTGTTTAGGCACCATACTTGAAATTTAATTGACCTTAAACATAAGCATTTGCTTTTAGACTCTAAATTCTATTCCACTAATATGAATGTCTAACGTTATGCTACTACCACACTGTATTTTTTGTTATTTATTTATTTATTTATTTATTTATTTATTTATTTATGACATAGAGAGAGACAGAGACATAGGCAGAGGAAGAGGCAGGCTCCCTGGAGAGAGCCTGATGTGGGGCTCAATCCCAGGACCCCAGGATCACAACCTGAGCCAAAGGCAGAAACTCAATCACTGAGCCACTCAGGCACCCCTACCACACTGTATTGTTTACTGTTGTTTTGTAGTAAGTTTTGGAATCAGTAATATAAGTCCACTAAATTTGCTCCTATTTTCCAAGATCATTTTATCTCTGGATCCTTGAATTTCAAAATGAGTTTTGTAGAAACAAAAAATAAAGTTGAGATTCTGACTGAAATTGCATTGAATCTGTAGATCAATTTAGAGAGTATTTTCATCATAAGAATATTAATCCTATAAACATGAGATGTATTTCCATTTACTTTAGATGTTCTTTAATTTCTTTCAGCAATGTTTTATTATTTTCAGAGTATAAAATTTCTTCTTTTAAATTTATTCATAAGTATTTCAACTTCTCTATGTTATGCTAAGTTCACCACAAGTATGGCTATCATTTGTCACCATATAATGCTACTACAATAGTACTGACCACATTCCCTATGCTGTTAATACCTATTTTCCTCAAACTATTCCAAAAAATAGAAGAGAAAGGAAAGTTTCCAAATAAATTCTATTTGGCCAGCATTACTCTGACACCAAAACCAGACAAAGATATCACAAAAAAATAAAACTATAAGCCAATATCCTTGATGAACATTGTTGCAAAAATCCTCAACAAAATATTAGCTTGCTGCATTAAATGATGCACTAAAAGGATCACTGGGACACCTGGATGGCTCAGTAGTTGAATATCTGCCTTTGGCTCAGGGTGTGATCCTGGAATCTTGGGATTGAGTCTTACATCAGGCTCCCTGCAGGGAACCTGTTTCTTCCTCTTCCTATGTCTCTGCTTCTCTCTGTGTGTCACTCACGAATAAATAAACAAAATCTTAAAAAATAAAAAAATAAAAGGATCATTCACCAAGATTAGGTGTGATTTATTCCAGAGATGCAAGGATGGTTTAATATTCACAAATCAATGTAGTATGCCACATCAACAAAACAAAGGATAAAAATCATATGATCACCTCAATACATGCAGAAAAAGCATTTAACAAAATTCAACATCCATTCACGTTAAATATTCTCAACAAAGTGTGCTTAGAGGAAACATAATAAAGGCCATATATGGATAACTCGTAGCTAATATCATACTCAATGGTGAAAAACTGAAAGCATTTCCTCTAAGATCAAGAACAAAGCAAGGATGTCCATTCTCACAACTTCTATTCAACATAGAACTGGATGTCCTATCCACTGCAATCAGACAAGAAAAATAAATAAGAGGCATCCATACTAGTAATGAAGTAGTTAAACTATCACTATTTGCAGATGACATGATACTAAACTTAAAAAAACAGTAAAGACTCCACCAAAATTCTATTAAAAGTAACAAATGAAATCAGTAAAGTTTCATGATACAAAATTAATACCCAACAATTGGTAGTGTTTCTATACACTTATAATGAAGTAGCACAAAGAGAAATTAAGAAAACAATTCCATTTACAATTGCATCCACTAGGATAAAATACCTAGCAATAAACTTAACTGAAGAAGTAAAAGACCTGTACTCTGAAAATTATATGTTATTTTAAGTAAAATTGGGTTATTAATTTCATTTTTGGATCATTGATTGCTGGTGTACAGAAATACAGTTGACTTTTCTATATTGATCTTGAATTTTATAACCTTGCTGGACTCATTTATTGCTGCTAAAAGTTTTAATGGATTAAATGCAAGATCATGTCATCTTTGAATAGGGATAATTTTACTTCTCCCTTTCCAATTTGAGTGCCTATCATTTCATTTTATTGTCTAAAATTTCTCTGCTAAAATCTCCAGTACAATATTGAATAGAAGTGTCAAGAGCATATATCTTTGTCTTATTCCTTATCTAAGGGGAAAGTATCAGTCTTTTACCATTATGTATGATATTAGCTGTAGTTTTTCATAGATAGCCTTTATCAGGTTAAGGAAGTTCCCTTATATTCCTAGTTTGTTGAAGATTCTTATGAAATGGTATTGAGAAATGTTTTTTTCTGGATATATTAAAATTATCACGTAGTTTTTTATTCTTTATCTGCTGATATGATGTATTACATTCAGATGCTAAACCAACTTTGCTTTCTTGGGATAAATCCCACTTGGTCTTGGTGTGTAATTAGTTTTTCTATATTTCCAGACTCTTTTGCTGGCATTTTGTTGAGCATTTTTCATCTATATTCAAAGGAGATATTGATCTGTAGTTTTCTTTTTGTTGTTGTTGCTTTTAAATGTTTTCTTATCAGAACAACTTACATTCTTAATATAAAATTTTAGATGCCTTTCCTTTAAGATAAGGAAAATATCATATGTCCATAAATACCATTACTATTTAAACATAATATTGGAGGGCCTAGCCAATTTTTTGTTGTAATAAAAGGGTAAAAGAGTTTTATGAACTAAAAGAGAATAAATTAAACTTCCATTTTTTGCAGATGTTATCATCATTTACATAGACACTGAATGTACAGCCTCTTAAAACTAATATGAATACTTAATAATACTGCAAGATGCAAGTCCAATTTAAAAAATGAATACTATTCCTCTATGCCTGTAGCAGCTAACTGGAAAATCTTGTGCAATCTGAAATATCATCCAAAATAGCAATACAAAATTTAAATAATCTAATAATTGCCCAATAACCTTTTAAATCAGTTACAACTCATTTCAAATGCATGAAATTAGACTATATTTTGTTTGTTTTAAAAAAGCATAAAGGAAGATTTGAAAAACTAGAGATACACATACATGGAGAGAATGATTTAACACATATTAAGTCAATAATCACAGATTAATTCACATATTCAATGCAATTTAGATCCGTATTATAGTCAGATCTTTTGAAGAACTTGAAAAACCTATTCTCAAATTTAAATGGAAGGATAAACACCATTGAATGATTAAGTCAACTTAGAGAAAGAAAAAAACTTAAAAAAGAAAAATACAGAGATGAAACATTTTACCAAATATCAAGGCATACAACAAATGCCACAATATTATGATGCTTACGATGCTTACTCAAGAACAAACAAAACAAACAATGGTACAAAATAAGGCTTAGAAATAGAATCATAATTTTTACTTCTACATTTAGATCTTTAATCGAACTGGAAGATTATATTTATGGTGCCAAGTAGGCATTTAGCTTTATTTCTCTACATTTGTTGAGAAGGTTTTCCCTACACCATCCATCAAACAATCTGTCCTTCACCTACTGACAACTGTATTATATATCAGACTTTTATATACACATGGAATATTAAAATATAATCAATTTATAAATATATTAAAAGACAGAAACATTTGTAAGGAAATCACAATTTACCTGGGATCTGATATCTTTACTTCAAGGTCTCTGTCTCTTTATTAAAACTTTATTAAAATGTTCAGGTGTGTAAAATATGAGCAGAGGAACTGAATAGACATTTTTCAAAAGAAGACATACAAATGGCCAGGTATATAAAAGGTGGTCAACATCACTAAACAGGGAAATACAAATCAAGACCACAGTGAGTTATCTCTTCACATTTGTTAGAAGGGTTATTGTCAATAAGACAAGAGAAAACAAGTATTGGTGAGGATGTAGAGAAGAGAGAATACTTGTGGACCACGGCGGGCGGGCGGGGGGTTGGGGGAGACATAATTAGTGCAGTCATTATGGAAACCAGTATGGAGATTCATCAAAAAATTGAAATTAGAACTACTATATGATCCAGCTATTCCACTTCTGGATATATATTCAAAAGATACAAAAATAAGATATCAAAGACATATCTATACCTTTGTATTCGCTGCATTATTTATAATAGACAAGATATAGAAGCAATCTATGTACCTATCGATGGATAAAAATATATATGTAGACATCATATCTTTTATACACACACAAAAAAAATGAAATATCATTCAGCCATGAGAAAAAAAAGAGATCTTGCCATTTGTGACAACATGGATAGATCTTGGAGGCATTATGCTAAATGAAATAAGCCAGACAGGAAAAGATAAATACTGCCTCGTATCACTTATATGTAGAATCTTAAAAAACAACAAATGTCAAACTCTTAGAAACAGTAGTTGCCAGAGACTGGGACCTGAAGAAAATAGAAGTTAGTAAAGGGTACAAATTTTCAGCTCTCAGATAAATAAGATCTAAGGACCTAATATAAAACATGGTGACTATAATTGATAACACTGTATTATATACTTGAAATTTTCTGAGAGTAGAACTTAAATATTCTCACCAAAAATAAATAAATAAATAAATAAATAAATAAATAAACAAACAAACAAATAATGAGGTGATGGATATGTTAATTAAATAGATGGTTGGAATCCTTTCACAGTATATCACAATTCAGGTCACCATTGCACATTTTAAATATCTTACAATTTTATTTGTCGGTGATACCTCAATAAAGCTGGGGAAAAAATGTTCAAGTGTGAATACCATTAGGATGATAGACAAAAAAATCAAGGTAAAATGATATAAGGAACACCAAAAATAATATTGTTAGAAGGTGGAGGAGGGACAGTAAAAACTGAGAAGGCAGTTTGAGACCAGAAAATGAAGAAGACTTCTCTAAACAGTTAACACTACATGTGTTTTTTTTCAGGGTACCTGATGGGGGGCAATCAGACAGAGGATAATCCACAGTAACTGCATAGTTATTCTTCACAAAGTCCAGATCTTAGTCCATAGATTTTACAGAGTGAAGCGACATGTAGAAGAACACTGTAGTGAGATCAAGGGGTCCACATGCACTCAAAGGTCTTGCATACACCTAAGTGACAGCTAACCTTTAATTAGATCTTGTGGCACCACCTGTGCATCAGGAAGGGGAAAGACTACATTATCTTTAACAGATTCATGGGAGGCCAAAAAAAAAGCCTCCTTTGTCCCAGCCTTGGAAGGCATATATATTAATCTTCAAAGGCCCTGGAACACATAGCCCCAAGAGAAGTCATCAAGCAAACATGAACAAGATAGAGGGCCAAAGACGGAGTCAGTATTGTCAGCACTCCTACAATCATCAGAAGAGTATTTCCAATTCATTTATTTATAGTTCTTGTTAAGGAAAACTATATATAAACTAGGTGTGATATTTTTAAAAAGATCCTGAACTAGATAAAAGTGAAAGAAACATCTTGTGTTGAAACATCTAACCTCTAACATCTACCACAAAAGAAGAAAATCTGTTCTTGCATTCAGTAACATTTATTGAGTATATTACATAAGGAGATCCAAAGTAGCCCTCCCTGAGCTCAGAGACCACTAAAGAAACAATTATGTCTCTGAATGGTAAGTAGCAGCAGCACAGAGGTCTTTGAAAACACTAAGAAGAGCACCTAATGTGGCCTGGCATTAAATATTAAACTGAAGAGTTTGTCCTGAAAAGTTGAAGAAGGATGTTCCAGGTAGAGAAAATTGTTAAGTGCAAAGGTATGGAAATGAGAGACAAAATACAATATTTAGAAGAGAGAAAATAAGTAGGTATGGCCTAGAGGGAATATGACATGTTCAACTTTTGTGGGACACAAGCAACCATATTTAGAAGTCAGTGTGGCTAAAAACGATGTTTCACTGCATATAATACAATTGTATAACTGTGAACAGTATATATTTGCCTGAGACCTTCAATTTCCAAAGAAATAAATACTAAAGTGGGATCTGAGGCTGATGGAACACACACTAATTACACCTACCTTCAGCTCCATACTTTTATGCCTTGCTAAGCCATTCCTTGGAACAGTTTGAGAACCAGGGATTAAATAAACATGCCCTAACTTGACTTGCTTCAACTCTAAAATACCAGAATACCAGCAGCAAGATGGTAGAAAAAAGGAAAGAATATACAAATGACTGGCATCAATATAAAACAAATGATATGCATGGAAGACTAAATATCAGAAGAGATCCAAAATAGTGTCCAAACTGTATGGTGAACTCAAGTTCAGTATCTGCATCGGTCTATGATCCTGGACATCCAATACAGTGGGGGAGAAACAGAGGAAATTCTCAAGAAATGAAAATATTAGAGTTAAGCAAGTGAGAATAGGACCCAGACACCATGGAAAAGAAGAAATGTTGACAAAGGATAGTTATACAGTGTCACAGCCCTAACCTAGAGTAGTGAAGTCCCACAAGGAGAAGTGAAGGAAAAAAAAAACAAAATCAAAGCATAAACCTAGCCACGTAAATTTGGAAAATATAATGGGGTTTACAAAAGCTTGCCTATCAGAGACCATAAGGGGCCCAGGATTAACTTCATGCACTATAAACACCAGGTCTATAGCAGTATTATGATTAAGAGCCTCCACCTATGGCTGGCCATGAGCTTCCTAAAATAGTGACTGCCATCAGTGGTGTAGGGAATTGTCAACACTATCTGCAGGCCCAAAACAAAGCCTAAGGAAAGCAGAGGTATATAACAAGGTAAAACCATACCGACTGTATTTCAGTGAGATTTTTTAGCTATCCAGATATTTATTCTATCTGAACAAACACATAGAATAAACTTGAAATGTGCAATAGTTCAAGTCAAATGTTTCTAAATATATGTGACGTAAAGTTGACCAATCAATGATGGATTGAACCTTCACTGTTGGTCTAGACATGTTGGTGCTATTGTAAAATAACTGCTGAATACATGCTGCATAACTGTGACTCTCTTAAACACACTGTGTTACACTCAAATAATTTGTAAGTGCCTCCCTCAAAGATGAAAAACAGGCCACCTAGGAAGGAAAAAAATTGATTTACCATCTACTCATGGAAATTCATTTTCAATTATTTTATAGTGTCTTTGTGCTATAACATTACTTCTTTATATTAATTGAGTGAAATCAGAGTGAACAACGGGATTGTTTTTTTAAAATAAATGTATAACCTATCAAAGGTCATTCTCATCTAATTGACAGTGACTTTCTAGGAAACTGTCTCACTCATTTAAAGATTCTCATTCAAGTTCCATTTCCAACTCTATGGTAAAATCACACATTTTGGAAATGACAAGACCACCCATCAGAAAGCCCTCTTTTGAATACCTGTTCCACAGGCTCCTGCTCACTGAGTTAGAAAAAGGAAGCCTAGGAGGACAATTACCTTAACTTCTAGAGAAAAAGGTTCTGAGGCCTTTGAGCACATACTAAGTTGTGAGTTTGCTGAATCATAAGTGAACCTATATCTCCTTATCTTCACAATAGCCTCATTAATATTGCAAGAATAGGAATCATGGAAAACATTTTGGAAATGAGATAGGAAGAAAGACTGCCATCTACCTGCTTTTAAAAGAAGGTTTTGATAAGAAGATAAATACAGATTAGAAAACTATTAAAACTCTAGCTACAAAGGAAATAAAAAACGTGAATTGTCTGTGTTCCTGTCATCTCCTCATCCATCCATCTTATAATAGCCTTATTGCAACTAGACATGGGGTGATGAACGCAGAAATGTCAGACAAAAAGGAACATGTAAAGATAAAAGAATAAAGTGGGGAAAAACCCACACAACAAAGAAGTGACTGCATGTTGCTTTTGTTATCATTTTGTTTCCAAAAGCTGCCTGGGTGCTAGTTAAAAGCCAGAATTCCATAAAGACAGAAGCAATCCACAAAAGAACCCTGATGTGTCTGAAAAAAAAAAAATTATAATACAGAAAAAAAAATGGATAAAGCTACCACCAAAGGTTCTCTCTCCCTTTAAAGGAAAGCTCTAAACTCACACACTGAAAGCTTTTATTTAAGGATCTCAAGGCACTTTACCAGCAAGTAATTATCCTACCATGTCCTACTAATAGTTGAAAAGTTGGAAACCTTGAGGCTCAAGTTCAGCAGGAGCCTCCAAATTCTATAATGCAGAAATATAGAGTTTAAGTTACTTACTTGGGTGCCACATTCATCAATAAGAAACCCATTGTTGCTTTGCTTCCCTCTGCTTTAAACCACTCTTTTCTTCCCAAAAATTGCTCATTACAATCTGCCAGAGATTTGAAGGGGGAAAAACAAAAACAAAGAAAAAAACAAAAAAACCAACTCACCTCCTAAAGAGTCTTTTCTCTGCCAAGGCATTAACAGTACACACCAAATATGTATCATCTCTCCTACTATAGAATACATTTTAGTTAATGGAGAATAATTTCTCACTGCTTAAAAAAAAAAAAAAAAAAAGTCCTAAAAACCATCAGCAATTTGTTTGTAAGAACTCTGCTCCTTCCACATTTTCATTGATCCATGAAACAAATATTCAAATAGACTTTTCCAGTTTTTCTCCTCCTAATTATACCAGAATTATCTTCTATTAAAAAATAACACTATTCTGTTATTTTCCCAGGTGGTACAACATATCCTCTTAAAGGAAAATTTTTTTTAGGAGAAATTCATCGATTTGTAATAAGAATAGAAAGTCTTCCACAAGAGACTGAGTATAATTAGTTGAAGTAAAAGTTCAACAGTAAGGGGATACATCTCTGCACAATAGAAAGAGAAGTCTCTAGAGCTTCTGGAGAATATCTAGGACTGAAAGACTAAGAAGGGAAAAGGGAGAGGGAGAAAGGGGGAATGAAACCAGGCTAGTGACAACAGTCTACAGATTATGAGTTGTTACCCATTCCTAAAATCTCACTTTTCAAAAAAACTTCGCCAAAGTCAATTTGATTGTCCACTCTAGGAAGAATACTAAGTGCACTGTCACTGATCCCTTCCTTTGCACCCAACCCACTTGATGAAGAATCAGAATGAAGATAGAGCATAGTTGGGGCAGTG
The DNA here is from genome assembly GCF_003254725.2 of Canis lupus dingo. Lineage (NCBI taxonomy): Eukaryota > Metazoa > Chordata > Mammalia > Carnivora > Canidae > Canis > Canis lupus. The sequence goes on from NC_064255.1 coordinate 58,225,330, forward strand.
TGGAGGGGAGAGTAGAACTAAAACTGACAGGGAGTTGAGGCTTTTGCTTTTTATTGGTGGAAAAAATAGGTACAACTATTCTTATAGTGGTAATGAATTGACAAATAAAAGAGGATGCATTAAAAAAAAAAAAAAAAAAAGGATGCATTCCTTCCAACCAAGGAGCTAGGAAATAAATAAAATCTGAACAAAGAAAATTCTATCTCCAATCAAAAGTGGGAAAGAAATAAAGCATGGTAATCATGAATGCAAAATCAAATGTCAGAAATAAGTCCTTATTTATATTAATTATAAAAATAGTTAAATTCACCTTTTGTGAAACATAAACTCTCAAAATACATTTTTCCAAATAAATCCAAAAATATGTTATTCTAGAAGGCTAAACAACAAAGACAAAAAGATGAAAAACAAAAGGATTAAAATATATGTTAAGCAATATGTACAAGCCAAAATATAAATTAAGATAAAAAATCCCATAAAAGATAAAGATGATCATCTCATATTAGAAAAATAAAGTGCTAATAACATGTAAAATCATAGATATATATTTCTAATGATTGGGTCTCAAATCACACAAAGCAAAAATGAAATACCAGGAAATAAAAACAATCTTTAGTTTTAGTAAAGATTCAAACACATTCCACCTAAAAACTAGTAAATCAAAGAAAAAAAGGACATAGAAGAAGAAAATTATACTTTTATGATTTTTTTATTGAAGTTAGTTGACACACTAACTATATTAGCTGTAGGTATTAGAATTATATCTTTAATTTTGACCTACTGAATATAGCAAAAATATAATGCAGTAAATTTGGAATGTACATTCTTTTCACATACACAGAATACACCAAAAATCCATCATGAATCAGGTTATAAAGATAATGTGATGAAGTAAGCATTACCTAATACCAAAACCAGACAAAGACATTACAAGAAAAACTACAGACCAATATCTTTCATGAATAGAGATGCAGAAATCCTCAACAAAATATTAGCAAATTGAATCCAACATATATAAAAGGATTATACAGCATGATTAAATGGGATTTATCCCAGGTATACATGGCTGGTTCAACAATCAAAATATAATTATTATAATCCATCACATCAATAGGCTAAAAAAGAAATATGATCATATCAGTAGACGCAAAAAAAAAAAAAAAGCATTTGACAAAACTAATACCCACTTCTGACAAAAATTCTCCATAAACTAGGAATAGAGGGGAAATCCTCAACCTGATAAAGAATATCTACTAAAACTGATAGCTAACATCATACTTAGTGGTGAGAAAAATCAGAACTTTCCCACTAGATCAGGAACAAGGCAAAAATGTCCTCTCTCACCACTCCTTTTCAACACCATACCAGAAGTTCTAATGCAATAAAACAAAAGGAAATTGAAGAAATACAAGTTGGCAAGGAAGAAACAAAACTGCCTTTGTAAACATTATCATATGTGTAAAAATTGTGAAGGAATCAACAATAAAACTATTGAAACTAATAAGTGATTTAGCAAGAACAAAAGATACAAGGTTAATATACAAAGTCAGTCACTTTCCCATTTACCAGCAATGACAAATGGATTTGAAATTAAAAACACAGTACCATTTACATTAGCACTCACAAAAATGAAATACTTAGGTAAAAATCTACCAACATGTATACTATCTGAGGAAAACTACAAAACTGAGGAACAAAATCAAAGAACTAAATAAATGGTGAGCTATCCCATGTTCACAAATAGAAAGATTCAATATTATCGGGATGTCCATTCTTCCCAATTTCATCTTTGGATTCAACAAAATCCTAATCAAATTCTCAGCAAGTTATTTTGTGAATATTGACAAAGTAAGTCTAAAGTGGATATGGAGAGGCAAAAACCCAGAATAGTCAACACAATGTTGAAAGAAGAAAAAGGAGAAAAAGTTAGAGAGCTGAGGCTACCCGACATCGACACTTACAGTGAAGCTACAGTAATCAAGACAGTGTGATGTTGGCGAAGGAACAAATAGATCAATGGAACATAATAGAGAGCTGAGAAATAGACTCACATAAATACTGATCTTTACAAAGAAACAAAAGCAATACAATGAAAAAAAATGGCTTTTAAACAAATGAGGCTGGAACAACCAGACACATTAAAGAAAAAATGAAATCTAGACACAGATCCTACAGTCTTCTAAAAATTAACTCAAAAATAGATCACAGGCCCAAATATAAAATACAAAAGTATAAAAATTTTAAAAGACAACATAGGAGAAACCTCAATGTCCATTGGTATAGCAACGCCTTTTAGATACAACAGCAAAAGCATAATCCTTGAAACAAACTGGACTTCATTAAAATTAAAAACTTCTGCTCTTTGAAAGGCAGAATTTAAAAAATAAAAGACATTTAAAAGAATGAAAAGACAAGCCATAGTTTGGCAGAAAATATTTGAAAAAGCACATCTGATAAAGAGGACTGTTATCCAAAACATACAAAGAACTCATAAAACTCAACAAGAAAAAAAAAAAAAACACAATTAAAAATGAGTCAAAGACCTTACTAGACATCTCACCAAAGAAGATATATAGATGACAATGAATATATGAAAAGACCCTCCACATCATATGTCATCAGGGAAAGAAAGAAAGAAAGAACCATATAATTGAAAACCCATTATGCTACATCCCCAAATCAATCAAAGAGTAAATGCTCAAATTATGAAATACTTATGGTTAAAAGATCATGAAATCACTTCACACCATAATTCTGAAAGCAAAGTTATGTATATAAAGTCAAATTTACAGATGTTAAAACATCTAATAGGGAATAAAATGTCTAAAACTAGTTAAACATTCAACTCAAAAATTAGAAACTAAACAATGGAATATTTTTTTGCAAGAATACTTTTTAAAACCATATAAGAGGGCAATAATTAAGAGTAAAAATCAATGAAACAGAAAAAGAAAAGAAAGGATTAACAAAGCTAAATCTATTTTTAAAAGACAAATATAGGCAATTCTCTAGTAAGATTCACAAAGAGAGAAAACACTGATAAATAAGCAAGATTCAGAATGAAAGAAGGAAATTCCCTACTTATAAAGCAGAGATTTTTTTAAAAGATTTATTTATTTATAATTTATGATAGACACACAGAGAGAGAGAGAGAGAGAGAGAGAGAGAGAGGGAGAGACACAGGAGGAGGGAGAAGCAGGCTCCATGCCGGGTGCCCGACGTGGGACTCAATCCCCGGACTCCAGGATCGCACCCTGGGCCAAAGGCAGGCACCAAACCGCTGAGCCACCCAGAGATCTCCATAGCAGAGATATTTTTAAATTATAAATTAAAGATTGGCCAGGAAATATTTCCTATGAAAAAGGACTGGACTATCTCAAAAATCATTAAAAGTAATAGGATGATAAATCAAACATCTCTCCAAAAATTACCACCCAGATAGTTTATCCTGGCAGTTTGTACTAACCATCCAAGTAACACATAATAACCTACAGCTTCTATAATGTTTCCTAGAGTACAGAAATAAGGCAAACAGCCTGTAATTTTTATTTTTTTCAGCCTGTAATTTTTATAAGGCCAGTGTAACATTCCTAGAGTACAGAAATAAGGCAAACAGCCTGTAATTTTTATAAGGCCAGTATAACATATATTACAAAATTAGATACACATTCAAAAAATTAGGATTCTAGATCATCTCCATTTGTGAATATATTCACAAAAAGTCTACGTAAGGATCACATAAATGAGTCCAACAATATTTCGTAGAAACACACCATAAGTTCAATTGTTTTTACAAATTATATTAATTTTACAAATTGAAAGATACTTCAAAATTAGATAATTTATTAAATTATGTTAAGTGACTAAAAGGGAATATATCATTTCCAATTATGAAAAAATAGAAACATTCAATAAAATGTAAATTTCACCTATTTTTTAAAAACCTTAGCAAAGTAGACAAAGAGGTAATTTTATTTAACTGTATAACAGGTGAATAGCAAAACATACCACAAACATCATGCATATTTCATGGAGGTCCTGGCCAATACAATCACACAAGATAAAAAAAAGACTTAAATATTTAAATAAAGAGCCAAAATGTCATTTGAAAAAGATATGATCATGAATTTCCTTTTTTCCATAAAAAAAGGAAAATCAATAGACAAACTTCCATAATTAATGACAATGCAACTATAAAATACATGAACCTCATATCAAAAAATAGTTGTTTTTTATGCCAGTAATTATCATTTAGAGAGTAATATGCTAGTCAAAATAACAACAACAACAACAAAAAAAAAATAACAACAAAATCTGTAAGAGTAGGACTTAACCTAGCAAACCTTTACAAAATCATTCTGGAAAACAGGTAAATGGCATTAAATGACATTTAAAAGACATCCGGATATACTACAATAGATGGAGAGATATTTCATACACATGAATGAATGAATGAATGAATGAATGAATAGGTGGGTAGAAAACTTTATCTGTTCATTCAGAAATTATTTTTTGAGTTCCTGCTGTATCAGACTCTCATCTAGGTTGCAGCAGTAAAAACACAAAGGAAAATTTGTATCCTTACAGAGTACCTGTAAGTATATAATTACATGAAGCCTATAATGAAATAAATATGTCTACTACTGCCAAATTAGCCTGCACATTCAGTGGCAAATGCAGTGGCAAAAAAAATATTTAAAGAATTTAAAGGAATTTACTACAGGACCATATCATTGCAGTTTGTATTCTACATGAATGGCGACCTTTGGAACTTGTATAATGTGGCAGACATCATTTGCAAATTTTAAAATTAATAAAAAATGAAATTCTAAAAATAACTGCATTATTTCAAAAAAATAGAGCAAATAATGGAGCTTAACTCAACAAGATATTAACATATTTTACAAGTCTATAGTAATTAAGGCAGTGTTCTAATAATAAAAAAGAAAGCCAGACTTAGAAACATATCCACGTATGTATAGAGATTCATGTATATCCACTTTATACCAATGTGACTAACGAATATAAAAATATAGACAATCTGAAATATTATAGAGGACTGTGGGATTATGAATTATTGGAATCATTTTAGGGTACAATTTGGTAGACTAGTGAAACCAAGTATATGCGTACCCTGTGCCCTACTCCACTTTCGGCTACAAACCACCAGAGAAAGTTTTATATGTGAATTCAAAGACAGAATTTTATACACATGCTCTTTGAAGCATTAGCATCTTTTTTTTTTAAGTTTTTATTTAAATTCTGGTTAGTTAATATACAGTGTAAAATTAGTTTTAGGTGAACAATGTTGTGATTCACACGTCCGTATAATACCCAGTGCTCATCACAAAATATACTCCTTAATCCTCATCACCTTTTTAATTCATCTCCCCCTGACCTTCTCCCTGGTAACCATCAGTTTGTTCTCTATAGTTCAGAGACTCTTTCTTGGTTTGTCTCTCTCTCTTCCCTTTGCTTGTCTCTTCTGCTTCTTAAATGGAAGCTTCTTTAAATATCTAAGGTAAAAAAGTGTTAAATTAGGTATGACTGCTAAAATTACATCTATCAACATAGATCTTAGATACTAAAGTTTTATGAAAAGTATCAGAAGTAGAATGAGAAGTACATCAAAATGCTACTAGTATAAATGCTTTAAATACAAAACATGTATATTAAATATACAAACATCAAATATATTACATACTACGTATATACTACATAAACATATATATTAAATATTACAAACAAAATATATTACATTACTATATATTTATGATATATTTATATAAAAATAAGGACATACAATATAGATACACAAGGAAAGTAGATGTAAGTGGGAAGTTTTATTGGAAAATTTTTTTTTAATTTAAGGAAGAAATATAAATAAAGTCTATTAAATTCATGAATGCTTGCTTGAGTGATATTTGGCACTGAAAATCAATTAAAGAACCAGTTTTCACTTGGAGCGATACACCACAGGACAGAAACAAATAAGGGGCAAAACTAAATAATACCAGCCTATCTAACTAAGTTTTTTATTACCCTCTTTACACAAAGAATAGACAAAAATATTGATAGAGGCTCTGGACTTCTACAGACCATGGAATGAAGAATTTAAGTTGTCATTCTTATCTATATAACACAAGGTTGGCTATAGAAGCTCCCAACTGACATCTCCCATTTATAACAATCATTTTATTTATTGAGGGCAAGGGCTGTGTCTTAATTTAGTTAATCTCCTCAACTCATAACGTTTCTTATGCATAAGATATTGTGCTAGTTGATAGAAGAGACAGAAAAGATATCTTTTTAATTGAATCTGTAGAATTCTAATTTAATGTTTAGAATGTTCAAAATCACCTCACATGCTAAGTATCCATCACACTCAGAGAAATTAAATGATTTGCCCAATATCCCACCATTAATAAAGGGAATGAAAATGAGAGTTGAGATACCCAAAGTTCCAGGAAATTTAGATAAATATAAGGATAGGATCAGAAGAATCAGCTCATATTCTACTTAAACAAAAACAAAAAGAGAATACATGGTATTTATGGAAGTGGATATACTAAATGATATGAAAACTGTGGAAAAATATGATATTGGATAGGGACAGAAGATGAGCCACTGTAGAAGTTACAGTAAAGACTATAAAGCACAGCAATAACACATCTACACTAGGTGACCTGTTTTTTTTCTATCTCTAACATAAATGGTTTGACTTCACTGGGATGCCTGGCTCATACTCAACCTGTCATCAATTGACCACTCTTTCAGCACAAGGCCTGGATCAGCAGGGTCTTTTCTTAGAGAACACCGCTATTCTTTTATCATGATCCACAGCTGTGAGGTCACAATGGTGACTTTTTTGGGCAGTTACAATTACATTATCAGTGCCAGCAATAATTATTCAAATGATCATCTAATTGTTAAGTGATCCAAACTTAGAATGGATAATACCATGTGACAGTATTTCTCAACTTTCCACCAGGAGTTTGGAAATTATGGATTCATTGGTGAGGAGGTGAGCATCATTTGAGAATGAACAGTAGTTTCAGCTTTCAGCATAGGCAGACTCTGGCAGTATTTCCATCCTTTGGACGGGAAATAGAAAATTGTATTCTCATTTCCAGCTCTGCCCAGGGCCACAAGCAGAAGTGTGAAGATTATTGTTCTCTAAAAAAAGAGACATGAATATAACCACAGGCCAACAACATCATTAGCCACCCATTCAATACTGCAGTAATGATTGATGGAAAAAGGGAAGCTTTAGTCTCCTGGGATTGTCCAGAGTGGCTCATGACAGTAACAGCATTATTGCAGCCAGCCATAAATCACCAGTGTTACTGCACTTCTCTTGGAAAACTCTATAGCCATGGTCTCAAGGGTTTGCACAGTGAGTCTGCCTTGCATATTTAACATTGGCATTTTGATTCAAAATCTCTGAAAGAGGTCATAGCAGAATAGAAGTAAAGTTTACTTCTGAAAAATATATTTGGGATACTTCGGACCTGAATTAGAGTGTTTTTCTTAATTGAAACAACTTTTTTAAAAGTTCAAAAAAAATAAACAAATAACAAATTTTCTATAATGCCAGAGGTGAAAAATATAATCTATGAGCAGTAAACACATTTTTTTCCCACTAAGACGCTATAAAGGTGATAGGAAAATTGATGGCCTCATGGATGGTAATTTTGAGGTTGTTTGTTCTGAAGAACAATTAAAATATGATTGGCTTGGTGGAGCCCCTTAAGTTGTCAATTAAGTAAAGGGGGGAATCATGTAAGAAAGAAAGACATCTAGTTCAAGAAAGAGTAAAGAGCAAATGTGTTTCCTTCCTTTCCTTTCGAAAATCTCATTGAAATGACAGAAAACATAACCAAAATTAATTCATATGGTCTTTCCAAAATAATTACCCAGGCAAGAAATTAGGAGAACTTTTTGGAAGAGAGAGAGTACCTGACATCAGCTAAATGTAGAAAAAAAGAGTCTGGAAATCTGTAGGCCAAAAACAGAAAAGACCTGAGAAACCTAAGAGCCATTCTTTCCTGCAAAATTCTAGATTAACTTCTCATAGAGTCAGCAAGTATAGAAGGTGGTAGCAAATTGTGGGTAATTAATAATAATACCAGTGGAAATTTTGAACTAGTAGTCCCACTTCTCCAGTATGGAAAATGGGTGGAACTGTGAACTGCAATTTGGCCCTGGACAAATACAAAAGAAAAGGTCAATAAATAAGTAAAGTTGATGGAGCAGTTATTTCCTAGTATAAATGTATATTACACACACACAAACATATATATTCTCATACTTATAAAAGAGAAGTTTGTCATTTTCTGTTTTATAAAATGGGACAACATTGTGCAAAATTTTCTAAAGCATTGAAATAAAAAATAATTTTATTTTAGAATATATAGGACACATAAGATGTCGGTCATGTACCACAACTCAGGATATGTGAAAGAATTTCTAGTGAATAAGAAATTTGGCTGTGATTAGTTCATATGAAATGAAAAACTATTACTGTTACATCTATTTAACAAGACTCACTGGTTGATTCTTAAGAGAAGCTTTTTAGGTAATTGTGATGTGCAATTCAATTAAGAAAAAATTAAAACTACCAGTTTAACCAAATAGAAAACCTTGAGGTCACCAAATGTGAACATTATACAATTTTAATCATGTTATAAGAATCAAGATTGCAATCATGAGCTAAGAAAAAACTCTGGGTCATCATGCTGGCATAACCTCCAGGGGCTCATTCTTTCATTGTGATGGTTGAAGAAGAATATAGTTTGAAATTATACAGCTAAATCTATGATGTATCATTTAGTCTTCACCTCGGTGCAAGTAACAAAATCCCAGCTAACAATAGGCTAAGTGATAAAGACATTTAGTTCTCTCACACAAGAAGTCTTCAAGTTGGCAGTTCAAGAATTAATGCAGAAGCAATGACTCTAGATGACAAATTTTTTTACACAAATTTATGTTATTATTTAAATATGTGATGACACTATTACATAAAAATAACAGAGGCGATGTTCCAATAAATAACTTCAACACATAGCTAAGGTCTACATCAACTTGGCTATATATCATAACTCACTCTTCTGCCTTCTGTTTGGTAATTTATGAGGTTTTGTTAATGATTAAATTTTGCATGCTGATTTCTAGAATTTTAAAATGTGAAAGAATTTGACCTTATATAGAAAGAAAAAAAAAAACAAATGGATAAATATAGTACATTATATCTTAGTTCAAAATACTATTTTCAGATAGTCAAGGACCCAGAAAGTTCACCATCCATGTCCTCCTTCTAAAAAACTTGATTATAGGACAAACTGCAGTTGTGGAGGCAGAGAAAAATCAAGGCCATCCCACCTCAAGTTTAGCATTAGCACAAGTACAGCCATCTTAGGCCTGTGAATAAGAGCTGAACTTTACAGGAAAAACTGCAGAATGTCCTCAGCAGAGAATCCCATATCAGAAAGACAACAGAGCCCACGCCTGTGGCAGAAAGTCCCATATTAGAATGAGAACAGAGCTCAATGCCCTTGAAAGCCCCATATCAGATTGTAAACAGAACTTGAGAAATTTCTCCCCCCCTTCTGGAGGTCCTCTAGACCAGCCCATAAAAAACCCAGCTGTAACCCACTTCGGGGTCCAAGTCCCTGCTCCACTGTGTCAGGTAAACTTGGACCCAAGCTGGAGCTTGCAAATAAACCCTCGTGCGCTTGCGTCGGTGTCGGCTCCTTGGTGGTTTCTCGGATTCGCAATCTTGGGCACAACACAGTAAAGTAAAAATTCAATCCAAAAGACAAAAATGGGATCCAAGAAATGGTGAAATCACTTCATGCATCAGTCAGCTGGGGCTGCCATAACAAAATACTATAGACTGGGTGGCTTAAACAATAGAATTTTATTTTCTCACAGTTCTGGAGGCTGGAGACCTGAGATCAGGGTGCCAGCATGGTGAGTCTCTGGTGAGAACTCTTTTCCTACCTTGCAGATGGCCACCACTCCTATAATTTCACTGAGTACCACAAAGAGAATGAGCTTTCTATTGTCTCTTCTGATAATGACACTAATCCTGTCTGATTAATGCTCCACCCTTAAGACATCATTTAACCTTAATTACCTCCTAAGGTCCTATATCCAAACACAGTCACAATGGGAATTAGGGTTGCAATATATGATTGGGGGGGTGGGGACACAATTCAGTCCATAGCACCTAAGATTTGCAATAAAAAAAAAAAAAAAAACACCTCTGTATGAACACTGTGTCAATGCAAAACATGGTTCACATCAGAGCAGGAAGTCTGAGAACTTTGAAAAACCACCTTCAAAATTAGACTAGACACTACTGTGCAAATTTTTTAGTAAGAATGTATAAATCATAACAGACTCTTAATGAGAAAGTCTTCTTATTTAACATGAAAAGAAAGTTTTTAATTATCAGCAAATAAAAATAGAAAGTTATGATCCAAAGTAATATGTGGTATGATTTTGAGCAGCTGAGAAGAATATAAGAGATAACACTTTCTGAAATAATGAAGCCAAAACACTTAGGTAACTCAGAAAAGATCAATAGGATCAAACTAGTACTCTGAATTTATAGTTGTGTTTCCTAAAAGTGATTTGTCATTTTACCATACATTTTGCTTACAAGTCTGTATTCTCTTTTTAAAAAAAAATTATTTATTCATTCATGAAAGACACAGAGAGAGAGGCAGAGACACAGGCAGAGGGAGAAGCAGGCTTCCCGCAGGCAGCCCAATGCTGGACTTGATCCCAGGACACTAGGATCACGACCTGAGCTGAAGGCTGATGCTTAACCACTGAGCAACCCAGGCGTCCCCGGATCTGTCTTTTTATATTAATTTCTCCTGAAGAGTGATTCTAAAAGTAGTCTTGAATTTTAAACTTGATTTTAAATTACTGAAAGGTGAACCAATTTTTATAAATAATTAACAGTACATTAAGTTTTATTATCTGGAAACTTTAGTCTACACTAAGAAATGTGTAGTTCCAAGTCACAATAATAACCACCACCACAACAATAAAACATTATCTAAAATATTTTAATATTTTTTCTTAATCTGTTATTTTAACTTGGGTGGAACTTCTGGCAACTGATAATACATATTTTTTCAAGTAACTAAAGTTTAGTATCCCCTTCAGTTACATTTTAGTATCTTTTTTATTCTTTCAAATTAAAGTTAAACTTAATGTTTTTGTTTTAAAATGTCAACTATCATTCTTTACATAAATATGAATGATTTCAAATTTATCCTTTTTTTTCTTTTCTTTGATGAAGGATAGTTAGAAGAAAGGCAGGCAGGGACAAGGGACTCTTGCCCTAAGGGGAAACCAAACTTAAAAGGATTTAACACCAACCTGGAAGGAGTCCTCCACCCTTTCCCACGTGATAGGTAGATGACAAAAATCTGATTGGGTGACAAGCACAGGGAGGGTTAATCAGATTAAAACAGCCCACCAAAAAGCCCATAAAAACCCCTAGATTTAGAAACTGGTGGCAACCCTCTTGGGTCCCCTCTCTCTTTGGGAGCTTTGTACTATCGCTCAATAACTTCACTATCACTCAACAAACTGCTTTGCTGCCCGACACTCTTCATCTCCTCTACCTTTTCATTCCTCAAAGCAGCCTGGCAAAGAACCACAGGTACTGAAGGAAAAGAAATTCTGTAACATTATTTTCCAAATTTCCCACTATAAACATATCACTCTTCAAATAAGAATAATCTAAGGAATGCTATATTTATTTAAAGTGTAAAAAAATATGGATATTAAAAATGAAATATCTGAAGGGTGCTATGATGTGATCATGGATCTAAATGATCTCTGAAGACAAAGGAAAGCAGGATGTCAAGAAACAAGAAAGGGAGAGAGCGCACTAGACTAAATGTTTTCCACCGTTAGAAACAACCGAGTAGACTAGAATCCAACCTCAAAAATGTGTGAATGTTAGCCATTTTGGTAAATAAAACATAAATGCCCTAGATGCTTTTATACTTTGGACCATTTCCTCATTAATTTTATCTTTTGGGGGGGAGTTATCTTTGATATTTCCTACAAACAATTTGGATTATTTATAGCAAAAAAATATAAGAAAGTTGCCAAAGTCAGTCCCTGAGGTTTATCCTAATTAAGTAATAATAACAACAGCAACTGACTTTTGCTGAACACTGACTAGATGACAGGGATTATTCTAAACACTGTTCTTCAGCTAATTTAATCCTCCCAGCGCTGCCCCGAAGTCAGGGTGACTACCCTCTCCTTCGAGATGAGAGAACTGAGAGGTAAAAATTTTGTCACTTGCCCAGGTCACTCAGATCAAGCGGGAGTTCAGCACTAATCCAGACAGTCTGACTCCTGAGGCCAGCTCTAAACGACTACACTAAACTGTCCCTTTCAGGACAAACAATGCTGATCAATACTTGCTCCAGGATGAATCGAGAACCACATGAGAGTAAAAGGGAGGCTCGGTTTTCAATTTCCAACTTGGTTTATTAAAAAGGCACAAAGCTTCTCAGTGTGAATAAACTTGCTACAAGGAAAATGAAATTGGTTAACGTTGGAAAAGCATTTTACAGTTTACAAAGAAGTATTACATGTTAGAACTCACTTACTTAATGGGCCTCAAAATTGGGAAGCATTGGGAGGATCATTATTTTAGAGCTGAAGAATATGAGCATCCAAAAGCAGAGATGACTCCACTGATTATAACAGAGTCAGAACAAACGCGTGCTTTCTAACCTGGATCTTATGCTCCTTCCATCACTATTTCCAAGATGAATGCCAATTTTTAAAAAACGAAACAATTCTTCAAAAATCCATCTTTGTTTGAGAAATGCCAGGAAGAAACATGGAATTCTTTTTATTTGTTGCTGTGATAGGTTTTTCCCTTCATCCTTGCTCTCCATTCCAGTCCCCACTACCCACAGCCCCTCCCCTCAGGCAGCTACCCCACTGTGTTCAATATTTGTCCTTAAACTAGCACGTTTCCTTACAAAATTAAGTATGGGAAAAAAACTCCCTTATTTCTCTTCTGCTACTCACAATACTTCTGACCAAGAAATGTGTGGGGTTTTGCCCCATCTCAACCAATCCTCTAACATCAGGTGGGTGCCCTACCATTCAATGAAGTTATGACACTACCTATCTGGAGTTAACATCAGATCCCACAAGGATCTGACAAGACCACTCCCACTTCAGATGTCAGTTCCAGGTCACAGGTTGTCACCTGCACTTCTGATCAACTGGTTATAACTTAGAGATCTTTCTGTCATTTATGTATGGGGGTGAAGGGATCATAAAGCATGCATATTCTTTTTTATAAGTATTAATAATTTATTCAGATGTCCTTCCTTTTTAAAAAATATTTTATTTAAATTCAATTTAATTAACATGCAGTGTATTACTAGTTTCAGAGGTAGAGTTTAGTGATTCATCAGTTGCATAGAACACCCAGTGCCCATTAAACCATGTGCCCTCCTTAATGCTCATCACCCATTATCTCATCCCTCCACCCATCTCCCCTCCGTTGGTTTCCTAGAGTTAAGAGTTATGGCTTGCCTCCCTCTCTGTTTTCATCGTATTTTATTTTTCCTTCCCTTCCCCTACATTCATCTGGTTTTCTTCTTAAATTCCACATATGAGTGAAACCATATGATAATTGTCTTTCTCTCACTAACCTTTTGCTTAGCATAATACCCTCTAGTTCCATCCATGTCATTGCAAATGGCAACATTTCATTTTCTGATGGCTGAATGATATTCCGTTGTATATATATATACCACCTCTTCTGTATCTATTCATCTGTCTATGGACATCTGGGCTCTTTCCATAGTTTGGCTACTGTGGACAGTGATGCCATAAATATTGGGGTACATGTGTCCCTTCGAATCACTACGTTTGCATGCTTTGGATAAACACCCAGTAGTGCAATTGCTGAGTTGTAGGGTAGCTCTATTTTTAACTTTTTGAGGAAACTCCATACTATTTTCCAGAATGGCTGTGCCAGTTTGCATTCCCACCAACAGTGCAAGAGGATTTCCCTTTCCCTGCATCTTTGCCAACATCTGTTATTTCTTATTAATTTTAGTCATTCTGACTACTGTGAGACGGTATCTCATTGTGGTTTTGACTTGTATTTCCCTGACACTGAGTGATGTTGAGCATTTGTAAGTCTTCTTTGGGAAAATGTCTATTGAAGTCTTATACCCATTTCTTGATTAGATTTTTGGGGTTTGAAGTGTTAAGTTTGATAAGTTCTTTATAGATTTTGAATACTAGCCCTTCGTCTGATAAGACATTTGAAAATATCTTCTCCCATCCTGTAGGTTACTGTTTAGTTTTGTTGACTCTTTCCTTTGCTGTGCAGAAGCTTTTTATCTTGATGAGGTCCCAATAGTTCATTTTTGCTTTTGTTTCCCTTGCCTTTGGAGGCATATCTAGCAAGAAGCTGCTGCAGCTGAGGTTACAGAGGTTGCTGCCTGTGTTCTCCTCTAGGATTTAGATGGATTCCTGTCTCGCATTTAGGTCTTTCAACCATTTTGAGTTTGATTTTGTGTATAAGAAAGTTGTCCAGTTTCATTCTTCTACATGTGGCTGCCCAATTTTCCCAGCACCATTTGTTGAAGAGACTGTCTTTTTTCCATCTGATATTCTTTCCTGCTTTGTCTAAGATTAGTTGACAATAGAGTTGAGGACCCACTTCTAGGTTCTCTATTCTGTTCTGTTGATCCATGTGTCTGTTTTTGAGCCAGTACCACACTGTCTTGATGATCACAGGTTTGTAATACAACTTGAAGTCCAGAATTGTGATGCTACACCTTTGGTTTTCTTTTTCAACATTCCATTGGCTATTTGGGGTCTTTTCTGGTTCTGTGCAAATTTTACAATTGTTTGTTCCAGGTCTGTGGAAATGTTGATGGTATTTTGATAGGGATTGCATTGACTATATAGATGTTTCAGGTAGCATAGACGTTTAACAATATTTGTTCTTCCAATCCACAAGCATGATGTTTTTCCATTTCTTTGTGTCTTCCTCAATTTCTTTCATAAGTGTTCTATAGTTTTCAGAATACAGATCCTTTCCCTCTTTGGTAAGGTTTATTCCTAGGTATCTTATTGTTTTTGGTGCAGTTGTAAACCGGGTCGATTCCTTGATTTGCCTTTCTTCTGCGTCATTGTTAGTGCATAGAAATGCAACTGATTTCTGCTGCATTTGATTTTATATTCTGCAACTTAAGGCATGCATACTTTTAATTTCACCAAGGACTGGAACTCTGCTTCCAGGGGAAAAAAAATGTACCATTTACATTCTCAAGCAGAGCATAAAAATAATTATCTCTCACGTCCTCTCCAACCTTGGTAGCATGCTTCTTTCTCTTTCTTTCTTTTTTTTTTTTTTTTTTTTTTAGATTTTATTCATGAGAGACACACAGAGACAGAGAGAGAGAGAGAGAGAGGCAAGGACACAGGCAGAGGGAGAAGCAAGCTCCATGCAGGGAGCCTGTTGTGGGATTCAATCCCGGGACTCCAGGATTACACCCTGGGCCTAAGACAGGCGCTAAACCGCTGAGCCACCTAGGGATCCCCAGTGTGCTTCTTTCTAATTACAACTAAACTGATATATATGTAAAATTGTAACTCAGTGTGTTAATTTCTATTTCTTGGATTACTACTTTATGTACTGATTGACAGATCAGGCTTTTCCTTATCTATATTGCCAATTCCTATCCTCCACCTTTTTCCCATTTAACTCATTGCATTTTTCTTGTTACTTTTTAAAGAATTCACTTCATATTTTAGAAACTAAGCCCCTCTTGATCTTACAAAATTCAGATGTTGTCTTCCGAGGACTCATTTATCATTTCATTTAGTCAATGGCATCCTTTATTGAGCAAAACGATTTCCTTTCAGTGTAAATATACCTATTTCCCCTCTTAGAATTTGTGCTTTGAGAATCTCGTTTAAAAGCCTTTCTCCTCTCCTAAATTACAGAATATTCCTTACATTTTCTCCAGAAGTGATATTTAAGCTTTCATAATAATCTTTAATCCATCTAATCTACTGTTAGATTGAGTAAAATGGGGATCAGCTTTACTTTTTTCCGATATGGGAAGTCAGATTTCTAATATGATGCATAAACCATCCCTTCCCCTGGCTTTCTGGTCATTTTTATTTTGCATCATATTTCCAAATACAAACAGATATGACAGCAGAGGGGAGAGATAGCAGCTCATGATGGTAAAAGGTTTTCACCAAGACACTAGCCATGGTTATTGAATCATATGTGAAGGAAATTAATTAGCCAATGTTTACTCTTATTGTTTGGGACACAGCCTTCACTTAAATCTAAGAACTACATTTTATCCTGTGGTGTTTAATTAGTACTAACCTGCTCCTCTCCTCAAATTCACTCATCTTCTCACATCTCCAAACTTCTTTGTAAGAGCTTCCCTTTAGAAAACACTGGTCTGCCCAGCGTCTACTTCAGGGCTTCTGAAAACCCAATGGATTTCTTGGCAGACCTTGCCACTAACTTGTTCTTCCTATGCAAAATATTGGTCTTCCTGAGCTAAATTGTGAGACTCCCTTTTTTAAGAAGAGTTGCATGAAGTGACAGTCAAAAACATTATACAGCATGCATAATAATAATATGTGGGTAATCAAATCTCATGCTTCAAGAAATAAAGTAATTACTGCAGGATTTAGGAACGAGAGCCTACCTCTTCCATAAATAGCTCTGTTCAAATCACTGGAGGCTTTGTGTATAAATGTGTGTGTGTTTAAATATGAGTGTTTATGTGTGTTTATGTGAGGGAGAAAGACAAGTCATGTATACTAACAGAGGCCTTGGAGTGAGACTTCCCCCTTCTTCCTCCTAAACTTCTGGTATTAGCCAGTAGAAGAAATCAGTCTAGAACACATAGGGTTATAGTCTACATGACTGTAATAAATCTATCTCAGACTTTCACTGCTCATCCATGCTGCATTGCTTACCAGAGAATAATCTCCCCTGAGGCCATGCCCAGGTAAAAAATGCCAACCAGCATTCACAAAAAGGATTGCTTCTAGAATTCCTCTTGCAAAACAGTTGTTTCTTCATCTTAACATTTGATAGATTGGGAGCAAATCTAACATTTTCAACTGTATCACCCCTGCATAGAATACTATCAAAAGCAAACAAAAACTATTTTGCCAGTATTTTTCTCATAATGCAATCCTACTTCATTTAAGGCTAATTCAGCTATATATAAGAACCACTTCAATGACAAAATCCCTTTATGGTAGAGTTATGATTCTGAACTCTAATCCAGATACTCTGAATATCTTTCACCATCACAGCTTGGCTAGTAATAACCAATCCAAAAACAGATATGAAGAGTTTTAATCCAATTTCAAAAAATTTAATGAAAATCAAATTTATCTAATAAAGGGCTGTATTACAGCTTAAAACAAATGAGTTCACTTTGGGATTATATTATATGAACTCCGTGTATATTGATATATCTCTTTCCCACTAGTTTATAAACTCCTTGAGGGAAGGGCTATGCTTTTTACCTTTACATGCTCAGTGCCTGGCATGTTACAGAAAAGTAATAGATTAAACTGTTATTCAATCTGGCTTTTAATATTGATCATATTATGATATTGATATATTGATCAGAAGCTCTGATTGGCAGTTTGATATTTTATTAATGATAAAAATATGGAACGACAAATTAATTATTACTTTATAAAGACTATCTGAGAAACAGAGACCACATAAGAGGATTGATTTAAGTCAGAAATCACGCAATTATACTGATCACTGCATCACCCCAACTTTGGATTTCTCCAATGTGAGAGTGAATGTTGAATACCACAAAACCATCAAATGGATTTAAGAATAAAACTATAATAAACATGGCTCCTGAAATGGGTAGGCTTATTTTCTTGGTAATTCATCTTTAATGTAGTTATGAAGATGTGGGTAGAAATTATGAGGTTACAATACATAAGAAAATAATATGCAATCCTGAGCAGAACTAATTGTACCCAGAAATACTCCATCAGGAATTAAATCTCTTTTCTACTATCACCAATTATACTGCTAGACTTTTTAATTGCCACCAAAGAGCCAGAAATACTCAGGGAAATAGGAATGCACATGGCAGACCAGGTGAGAGAGAAATGACAAGAGAACATGCTAGGAAAAATTTCATAAATAATTCAGAAAGAAATGTGGCATAATACATAGAAAAAATCACTCCATTTCATGGAAGACAATCTCATAGATAGGAATCCAGGCTTATCTAATTAGCTAGTACTCTCAGATGATAGATGATAGATAGATATAGATAGATGATAGATGATAGATAGATAGATAGATAGATAGATAGATAGATAATGTTCTTAATGATATTATATGCTTGAATCTTTTTACTTGTTCCTGTTCTAAAGTTCCAGTTTAGTCAAGGTTAGGAGAGTAGAATCCATGTGGGAAAAAAAATATATTAATTTACCAATCTCAGTTTTCAGGCACTAAAAAATGTCAAAAGCAGTAATCAAATGGCTATAACATGATTATTTTGAAAGCAGTTTTCCTCACAAATTCTCCCAAAAAGGAAAACAATAATTGGCATATGGATGCAGGTCAACAAACATTTATTAAGACATAAGATCAAAGTTGGTGAAAGCTCTTGTCTATTATCAGTGTGTCCTCCCTTTACCTGGATTTCTAAAAATAACATTCTGTTTGTCAAATAAGGAACAAATTCAGGTGGGGGACATACATAAAAGGATGGCGATCCCTGTCCCCAAACCTTTCACTACTTTCTACCACTACCCTCTCAGTGAATTCCATCTTAAAAGAGTTTCCTCCAGGCTCAAACTTTTTGAGATTTAGACTTCATCAATTACATAATGGCATTTACTCTTCTTAAAATTATTCTTACAAATATTTTTAGGGGGAAAAAGTCATTTTTAAGAGGACTATGTTAAGACATGGACTATTCAGCCCACATCTTGTTCTTTTTATTCTAGGAACTCAGAACTGAATCTGGCCAACAAAGGAAAGAGAACCTACCCTGAAGACCTAATTGAAGTTAGTGCTATACAAACATATTCTTATGTTGGTGAATATATACTTACTGGCTGAAGTAAAGCACTCACAACCGATGAGTGGGCAGATCTACTTAAGTTTTCAAACTCATGCCTTACTCGGGGACAGAGACTATATTTTCCTTATAAATGGAACCAGAACACTCCTGACTCAGGAATTTTGTACAGCTTCCTGATGGGAGAGGCAGTATAGTAAATGTTATTTGGATGCTTAGGACATTTCAGTGATTTGTGAAACTGCAGGGAGAAATTGAGACAGTTTTCAAAAGTCTGGGATAAATGATCTTTATAACTATGGGGAATTGCAAAGTTAGAGTCCATGGCAGGGAGAACCAAAAGGAGAAAGGAAATTTAAGAGTCAAACTGACTAGGAAAATGATATTAAATTCAAAAGCTTTGGAACATCAGTATTTGGATACAGAAAGTCTTCTAATACACTGAAAATGTGTTACCTTGGGAAACCTGCAATTAACCAAATCAATTACTGAAATATCTCATGTGCCACAAATGGGCAGAGGGATTTTTATCTAGGAACACTAACATAATTTTATAGATGAAGCATTTGTCTAACTAATCCACTAAAGCAAGGCTGTGTCACCCAGAGAAGAAAAAAAAATGGCTAATGACAGAAAATGTAAACCAGCTAAGACAAGGCTTAAATGGAGTTTGCACATTCTCCAACCAAATACACCTTTTCTGCTTGCCCTTTCTCCCTGCAAAAAATGAACAAATAGAAAAAATAGATTCTTTAAGAAAGGCACCCTAGCAGGCTTGCTTGTGTGAGAGCAGCCAGAGAGCCAGTGGTCGTCAAAGTCATTTCAGTCATTCTGCCAATACGTGCTTTCTCTGCCTCACACTGATTGGAAGGGTTTTCTAATTTCAGTCACCACTTAGCCTGCTCATCCAGGCATCCTCCTTCCATACGCGAATTCCTCCTTATTACAAGGTCACTTTCACCTTATATTTCTGCCTTCTCTCTGGATGTGAAATATCCAGGTGTTCTGGATTATTAAAACATACACACTGCTTACCCTGCTTGGCAAAGATTATATTCATTGTTCATGGAGTTTTACATCTCATAATAAGCTACTTGTGTGATGATCCATTTTCGTTTTTAATTAGGATGTCCTCTGAATTCCCTTTTTGCTCCTGCAGACAAAAAAAAATTAATCAAGAAATATCTGTGAGCTCAGAAACAATTAAAATGCAATTCTTGTAGGAGTGTTATCAAATCAAAAGAATCTGGAATTAGTTGTTTGGTGTTATCATAATCAAAGCCAAACTTTCACTCTAAATGTAAAACATGTCTAGATAAGCCTTATTACATAGTTAAAATAGTGTTTTTAAGAAAGAAAATGGATCCCAGAATCTGGTTATAGGTATCCAGTATCAACATAACAGAGTGTCTATTATCAACGAGTGATTATGATAAGTGCTGCCTTGGAAGGGAGCAAATCCTGAAAAGTAATTGGATTTGCTAAATCCAGACTTGCTTTGGCTTTGGTTCTGGCACCTGCAACAGAGGAGGACAGCTGTTCTGGACAGCCACCAAGTAAATACTATTAAGCTCATTAACACAAACCTTTTGGCTATGATCAAGTGAAGTATCAGTTTAATCCATTATATGTCTTCTGTCAAGGGACTCACTCGGGCTTGCCCTGCTGCTCGAGAGGTTGTAGGGTGGGATTTGGCAAGCCAACAAAATCTTCTCTGTCTTTATCAGCTATGAGTTTTATTTATGATGGAAGGGAAATGGCGTGATAATGATAATGATAATAATACCTTGGATGGATAAACACCTCAATCCTAAGGAGCTCAGGAGGCTTTGCTGATATTTATCTAATTAATCCTCACCACATGCTTGTGAGTGGGCATGTAGCATTATCCCTGGTTTACAAATAAGGAAAACAGAGTAAAAGTGACCACCCTGGCATCACTAAGTAAACTACTTTGGAGAAAATAATACAGCCAAGATTCTTATCACTCAATGCAATCCTGTGATTAAAATAACAATTGTTACAATTTTTAGATTTCTGGTAGTAACAATATATGTAACAGTGAAATATTACTACTTGGTAATTGCATGAGATTGTTTGGGTAACATTAACCAGTTAGGATCAACTATTAGACAACATAATGGGGAATGTGGATGTATTATATCCTCAGATGATCTATAAATCCCTTTTTATCCACACAGGTTGATCATTGTTTTTGAACTAAATTCCAACCTAATTCAAAGGAAATAATACAATAATAACTTAGGGAGACTTTGGGGCATTATTCCAAAAGATTTGAGAGACAAGTAAACCAACCGATACAGGTAACCCCAGTGCTTTCCAAACATTCACATTATGTCACTTCACTTTTATGAAAGACCTAACATTAGTACCTGTTTTCTCTGACTGAAAGAAATCTGAAGAGTATTTTCATTTTTTATGAAAAAATGCAGAAAGCAAAAGAGCATTCATCATTTGTTTTGGAGCAACCCCTCACAGAGGCAGTGCTCACTCACCAAGCTCCTTCCCCAGGAACTACACTCAGCATCTCAGCATCCAGCCATCGTCTCTTTGAACTGTGTCTGTAAGCATCTGGGCTTTATCTTGATTTATTTTGTGCATCCATTTAGCAAGATACATCATAAGGTATCAGAAAAGCCTAAAAGGGGTTTCTTTTGGGGGGCGGGTGGGGTGTCTGGGAAGGCTCAAAAGATTTGTCATATAAATTAATGTTAATTGCTTCTTCATTTTATGCCATTCTGGCTTACAAAAGGTTTCATATGAAAGTTCTGTGTTCAGATAGCAAGGGAAATCCATATATTCTATGACCTGTTTTATGTTTATTAATCAAGCCTCAAAAGTTTACCACTTTAAAACTGTATGAAGTAAAACAATGATTTTTGTCTAAATTACCAAAACATTATCATAAATAAAACAATCTGCACATCCTATCTGAGTATAAGAGTTTTTTAAATTTCAACTTAGAGAAAAGTGACCATATAGACTGAGCTCTGAAAGTCAGATACAGAAACATTCAGAGCCTCCATTCTGTGAATCAACCTTTCCTCATTCTTATCTAGGGTCAACTGGGCATTCAGTAGCCAGTGGAGCTAATCAGCTGGATATTCAATGTGATACTGACAGCCCGTTAAACAATTGAAATTTGACCAATTGCAAACTATAAGAAACCTATGCATATCTTCCTGAAGCTATTTTTCCATTCCTTTTGCAGCAATGAGGAGATTTCAGTGCTTACCCTTTTGTAGCCCAGACCTCTAACAATACCATAAATAAGCAGAAAGAGCAGAATTGAGTTGAAGTTCAGAAAGAGGATTTTCTTCACAGTCCAGAAGCCAGATGGCCCACAATTTAACTTTGTTGGAGGCCTCTGTTCCTGAAAGAGATAGCAAATAAAATATAGAATGAACAGAAAATAGACATAGTTTTATAACAGAAGATGTCATATCTAGCAAAGGACCAGTAGCTGATTCATGTTAGGAGATTATTTTTAGCTTTGGTACTCAGAACTCTGGGAGTCCCTAAACTATCTACTTCCAGGTAACTTTTAATCATAGGATAAGACTCTAAAAAATATAATTATTAGTTAAATGTTGGTCTTTTTTCAATGCTAATACCATGAAAATATATATCACTTTTCATAGGCTAGGCATTACCTTAGGCACTTTACACAATTATGCAAATTCTCCACAAATAGGCAGCTCATTTTTTAAAAATACATTTATTTAAGGTAATTCCAGGATGCTACCTGAGTTTCATTTCAGAGTCCCTAACAATATAAATGGGAGACAAGTGACATGTAATCTCATAAAATCATAACTAAGTCCTAGAAAAGGAGTTCAGTTAATAGCTTAATTCTTATCTTCTCTATTCCTTTTAAAACAGACCTTTTGTTCAATAAATATGGTATTACCATAATTATAGGGAAGAAACTGAGGATTGCTGGAGGGGAATTGGGTGGGGGATGGGGTAACGGGGTGATCAGCATTAAGAAGGGCACTTGATGTAATGAGTACTGGGTGTTATATGCAACTAATGAATCACTAAATTCTACCCTGGAAACTAATAATACACTATATGTTAACCAACTTGAATTTAAATAAAATTTAATAAATAAATAAATAAGTTTGATATTAAGAGAAAAGAGATACTGGCATTTATCCCCAGATCCATCTCTATGACTATTAGAATACCACTGAAACTCCTCATGCCTCTTATCCCCAGTAAGTGTCCAGAAAATGTAACTGCTTCTTACATCTGACATCTGGAGAAGGCTGGCAAATTGGTGAGCCAATAAAAGGCGTCACTACCATAAATGAAAGGAATTACAAATGAAGGAAGGAAAAAGAAGACCAGAGACAATAATGAGCAATGTTAATGTTTTGCTTCATTTTAAACCACCATTAATGGACAGCCCTTTCAGAAATAGTCTTTGAAAAACCCAAGGCAAAAATGGATGGCAGAGAATGGAAGTTCTATATTTAAACTCATCATAAAATGTTCAAAGTTTGGTGTGCATGCTTATTTATCACATTGAACTTAAAAAGATAACTTAAATATGATATTTAATTAAAATATGATGATCTGCTTTTACATAATTATAGAACTACTATATTGAACCATTAATATTGCCATTATAATTCACAGAGGAATATTAACAATTGAACAAATTCTGTTTACACATCAGATTTATGCTCTTATATCATTACAATGTCTTGGTCCATTTTGGTGAGGTTCAGAGCTGACAGTATAGGATTTTATGCAGTGTTGAAAATCTCTATGAACTAACTAATTGTGCAGCCCTAGAGCATACTCAACTCTCCACAGCATGTCTAGTATAAACCCCTCAGGTAAAAAAAGGCTTCAGTTTTAGTAGACTCCTGAGTGCTGATAATAGACCCAACAGAAATATTAGGACTAAGTCATTATAAGATTTTTAATGTGACCTTGATGCGGATTATCATCCTATGCATTTTTTAAACATTGTCTAAACAGAATCCTAACAAAATACCATAAACTACATGATTTAAACAACAGAAATTCATCTTCTCTTAGTTTGGAGGCTAGATACCCAATTAAAGTACCAGCATGGTCAGTTTCTAGTGAGAACCCTCTTCCTAGCTTTTGGATGTCCACCTTCTCACTGTGTCCTAATATAGTGAATAGAGAGAGAGCAAGATCTCTGGTATTTCTTCTTATAAGGATGCTAATCCTATCATAAGGGTCCACCTTCATGACTTTATCTAAACCAAATTATCTTCCAAAAGTTCCATCTCCTTATACCACCACACTGAGGATTAGAGCTTTAACATCTGAATTTGAAGGGGACACAATTCAGTCCATAGCTGAGACCTGAATGATAGCAATGTGTGAATGTCAGGTGAGGCGAAAATATTCCAGATGGAGGACATAATAAGTGTGTATGCGCTAAAGCAAGGACCAACTTAGAGTGTTTGAGAAATGAGAAGGCCAAGATAGCTAAAATAGAATGAGCCAGTGAGAGAGTGGTAGAAATGAGGTTGGAGAGACAGATAGAAGATTATGTAAGACATAACTAAAGCAAATAAGGAATTGAGAGATTATTCTGAATATAATGTAAAGATATAGAAGGGCTTTGGGAGATACTTACCTGATCTAATTTATGTTTAAAAGAAAATCACTCTCTCCATTCCGTGGAGATTGGGCTGAAGGGACAAAAATGAAAACAGCCTGGACTGGAGGCTCTTGGAAAATTCTAAGTGAGAAATAGTGGTTTTAGTCTAAGAGTGGTGGAAATGTGAAGAGGTGGTTGGCACTTAGTACAAAGTTTGAAAGTAGAGCCAACAGGACTTGCTGATTAGGCACCTAAAGTAAAATGAAAAAATAGAGAAGAAGAGAGGGGAATAAAGACTTTTAAGTTTTTACTGCACAATTACATGAACGGTGATACCATATACCAAAATTGATTAGACATGGCGAGAAGTGGTAAGGTGAAAATTAAGAGTTCAGTTTAACCTATAACATTTGATATGCCTATTAGACATTCAAGAAAAGGTTAGATATAGAGAAAGCCAAAGGAAAGGCTGGGGATGGACATATAATGTGGAAATCATTGGCAGAGACATGGTATTTAAGGCAACAGAATTGAATGAGACAACCTAAGAGAGAGTCCAGGAAGAGATCTATAGCTGAATTCTGGCTCTACACATCTAGAGACTTGTTTCAGGGGGAGAAGTTATCAAAGAGGCTGAGGAAAGGCTAGTAGAACTGTAGAGAGAAAATTCGGAAAGTGTGGTTCCATTCCTTCAGTAGAACTGTATTTATATTCCATGTTATATTCTGCTGAGAGCTTAAGTAGGAAGAGGACAGAGAATGGGTCACTGGACTTGACAAGATGGAGATCAATAGCTATGTCCAGTTTTAGTGGGATTTTAGTGAAGACAAAAGACTAATTGGAATGGGGTAGAGAAACAATTAGAAATTAGGAACTGAAGAAAGCAAGTAGAGACAATTCCTTCAGGACTTTTGCTTTAAAAGAGATTAGAGAATGTGGCAGCCACTGAAGAAGGACAATGGGTCAAGGAAGAATTTCCTTAGTGGAAGATAATAGCAAGTCTGTGTGCTGATGAGAATTATTCAGGAAAGGAGAAAG
The DNA here is from genome assembly GCF_003254725.2 of Canis lupus dingo. NCBI lineage: Eukaryota > Metazoa > Chordata > Mammalia > Carnivora > Canidae > Canis > Canis lupus. The sequence goes on from NC_064255.1 coordinate 58,251,109, forward strand.
TGATTAAGGCAGGAGAGAAAAAGGGGGAATAACTACCAGAGCAGACGCTTTAAGTAGACAATAGAGATGAAATCCTGTGACTGAGCAGAGAGATTGGCCCATGCAATAGCAAAGAGAATTCCCTGAATCTAAGGAAAACCAAGGTGTGAGTTCATAGGTAGGTATATTTTGGAAATTTGTGGGGGAGTATGGAGTGGTTCTGAGTAAAGAGAGAGAGGATGGAATTGGAGGTTTGAAGAAAGAATAAATGTGATATAATTATCACAGTGAATGAGAAAGTAAATTTTTATTTTATGATACAACAAAAGTAAGTTTCTCTTGGAACCAAATTCTCATTGGCAACATTGTTTGCATGGATAATTATTTCAAATAATGCCATTTATAATAAAGCCTAGAATTTCCAGGAAATAAAACCCTGATATTACTCAAATAAGTAAGAGTATTCCCTTCTCACAAAACTAATACTATGCTAATGAAATTTTGCTAACAAAGTCCAAGTTGCTCATTACATCCTATTAAGAAAGACATTTTTAAGTCTAATACTCTCTCTTTTTATTAAGGAACTAAAACTAAAACCCTATTAAACCATGGTAACTTCTTATTTTGGATAACAAAAGTTCTGATTTTTCAAGCAAGAAGCAATTTCTTCATAGAAAATGAGGTTGGCACAATGAGATACCACCTCACACCAGTGAGAATGGGGAAAATTAACAAGGCAGGAAACCACAAATGTTGGAGAGGATGCGGAGAAAGGGGAACCCTCCTGCCCTGTTGGTGGGAATGTGAACTGGTGCAGCCACTCTGGAAAACTGTGTGGAGGTTCCTCAAAGAGTTAAAAATAGACCTGCCCTACGACCCAGCAGTTGCACTGCTGGGGATTTACCCCAAAGATACAGATGCAATGAAACGCAGGGACACCTGCACCCCGATGTTTCTAGCAGCAATGGCCACAATAGCCAAGCTGTGGAAGGAGCCTCAGTGTCCATGGAAAGATGAATGGATAAAGAAGCTGTGGTCTATGTATACAATGGAATATTCCTCAGCCATTAGAAACGACAAATACCCACCATTTGCTTCGACGTGGATGGAACTGGAGGGTATTATGCTGAGTGAAATCAGTCAATCAGAGAAGGACAAACATTATATGGTCTCATTCATTTGGGGAATATAAAAAATAGTGAAAGGGAATAAAGGGGAAAAGAGAAAAAAATAAATGGGAAATATCAGAAAGAGAGACAGAACATGAAAGACTCCTAACTTGGGAAATGAACTAGGGGCAGTGGAAGGGGAGGTGGGTGGGGGGTGGGGGTGACTGGGTGACGGGCACTGAGGGGGGCACTTGACGGGATGAGCACTGGGTGTTATTCTGTATGTTGACAAATTGAACACCAATAAAAAATAAATTTATTAATAAAAAAAAGAAAATGAGGTTGGTAATGAAAGATCTCAAAGTTGAAAAATAACTTCTCACCATATCCTAACATGATCACGTGAAAGAACATGGATGGTAAGTGGCAAGTCCCACCTTTATTTCTCAGGACAAGCATTTAAAGATCAAACTACAAATTGGAGGACAACCAGGCTAACACCTCTGCTGCACCCAGTAAGAGTCACTAACCTGGTCCTTTCCCTCAGAACACTGAGGATTATCAGGGTAGCACTCCTCTGTTGAGGATCTAGAAAATGTGACTACGACAGTACTAGTGATGGTGACAGTAGTGGTAGCGGTAGTTGTAGTAGTAGAGGTAGCAAAACCACTTATCAGGTAATAAATACTTTCTCTGTGCCAGCCATTGTGTTAGGGACCCTGCTAATAAAGAGTAAAGAGCAAGACTTAGCTTTGGATACCTATCTATCTAACTCCAAAATATTCTTTGGGGTGCATAAATAATGGTCTAGAGAAAAGGTTACAATGTCACATACTAAGAAAGTCACGGAAATAATAATGAGTGAAGCAGACTGCACATCATTTGTAATGCATATATTGAATGAGTAATGAAAGCTCTGATAAATCAAAGAAAGGGTACAGTTAATATTCAGTTCCACCCAAGTGCTATCATTTAGAAATGTGAGCCCAATGTGGCCAAACATACCAATTTTTCAAGAAAAAAAAAATGTATAGTATTAGGTGAATTTCTCTAATGTCTGTAGTTTCAGATTAATTTTTTAAATGAATACATAATGCCTTGTGAGTCAAACGAAATATGTCTGGAACAGGATTTTTCTGAATCAAAAGAATTTGTTCTTCTAAATGTCAATCTGTTCTTGATTAGCTCTGTAGAATTATAAGCCTAAAGCAAGAACCTTTCAAATCTACTTGGTGCACACTGATGGAATGAAGGGAAAAGGAAAAGGGGCTTGGCAAGAAGCATCCCTTATGTTAAACCCGGGGTAAAAAGCAAAACCACTGATTAGACCTCAGTGGGTAGACAACACTAGTAGTCACCCAGCATCAATATCAACAAACTTAGCTAAAAAAAACAGACAGTATCAGTCCAGCACTAATAAGACTGAAGCATAGTGAACACTGGAACAGTAATTTGGGGAGTTGAAAGACTTTTCATATTTATCCTTAAAGGACATTGCCCATGAGAAGGGAAAAAGTTTCAAGAGTAGATCAATCAAATCACATGAAGATTTGACAGCTTTGAATATGGCCCCAGAAATTAGTAGTAGAAATTGACAATTGGGTTGTTACCTTTTGAGTTAAAACAGTCAGGCCGAGAAGATCCCGGAGCAGTTGCCATTTGGAGACTTCATTAAGCACTCTAACACAGGAGGAAAGCCTGGGCTTTGAACCCAGGTAAATACCAGCTCATCATAGCTAACTTACAGGGTATTAGAGGGTTAGAAACAAATGTGGATAAAGCTCCTTGAATGGAGCTTGAACAGGCTAGCACTTGGCTAAGATTCAGTAAGTGGTGTAAGACAGGACTCCCGCAAAAAAGAAAGGAGACCATCCTGAGAAAGAAGAGAGGGATAAAAGTATTTCTTCTGACTCAAGACCTGAAATGATAAAGTCCTAATCATAGGCATAAAAAAGTCTAAGCACTATGATAAGGGAAAGCAACAGATTAGCTGATTAAAATGTTAACAGAGGTTAATACAAATTACCTGTTAACTACCCTCAGCTACAAACCGTTGGGCACTCCCAGAAAAAAATAAGACAAGAGACAGATACATTTTAAGTGGGCAAGATGGTCAAGAGGCAAGGTTTTTCCTCCAGGAATAGAAGATCTTAACCATTCTTTTTTAAAAATATATATTTTTTATTTATTTATTTATTCATGAGAGACACACAGAGAGGCAGAGACACAGGCAAAGGGAGAAGCAGGCTCCCTGTGGGGAGCCCGATGCGGGACTTGATCCTAGGACTCCAGGATCATGCCCTGGGCCAAAGGCAGGTGCCAAACCACTGAGCCACCCAAGTGTTCCAATCTTAACCATTCTGGTTACACTATGAAGACACTAGGAGTTTGGGCTCAGTGTAGGGAGAGAGAGAGGTTGAAAAATTAAAAGAAGACTAGTGGCCAATTTTTCACACTAAAATATTGTCCAAGGATAGTCAAATAATTGCTTTTGATAGCCATACTCAATAGATCAAAGAGTACAGGAATCATCCAGGAATATTTCATCGTTTTTAAGGCTCTACCCCTAACAGACATACTGAAAAATAATGGATATAGTCCTAGACTAAACATGAGGATACCTGGTTCTAGTCCTTAGTGACCACTCACTAGTCATGTGGCCTCAGACAACAGGCTTAGCCTCTTGATCCTCAGTATTTCTTTCTTAAAAATAGAGAGAATTACACCTGCTTGTCTTTCTTATACAGTTATTAATGAGGACTTTGTTAAATAATATATTCAATAACTCAGAAAACACAAAATCCTGTACCAGTCCTTTATTCTAACAGTTATATTCCTTTAAAATCAATTTTCTTTGATACTATCACTCATACTTCATACATTTTCGTACATTCAAGGACTCTCCATTGTCTAGAGAAGAAAAAGCATCTTGAACAGAACTAGCTACATTTTTAGCTCCAACTTCTGAATTCTTCATCCTAGCAAAGTGCTTCATCTAGTGCTTTTGCTCACTCTGACTTCAGAGGAAAAAAATCCTTTAAGACAACTCAAGGTTTGTCTGCCCTCTCAGATAAACCCTATCCATAATGATCTCTTCTCATGTGAACTCCAACATCCTTTCCTATTGATATCATCAACTTGGTAATTAATACTATTCTAGTTTTCTACCATTGTTTTTAATGCTGTGGGCACATTTATCTCATATGGAATTAAAATCTTCCCTTGTCTATGTCTGATCTCAACCATACTACCCATAAATGGAGGCCAGCAGGGACTATGGCTTTGGCATATTTGCATTTCCTTCATCATTAGGTGGTAGAAGGCTCTGTTAAACAACTGAATCAATCTCCCCACTACTGCTGTGATCACTATACTGCTGTAAGTCTGCCTTGCACTGCAAGGCTCCCAGCCTTACAGTCACAACCCACTGCAGCTCGGCCGGGCCTTCCAAGTGCAAAAAATAATCAGTCACAGTCCCGTTCTGAGTCAGACTTACTCCAGGACTCACTTCACTCTTCACAGCCCCACCTGTATTATAGACACAGTTAATATGACAGGGTTATCCGTGATCATTGAGCTTGCTCGCACTACTTCTACCCTATACGGAGGACCTCTCAAGGCAGGAAATCTGGCTCGAGCAACAAATTTTGCCCTGCAATTCAACTTTTCTTGCCATCTCTTTCAATATTTTGCTGACACAGATGGTTGTCAAGAAGCAATCATTTATGGTCTTCTCTTTTCTCCTCCATGGGTAGAGTGGAGACAAGTGGCCTGCTAAGTTTTTAATGAAACTAAGCAGGTGAAACTAAGTAGGAAGTCCACGGGCACGTACTTCCTAGCCCTGTGATGTCCAATACCACCACCTGCTAGACACATGTGGCTGTTAAGTACTTGAAACATGGCAGTGCAAAATTCTGAACTTTTAATTTTATTTAATTTTATTTATTTTAATTCATTTTTAATGAATTCATATTTAAATTTAATTCACTTAAATGTATAAACCGAAGCAGAGTAAAATAGTTCCTCATTAAACATAACTTTATTGTTTTGCCAGGATGACTTTTCAGCCTTGAAAATTTAGCATTCAGGTTGAGATGTGCAACACCTATGGATCTTTTTTTTTTTAATTCTTTTTTTTTTTTATTTATTTATGATAGTCACACAGACAGAGAGAGGCAGAGACATAGGCAGAGGGAGAAAGGGAGAAGAGGGCTCCATGCACCGGGAGCCCGATGTGGGATTCAATCCCGGGTCTCCAGGATCGCACCCTGGGCCAAAGGCAGGCGCCAAACCGCTGCACCACCCAGGGATCCCAACATCTATGGATCTTAAAGATGATACTAAGGGGGCAAAAAGCAAAATAGTTATTTAATAATTTCCTTATCAATTACATGTTAAAATCATACTTGAACATAGTAGAATACATAAAATATATAATAAAAATTAATTTCATCTCTTTCTTTTTCACTTTTTTAATGAGGTTACAGGAAAATTTAAAATTTGTGCCTTGCATTTTTTTCCATTGGACATAGTTGTTCTAGCCCAATACCTACTATGTTATAAAGTGTTAATCGCTAAGAATATTATGTACATTATCTAATTTCATGCTCACCACAGATTTTTGAGGTATCATCCCTATTTTATAGATGGTGAAAATGAGGTATAGCAAGATTAAATGACTTGTCCAATATCCACAGCTGGTAACTGATAAAGCCCAAGATTCATACTTAGACCAGACTCATACCAGAGCCCACACTGAATAATTGATTGGGATACTTACCTCCCTTGATTTATAAAAATATCAATCAAATATGCTCAGAAATTTATTTTTGGAATACAGTTTAAGTCATCTAGCCAATTATAAACATTGAAAAATTCAGGCAGAAGATAAGCAAAATTCAGTCTCATTTATTTCCAAAACAGAACCCAAACTGGGCCTGCCAAGTATGGTAATGGCAAAATAGGGAGACAACTGATAGGATCACAGAGGAACCAAAACTCAAATTAGGCATTGGTTTAAATATTTCCCAAAGTATTGTGTCACAAAATATATTTAAACAATGAATACAAATTATTCATTTTTCACAGTTTCTTCATTTCATCCCTGAAGGAATTTTTTTCAAGCAATTCAAAGTCTTGCTCAATTGGCCTTCATCAAAATAATAGAGAGAGTATGGGAATACTTTTTGAAGGTGAAGAATTGCTCCACAGGAGGCTAATTATTTGAAACTTGAATTTATACTCACTGTACATTAATTTCTGCACCTTATCAAGCTCTCAAATTGCCTTTAGAAAATAATAGTGACAGTGAAATCCAACCAGATTCCCTGATGCAGCTTTAGAGACCTATTAGCATCTCAAAGTAGAATATGATTCTGTCTCCCATTTTGTAAATCTAAATAGTTTGTACAACTATTAAAAGGTAGGAGGAAGACTAACAAATGAGATTGGCTGTATAATTCATCATGCTCTTGGATGTGCTGATTCTCCAGGTTTATTTCCTGAGTAAATAATATACTATAGGGATCCCTGGGTGGCGCAGCGGTTTGGCGCCTGCCTTTGGCCCAGGGCGCGATCCTGGAGACCTGGGATCGAATCCCACGTTGGGCTCCCGGTGCATGGAGCCTACTTCTCTCTCTGCCTGTGTCTCTGCCTCTCTCTGTCTCTCTCTCTGTGACTATCATAAATAAATAAAAAAAATTAAAAAAAAATAATAATATACTATAGTAGTATAATAGTGCCTGAAACTCTCTATACCTGGGCTCTGTGAATTATTGGTCAGACCAACAAACTCAAAGAAACCTCTCTGAACTTTTTCCTCAACTACAAACACACACACACACACACACAAACTTATTTTCTGTATATCTTTACACATTTATGTGCCTTTGCTTGTATAGGTTGCACTTTGCATTTGGATAAAAATACTTGTATGCAAATGAATCAGATGTAGCATTTGAAATCAGGTTACATGTCAGTTTTTACAGTGACAGCAAGTGAGACCAGATTCTCTTTGTCCATGCTAGCTCTATCCAGCTTGTAAAATAGAAGGAGCTGCTCCTAACTCTTTTGAGTGGATTGAAATCAATTCTCCTCTTGAAATCTGAAGTATACCTACCCAGATATCTTATCTGTGTCCCTTTCCAAAATGACCCTGCAGCTAACTAATGGTCAATTAAAGTGTAAGTTACACATTTAGTTCAGGTGCTTTCCCTCACGAGAATTATTTGCATTTTTATAAGAAACTCTTCAAGTATGAAAAGATTTATGTCACTTTGAAATAAATACATTACAGTATACGTTTCACAGAAAGGTATTGTGGAGAAAATACAGAAAGAGTTCACTTCATCAGATGCTGTCATTATGCCTGCAACCTTCTCACTGCGCCAGTCTTGGTCTTAGGAATACTGCATAGCTGGAGATCAACATGGAAGTTTTACCCTCCACCCAACTTTCCCTCCCAGGTTCCATCTTTCCCTCCTCCAACAAATATTTATGGAGAACACCAAATATTTATTACCTGTACCAGGCACATGTCAATACATACCTTTTAGATGTGGGCTTAGGTGGCATGTATAAGCATAAGGAATAGTCGGTCGGCAAACGCTAAACCCTTTGGAAATAATGGCAGAGACAGAAAACTGGATGCCCAAACCTGTCCTGTTGGAGAAGGGACATAAAGCTGGAATCTTTCAGCTCTCTTTGAAGCCACTGCTGCTTGTTTTGCTCCCATAGCTTTCTCCAGCTGCTGTCACATCTGTCTGAGATCACAGTCAGCTTGGCTGCTTTAATACCCTGGTATCTGTTATGTTAACTCCTGCTGGAAGCTGGCATCCCCACTCTTCTATCAGCCCAGATCATCATCATTACCACCCAGGCTGACCCCAGTCCCAGCCAGCGGCTCTCATGTGGACTCCCTGTTCGAGGCGCACCTCAGGCAGCAGACAGTCACAAACTACTCCCCACGGCTGTGGGAAGAGGTGACGAGCTGCTAAGCTCAGTCATATTTTATCAAAGTCTTTGATCTCTGGTTTGATCTTTGCCAAGATCTGTGACACAAACAGGTCTCTACTCACATGGCAACTGGTGCTTACTAACTCAGTTCCCCCTTTTTACTTTGAGCACCCTACCGCCTATGTATTAATGCTGTCTAACAGGATCCAAGGTCAAAGTAAATAAAGTAAAAATAGGCACTTTGTGAGACAGAACATTTTTCCATTCATCCTCTTGGCTCATTTCAGAGCCCTGCGCTTGTGCGAGGGCTTTTATTTGTACTTGCCTGAAGGGCATCACTAGGTTATTTTCTGTCAGTTCCTTTTTGGCTAGAAATAGGTAAGTTCTAAGAGGAGCCATAAGGTAAAATAATTCTAACTGTGCTGCACGGTCACTCTATCAGATAAACATTTAACATGGTAAACACATATCGTGAGTAATTAACTTATACTTCAGCAAGAAATGTCAAAAATAGTCTCGCTGTTTTCTGCATATTTTCAACGGCTCTTCTTCAAAAACTGGCCTGGTTAAAAGGAAACTTGAATTGTGAACAAAAGAATTCTGAAAACCTAGGAAAAGTGAAAGACATCAGACATGTTGAACGAGATGAGAAAAAAGGAAATCATTTAGAGCTGGAACACCTGACAGGGTGAGGACCATGAACTTGATTCTTTAGGGAACGGGAAGCCCCTGTGGGATTTAAGAGTCAGAATGGAAATGCCAGAACCTCAGAAAGAATCATTGGAACAGTGGCAGTAGGCAGAAATGGAACAGATGGACTGCTTACAAGCAAAGTGTTTCCATGAAGAGAATCATTCAGGTAGAGACTAGGGCAGCAGTGGAGGCAGAGAAAAAAAAAAGCTACAAATAGAAAGTGAAGCAGCAAGATTTGGCGATCAATGCAACAAGTAAAGGGCAAAGATATATAAAGCTATTGCTGAGGTTTGGGGTTTGGATGTCAGAAAGACTAAAACTCGAAGCTGCTGCTGCCTGTGAAATACTATTAAGGAGATAATTACAGCAGGACCGGCAGAAACAAGAAAAAAAATAACACCTTACTCAAGTTCCAAACATCACCAGACTGACCATCACCAGGCCTTAATGGGCACATCAGAAACAGACCAGGAGACATTCCGAATTCAAGAAATGTAGTTTCAAATACATGAGAAAAATACGACCAAAGTGCGACCAGAACAAGATCAAACAGCACGTCAGGCAATGACACTGGGCAGGAGAATGTAGGTTAAAGATTTAGTCACTGATTGACTCAGCTTCTCACTTTTTATTTTGCAGTAAAATATAAGCCATAAACAAGAATTAGAAAGAAGAGCAGCCTGGCGTTAAAGATGAGACTGGTCTAAAAGTTAAACCTAGGACTTAATGTCTACCTGTGGACCACCCTGATGTTATTTCACTTGGTTTTCTTTCTACCTCAATATCTGCTATTCCTCAGCCTTTACTCTTGGCTATTCCCTCAGCCCCAAATCTGAATTTTGGAGGGGCCCAGGACTTGGCTTGCAGATCTCTTTTCTATCTGCTCTCCCTCCCTAAGAGATCCTATCTTGTCCCAGGGCTTCCAATACCCTAGGTATGCAGATGATTCCCAAATTTCTTTCTGTAGTGCTGACCTCCTCATTCAGGGCCACACTTAGACTCCAACAGCCCAACAGCCCATGAAAATCCCTATGGAGATACCTTACAGGCATCTCCTAGTTATGTGTCCACAACAGAATTCTTAATTTTTTTTCTCAATCCATTTATTCTTTCTTCACTGCACCCATCTCAGCTTTCCATCATCCCCAACAGCCTAGATCATAAGCGAAACCTAGGAGGCAACCTCGTTCCTCTTTGCCTCACCTTGAGATTCAAAATAAATCATAACCAACCTTTCACTTGATGATACAGTTGACCAACAGAGAAGTTAGAGGCACCAGCCCCCCACACAGTTGAAAAGCCATGGATAACTTTCAACTCCCCCTAGATATAGCTACTAATAGCCTACTATTGACTGGAAGTCTTCCCGAGAACATAAATAGTTGACCAACACATATTTAGTTTGTTGTAGGTACTCTTACAGTAAACTAAGCCAGAGCAAAAAAAAAAAAAAAAAAGAAAAAAAGAAAAGTTAAGAAAATCATAAGGGAGAAAAATTACATTTACAGTCTTGTACTGTATTTATTTTAAAAAATATATTTATAAGTGGACTCACATAGTTCAAACCTGTTTTGCTCAAGGGTCATTTGTGATAAGCTATTAGTGATCTCCCTCTGCCAGAATGATATTTCAGAAATATACATCAGCTCTTATTCTCATGCCATGTATATGTGTATATATACTTGCCCTGTAAAATATGCAATAAATATAAGTGTAGATATAAATATATTTCCACAATAAAAAACAAACCATTCACCAAACCCCAAAAGGCCTCCGTGATCTGGCCCTTCCCACCTCTTCAACTTCATCTGGTTGCTTACTCCTTGCCAGAGACACAGGCCTTATTTCTGTTTCTCCTGCATGGCGAACTTCAGTCTTCACACTTGCTGTTCCACTGCTTAAATACTGTCTGCCTCATATATCTTTGTAAGCCTGGCTTCTCCTTTTCATTCAGGTCTCCATTTGTCACCTCCTCAAGTAGAATTCCTTAAACACCAACTCTCAAGTGGCTGATCCCCAACCATAGTCCCTCTACCAGATTCCACTATTTCTTCATCTTCTTGGCTCTCATCACTATCTAAAATCTTGCTTTCTTCCCCCTGCCCCCACTCTTAAATGTATGTTCCATGAGAAGAAGGTTCTTCTTGTGTTTCATATATTCACCACTCCATCTCCAGTACCTAAAAAAGGTACTGAGAACATAGCAGGTGCCCAATAAATATCTGTTATTTAATCAGTCTGGGTCTGTTTCTTCATTTGTAAAATAAAGGGCTTTATTAGATGACCTTCAAATTTCTTTCCATCTCCATGATTTATTTTAAATAAAATGGAGTATGTAATAGGAAAAATTTAATGGACTCCCGGGTTAATACGATGTAGATATTTAATAGGTGGTTGCTAAACAAATAAAATGATTTCTAAGCTGTTCCTTTATATATATATATGCAAAGATGCAATCACCAGAGCCTTTGACATACTGCTTCTCTGTGTGTAAAGGGACAGTTTGATTTGCTTCCCATTAATCTAATCTCTTCTACTTCTCCTGAGTAAATGCCACCTTGGACAAAATCTCACAAACACCAGACGATGAGAGCTGACTTCCAGCTGGTATGTACCAGTACTGCCATGTTCATGTTCTGATTGGTCCTTCCTGCCATATGGCTACTGAATATATTGACACTCACCCATCTCACTATTCTCCAATCCAAGGCTTTATTTAAGCATGTAAATACCCAGCACTTTCAAATAAGGATCTTGATTAAGGATTTTCAGTTAATATTTTAGGCAACAATGGATACTAAGCCAATTTACTATTCTAAACCAAGGGTCAGAAAGAGTACATGCAGAATGTTGGTCATATTTGTTTATAGCATACTCAACAATAAAAATCAACAAAGAGTCTTTCCTAAAAGTTTTTTGCGCGATTCTCATAGATTGTTTTGGAGCTTGTGGGTTTTATTTTTTGTTTTGTTTTGTTTTGCATTTTTCTGAATTGAATTTTGATGAGCCTGTTCTTTCTCTGAGAAATACTTTTCCCAGTTATTACACATTCAGTGGTGTAACGTGTATTTGTCGGAGCCACAGCTGAGAAACACTTGAGAAAGTGATTTAAAGATGTTATTGCTGCCATTTGTTTATGAATTTACTGAGGAAAGCCTGTGCGTCATATGGATTGCTGCCATATCAAGAATTACTTTGTCTTTAAAAAGTTTAAATGCTGTAGCTGCATAATGGACCATTTTTTGTGATCCATTCTCAGTCTCCTTGAAAGATATTGGAAATAAATAAAATCTAATTAGAACAAAAAGATGGAGCAATACTTAGGCTCAGCTTTTTCAGTACAGCAATGAGTCAGCTTTATAATTATTTTAAAGTGTCAGAACAATTTGTCTTCATTTCATTACAATAACTTAACAATTAGTACTCATTGGCCACTTTCCACCTCTTTAAAATTTCATCATAAGTAAAAATCCTGCTTCATAATGAAATTTATACTTAAATTTCTGGATTTATTAAAATAAAACAAAAAATTGATACTTAATAGAAGCTGTTCATTTTTTTTAAATGAAGCTTAATGCTTTAAGTTCTCAACATTCTCTTTCTATTCAAGCCCTGAAAAATATTGAAAATATTTCAAAATCATGCATAATTCATGAGGGGTTTTTTTTAATGTTATTTCCTGGCGAATACAAATGACACAATGAAGAATAATACAATAATACAATAGGTTGTGAGTTTTTGGGAAAAGTACTTGTGCTCTATATCTCCCAGAGTACATGGTAAGTTGCATATGATAAGCGCTCAATATAAATGAAAGTATGAATTTCACAATACTCTTCTTTTGCTTGAGCAAGCAAAAATCAATGAGACTGTTTTAATTAGTTTTTTCCAGCCATGACATTCAAGAGACATTGGCCAAACAAATCCACTTCCCTAATAGGTATTCATATTCATGTTGCTGAAAATGTTGCTGTTTATAGGCAGCAACAACTTCAGAAACATCAGAAATAAATCACAGCAAAGCCAAAAACTCAGTTGCAGATTAGATTCATTAGTTGACAGTTTGATCTGAAAAAAAACTTTCCTTAGTTTAAAAAAAGTAATCTATCAGGAAGCCCTTGAATCGACCCATTTCCCCAGGATCTTCTGTAGTTTAAGTTAGTATCAAACTAGACTTATCAGACCTCTTCAGACAAGTGTTGACTCCCTGGCTCAAGAACAGACCCAACAGTTTCCTCTGTTGTGAAACATCAGCAGAAGCTATTCAAAGTGCTCATTTTAAATCTCAAATTAACAAAAAGAAAGAAAGAGAAAGAAAGAAAGAAAGAAAGAAAGAAAGAAAGAAAGAAAGAAAGAAAGAAAGAAAAGAAAGGAAAGGAAAACACCTATCTCTGAAGATAATGAAGTTCTGTTTGTTTTGTTTTATTTTGTTTTCACTAGTTTTGTTATTGCATCCTCATATAAAGCCTGTTTGGAGCATTTTGTTATCCTTAACCATTTGTATTAAGCCCACCGATCAAATAGGCAGCTCTAAAGCACGTAAAAAGAAATCTTTGGGGCAGCCCGGGTGGCCCAGTGGTTTAGCGCCGCCTTCAGCCCAGGGCCTGATCCTGGAGACCTGTGATCCAGTCCCAAGTCCGGCTCCCTTCATGGAGCCTGCTTCTCCCTCTGCCTGTGACTCTGCCTCTCTGCCTCTCTCTGTGTGTCTCTCATGGATAAATAAATAAAATACTTTAAAAAAAAAAGAAATCTTTGGTCTCATATTTAAATGTTATTAAGGCGATAATGATAGGCGATATTAATTATCCCCAACAAGAAGAGCTCTGGAACACTCTGTGTTCAATTTCAAGCACCTCATTACTAGATATTTGCAGACTTCTATAAATAGCAGTCAGAAGGGCTGAAGGCTAACGTAATTCATTCACATGAAAAGGTCAAAAGAACATCAGGGAAGGCATACAATTAATCCTCATTAATCTGGCCTCAGATTATTCAAAATCAGAGCTTTGTGGAAGTCAGGGAAAACCTGGATTTTTACGTAGTCTAAGCATGAATGGTTTTACATTAAATGATGATCAAGGGTTACTGAGTATGGTTAGGATGGATGATTTTCAAAAGGCAAGATAGTCTATTCTGGATAATTTGGGGAAAGAATAATAAATTAGTTGTGTCTTTGAATATTTATTCCTCCATTTTGCACATACAAAGAAAAAAATAAAAACAAAAACAAAAAACCTGCACTGTAATCACTTCACTCAGGGATGATTTGATGTCTAGAAAACTGGTTTAATGCTAAGCACATTCAAAATTGGCTAATGTATAAAACATAATGCTAAGATTTACATTTACAATAAGAAGATTTTCAAAATAATTGAAATAGATCATACACACACACATAATAAGAGGCTAGTATTCAAAATATATAAAGACTTCATACAACTCAATAATAATAAAAAAAAAACTCACAAATAATCCAATTTAAAATAGGCAAAGGATCTGAATAGACATTTCTCCAAAGACATGCAAATAGTCAATAGGTCTATGAAAAGGTGCTCAAAGTCACTAATCATCAAAGAAATGCAAATCAAAACCACAATGAGATATCATCTCACACCTGCTAGGATGACTATTATCTAAAAAAACAAAGGTTAACAAATGTTAGCAAGGATATGGAGAAAAGAAAACCCCTATATACTATTGATGAGAATGTAATTCAGGGGAACTACTATGGAAAACAGTACGAAGGTTCCTCAAAAAATTAATAATAGAATTACCATCAGATCCAGCAATCCCACTTCTGAATATATATCCTGAATTGAAATCAGAATCTCAAATAAGTATCTGCACTTCCATGTTCATTGAAGCATTATTCATAATAAAGATGTAGAAACATCCTAAATGTCCATAAAAGAACACATGAAGAAATAAAAGTGCTATATACATACAATGAAATATCATTCAGTCTTATAAAAGAAGGAAATCCTGCCATTGGCAACAACATGTATGGCCATTATGCTACTGCGAAGTAAATCAGAAACAGAAGACAAATACTGCATGATCCTACTTACATGTAGAATCTAAAATAGTCAAACACAGGCTCCCTGGGTGGCTCAGTGGTTTAGTCTTCGGCCCAGGGCGTAATCCTGGAGACCAGGGATCAAGTCTCACATCAGGCTCCCTACATGGAGCCTGTTTCTCCCTCTGCCTGTGTCTCTGCCTCTTTCTCTCTCTGTGTCTTTCATGAATAAATAAATAAAATCTTAAAAAATAAAATAGTCAAAGACATAGAAGCAGAAAGTAGAATGGTGGTTGCAGTGGCTGGGAGGAAAGGGGAGTAGAAAGGTTCTGATCCAAAGATACAAAGTTCCAGTTATGCAAAATAAATAAATTCTGGAGTTCTACTGGACAACATAGAGCATATGATTAATAGTAATGTAGTATGGAGTTTAAAATTTCCCAAGAGGGTAAGTAGATCTTACGTTAAGTGTTCTTACCACCAAAGAAAACAAAAAACCAAGGGGTGTGGGTGGAAACATTGGACTTGACAGATAAGTTTACGGCCTTGATAGTGATGAGAGTTTCATGGGCGTATACTTATCTCCAAACATACCAAGTTCTGTACATTCAAAATCTACATCTTTTTGTATGTCAATCATATCTCAATAAAGTGCTTTAAAAATTAAATAAATAAAATTAAATAAGTAAAATAGAAGAAGAAACCTGAATTCATAATCAGATGACTGCTTGGTGAAAATATAGTTAGAATGCAAACAAGGCTGTGTTTCACTAAAGTAGGATAATTTGACCCAAATTGTAACAAAAGTCAGGTTACATCCATTCATTAGGCATTGATTCCTGTTAATATTAGTGAGCGCACTTTCTTACTTTGGCTTTAGATATTAAGATGTATAGTTTACTTGCAGGTTATATCATCATATATTCAAATTGCACATTGAGCAATGGTATATTTTATTTTTTATTTTTTTTAATTTATTTTGTATTGGTGTTCAATTTACTAACATACAGAATAACCCCCAGTGCCCGTCACCCATTCACTCCCACCCCCCGCCCCTCCCCTTCTACCACCCCTAGTTCATTTCCCAGAGTTAGCAGTCTTTACGTTCTGTCTCCCTTTCTGATATTTCCCACACATTTCTTCTCCCTTCCCTTCTATTCCCTTTCACTATTATTTATATTCCCCAAATGAATGAAACCATATAATGCTTGTCCTTCTCTGACTTACTTCAGTCAGCATAATACTCTCCAGTTCCATCCACGTTGAAGCAAATGGTGGGTATTTGTCGTTTCTAATGGCTGAGTAATATTCCATTGTATACATAGACCACATCTTCTTTATCCATTCATCTTTCGTTGGACACCGAGGCTCCTTCCACAGTTTGGCTATCGTGGCCATTGCTACTATAAATCCCTATCAAAATACCATGGACTTTCTTCAGAGAGTTAGAACAAATTATTTTAAGATTTGTGTGGAATCAGAAAAGACCCCGAATAGCCAGGGGAATTTTAAAAAAAGAAAACCATATCTGGGGGCATCACAATGCCAGATTTCAGGTTGTACTACAAAGCTGTGGTCATCAAGACAGTGTGGTACTGGCACAAAAACAGACACATAGATCAGTGGAACAGAATAAAGAACCCAGAAGTGGACCCTGAACTTTATGGTGAACTAATATTCGATAAAGGAGGAAAGACTATCCATTGGAAGAAAGACAGTCTCTTCAATAAATGGTGCTGGGAAAATTGGACATCCACATGCAGAAGAATGAAACTAGACCACTCTCTTGCACCATACACAAAGATAAACTCAAAATGGATGAAAGATCTAAATGTGAGACAAGATTCCATCAAAATCCTAGAGGAGAACACAGGCAACACCCTTTTTGAACTCGGCCACAGTAACTTCTTGCAAGATACATCCACGAAGGCAAAAGAAACAAAAGCAAAAATGAACTATTGGGACTTCATCAAGATAAGAAGCTTTTGCACAGCAAAGGATACAGTCAACAAAACTCAAAGACAACCTACAGAATGGGAGAAGATATTTGCAAATGACATATCAGATAAAGGGCTAGTTTCCAAGATCTATTTTAAGCGATAAAGTTCTCCATCTTTAAGCATGATCAATGATTTCAGTGGTATAATGTATTGTTTTATACTGTGTATCTATATATAGGCTTATTAAGAATTCCAAGTAGTAATTGCTTAAGTTTTAAGAAGGATAATAAAAATGGATGTATTTTGATTTTCATGACGTGATATCTTTGTTTTACCTTGGTGCTGAGTAATTAAATAATTTTATTCTTTTGACTCATACTACATGCCAAGCACTACTGGGAATTTTACAGTAAATATGTAGAAGTAGACCTTGCCTTCATAGAGCATCCTGCACTTAAGAGTGGAATAATATAGACTGCATTTTTTAAAACAGTATCTCTAGGAGTTTCTTCCAATTAGTGAATTTCTCTGAATAGCTGGTATAGCTCATGTGGTTAGTTAGGTATGCAAGTCTCATAAAGTCCGTGAGAATTCCCAAGGAAATGGAAATTGTATAATGTGATTTAATATGTGGGTGCTTAAAGAACATGTAAATTAATTGTCTACTTGATTGTTTTCCTGCTATATGGGAGAATAATTGCCCACTGATTGTGTATTGCCAATAGCAGAGAGTTATTTGAAATAGGTATTTGCTGGCTTTCACCATGCCCAAATATTGATGAGACTACTACTATGAAATTATAATAAAATTCAATAGGAAAATTAAAATTTATATTTAATTTCTACTTTGCAAATCTCAAATATGTATCTAATACAAAAACACATTGCAAATATGGTCTTAATGATAAAAAAAAGAAAAGAGAAAGAAAGGGTAGCAAAAAATTAATTTAAAAAGCAAAAAATAAAATAATGGGAGAGTCAAGAAAAGGCTAACATAGTTATAAGTCACTAGGACAAGGAGACCTGATTTTAATTCACTATAACCAACATTTACTGAGCTCCCCTAGGTGCACGGCACTGTGCTAGTTTGGAAGGAAATACCAAGATAAGTAAGAAATAGCTCTGCTCCCCAGGGTTGCACAATTTTGTGGGGATTTATTTTCTTCTCGTTCTAATTTCTCTAACTCAGGATGCATAAAGGGTATCTGATTCTAAATGAATATCTGGCCCTCCCCGCATATTACTGGATTGTTTGAGAGTTAATGAGTGGTTTAAGAGGAGAAATTAAAACACTCACAAGAGTCCTCCTTTGGTCAGACCCCCTTGCACAGTGATTGAGCTTTTCTGTTGCATTTTCATGGCAATATCTCTCTGAGTTGTTTGTGAGTCTGTCTCATCAGTAAGAAGAATCTCATTGTGCCACCCACCAAGCACGCACTTGCTAATCACTGCTAATTGCCTACAATTGAGATCAGCAGACTGTTCACTGAGTACAGTGATGGGCACTTAACTTATTGGCACTGAGGTTTCCGGTGTGCCCATTTCCACTAATGGATCGTTTGTCCTCGAAATTAGAAGTCCCAGCATCAATCACATAAACCAGACTCAGTAGGCAGAAGTGCTTACCTTCCTCCTCACCTCCAGAAGGAGGGCAATACAGACAGGCGCTTACATCTGGCCAGAAGGTTCACAGACTTTGTGGGGAGCCAAAGTCCTGTGCTCCATGGTAGAGCTCAAAATAAGGAACTCCTAGAGACGCAAAGCATTCTGAAACAGAGACGGTGATGAGAAGAGGGAGAATCTTTCTCTGTCATCTGTTTGCAGACTCTCTGTCACCATGCCACAGCACTACAGGAAAAGTCCAAGAATGCCGCCGGAGATTACCGAAGTGGCAGGCTTCTTCCTAAAGGCCTCAAAAGCTGCTTCCTTTTAAGAGGCTACTATCATTGTACATATGGAAGCAAAAATCATGGTGATCAGAGACTAGCCTCTGACAGCACATGGTTCTGATGCACAAGGAGTGAGGAAACAATGGTTTCTATCACCAATCATTGTGCCTGTATGTTTTCCTCCAGAGGTCAGAAGGGATACAACTAAACCTGTGTTTGGTGTGATTTCCATTTCCTTAGAGTTGTTGCTTGTATGTCTTAATACTGGGGATTAATGCCCCTTAAAGAGGGGCATTTCCCTGGAGTTTGTTGGGTCTCCAGCACACGGTAAACAGTAGAACCGTATCCCCTACATTCCCAAGCCATCCTACCCTCACCTCCTGTGATCACTATTTATCATTAAAACTTCTTGGCTCAGGATGTTAAAGAAAAAATTGTGCTGACACTTGTTACAATGGTAAGGAAGACTTTATTCAAGACTGTTGCAATAGGTGTCAAGACTCTCATAGTAGGGGAGAGAGGCTTAATTCTGAGTACACCACAATAGCTGGAGATTTATAGCCAATGGGAGTGTCAGCAGATGGAAAATTACTAAGAGACATTGAGGTTAGGGAGGTTCTTACTAAACCAACATAACTGGATAGTTGCTGAGGGCAGGCCAGGGTAATCAGAGATCAAGGGTCACAGGTTTCCCCTGACTTAATGGGATTCATCCTAAAAGTGAACTCATCAGACTGAAGACAGGGCCCAAGAATGAGGTCCAATATAAATAGATAGATGATAGATAGATAGATAGATAGATAGATAGATAGATAGATAGATAGACAGCTCACGAGAGCCTGCCAAATGTTTGGTCGAGGGGAAAGTCTTTGTCAAGTGGAGGCAGTGATCCTTTTAGTAGGCCACCCTCTGTTTAGAGACTACCAGATTTTTTTTTTTTTAAGATTTTATTTATTTATTCGTGAGAGACTCGGAGAGAGAGAGGCAGAGACACAGGCAGAGGGAGAAGCAGGCTCCTTGCGGGGAGCTGGACACGGGACTCAATCCCAGGACCCCAGGATCACCACCACCAGCTGGACATGGGACTCAATCCCAGGACCCCAGGATGCTCAACCACTGAGCCACCCAGGCACCCCAGCCACCAGGTTTCTTAGAAGTAACTATCTTATTGGAGTTTCCAAAACCAACAAGCCACCTAGAAAAAAGGGAAGCTGCACTCAAACTAACTTGAGTTTAGGTTTACAAAAGATATTTTAGATTTAGAGGTTACATATTTTTAATAATGCTTCTCCCTTCCATCCCAATTTATCTCCTTTGACCTCTCCATATATTTCTCTCTCCTTTCAACTCTTACAACTATCCCCTTCATAATCCAGCCTATCCCCTGTTCTTCCTTGTCACTTCCTTGATTTTTACCATCTTTATTTCACCTCCTAAACACCTCCACCCATGCCCACCTTACCTAAGCATTTAGGTTCGATTTTATAACGACTTTTAAAGGTTCCTGGTCTTCAGGCCCAGTATCTTGGGCCTGATTATCGTTGTCCCTTCTGAATTTTGTTCCTTGTTCTTAAGTGAGCTAATGTAGAAACATTCTTTTTTTTTTTTTTAAGATTTGATTTATTTATTCATGAGAGACACAGAGAGAGACAGAGACACAAGCAGAGAGAGAAGCAGGCCACATGCAGGCTCCATGCATTGAGCCCAATGTGGGACTCAATCCCGGGACTTCAGGACCACTCCCTGAGCCGAAGACAGGCACTAAACCGCTGAGCCACCCAGGGATTCCCTGTGGAAACATTCTAAACCCTCCATCTACATACCCTTTCACCAAGATAAAGTCCACCAAGACCATCTCTAGGATGTGATTCTTCTTTTTCCTTGATTCAAAACAACTGTGAGCTTTGAAACCATGGGTATTTTCACATGGTCCTGGGGGTTATGGACAAAAAAAAGAACTCTTATAAAATAGGGTCTAGGGTCTGCAAAATTTTTGTAAAGAGTAGGCCCTACAAGAATTTTTGCATTGTTCTCTCAGGCTTCAGATTTACAAAATATCAATTTGTGTCATGCAATTTTCAGTAATCAATGAATGCTTAAGTTTTCGTTTCTTTCATCTCTCCAGCATATCCCATCTGCTTCTTTCCCCACTCTAAGCTCCTGAACTTGAGTATTAAACTTCCCAAAATGGTACTGTACTATACATCTATTATAAATATTAGCCATTCAAGATTTTTCTCGTGAGAATTATCTATTCATACCCTTTGTTCACTCTTACACTGGGTTGCCTGACAGTTTCTTCCTGATTTGCAGTTGCTTTATACTTTAAGCTATTAATTCTCTTTCATTCACATATTATCTAGTTGTTCTTTAATGTTTATATTCAACACCCATTGTTAAATAGAAGACTTCAATGTTACTGTATCGAATCTATTACTTGTCCTCTATTTGTGATTAATCCATTTGTTTTTTTTAAATCTCTCCCATCAAAAACTAAATAAATAAATAATAAAAAATTAAAAATCCCTCCCACTCAAGATCATAATGATATTCTAAATTTTGTTCTAATGGTTGTATAATATTTCCACTTATGTATAGGTCTTTAATCAGTTTCAACATTAATTTTTTATAGGTGCAAGGATGAAGTCTATTTTCCAATAACGTTTGTTAAATGATCATTTTTCTACTTGGTTGTGAATTCACCACTACTGTGTATGTGTAAATATATATATAAATGTTTGATAGATATGTATACACACACATACACATACAATCTGACCTATCTGGTAAAATAATATCTTATTTTTTGGTCAGGTAAGTCGTCTCTCTTTACTTCTGTGGGTAGGAAGGGTCTTACCTATCAACAGATGTTGAGTCCTCCATAAATTTTAGTATTACTTTATTCAGTTCTAAAAAATATCACATAGGAATTTTAAATAGAGTTTCACTATGCCTATAAATTAGCTTGGGAAGACCTAACATCTTTACAATGTTAAGCTTTCTCATTCATGAACATGTTAATCTTTTTTCTTCAATAGCAGAAATAGGAAACAATACCCCACATCCACCCACAAAAAACCCTTGGATAATGAATGGTCTAGTTGGATTTTATGTAGGTGCTAGATACTGGAATAAAGACTTATTTGGGGGAAATTAAGACTTATTTCAGTTAGTTTTTTTCTCATTTATAAAGCAAAATATACTGACTAGTTCATTGCTATAGTCAAAGTAGTTGGTCATGACTTGTTTCCATCAATACACTGGGAGGTAAGGAATCTGCACCATAAAGTCCTTACTTCATCAAGGAAGTCTTTTAGAAGGAAAAAAGCAGCAATATAATTACTGGAGATGATTTCTAGATTTCCTTTTAACTCTAAATATGATAACTTGATAGTTTGTAAAGTTTTCTAATTTTGTAAAAGTTCTAAATGTCAGAAGTTTTGCTATAATTATTACAATTTATAATTTTGCAATAAGTCCTCTTTATTGCATAAAAGCTGTTTCTATTAATTTTTCAAATTTCTTAAAGTGCTTTGATTCTTTACGGGTTATTTTAACAATTTTGTTTCCTTTAGTCTTTCACATATCAATACTTTCATTAAGTAAGTCATCTTTACAGAAGGGGAAAGCGGAAAGAAGATATAAATTAGAGAAAATAAAGCACATTATCATTTCTGTGCCCCAATGGCATAGAGAAGCTAGCTGAAAAGAACAGTAGTTTTAGTTGATTAATTGTAGAACTCAGAAAATCAGCACAGCTTTATTTTACTTAAGCACATTGTTCTAATAAGTGTTTTCTGGGGAAATGCTTTATAGGGAAAAGAAGTTTGTCCTCAAGATACCTTCATCATCTATAGCTTCCGAATTCCTTTTTCATTCCTCTTAGACAATTTCAGTAGCTGATACTTTCCAATCCAAATCTCTTTGTTTAGATGCCTATGTCATTATCATCTTCTATTGGAGAGAACTGTAGTCAACACATGATTACATAATGTTTACCCCCAAAGTGAGGGGAGAAAAGGTATAAAATAGTTAATGGTGTGTGTATTTCAGAATTATGGTATGAGAAAAAAAAGTGTGAAACACTTGGTTAGTGCTCCTTTGTATCCTTCTCCAGCCAATTCTGATTGCCCTACAAATTTACCTGTGGAACTTCTTCAAACTATAAGAAATAAGATATAGAATAATTCTGATTATACAATATGGCTGGAGTAGGGCATCTGAGTGGCTCAGTGGTTGAGCATCTGCCTTTGGCTCAGGTCATGATCCCCGGGATCGAGTCCTGCATCAGGCTCCCCATGGGGAGCTCACTTCTTCCTCTGCCTGTGTCTTTGCCTCTCTCTGTGTCCCTCGTGAATAAATAAGTAAAATCTTAAAAAAATTAGATATATAATTAGGTACATAAAGTCCCTTCACAAACCACGATCACAGTTTCCTGTAATCATTGTATCATTTGTAGAGTTTTATAAAGGGTACACACATCTGTGTTCTACTCCAGCCAGAGTAGAGAGAGAGCCAGAGACCTAGGCAGAGGGAGAAGCAGGCTCCCTGGAGAGAGCTCAATGTGGGACTCTAGGATCATGCTCTGAGCCAAAGGCAGACACTCAACCACTGAGCCACCAGCTGTCATCTAATTCTTAAACTAATCAACAACACCCTATCAAGTTGTCCAACATATTATTGATCTCTCTCATGACAGTGAACACACTTTCCAAAGAAATCTTGCCCAACTTTAGAGAATTTAGAGTCCAGGAAATTCCTCCAAAATTGGTCTTATTACTATTTTCAGAAATTGGTTCCTTGTCTTTCCAATGAAGCTATTTAAAATCAGCCTGATTCATTTCACCTAAGATGGCCTTTCAAATGTTTCAAGTACATTCCCTTCTGAAACACCTGTTTCCAGGCTCAACGTCTTCATTCCCTTAACCTTTTCCTATATGGCGACATTCCCAATCCATTTCACCAGCTCTGTTCTTGCTATCTGAACACATTACAGTTTATCTGTATCTGCTCTTAAAAGCCACCCTTAGAACAGATGAAATTCTTCATATGAAAGCTCAGCACCTGGGAGATCAAAACTTGTTTCTTTCAATCTAGATGCTATGCTTCAATGAATGTATTTTAATATTTTATTTGCAGTGCTCTTCATGGTATCCATATCACATAAATAGCTCACATTTAACCTAAGTACTCTTAAATTCCTAAATGAAAAAAACAACTTTCCACAAATATATATTTGCTGCCAACTTTGGTCCTGAGAAAAGAATGTACCATTTATTACTAAAAATATCTATCATATTAGAGTAGATCTCCTGTTATTACAACACCATTTTGGTTTTTGTTCCTGTCATCATTTGTAGTCACTGTTCCTCTCTGCTTCTGTGCCATCTCTGTATTCATTCACATCATTGATGAAAATGTTCAAGAGGAACCAGACTCAGAAGGAGCTCAGGGTAATGACAACAGGGATCATCCTCCAGACAGTAACATGAGTTAATAGGTTGAACAGTGCTGATTATTTCCTCTGAGCGTATTTCTTCCAAAAGCAATTAATTTCTTTAGTTGTACTGGGTTCCAGCCCATATTTCT